>NC_140958.1:77970175-78570175 GCF_014529385.1 Adiantum capillus-veneris
CTGGGTGCTAACTACATGTGAGTAATGAAACATCTTGAGCAAGATGTTACTACCTGGTTGAAACTTCTTGTTACTACATGATTTTTTGCAGTTGATGCTAGCCGTTTTCACATTTATGATGTTAGGTGTATCAATATAGCTGTATGGCTGCAGCTGAGAATATTCACTTTAGTAAATTTAGAACTAGGAACTAGTTTTCAACACTTTTCTCTTTATTGAATAGATGCATAAATTTTGAATAGAGCATAAATTTTGAAATTAGTATTAGAGGTTTACTTTGAATATATTCCAAGGTTTTTTTAAAAAAATAGGCTTAATCCTCACGTGAGGGTCTCGAACAAGATGGCATTGGATTGGAATTTTTGAAAATTGATCCAAATTACAAAAAAGATGATGTTCAGTTTTTCTTGGAAGTAGGATACAAATACAAACTCAAATACTTGATCTATGTTAAGTTGTTAGTTTTTGTTATAATTTATGAAACCAATAATAAGGGGAGGGAATTGTTGACACCTGTCTTCCCAATTATTGCCAGTACTAATGGACTTGCATTTTTTGGATGGTGGCAAGTAGGAGATTCTTTCCTTGGGATTACATTGGCAATTGCAGCAATAACAGAAGATCATCCACTGTTCGATTATTTTTATAGATAACCCTTGTATATGATTCTTTAATAATAACATGTAATAAATTACATGTTAATATCAAGTCTAAATGTCAATTGTAGTCTTAACTTTATCTATTTGTTATCTTATGTATACATTAGGTTTGGTTATTTACACTTTGACTGGGCTCTAGTCCCATTGTATGGTTCAATAGTTTGTGAATCAAACTATTGTTAGATAAATCATTCTTACACACACACACACACACACACACACACACACACACACACACACACACACACACACACACACACACACTATTACCTAAGGATCATTAGCTTAATTAGACACCTTTTAGCTTTACCACACTAGGAGTCCACCATGGGTACTAACCCTTCTAAGGGACAAGGTGGTTTTTTACAATACAGGGCGGTTTATTGCCTCTAATATTTTTTCGTGAAGGCACCTTATATAGCTCTCTCATTCTACCTTTAGGAGGCCTCGCGCTAGCTGTGTGGGGGGGTCTCTTCATTCATGACGCTCTGCTCATCACACCGACCTGACGATCGTCCTCCTTCCTCTATTTAAAGAGGTGAGGGTGCATCTCTGCCCCTCACTTAGCTTTGGTTGTTGTTCTGCTTACATTAAGTACAAACTAAGTAGCTGTGTTACTTTGAAATATGGAGCTTGCAACACAGGTCTCTCAGGTTGGCTTCTCCGCCCTTGCATATTTTTTGCTGATAGATTTTTGCATAAAAAAGTGTGTTATTTCCCTGTGTAAATAACGCTCTAGCTAGATTTTGATATAGTGATGCTTGATGTAATTTTCTACTCTGCATAAAGAAATCCTAATTATGGTCTTGGTTGATCGATGAGGGTATATGATGTTGATATTTTTGGCATGACTTGTTTACCCTTCTACTGGGTGTTTCGGGTTGCTGTTTTACTGCAAGATTACTGTTCTAAGTTGGTTCAGACACATGGTACCAATTGTTGCGGTATATAATCTCTGTATAAACTATTTTTTTGGGGTGGTTGCTCTACAGCAAACATTAGATCCTTTAAGGGATTTGGCTGCCGCTTTTTACTTAGCATTACAATGCTCAGTCGCTCGATAATAACTGATCATACTTGGATGGCTTACTGAGCAGCATAACGCCTCATGATTTGTTTGATAATGTCTTTTTGTCATAAGGTTTGTAGCAATATCAATTAGAAACCTTGATGGGCCTTGTACATTGGATGGCCACTGGTACTTACATGGGTAGATTTTTTGACCCTACTGTGCACTGAATTTGATTGGCTATAGGTATTTACATGGGTAGTGATGGTTTCCTTTCCTAGTGTGCACTAGTTTTGTAATGCATTGTGCACCGAATTTGATTGGCTATAGGTATTTACATGGGTAGTGATAGTTTCCTTTCCTACTCCACACTGGTTCTTAGGGTTGTTATGTCTGATTGCATGTTGCTACGATACTTGGTCTTTTCTTTATTAAGATAGGTTATACACCACATCTTTTTCATGCTTATTGGGCGGTTGTTGCTCCTCTTTATAGCTTTGAATATTGATGTTGTACTAGCACTTTAAATCATGTTATATCTTTTTTTTAAAACTTCATGGTTCTGTCAGGGCTCCTTATCACTTGAACTTATTGAAGAGAAGTTTATGGTAAGAGATTGGCAAAATCTAGGATGATTTGGAGTACATCTACCATGATGGATATGTATCTTAAAAATACAAACAAAAACTAGTGTGTTACTTTATAGGAACTGTAAATGGAATTTTTTATAAAACTTCATTTTGTGGAGCTTTCATAAAACTGATGAAAATATATAAAGTAAGAAAAGGGGGGGATTCTGAAACTTGGATTAGAAGGGGTCATGGCCTTCTAATCAAAATGATACTTACTAAAAACTTTGGGTTAAAAAAAAAGAGGTAGAAAAACACTTTTGACAAGAATACTATGGACTAAGCTTGTAAGTTAGAAAAAAATTTCTAAGGTGGACATGGATAGCAACTGGTATAGTCCATTGATACCTGTAAAACACATCCAAGTTTAACATATTTGTTGTCTTGTTTGGATGGATGCAGGTAAGGACTCTATCTTATCTTGGAAAGTTTTTTTGGCTAGCAAGCTGTCCAACACTTGATTACACATGTACCTACTGCTTGGGAAGTTCTTTTGTTAAACTGTAGATTGGAATGGTGATTCATTCCTACAATCATTGTACAAAATTAATTCTAAGATTGAATTGTTTTGTACTTATCATCTCCTTTGTTCTAAAGCCAGCTGTCTTTTGAATGTAAAAAGTTCAATTATGTCTTATTATTTGTGTTAGAATAGCTACACACACATCCTATACATAAGGTTTTTTTCTTGGAGAAAACCGGGATGCTAGCTTTGGAAACTGATTGTGAGACTTAGCTCTAAGTTGAACCCACAGTCTGTAATTCTTTTTAGGCTGACTGGTGTTAGGTGGTCCTTCTTAGACTATTTTTCTGGTCCCCTGCTCACGGCTACTATAGTCTTTGACTTTGCTGGTTTAAGGTTTATAGACCCAATCTAGAGTAACTAATCCATTGCCTTTGCAGACCACAAACCTTTTAGAGTGACAGCCCGCATGAGTATAAAACATAGCCCTAAGAATCATGCAAAGATTCTCGAACAGATTAAGTTGTAGCTAAAAGGCCATAAACCAAAAAGATCTCTGGCAGTTAGACCAGACCCTTCCTTGCTAGAAAGGCCAAGGATTGTATTACTTAAATTTGTAATTAATTGTAACCTCACTTAATCTTTTTTGATATATTGCAGACCCTTGCTCTCTCACAAGGATTGAAATTGACTTCTGAGCCCCTCTCTGTGACCATGTCTCTAGTCCTCAAATGTATTAACAGCTTGGATGCATCTCAACTAATATATGACTCAGCTCTTACCATAGACAAGGAAATGTCTATCTTACACATGTTATCTTTTAATGATTGGGTTAAAATTTTGGCTACCTTAGATAAGGACTCCAACGAAGGTGTGAATTTGATCTCCCAGTACATAGCCCAACTTCCTATACTCTCTCTGCAATACCAACATGAGCTTGCCCTATTCTCTTCCTCTAGGGATGATGTGTCTAACTTTTTGAGGAAGCTGTGCGACCTCAATCCATCTTTTGTTAGTACCCTTTCTACCCCTACTATCCCTCAAACTGGTGGTATCTTTTGTAGGGATAGCCCAGAAAAACCAGTTGATTTTCACCTGTCCTTGATTTGCTTCTGGTTGGGCGGCCAAGCTTAATTGATCGTAATTGCTCAGATTGCCTTTAACATCTTTTGTGGATTAATGCTGGAAATTTTAAGGGAACTGAAATCTGATGAATCTGGAATCTACATAACCACTTATGCTAACTACAAAGGTGTAAAAACTATCACTAGCTTACTCAAACCCTGTATTGACGAGGATGATTCTCTTGCTTTGAAAAGACCTAATTCTCTCACTACCCTCAACTCTTTTACTTTGTTTTTAACACCTAGCTCTTCCTCCAACCAAGGAAATTCTTGTAGCTTCACTAGGGGTAGAGGCAAAAACTCTCCCATCATGAATTTTCTTGAAATGTAACCCTTGGTGGAATTGCAGGTTATTGCGAGCCCTTGTGGACGAAGGATTCTCAACAAAGTAGCTCCAAACCAAGGCTTTATCTACGTATATTGTCTTTTCCATAATGTACTTCTCGATTGGATACAACCTAAAACTCTTTTCTGTGAGTGCTTTGACCTTATTTTTGGCAATCATAAACTTCTCGATAATGTTCTCATTGGTTAGTCGTATCAACAACCTGTAAAAAACTTGGTTTATAGTAATGATTTTCTTTGGCTTGAATCAGTTCCCGAATGTAAATGCAATCAATTTACCACATATTGCAAAAGCTTTGATACATACGGTTTTCATGTTTGTACTTGTGATCTTAATATCTGTAAGGGCTCTACCTGTCCTAGAAGAGGGTTACCTATGTAAAATTTTAAGCCTAATATCAGTTTGGCAAAAGATGATATTTTTAATAGGTTTCAGTGATCAAATATCATTTTTGTGTTGTGATCCTTGTAGAACTTTTAATTCTGGACAAATTTAGTTTTGGTGAAAAATTTCCAAAAAAAGGAAGTTTTTGACCCCCGGCATGGTCTAGGATTGACTGACTCGTCAAACTGTACACCGATCCAGATTTCCTGAAAAATAGGGCCCGGACACCGTAAGCTGCTATTTGTGGCAGGTAGTCGTATTTGTTACCTGCATGTCTGTCTCGAGTTAGCAAGTTTCAGAATTAAATTTGGGTTAGTATAGATCAAGTTAGCCGCAGGTTAGCATTTTATAAGGTATGTGTATGTCATGTATGTGGATGCGCATGCATTGTCATGGGTGTGCATGCATGGTCATGGGTGCATGGTCATGTAACCCCATCATGTATGGCCATGGGTCATACACATAGATAGTCTTGTGCCAAGTGTTGGGTCAAGTGTGGGAGTGTGGCATGGAGGCTAAGTATGGAATAGAGAGGTGTATCACTTAATTAGGTAAAAGGGGGCACCTCTAGTGGGTAGTGAGAGGATTGTGACACCTCTACTCCTTCTTCTGGCAAGAGGGGGAAAGAAAGGGAGGTATGGGCAAGCCTTGGCCATCAAGCAACTCCAAAAGCCTATATAAGGGGCATTCCCACCCAATTTAACACATAATCCCCAAGTCTCATAAGAATGTGCTGCTGTCGGAGCTTACCTACATCCATTGGCATACACAAGGAGGCTTAATCAAGGTGATTAGTTCAAGTTATATTACTCTAATTGCTCCATAGCCTCTTCTCTCTGGAGGATCTATGTTGAGCCTACCCTATTCTATTATTACTGCTAGATGGTTACAATATAACTAATGCGGGTGATTATCAATAGACTCTTACCTATTGATCATTCTTTTTCTTGCCGGATTAAAGAGCACTCCATTCACACATTGACATTCAAACAATAGAGGTAGGACTTTTCAATAGAGCTAGCTTGGACATGAGTGGATAGTAGGTTGGACAAGTGGTGGACCTCTTATACCCCAAACCATTCATGGTAATAAACATAGTAGCTACACTCCATTCAAACATTGACCTTCAAAAATTAGAGATAGGACTATTCAATAGAGCTACCTTGGAGAGGTGGTAGACCTATAAACCACCATGGGCTAAAAAATCCATGAGTAGATATTAGGTTGGACAAGTGTTGGACCTGGGTGGACCTCTACCCCAAACCATTCATGGTAATAAACATAGTAGCTATACTCCATTCAAACATTGACCTTCAAACATTAGAGATAGGACTATTCAATAGAGCTACCTTGGAGAGGTGGTGGACCTTCAAACCACCATGGGCTAAAAACTCCATAACACAATGATTAGTAGGTTGAGCAAGTGGTGGAACTCTACCCCAAACCATCCATGGTAGTAAACATAGTAGCTCAGCTCCATTCAGACATTGACCTTGAACCAATTGAGATAGCTTCTTTAAGAGACAGGTGGGGGACCTTCAAACCACCTTGGGCTAAAACCTCCATAACACAATGTTTAATAGGTTGGACAAGTGATGGACCTTTGCTCCAAACCATCGATGGTAGTAAACATAGTAGCTCCAAACCATCCATGGTAGTAAACATAGTAGCTCCACTCCATTCTTTCACTGACCTTGGAATAATAGAGATAGTTTCTTTCAATATATTTAGCTTGGACATGTGGTGGACCTTCAATAAACCACCTTGGGTTAAATACTCCATAACACAATGGATAGTAGGTTGGAGAAGTGGTGGACCTCTGCCCCAAACCTCCCATGCTAATAGACATAGTAGCTACACTCAATTTACACATTGACCTTGAAACAATAGGGATAGCTTGTTCCAGTAGAGCTGAATTGGAGGGTGGTGGGCCTTCAAACCACCTCGGGCTAAACCGTCCATGAAACGGTGGATAGTAGGTTGGACAAGTGGTGGACCTTTGCTTCAAACCATCCATGTTAGTAAACATAGTAGGTACACTCTATGCACACATTGACCTTGAAATAATAAAGATAGCTTGTTTCGATAGAGCTAGCTTGGGCAGGTGTTGGAACTTCAAACCACCTTGTGCTAAAGCCTCCATGACACAATGGATAGTAGGTTGGACAAGTGGTGGACCTTTTCCCCAAACCATCCATGGTAGTAAACATAGTAGCTCCATCCCATTCAGCTATTGACCTTGAAACAATAGTGAGAGCTTCTTTCGATAGAGCTAGCTTGGACAAGTGGTGCACCTTAAAACCACCTTGGGCTAAAACCTCCATAACACAATGGTTAGTAGGTTGGACAAGTGGTGGACCTCTGCCTCAATAATCCTTGGTAGTAAACATAGTAGCTACACTCCATTCACACATTGACCTTCCAAAAATAGAGATAGGACTATTCAATAGAGCTAGCTTGGACAAATGGTGTACCTTCAAACCATCTTGGGCTAAAACCTCCACAACACAATGGTTAGTAGATTGGAAAAGTGGTGGACCTCTATCCCAAACCATCCATGGTAGTAAACATAGTAGCTACACTCCATTCACACAATGACATTAAAACAACAGAGGTAGGACTTTTCGATAGAGCTAGCTTTGACATGAGTGGATAGTAGGTTGGACAAGCGGTGGACCTCTGCCCCGACAATCCTTGGTAGTAAACATAGTAGCTACACTCCATTCACACATTGACCTTTGAACAATAGAGATAGGACTATTCAATAGAGCTAGCTTGGACAGGTGGTGGACCTCCAAACCACCTTGGGCTAAAACCTTTATAACACAATGGTTAGTAAGTTGAGCAAGTGGTGGACCTCTACCCCAAACCATCCATGGTAGTAAACATAGTAGCTCTTGACCTTGAACCAATTGAGATAGCTTTTTTTAAGAGACACCTGGGGGACCTTCAAACCACCTTGGGCTAAAACCTCCATAACACAATGTTTAGTAGGTTGGACAAGTGATGGACCTCTGCTCCAAACCATCCATGGTAGTAAACAGAGTAGCTCCACTCAATTCTTTCACTGACCTTGAAATAATAGAGATAGTTTCTTTCAATATATTTAGATTGGACATGTGGTGGACCTTCAATAAACCACCTTGGGTTAAATACTCCATAACATAATGGATATTAAGTTAGTAAAGTGGTGGACCTCTGTCCCAAACCTTCCATCCTAATAGACATAGTAGCTACCCTCCATTTACACATTGACCTTGAAACAATAGAGATAGTTTGTTCTAGCGGAGCTAAATTGGACAGGTGGTGGGCCTTCAAACCACCTTGGGCTAAAGCATCCATGACACAGTGGATAGTAGGTTGGACAAGTGGTGGACCTCTTCTTCAAACCATCCATGGTAGTAAACATAGTAGGTACACTCCATTCACACATTGACCTTGAAATAATAGAGATAACTTGTTTTGATAGAGCTAGCTAAAGTAGTTGTTGCAACTTCAAACCACCTTGTGCTAAAGTCTCCATGACACAATGGATAGTAGGTTGGAAAAGTGGTGGACCTTTTCCCCAAACCATCCATGGTAGTAAACATAGTAGCTCCACCCCATTCAGCTATTGACCTTGAAACAATAGAAAGAGATTTTTTCAATAGAGCTAGCTTGGACAAGTGATGGACCTTAAAACCACCTTGGGCTAAAACGTCCATAACACAATTGTTAGTAGGTTGGACAAGTGGTGGACCTCTGCCCAGACAATCCCTGGTAGTAAACATAGTAGCTACACTTCATTCACACATTCACCTTCGAACAATTGAGATAGGACTATTCAATAAAGCTAACTTGGATAGGTGGTGGACCTTCAAACCACCTTGGGCTAAAACCTCCCTAACACAATGGTTAGTAGGTTGGAAAAGTGGTGGACCTCTACCCAAAACCATCCATGGTAGTAAACATAGTAGCTACACTCCATTCACACATTGACATTCAAACAATAGAGGTAGGACTTTTCAATAGAGCTAGCTTGGACATGAGTGGATAGTAGGTTGGACAAGTGGTAGAACTCTACACCAAACCATTCGTGGTAGTAATCATAGTAGTTGTAACATTTAATGGCCTAGTAACTTGTGTGTAGTGGAAAATAGCATGAACATAGTGAGCATTTCATTAGAATAACTTCCTAATGAGAACAACAAGAGTGCTTGGGTGGAGAGAGCAACAAAAAGCATAACACCTAGTTAGATAGCATGAAAAATACTTCAAAAGAGAGAGAAATTAAGCAATTGACAACAGTTGAGGACCGGATTTGCATGGAGCCGGTCCCCCCTTCAAAAGGCTTTGTATTATGGTTTCTCCCATCAAGAGAGACATTTTACAATACAATTCTTTGTGTTCCTTGAATACTAGCTAGTGCAATGCAGATAGAAACTTCATGCACTAAGCAAAACACTTATCAAACACAACATCAATTCCCTCATGGTCTCAGAGCCAGGACCTCACACACCTTCAAAGATGGTGAGAGCTAGTGGGGTATGAGAGTAGATTGAGAGGGAGAAGGAGTATTCTTACAAGAAAGATGTACATTTTCTCACATAATTACTCATATTATCATAGCTTATCTTAGTAATTAGCATGGTAGAAGAGATGAGCATGCATTGAAGCTTCGCTCTTGGTTGGATTTGCATCACAAAGCCAAGAGTTGTTGGTGTAGGCCTTCCTTCTCACAAGCTTGGAGTAGGTAATAAGCTTTCCATTAAAGCTTGATAAGGAGAGAGAGTCTTCTTACTCCACACATGAGCTAGTGTGAGTGTGTAGGTGATAATGCCTTTGAAAAATCAGCCCCCTCTCTCTCTTGGTCGACCCCTCTTGCTATTTGCTCTTGCTAGCATCCTATTGGACCTCCCCAAGCTTAGCCAATGGTAATTAAGAAGCATAAGTGATAGCCTTCTGACATGTGTCCCCCTTTCTCCTTTTGTGAGAGCTTTAGGTAATTAATAAATGCAACTAAACTCTCATTGGACCCCTTTTCCTCCTGGCCAATAGGAATCAGGCAAGCCATTGGGCTGGTGAATGCTCATTGGACCCCCTGGGAGATTGTCCAATAGTCTTCTACAGAGGTTAATTCACATTGGTTCTTTTCTTAAGTGTTTTTAGATTAATTAAACTAGATTTAATCTAGACTAAATCTCATTGGTCCACCTCCAAGGCCATCCAATAGGAATTGGGTACACCTTTGTGGGCATCTGGGCTAGGGAGCTGACATTTGTCCCTCATTCCCTTTGTGTAAAGCGAGCTTGTGTGTGTGTTTGTGTGTGAGAGTTTCTCTCTCATCCCCTACTTGCAAGTCTTGCCCCCTCCTATGTAGGGATTGATAAAGTCTTTTTGTGACACACACTAATGTTTGGCCTATGGACACAACCTTTGAATTTTGGAACCTTAGCATTTAGGAAGTTTTAATGGGCTGAACCTTAGGGTCTTTTAAGACCATTGTTGCACATTGCTCTTTTGCAGATGCCCCCCCCCTTTGGATCCCTATTTTCCCTCGTTTGGATCCCTATTGTGGCCGGTCTGCTAGCTTAACCAATATTCTAGCTTTTTCTCCTCTGGCACTTCCCCATATTAAATGATCAGTTTAATATGAGAAGATCATTTAGGAAAATTAGATATTGATTATTATGACATTACCTCTCTCTTGAAATCATAGTCGTCCTCGATTATGGGGTAGAGAAGATAAAGCATATTCATTAGTCCTTTTCCTATCAAGTAGAGGATCCTTATGTTACCCTACGACATCGTTCTAGAATGGATGACTAGTCCATTTGGCACTTGAGAGACTAAGTTGTCGCAAGCATGTCTGCACGTTAGTCCTATCAGTCTTCCATAGTAGAGTGACAAGCTCTACTTGGTGTTCGGGAGACGTCGTCCCCGCAGACTTGATCTAAGCATGCATACTACTTCATTTTTGTGCACAATAAAGAAAAAGAGAGTCTTATAAGAAAAACATTTTGTTCATTGTTAACATTTGTACATTTGCTTACTCTTGGGAAGCATTGTAAGCATTGACAAGGTTTAGGTTATCCTTTAATTGTATGCCTTGCATCCATCTAGCATCTTCAAATGGATAATTCTTAAAATTAATAAGATATCATCGGATAGTCTTACCACCTCTTAGTACCTTGTCTTCATGTCGGAGAGTGGACTCGGACTGCAGCACCTCTTCTTGGTCCTCGATCTTCGGTGGGTCTTCAGTAGTTGGTTCTTGAGGTGGCTCTCCTTTGTAAGGCTTTAATAGGCTCACATGGAAATAATTGTTTATGAGCCAGTGATTAGGCAACTTGAGTTGATAGGCCATCTCCTTGATTGGCCTAAGAATCTGGAAGGGACCATAGTACCTTTGTGCTAACTTAGCATAGTACTTTTGGTGTCCCGTAGGATTCTTATCTATCGTGTGCCTTAATCAAGCCTTGGGAGATTTGATAAGACCAAATCACTTTCTTTAGAGGCTTGGGCTCTTTTGTGCTTGTCAGCAAACAGCCTTTTGCCTTTGCTGTGAGATAGAGATAGCATCCCTAATCTTTTTGAAAAGATTCTTGTAGGTCTCAGCTATACTCATCTGCAGTGAAGATCTTTTCGTGTACCTTAAGTAGCAAGTGACGTTTTGATCTTACCTCAATTACCTCAAAAGGTAAGATCAAAACGCTCAGAACGTCTCACCACAACTGATTCTGCCTCTCTAGCCACTATAGGCTGGTTTGGAGACACGTTCAAAACTCCATGATATGGCACCTCCAACTAATGTAAAGACATAGCCTAATGTAGATCTCCTCTTATCCAAGTCTCCTGCATAATCTGAGTCAGTGTATCCTCTGACACTCAAATCCTGACTACCATAGCATATGCGCATACTCTTTGTATGTTTTAAGTATCTCATGATACCTTTCACTGCCTCCCAATGTTTCTTGCCGGGATTTGACATATATCTGCTAACCACTCCCACTGCAAATGCAATATCCGGACGTGTAGCAATCATTGCATACATCAAACTACCCACTACAGACGCATATGGAATCTTATCCATTTCAGCCTTTTCTTCCTCAGACACAGGACAATCTTGTTTGCTAAGTTTCACATATGGTGGCAATGGAACACTCAATGCCTTTCCCTTCTCCATATTGAAATGTTGCAAAACCTTGTCAATATACTCTTTTTGAGATAACCAAATCAACTTCTTTGATCTGTCTCTCTCAATGCACATACCAAGTATATGACTTGCCTCACCCATGTCTTTCATGTCAAACGATTTTGCCATCTTTGACTTCAAAGCTGAAATTTCTTCCAAGTGTTTGCCAGCAATCAACATGTCATCCACATACAAAATAAGGATCAGCCAACTGCCATCCTTAGCCTTCTTTGTATATAGACAGTGATCGAATTCACTATGTTTGTAGCCTTGAGAAAGCATAAACTGGTGGAACTTATGGTACCATGCCCTCGGTGATTGTTTTAAGCCATAAAGACTCTTTAACAGCTAACATACCTCATCTTCCTTGCCTTTATTAACAAACCCTTCTGGCTGATGCATGTAAATTTCCACATCTAAATCACCATGCAAGAACGTTGTCTTGACATCCATTTGGTGCAACACCAAATCCAATATAGCAACCAATGCAAGAAAGCATCTCACTGTAGTCATCTTGACCACTAGAGAGAAGACTTCATCAAAGTCAATGCCTTGTTCTTGCTTAAAGCCCTTGGCAACAAGCCTTGCTTTGTACTTTGGCTGACTATCATGAGCGGTGATCTTATACCTGTAAACCCATTTACAAGGTAGAGCCTTTTTGCCCTGTGGTAATTTAACTAGCTTCCATGTCTGGTTTTTATGCAAAGCTGTCATCTCTGACTGCATGGCCAACTGCCATTTTTTTGAGTCAACCACTTGTAATGCTTCCTTGTAACAAGATGGTTCTCCGCAATCTGTGAGCATGACATAATTTAGAGATGGCACATAACGATCAGGTGGTTTGGAGAAACGCTCAAAACGTCTCACCACAACTGATTCTGCCTCTCTAGCCACTATAGGCTGTTCTTGAGCCTGTGGCCATGCTGTCTTGATGTGCTAGCACTAGGTCCATCTTCCCTGAAGACAACTCTTCTGATCTCCTTTGTCTTCTCTGGCTTAGCGTGAAACTTGGCTTCATTGAAATGCACATCATTGCTACGAATAAGTTTTTTGGACTCAGGATCCCAAAGCCGGTAACCATCTCGCCCGATTCTCTGTAGCCAAGAAATATACACTTCTTACTCTTTGGTTCTAACTTATTCCCGAACTCCTTAGGAATATGGCTATAAGCTTCACAACCAAAGACTTTGAGATGCTTATACAAAGGTGCCTTGCCTGTCCATAGCATCTCGGCCACTGCACTCTTATCCAGAACCCTACTAGGAGACTTGTTGATCAAATAGACTGCTGTAGCCACTGCTTCCGCCCAAAATCCATCAGGCAACTCAACATTTGACAGCATGCTTCTAAACTTCCCTTGTATGGTCCTATTCAAATGTTAGCAACTCCATTTTGTGAAGGATGGTATGGTGCAGTAAGTTATCGCTTTATCCCTTTTGCTTCACAAAAGTCTTTAAAAGCTTTGGAAACGTACTCTCTACCATTGTCAGTTCTCAAGCACTTCAGCTTCTGACCACTCTGATTCTCCACAAGCTGCAAGAATGTCTTAAAGACCTTGAGCACCTCATCCTTGTGCTTCAAGAAGTAAACCCATACTTTGCGAGAATAGTCATCTATGAATGTACAAAAGTACGTTGCTCCCCCTAGTGACAAACTAGGCATTGGTCCGCATAGATCATTGTGCACAAGAGTTAACCGTTTGTCCCTATGATTCCTCTTTGATCTGTGCGGTTCCTGTGTTTGCTTACCATAAACACAATGCTCACAATAATCAAAATCTTGAAATGAAAAGCCAAGAAAATAACCATAATGAGAAAGTATTTCCATTCCTTTTGACATATGTCCTAGCCTACGATGCCACAGTGACACACTTGGCTGCTCAATCACATTAATTACATGGTTTTTAACCTCTGAAACATGTAAAGTGTACAGAGTTCCTGACTTGATGCCATGTGCTACAGTCATCGAACCTTTGGAGATCTTCCAAGCGTTGTTCCCAAAAACTGTCACATAACCCGCATCATCCAACTTCCCTGTACTGATCAAGCTCTTTCGAATTGCTCGAACATGTCTGACATTCTTGAGCCATAAAGAAGAGCCATTCTGAAACTTCAACTGCACATCTCCCACTCCAAGTATGTCACAAACCTGCTCATTGCCAAGTCTGACATAATCTTTAGTAGCCACATATGATGTAAACCACTCTTTGTGCGGAGAAACATGTAAAGATGCCCCTGAGTCGATAATCCAATCACTCATAGCATGTCCATCCTCTGCAGTCAAGAAAACAAAATCAAGATTGCTTGTGAGGAAGATGTCACCAGCTGCTATACCAGAATCACTCTCTGAACCAGATCCTGTGACATTCACCTCTTCAATCTTCACTGAACTCTTCTTTTCATCTTGCTCAGAACTCTTTGTTTTGCCTTTTTCTTGTTTCCACTTCGTATAGTCTCTCTTCATGTGACCCTTCTTGCCACAATGGTAGCATTCTATGTCATCCTTTGACTTTGAGTCACGAGACTTACTTTGGTTTTGTGCCTTCTTACCCTTCTTCTCTTTAGACTGTTGTCTCCCTCGAATGACCAACGCACTATTGCCTTTGATTTTGTCAATGTTCTTCCTGTTCACTTCCTCTTTGAGCAAGTTGCCTTCTACATTGGCACTTGTAAGACCTTCTAGTGCGACAGAATTACTTAACGTTGTACAAAAAGTATCCCAACTGTCTGGAAAAGTGATTAAGAGAAACATAGCCTTCACTGAATCTGGAAAGACTATCTCCTGTGCTGTTAAACTGGCTAAAAATTGTGTGAAATTCATTGAGATGATTTGACATGGCTGTCCCTTCCTTTATCTTCAAATCCACCAATTTCTTGAGCCAGTAAATCTGAGAAGCAGCACTTTGTTTCTCGTACATACCACATAGCTTTTTCCATACGCCATACGATGTAGTCTCTTCTGCTAGGTTGAAGTCAACATTTTCTTCCAGTGTCAGCATGATTGTGGAACAAGCTAACTCGCCAAGCTCTTCCCACTCATCTTCAGCCATACCTTCTAGTCTCTCCCCTTTGAGCTTCAGTGGCTTCACTTGTTTTTTCTGCACCAAAACCTGCCAAATCTGCTTCTTCCAGAATGGAAAGTTTGTGCCATCCAGCTTCTTTATGTTGTAAAGAGTCTCACTCTGAGAAGATGCCATATCTGCCAAACTATTTACTTATGGGAAAAATCCAACAGAGTTTCCCCTGTAAACTGGCCTCTGTACACAATAAACAAGCTATAAACAACAAGTTGAACACCTTTCCTCAGAAACTGTCAGTATTTTGGAAAAATTTTGACAGAGTCTCCCCTGTAAACTGAGCTCTAGGAACCAAAAGATAGCTCAAAAACAATCATAAATAGCTAACTAGTAACAAATCTGAAAATATCTGTAATATGCTGTCCTATAAGCATACATTGTCTCCTGTCTGGGCGATCACAGAACCTGTATCTATCTCAAGACTGAACCCTGAACAATGCCTCAATGGCCTGACGCATAAGATGCAATCTAGTGTCTACACAAAGTCATACATCCTATGGGATAAAAGTCACCGAAGAGGATGCGTGTAGAGGGGAACTCCAGCAACCTAATCCACCTCACACTGGGTAACCCAGTCCCCATTGCTCGGCTTCAAAAAAACTCACACACGACCCTCACAGATGGCTCAGCAAACTGCCCAGAACTAGCATACATTCTACAAGAGACCAATCATTGTCCTATGACCGCTGCGGCGGTCTGTCTGCTAGCATGACTCACAACTAGCAGACCCACAATCACAGTACATCAATCTGCAATAGATGCCAGTCGTGTCAAGCCGTGTATGGCCACACCTCCCCTGGAACTTGGCAAGCACAAGAAGTAGCAATGCAGACTGCAATATATATATCTGATGATATATATGTGTACCTGGTCTATAGATGATGGTTTGAAGACGAATGAATGATGTATGTCGATGTCGATATTGATGCCAACCACCTCCTGCTTGCCAATCTACATAAGACGGGTTTCTTTGCGGCTGAAACCTATCTTCTGATGTAGTGCTCAGAATGAAATTTTGAGGACATAAACGGCTTCGAAAGGGGGGTAAAACCTTAGGACACCTGTTGGAAATGCTACCGGAACGCCGAGTGTGAAATTTCAAGCTTTGGATCCAGAATCTGCCTGAAAAGTGTGCACGCGCGATTACGCAAAACCGCACTGAACCTTGCTCTGATACCAATTGAAGTCGCGGAGCGGAGCGTGGATCGACTGTCACACACACACACACACAAAGAGCTTACACAGTACGCAGAGAAATCTGTTTGAAGGGTTATCTCCCAAAACCTTATTATCCACAAAAGTATAAGTGAGTATATACAAAGAGTTAGTGATAAGTGAGTTAAGCGGGCGGGCGGCCATATCCGTATAAGAGGCCACCTGGGCTTTAATCCCAACAATAGAGAAGATAACCATCTTGTAAAGTAAATGGTTCCTCTTTCTTCCCTAGTGCAAGGGCTTAAATCACATCTCTAAAATCGGGATCAATAGCATGCTCATCTATCATGGAAGATAGATCATTGTGAGTTGCTACGGAAACTGCATTCACTCTTGGCCGTCTTGAGAGTGCATCGGCTACTTAATTATGCTTGCCACCAATGTGAGCAATATGAAAATGAAATTGAAAAAGGAAATTTTCCCACCTCATTTGTTTGTCGGAGAGCTTGGTTTGCGTCATGAGGTACTTAAGACTTTGGTGGTCCGTTCGCAGATGAAAGGAGTCCTCAATAAATAGTGCTTCCATGAGTCTAAGGCATGTAGAACTGCTAGGAGTTTCTTTTCATATATGCCTAGAGCTTGCTCAGCAGGGTCGAGCCTTTGACTTTCATAGCCTATGGCATGCCCTTCTTGAAGCAAAACAGCTCCAAGGCAATCACCACAAGCATCACATTGGACCTCCAATGGCTTTGAGAGATCCGGTAGTGTAAGCACAGGTTGAGAGATAATATTTTCTTTAAGCTTTTTGAAAGCATTGTTCTCCTTGGCATACCATGTGCACCTAACATTTTTCTTTGTTAGGTCATGTAGTGGTATTGCTATTAGTGAGAACTTTTCTATGAAGCGTCTATAGTATGTGCACATGCCTATAAAGCTTCTTAACTCATGATGATTCCTTGGTTTTTAGGCCATCCTTTTATTACCTCTAACTTTAATGGATCCATTTGGATGCCATCTTGAGAGATAATGTGACCTAAATACTGAATCTCTTGTAAGAAAAGTTCACTTTTCTTTCGATTAACATAAAGTTTATTCTCTCTTATAGCTTGAAATATTGCTGGAGGTGTCACTTATGTTCGTCTAATGAATTAGAGTAGATGATGATATCATCAAAGAACACTCCAGTAAAGGTTTCGTGAGGCCTGAGTAGCTTCTCCATCAAGCGGTTGAATGTGGCTGGTGCATTGGTCAAGCCAAAAGGCATGACAATATATTCGTAAAGATGCAAAATGCGGTCTTTACAATATCTTGATCAACTGTCCGTATTTGATGATAGCCACTTTTTAGGTCAATCATACTGAAGTAGGTAGACCCTTGTAGGTTATCAAATAGGTCTTCTATGCGTGGAACGGGAAACATATTCTTGATAGTGATCCTATTTAGTGCTCTATAGTCGACACACATACAATATGTGTCGTCTTTCTTTTGCACTAGTAGCACAGGAGAACAAAATGGAGATGAGCTAGGCCTAACCATGCCCTTCTCAACTAACTCATGCACTTGCCGCATAATCTTCTCTTGTTGAGCTTGAGAAACTCTATAAGGAGGTTTGTTAGGCGGTGAACTTCCTGGAAGAAGTTCAATTGCATGGTCATCATTGCCTCGTTTAGGAGGTAGTCCACAAGGGATGTCGTCAATAAAGACATCTTGAAACCCCTTAAGAAAATTGGATAACTCTAATTCCTTTTGATTGTGTATATTTTATTTTGCTAAAACATTAGGTTCATTTTGAGGATCTTTAACAAAAATCATGTACACAAAAATAGAGCTCTTTATTGAATTGTTGAAAGCTTGTGTATGTAAAATGGGTATAGTGTTACCCATTTCCTTAGCATCTATATACATATCTTTTTCCCTGAACTTAAAGGAGATTCTCCTTTCAGGGAATTTAACATTGGCAACCATGCAATCAAACCATGGTGCCCCTAGGATTACATCCTCATGCTTGAGAGGAGAGATGAAGAAGTCCTCTTTGTCCACATAGCTTTGGACATGGAGCCTCAATTTCTTGATCAAGGGAGTGACTTAAGCTCCTTGACCCTTGAAGCACTGTCTGCGGGTAGGACATCTCCCATCTCGTAGGTTTGTATGCCTATCTTGGTGTCCAACTCTATAGATATAAAATTATGAGTAGAACCGGGGTCAAAGAGAATAAAAGCATCATATTCTCTTACCTTTCCCCAAGAATGGCATAGAGGAGATCCTTTATGGCGAGTTTCCTCCTCTTGGATTTCGACCAAGGTAGCTCTAGGAGGATCATGGCGGTTGTTATTTTGGAGACAAGCGCAGTACGCATGCCCTTGTTTGCCGCACTTGAAACACTGGTTATCCTTGCGATAACGCTCAAGCTCTTCAGGAGAGAGTTTATTTTTGCCTTTGTAAACTCCCTTCTCCTTAGATTTGTTGGAATTGCCCTTAGGAGACATTGTCCTTCCCCTTAGGCTCATTGGAATCCTTGTTTTCAGGGGGCTTAGAATTCCTCTTAGTTCCTGTTTGGAAATTGATTTGAGAGGCCACCACAGTATGATGTATTAATGCCGATATGGTGCGTGGCCTTTGGGAGTTGACATACTCCGTCATTTCTTCGGTTAAGCCTGCACAAAATTGCTGCTTTTTCTCTCCAAAATCCAACTTTTTAAAGACAGTGGCTTTGAGTTGTAGGTCCCAAAACTTGTCTACATATTTGTGGATGGATTCATAGGGAGAGAGCTTCAAGCTTCGCCATTCGGTGAGTACTTTGTCTTTGGCATCGGTGGCCAAAAACTACTTCGTAATGGAAGCTCTTAAAGATTTCCATGTTCATGGAGCTTCACCGTTGGCCTATAGGCTAGACCACCATTGTCTGATGGACTTTTGAAAGTGGATAGCTACATGGTATAGCTTAGAGGAATCCGTGAAGCCCTCATCTCCGAACTCCGCATCGAATTGTTGGATAAAGGCCAAGACTTTGTCCGTAGCACCAAAAGTGCCATCGTAGGTAACGAAAGAGATGCTCTTCCCTCCCTCTTTGAACTTCTTAAGCTTGGATGACCTCTCCCATGTGGCATAGGATTTCCTATGGCCTCTTCTTTTTTATGGTTCAAAGGTTGCACCATCACTTTCTTTAGAAGATGAAGAATTTGAGGAGGATGGAGAAGAGGGTGACCTCTTTCTCGCCTTTTTCTCTCCTTGATCTTCTTTGTCACTTTCATAAGAGGAAGAGAATGAAGAAGATGGAGAAGAGGGTGTCCTCTTTCTTGCCTTTTTCTTCTCTTGCTTTTTTCATCCCTCTTTGAAGTATGGTGTGGAGAAGTATGTGATGGTCTTCTCCGTTTTGGAGGTGATGGAGAGCGTTTAGCCCGCCGTCTTTGTGGAGCCATCTCCACCGAGGTGGCGAGAGACTCACTTCTTTCTTGTTCCTTCGGTGGAGGATCTTGAATTCTCCTATGAGAAGGAGATGATCAAGGAGAAAATTTATGAGGCCTTCATAGGGATCCTCTTCTTCTTCCCGAATTGGAGAGAGACCTCTTTTGGAAGCTTCACAAGGAGGCTTCCTAGGTGCTCTCTTGTCATGGTGGGGAGCTTGGAGAATCCCATGAGCACGGAGCTGCCGTTGTACTTCACTTTGGAGGGATGGATTTCCCATGGCTTGTTGAAGCCTAGAAACAAGATAGTTAACAAGCATCGGGGCATCATTAGTAGCTTGATCATTAGCAAAATTAAAGTTATCAACATTAATTTCAATCTCTTTACTATTGTCAGCCATTCTAACAACTTTTAGGTGTACTTTGGAACTTCAAGCCCTAGTTGCTACTCCTCTTTACCCCTTTAGAAAAAGAAGTCAAGCTATTGTACCCGTGGCTCGAATACCATTAATTGCAAGGAATAGAAGAGAGGGTCGTTCCACCAAAACAGCACCAGCTCCTGCCAAGCTTTTAATAGCTCAATAGTGGTTAAGCCATAGGCAAGCCCCGTAGGAATCCACTATTAAGACCATAGCTCTCGACAGTGATGCCCCGTTAACTGCAAAAAGGTAGGCACACTGCAAGGCTGAAAAATCCCTATTCTACTTACTCACATGCAATTAATAGTACCAACCAATTATAGCTAGCTTGAGGACCTCCCTTCTTGAGCAAGAAAAGAGAAACCTTGTGCTCTGATACCAATGTAACATTTAATGGCCTAGTAACTTGTGTGTAGAGGAAAATAGCATGAACATAGTGAGGATTTCATTAGAATAACTTCCTAATGAGAATAACAAGAGTGCTTGGGTGGAGAGAGCAACAAAAAGCTTAACACCTAGTTAGATAGCATGAACAATACTTCAAAAGAGATAGAAATTAAGCAATTGACAACAGTTGAGGACTGGATTTTCATGGAACCGGTCCCCCCCTCCAAAAGGCTTTGTATTATGGTTTATCCCATCAAGAGAGACATTTTACAATACAATTTTTTGTGTTCCTTCAATACTATCTAGTGCAATGAAGATGGAAACTTCATGCACTAAGCAAAACACTTATCAAACACAATGTCAATTCCCTCACGGTCTCAGACCCAAGACCTCACACAGCTTAGAAGATGGTGAGAGATAGCGGGGTATGAGAGTAGATTGAGAGGAAGAAGGAGTATTCTTACGAGAAAGATGTACATTTCCTCACATAATCACTCATATTTGCATAGATTAGCTTAGTATTCTTACATGAAAGATGTACATTTCCTCACATAATCAATCATATTATCATAGCTTAGCTTAGTAATTACCATGGTAGAGGAGATGAGCATGCATTAAATCTTGGCTCTTGGTTGGATTTGCATCACAAAGCCGAGAGTTGTTGGTGTAGGCCTTCCTTCTCACAAGCTTGGAGTAGGTGATAAGATTTCCATGAAAGCTTGAGAAGGAGAGAGAGTCTTCTTACTCCACACATGAGCTAGTGTGAGTGTGTAGGTGATAATGCCTTTGAAAAATCAGTCCCCCTCTCTCTCTCTCTCTCTCTTGTTCGACCCCTCTTGCTATTTGCTCTTGCTAGCATCCTATTGGACCTCCCCAGGCTTAGCCTTGGTAATTGAGGAGCATAAGTGATAGCCTTTTGACATTTGTCCCCCTTTCCCCTTTTGTGAGAGCTTTAGGTAATTAATAAATGCAACTAAACTCTCATTGGATCCCTTTGCCTCCTGGCCAATAGGAATCATGCAAGCCATTGGGTTGCTGAATGCTCATTGGACGCCTTGGGAGACTGTCCAATAGTCTTCTAGAGAGGTTAATCCCATTGGTTCTTTTATTAAGTGTTTTTAGATTAATTAAACTAGATTTACTGTAGCCTAATTCGCATTCGTCCACCTCCAAGGCCATCCAATAGGAATTGGGTACACTTTGTGGGCATCTGGGCTAGGGAGCTGACATGTGTCCCTCATTCCCTTTGTGTAAAGGGAGCTTGTGTGTGTGTGTGAGTTTGTCTCTCATCCCCTACTTTCAAGGCTCACCCCCTCCTATGTAGGGATTGATAAAGTCTTTTTGTGGCACACACTAAGCATCCAATTCCCCTAGTGTTTGGCCTTTGGACACAACCTTTGAATTTTGGAACCTTAGCATTTTGGAAGTCTTAATGGGTTGAACCTTAGGGTCTTTTAAGCCCATTGTTGCACATTGCTCTTTTGTAGATGCCCCCCCCCCCCCCCCCCCCCCCCCTTTAAATCCCTATTTTCCCTCCTTTAGAATCCTACTGTGGCCAGTCTGCTAGCTTAACCAATATTCTAGCTTTTTCTCCCATGGAACTTCCCCATATTAAATGATCAGTTTAACATGAGATAATCAAGAGAATTAGATATTGATTATTATGATAGTAGCTACATTGCATTCAAGCATTGACCTTGAAACAGTAGAGATAGGACTATTCAATAGAGCTAGCTTGGACAGGTGGTGGGCCTTCAAACCACCATGGGCTAAAACCTCCATAACACAATGATTAATAGGTTGAGCAAGTGGTGGACCTCTACCCCAAACCATCCATGGTAGTAAACATAGCAGCTCAGCTCCATTCAAACATTGACCTTGAACCAATAGAGATAGCTTCTTTTTATAGACAGGTGGGGGACCTTCAAACCACCTTGGGCTAAAACCTCCAAAACACAATGTTTAGTAGGTTGGACAAGTGATGGACCTCTGCTCCAAACCATCCATGGTATTAAAAATAGTAGATCCACTCCATTCTTTCATTGACTTTGAAATAATAGAGATAGTTTCTTTCAATGTATTTAGCTTGGACATGTGGTGGACGTTCAATAAACCACCTTGGGTTAGATACTCCATAACACAATGGATAGTAGGTTGGAGACATGGTGGACCTCTACCCCAAAACTTCCATGCTAATGGACATAGTAGCTACACTCCATTTACACATTGACCTTGAACAATAGAGATAGCTTGTTCCAGTAGAGCTAAATTGGACAGGTGGTGGGCCTTCAAACCACCTTGGGCTAAAGCGTCCATGACACAGTGGATAGTAGGTTGGACAAGTGGTGGACCTCTGCTTCAAACCATCCATAGTAGTAAACATAGTAGGTACACTCCATGCACACATTGAACTTGAAAAAATAGACATAGCTTGTTTCGATAGAGCTAACTTGGGCAGGTGTTGGAACTTCAAACCACCTTGTGCTAAAGCCTCCATGACACAATGGATAGTAGGTTGGACAAGTGGTGGACCTCTGCCACAAACCATGCATGGTAGTAAATATAGTAGCTCTACCCCATTCAGCTATTGACCTTGAAACAATAGAGAGATCTTCTTTCAATAGAGCTAGCTTGGTAAAGTGGTGCATCTTAAAACCACCTTGGGCTAAAACCTCCATAACACAATGGTTAGTAGTTTGGAAAAGTGGTGGACCTCTACCTAGACAATCCCTGGTAGTAAACATAGTAGCTACACTCCATTCACACATTGACCTTCAAAAAATAGAGATAGGACTATTCAATAGAGCTAGCTTGGACAAATGGTGGAGCTTCAAACCACCTTGGGCTAAAACCTCCATAACACAATGGTTAGTAGGTTGGGAAAGTGGTGGACCTCTACCCCAAACCATCCATGGTAGTAAACATAATAGCTACACCTTATTCACACAATGACATTCAAACAATAGAGGTAGGAATTTTCAATAGAGCGAGCTTGTACATGAGTGGATAGTAGGTTGGACAAGTGGTGGACATGTACGCCAAACCATTCATGGTAGTAGACATAGTAGCTACACTCCATTCCAAATTTGACCTTCAAACAATAGAGATAGGGCTACTCAATAGAGCTAGCTTAGAAAGGTGGTCGATTTTCAAACCACCATGGACTAAAATCTCCATAATACAATGATTAGTAGGTTGAGCAAGTAGTGGAACTCTATTCCAAACCATCCATGGTAGTAAATATAGTAGTGCAGCTCCATTCAGACATTGACCTTTAACCAATAGAGATAGCTTCTTTTTATAGACATGTGGGGGACCTTCAAACCACCTTGGGCTAAAACTTTCATAACACAATGCTTAGTAGGTTGGAGAAGTGATGGAAATCTGCTCCAAACCATCCACGGTAGTAAACATAGTAGCTCCACTCCATTCTTTCACTGACCTTGAAATAATAGAGATAGTTTTCTTTCAACAAATTTAGCTTGGACATGTGGTGGACCTTCAATAAACCACCTTGGGTTAAATACTCCATAACACAAGGGATGGTAGGTTGGAGAATTGGTGGACCTCTGCCCCAAATCTTCCATGCTAATAGACATAGTTGCTACACTTCATTTACACATTGACCTTGAAACAATAGAGATAGCTTGTTTCGATAGAGCAAGCTTGGGTGGCTGTTGGGACTTCAAACCACCTTGTGATAAAGCCTCCATGACACAATGGATAATAGGTTGGACAAGTGGTGGACCTCTGTCCCAAACCATCGATGGTAGTAAACATAGTAGCTCCACCCCATTCATATATTGACCTTGAAACAATAGAGAGAGCTTCTTTCAATAGAGCTAGCTTGGACAAGTGGTGGACCTTAAAACCATCTTGGGCTAGAACCTCCATAACACAATGGTTAGTAGGCTGGACACTGCGTAGACAATCCCTGGTAGTAAACATAGTAGCTACACTTGATTCACACATTGACCTTCAAACAATAGACATAGGACTTTTCAATAGAGCTAGCTTGGACAGGTGGTGGAACTTTAAAACACCTTGGGCTAAAACCTCCATAACAAAATGGTTAGTAGGTTGGAAAAGTGGTGGACCTCTACCCGAAATACTCCATGGTAGTAAACATAGTAGCTACACTCCATTCACACATTGATTCAAATAATAGAGGGAGGAATTTTCAATAGAGCTAGCTGTTAAGTATGGAGCCTGATTTACCCTTGTAATTTTCTGTGGTAAAAGCGCACATTTGTAAGGCCCCCATTATGAGGAGAAGCCATCGTGCGTGAAGGAAAATCACTCACCGGAAACCAAAATTTTCACGGACAAGAATCAGGGGCAACTTTAAAGGCCTCGGGGGCGGAGGCCCCTGAGACTTTTTTTTTGCCGGAATATTCTTTTTCGCCGGAATA
This sequence comes from Adiantum capillus-veneris, assembly GCF_014529385.1. Classification (NCBI taxonomy): domain Eukaryota; kingdom Viridiplantae; phylum Streptophyta; class Polypodiopsida; order Polypodiales; family Pteridaceae; genus Adiantum; species Adiantum capillus-veneris. The sequence goes on from NC_140958.1 coordinate 77,994,817, forward strand.
TTATGGCCGGACGGCGGTCGGAAAACAACCGGTCGGTTGGCCGGTGGCCGGTAGTCAATGGCCGATGGCCGGTGGTCGAAAGTCAATGGCCGGTGGCCGGTGGCCGAATTCAATGGCCGGTGGCCGAATTCAAAAGCGGACTTGTCTTCTCAAGGGCGGCCACACATGGGCGGATTGGAGGGTCCGATTTGGACTTATTCGCACAAGGGCGGCTACACATGGCTGTCTCTCATAAGAGAGGGCAGCCCTTTTGGCCTATAAAAGGAGGCCATTTCTACACACATCTCATAGTGTGAAGTTGATGCAACAAGGTGAATGTGAGGTGGTGAGAGTGAAGCAAGGCGGGAGCTCCATTAAGGGTATAATCCCTTTGTAAACTACTTCTTGTTTTGAAGTACTAAAGCCATTGAGTGGCTGCTTTCCCGTGGACGTAGCCCACATTGGGTGAACCACGTATATCGTGTGTACTCTCTCTCTCTCTCTCTACTCTATAATCTTGTGTATATAAATCTGTCTCTCTCCATTAAGTAATCTACTCAATTATCTATTTAGCTACGTCTTATTTCCTAACAACTGGTATCAGAGCAAGGTTTGCTCGTAGCTAAATTATCTCAAGGAAAGGATTCCTTGAATTGAGTGGGAGTTATGGCAGAGGAAGGGAAGCTCAAGATTGAGAAGTTCAACGGCAAAAACTACCAACATTGGAAGATGCAGATTGAAGACTATCTCTACCAGAAGGACCTCTATTTGCCACTAGGTGGTCTTGCGAAGAAGCCCGCAACAATGGCAGATGAAGCATGGATTGTCCTTGATCGAAAGGCACTGGGAAAAATCCGGTTAAGCTTGGCGTCAACGGTGGCCTTCAATGTTTCGGAGATGAAGACCACGGAGGACTTGATGAAGTCACTTGACAACTTCTACGAGAAACCATCGGCATCCAAAAAGGTATTTCTTATGAAGCGCTTGTTCAATCTAAAGATGGCAGAGAATGGTTCAGTTGCAGAACACCTAAATGACTTTAACACAAATATAAGTCAACTTCGATCAGTGAAAATCAATTTCAATGACGAAGTGCGAGCTCTCCTTATACTATCATCTCTACCGGACAGTTGGGACAGCCTTGTGATGGCTGTAAGTAATTCTATCTCTGGCACAAATACTCTTAAGTTTGATGATGTTGTGGGTGTTCTCCTAAGCGAGGAAATGCGAAGGAGAAGCACAGGAGAATCATCAAGTGCTGCACTATCAGTGGAAACAAGAGGAAGGCTTAAGGAGAGGTTCAAAAACCAAAAGGGTCGTGATCGCTCAAGGCGGAGCAAGTCACGCACAAAGTCAGTTCTTGAATGTTGGAACTGCGACAAGAAGGGCCACGTCAAGAAGGATTGCTGGTCCAAGAAGAAGAAGGAGATAGAGTCTCAAGACAACAAGCCAACATCGGAGGCCAATGTGGCAGGTAAAGTAGAGCAAGATGCTCTAATTCTCTCATTAGACAATGTGTCTAATTCCTGGATAGTAGATTCCGTTTCCGGGGCTTCATTCCATGCGACACCACACAAGCAACATTTCCAAGACTACACCAAAGGTAATTTTGGGTATGTATACTTGGGAGATGATGAAGCTTGTGAGATTGTCGGCAAAGGTACAGTTTCTATCAAAACTGCTAACGGAAGTGAATGGAAGCTTAAAGATGTTAGGCATGTTCCTTCTCTTCGCAAAAATTTGATCTCTACAGGACAATTGGACGATGAAGGACACAACATTGCATTCGGAAACAAACGGTGGAAGATCTCAAAGGGATCTTTGGTGGTTGCCAAGGGTGAAAAAGTTGGTACACTTTACTTGTGTACTGTTAGCACGCAACCTTCAGCTTGTGCAGCAACTACAGAAGTTGACAGTGCGGTGTGGCACTACCGACTTGGGCATATGAGTGCCAAAGGAATGCAAATCCTTCAAACAAAGAAGCTTCTACCAGGTTTGAAAGAAGTGGACTTAGAGTTCTGTGAAGATTGTGTTTATGGTAAACAAAAGAGGGTAAAATTTCAAAATTCAGGAAATGAAAGAAAAAATAAAAAACTTGAGTTGGTTCATTCTGATGTTTGGGGTCCTGCAAGTACACCATCACTTGGTGGCTCATTGTACTATGTAACATTCATAGACGATGCGACTAGAAAAACATGGGTTTATGGCATGAAGAATAAATCCGATGTATTTTCCATATTTCAAAGGTGGAAAGCCTTTGTGGAGAATGAAACAGGTACCAAGGTTAAATGCCTGAGATCCGACAATGGAGGCGAATATTGCAGCCAAGCTTTTGAAAGCTTTTGTGCTAGCAATGGCATTCGGAGGCAAAGGACAACCCCAAGGACACCTCAACAAAGTGGGATTTCGGAAAGGATGAACAGGACAATCATGGAACGAGCACGAAGCATGCGGCTACATGCAGGCTTACCGCTTGAGTTTTGGGCGGAAGCTGTAAGTACGTCTGTGTACTTAATCAATCGGTCACCCTCAACGGCATTGGATGGGGGAGTACCAGAAGAGGCATGGACAGGTAAACCGGTGAATTATGCATTTCTCAAAGTGTTTGGGTGTGAGGCTTTCATGCACATAGATAGAAGCCTAAGATCAAAGTTAGATGCAAAGTCCAAAAAGTGTTTCTTCATTGGCTATGGAGAAGGAGACTTTGGGTATCGCCTATGGAATCCTGAAGATGGTAAAATCTTAAGGAGTAGGGATGTAATTTTTAACGAAAAAAATATGTACAAAGATTACTTGGAAAGAAAACAAACAAAAGAAACAGGTGATGAGTATATGGAGCTTGAGGACGGTGAAGACTCAAGGACTGCAAACGGTGACAATGTGCAACAACGTCAACCAAATGAGGAGCCTCAACCTATTCCCCGAAGATCTACAAGAGCAAGTAGACCTCCAGAAAGGTTTGTTCCTTCCTTCAACCATCTCTTGATCTCAGATTCTGGAGAGCCGGAATCATATGAAGAAGCTATGCAACATGAATCCAAAGAAGAATGGACGAAGAGCATGCAAGTGGAGATGGACTCACTACATCACAACCAAACATGGGAGTTGGTTGAGTTGCCTAAAGGTAAGCGGGCACTTCAAAACAAATGGGTGTACAAGCTAAAGGAAGAAGAAGGTGGGAAGAAAAGGTACAAATCTAGGCTTGTGGTAAAAGGTTTTTCTCAAAAGAAAGGTATTGACTTCAATGAAATATTTTCTCCTGTTGTAAAAATGAACTCAATTAGGCTTGTCTTAAGCCTTGTGGCTGCTCATGATCTAAATCTCGAGCAAATGGATGTAAATACGGCATTCCCTCATGGTGACTTAGAGGAGGAAATCTACATGCTTCAACCAAAGGGGTATGAAGTAAAAGGTAAGGAGAAAATGGTTTGCAGGTTAAAGAAGAGCTTGTATGGTTTAAAGCAAGCATCAAGACAATGGTACTTGAAGTTTGATCGATGGATGTTGGATCATGGATTCACAAGATGCAACTCGGATCACTACGTCTACACGAAGAATTTGGGAGATGGGAAATTCATCATCCTAATGTTGTATGTTGATGACATGTTGATTGCAAGTGCTAACATGCAGGACATCAAAGACCTAAAAGAGGAGCTGTCCAAATCTTTTTCAATGAAAGATTTAGGTGCTGCAAAGAGGATACTTGGTATGAAAATATCAAGGGACAGGACGAAGAAGACAATAAAGCTATCTCAAGAAGATTACATCAAGAAGGTACTAGAAAGGTTTGCAATGCAAAATGCAAAACCAGTTTCTACACCTTTGGCTGGTCATTTTAAACTAACGAAGGATATGTGTCCAAAGACACAAGAGGAGATAGCCTATATGTCTAAAGTTCCATATGCTGCAGCGGTAGGTTCTCTAATGTATGCTATGGTCTGGACAAGGCCAGACATTGCACATGCAGTGGGAGTTGTGAGTAGGTTCATGGACAACCCAGGTAAAGAGCATTGGCAAGCTGTGAAGTGGATACTTAGGTATCTAAAAGGGACAACAACAAATGCTTTGTATTTTGGAGGAACCGATATTTTTCTAGAAGGGTATGCTGATGCAGATATGGCAGGTGACAAAGATACTCGAAGGAGCACTACTGGCTATGTGTTCACGGTTGGAGGCACAGCAGTAAGCTGGGCTTCAAAGCTGCAGAAAGTGGTTTCACTTTCTACCACAGAAGCAGAGTATGTAGCAATGAGAGGCAAGCAAAGAAATTCTGTGGCTTCACAAATTCTTAGAAGAGCTTGGATTCAAACAAGACAATTGTGTATTGTACAGTGATAGCCAAAGCGCTATCCATCTTGCGAAGAACTCAGCCTTTCATTCAAGGACAAAGCACATTGAGGTGAGATATCACTTCATACGCACTCTTTTGGAAGAGGGACAACTAAAGCTAGGAAAGGTGCATACAAGTGAAAATCCTGCAGACATGTTTACAAAGGTGGTCAACAAGGAGAAGTTGAGCTTTTGCTCATCTTCAATCGGCATTCAAGGATAAGAAGCCAGAATGGAAAGCAGTCATAGGTTTGGTTTGGAGATCAGTCTCCAAGTGGGAGATTGTTAAGTATGGAGCCTGATTTACCCTTGTAATTTTCTGTGGTAAAAGCGCACATTTGTAAGGCCCCCATTATGAGGAGAAGCCATCGTGCGTGAAGGAAAATCACTCACCGGAAACCAAAATTTTCACGGACAAGAATCAGGGGCAACTTTAAAGGCCTCGGGGGCGGAGGCCCCTGAGACTTTTTTTTTTGCTGGAATATTCTTTTTCGCCGGAATATTATGGCCGGACGGCGGTCGGAAAGTGTTCGGAAAACAACCGGTCGGTTGGCCGGTGGCCGGTAGTCAATGGCCGATGGCCGGTGGTCGGAAGTCAATGGCCGGTGGCCGGTGGCCGAATTCAAAAGCGGACTTGTCTTCTCAAGGGAGGCCACACATGGGCGGATTGGAGGGTCCGATTTGGACTTATTCGCACAAGGGCGGCTACACATGGCTGTCTCTCATAAGAGAGGGCAGCCCTTTTGGCCTATAAAAGGAGGCCATTTCTACACACATCTCATAGTGTGAAGTTGATGCAACAAGGTGAATGTGAGGTGGTGAGTGTGAAGCAAGGCGAGAGCTCCATTAAGGGTATAATCCCTTTGTAAACTACTTCTTGTTTTGAAGTACTAAAGCCATTGAGTGACTGCTTTTCCGTGGACGTAGCCCACATTGGGTGAACCACGTATATCGTGTGTACTCTCTCTCTCTCTCTACTCTATAATCTCGTGTATATAAATCTGTCTCTCTCCATTAAGTAATCTACTCAATTATCTATTTAGCTACGTATTATTTCCTAACACTAGCTTGGACATGAGTGGATAGTAGGTTGGACAAGTGTGGACCTCTACTCCAAACCATTCATGGTAATACACATAGTATCTACACTCCATTCAAACATTGACCTTCAAACATTAAAGATAGGACTATTCAATAGAGGTACCTTGGAGAGGTGGTGAACCTTCAAACCACCATGGGCTAAAACCTCCATAACACAATGATTAGTAGGTTGAGCAAGTGGTGGAACTCTACCCCAAACCATCCATGGTAGTAAACATAGTAGCTCAGCTCCATTCACACATTGACCTTGAACCAATTGAGATAGCTTCTTTAAGAGACACATGGGGGACCTTCAAACCACCTTGGGCTAAAACCTCCATAACACAATGTTTAGTAGGTTGGACGTGATGGACCTCTGCTCCAAACCATCCATGGTATTAAAAATAGTAGCTCCACTCCATTCTTTCATTGACCTTGAAATAATAGAGATAGTTTCTTTCAATGTATTTAGCTTGAACATGTGGTGGACCTTCAATAAACCACCTTGGGATAAGTACTCCATAACACAATGGATGGTAGGTTGGAGAAGTGGTGGACCTCTGCCCCAAACCTTCCATGCTAGTAGACATTGTAGCTACACTCCATTTACACATTGACCTTGAAACAATAGAGATAGCTTGTTTCGATAGATGTAAATTGGACAGGTGGTGGGCCTTCAAACCACCTTGGGATAAACCGTCCATGACACAGTGAATAGTAGGTTGGACAAGTGGTGGACCTTTGCTTCAAACCATCCATGGTAGTAAATATAGTAGGTACACTCCATTCACACATTGACCTTGAAATAATAGAGATAGCTTGTTTGACAGAGCTAGCTTGGGCAGGTGTTGGAACTTCAAACCACTTTGTGCTAAAGCCTCCATGACAGTATGGATGAGTCTTACCAAACACCGAGCAAAAACTTTTGAGCAAACCAAAAAGCGAGCGAGATCAATACCCAGGGCATTGGTATACATTACTAGAGATAGGGGGTAGAGAGAGAACGAGAGGAATGGAGGAGACACAAAAAAGACCATAAGGCTTTATCACTTCAAAGAGAAAGGTAGGTTTCACATGAGAGAGGATAAAATCTTGCTACACAATAGCAACTTGTCTATTGCCACTACAAGGGCTGTACATCGACAATCAATCCAAGTTTTGAGAGGATCACGAAGGAAGAGAGAGTTTTCCAGCTTTGTCATTAAAACTGGAAGATTTGGGAATTAAAGTTGATTTAGACATTGTGATGGAAGAGGGAGGTGTTTGGCTCTCCATTTCTCCCTTGCAATGTCAAGTTAAGGTGGAAGTGGCAACTATCCTAGACGAAAAAATCTCAAAAAAATGCAATGGTCTATGGTGACAACAAGAATGCCTTTGGAGCCCATTTGGCACACTACATGGTTACTATCTTCTCTCTTTGTGAGGGTCGGGGGGGGGGGGGGGGGGGGGGGGGGGGGATATCGACCAAAAATTGTTTGGCCCAGAATGGGACAAGGTTTTTTATTGTGAATGCATTGCAAACAACACATCCTTTCCGCCATCCCATTGTCAAACCAAGCCTTTGGATGGGTTAAGATGAGCCTGATAGAAAATTGAGAGCTTTCATCTAACTCTAGAAGGGACCATAAAATGGTTTTAGGAAAAAAAAAAAAATTGAGTTGAAAGAGGGTGTATTTTATTAGTAAAACATTCATAGATAAGGTCTTTTATAGAGGAGTAGGCTTCTTGTTCACAAGCGATGGAGGCAGCAATTCTATTAAAAATAGAAGCAAATGAACTAGTCGATAAAGTTAGCGTAGTGTAAAGTTGCAAGCACATTCTATTGCAAGCGAGAGATTTGAACTGCATTCTCCACGTTTTCCGCTACAAAGTGCTTGATAGCTTCTCATTTCTGAGGGGGAGGGTGCCACCCAGGTTCTCGTGGGTCCAAAAGAGGTGTTTTTCTATGTTGACCAAACATTTTGCTCCAGCCTAGACCCTTGCTCTCTACTGCTAGGTGTTCTGAACCCAGTCTTAAAAAGGCATACTCAGGAAGTGTTCGGTCTCTTGAAGAAAAAACTCTAAAACAAAGGACTGTTGCCAATTGGCCATTCACAATATTTTTTTCTAAATCAAATCTCTCTCTAGCAATCCACATTGGCATGGGCTTCTAGAAAGAGAGAGAAAGACATCCTAGACTCCTTTCAAGGAAAATCTTAAATCAAATATCTCTCTATCTGTCCACACCAGCTTGGACTAGTAGTAGGTAGAGAGAGAGAGAGAGAGATCTACTAGTCCCCTTTCAAAAAAAAAATCTAAGCCAAATCTCTCTCTAGCTGTCCACGTCGACGTGGACTAGTATAGAGAGAGAGAGAGAGATCCACGTTAGAAAAGAACTTTCAAGTTTTTCCTTATTTTCACTGGTTAGAGAATAATTAAAAATGTCTTTTTTTAGACATGGAGAGATTTGCTAATCTCCTTTCACACTTTTCTAAATCGAAACACTCTCTAGCTATTCACAAGGGCGTGGACTCCGCGAGAGAGAGAGAGAGAGAGAGAGAGAGAGAGAGAGAGAGAGAGAGAGAGAGAGAGAGAGAGAGAGAGAGAGAGAGAGAGAGAGAGAGAGAAAGAAGAAGGGAGTTTTAATGTCGTAGGATACTATCCCAAGAGAGACATCGTCTCCTTTCACACTTTTTTTTATAAATCGAATCTGTCCCTAGCTGTCCACGCCGGCGTGGACTCCTAGAGAGAGAATGATAAATGAGAGAGAGAGAGATTAGCAAGCGCACATACTGGCGATCGTCAGCTAGCGTAGTCTTGCGTAGATGCAATAAGGGCCACCTGGAGGGCATGTTTCGGTGACCCTCAGCAGGGCGTTCAGAAGCGGAGCGGGCTACTGCCAGCTATCGGTCCAAGCCTGCAAATGATCGTTAATGGGTCGAATAGCTTCTGCTCTCTCGTCCGAGTTTGTTAGAAATGGCAAGTGTGAGAAGGAGATGCTGAGGAGGCAGCTGCAGCTGGAGCAGGTGCTAGTGAGTCCGTCGAGCATTCCTCTGGTTCCAGATTTTGGTGAGCCATGAACGGTTCTCATTATTGGTCAAATTGGCAACACAGGTTTGGTATGTATGTAGCAGCTAATGCCAGTAGCTCAGAGAGAGAGAGAGAGAGAGAGAGAGAGAGAGATCTATGACTACGTTCTGCACAGTGCGGCCTTCTTATAAGCTTTCAAAAAAACTTCTAGAATCAAAACTCTCTCTAGCAGTCCACGCCGGCGTGCACTGCTATAGAGAGAGAGAGAGAGAGAGAGAGAGAGAGAGAGAGAGAGGGAGAGAGAAAGACATTTGTGTTTTGACTTCAAATTTTCAAAGGCAATCATATGCGACTTGAGAGAGAGAGAGAGGACCTCGTCGTGACTTGCGAGCACATGCGAGTCCGTGACCAATGCTAGACCTTAAACATTCGCACGTGTGGTGGGGAAAGCAGCGATACCAGTAACCAACCTGCAGTTAGCAACGAGCACATGAATGCCAACATCTCTCATAGCGACGCTGCAAGCCTGCAAGCGTGAGAGAGACCTCTAGACTGTCGCTTTTCAAAAAAAAAAAACTAGAAGCAAACCTCTCTGTAGTTGCCCACGCTGGCATGGACTGCTAGAGAGAGAGATTTGGAAATTTTAAAGTTAGAAAAAAGAAAAAATTACCAAAATACCCCTCAAATTTCAAAAACTCCTAAGATACCCCCAATATTTTGGCATAAATTCCCAAAATACCTCTAGTTGTGAGAGTAAATTTCTCCAAAAAGAAAAATTTTGGTAGTTTTTTATAGAAGACTTATTGTCTATCATACAAGATGCTAAAACTAGAATTTCAATTGGTTTCTAGGCTTTGGAGATGAATTGTTTCATTATTTTTAGACATGATTACCTTCTTTTGCAACGACAAATTACATAATAAGCACTCAAAAACGAATCTCAATTGTGAAAAAGAAATAAAGATAAAAAAATCTTAAACAATCCAACAAAATTAGATACAAGGGTATTTTGGGAATTTCCACAAATTAGAGGGGTATTTTGGTAATTCTCCCTAGAAAAAAACTAGAGTCCGTTGACTTCGCGATTAGATTTTGAGCAAAAAACGGAGAAATTTACACAAGTTTTACTGTAAATAGCAAAAGCTTCAAATTTTGACTTAAACACCCCAGAGAACTTCAAGTTTGCCCTCATTTTCTTAGGTTAGAAAAAATGTATTTTTTATGCCCTGATCTTATTATGGATAGTGCCCTTGCTTACATGATCTTATTATGGATAGTGCCTTGCTTAAAGTGTGCACTATGGGGCTTCTATTCCAATATATGGACTATTGAAATTTGAATGGCTCACAAGAGGAGTGAGCCTTGAGAGAAGAAGAGAACATTGACAACAATTGAAACTTTAAAATGATTGGCCGACGGGGGTTTCTAGTGAACTCCGCTACCTAAAACAGGCACCCTCATTGTTTCGAGGTTTACTTGTACAGTGTTACTTTATAGTGACTTGAAAGTTCATATTGAATGTTGTAGAGATATCTATGTTGCGAGGGATTCCTTCCCAAGGGATAAGAAATGGGTTTCGGGTATTCACAAAGTACAGCGGGTTCCCTTATTACTTCTCTTATTCCAACTCCAACAATTTGGAAGACAAGACGGAAGCGGAGTCCTCCTGTCGTCAGGGCCGGCAAAATGCCAAGAAAGGCTCGACGTCAACATAAGATTTATCTTTTCCTCTTCCTCCATCATCTTCGGGGGCGCCATTATGGGAAGAGGAGTTTGTAGGGGATACTCATGAAAACAAGGATGACAACTCCACTCCAGAAGGGGACGAAGTTAGACATGAATTAAGATTGAACTATATGTTGCCACCCCTTCTATCGTGGACCAAATATGGAGGAAGAAACTAGTTCGGAAAATGAAGGGAACGATCAAGATACTGGGCCAGGTGATAATGACCCTAGAGAATAGGAAGTAATGGGGGGAATTTCATGGGTTTGTCCGTTCTTGCTTCCCAAAAAAGAGAATAGCAAGGATGAACCTGAGAATGACAAAAGGAGAAACAATGGGTATTTGAAACGTATTTAGTCATTTGACAAGCCCTGTGGCGTGAAATCTATCATTAGCCAAACAATTATTCAGTTCTGTTACTCCAGGTTTTGCCTCAACAAAAGCTATTGCCCTGTTTGCTCTGATGATGGCCTTTTAGATATTATTCATATCTCAAGGAAATACAATTTTGATAAATATAGATAACTAACATTACTTCAGGGTGGCCTTTGCTTTGGTCACCCCCCACCTAGGTAACATAATGCTAATGGGTTAGACTCATAGTCCTAGAATGATGGTTCGACTCCATCCCCATGATTTTTTTAAGTAAATCCAATGTGGCATGACAATACATGACAAGGGATCCTAGCTTAGAAGGCAATGGATGTATGTGGGTTCCTTCCTAGCTACCTACTCCTTTTGGTAGGGATTTGGACACAGGGATTTGGACACACGCGGAAGAGGGTATGTTGCCAGCCCTTATTGACATAGAGCTAACACCTAATTGGCAAGAGTTGTTGTCTTTGCTATATCAACTGGATAAAAATGTGAAGAAAAAAAGATTGATTATAATCAAATGACATCACTCAAAAACTTGCAAGGGACATAGTGGGTATATGGGCACATGCACACAAACACACACACACACACACACACACACACACGCACAAAGAGATGGCACACAACTAGGATTGAGGTGGATGTTATAGTGGTGGAAATTGCAATGAAAACATGTAGGCTACCCTCATAATGCTTTTTTGAACAAGCCCATGGTAACAATTCCTAGTTCCATACCTTGTGACTTCTTGGGTTTGAAATTAGTTTATGAGGACCCTTACTCTAGTAAGCTTGTCCCTTGTGTTCTAAACAAGTCTTCTTCTATGAGCTGCATTATACACACTCATCCCTTTGTCACTACATTCTGCACAAGAAATATCAGCCACATTAATACTAAAGAGAAGTTCCTAATTGCTCATTAGCTGAATCCTTTGTCTCCTTTGCAACGTGTTACCATTGCCTATTTTCAACTTAATGTCCACCACCTCTATCTACGCTTGGATAGAGTGTAAGAACTAAATAAAAACACATATGTGAATGATTATTGAAATATGTAAAAGTACCTTGACTGGTTTGGGCTTTTTGAAATAGTACATTGCTAATTTTTGCTCGGTTTAGTTATCGCTGGAAAAAACCTGCTCGAGATTTGGGATTCCTCGTATGGATAGGAGGTTAGACAAGTGGTGGACTTCTACCCCAAACCATCCATGGTAGTAAACATAGTAGCTCCACCCCATTGAGCTATTGACCTTGAAACAATAAAGAGAGCTTCTTTCAATAGAGAGAGCTTGGACAAGTGGTGGACCTTAAAACCACCTTGGACTAAAAACTTCTTAACACAATGGTTAGTAGGTTGGGCAAGTGGTGGACCTCTGCCCAAACAATCCATGGTAGTAAACATGGTAGCTACACTCCATTCACACATTGACCTTTGAACAATAGAGATAAGACTATTTAATAGAGCTAGCTTGGACAGGTGGTGGACCTCCAAACCACCTTGGGCTAAAACCTCTATAACACAATGGTTAGTAAGTTAAGAAAGTGGTGGACCTCTACCCCAAACCATCCATGGTAGTAAACATAGTAGCTCAGCTCCATTCAGACATTGACCTTGAACCAATTGAGATAGCTTCTTTTAAGAGACACTTGGGGGACCTTCAAACCACCTTGGGCTAAAACCTCCATAACACAATGGTTAGTAGGTTGGACAAGTGATGGACCTCTGCTCCAAACCATCCATGGTAGTAAACAGAGTAGCTCCACTCCATTCTTTCACTAACCTTGAAATAATAGAGACAGTTTCTTTCAATATTGTTGGACTGATATGCCGCGACGGACATCAGCACAGCGAGAACTCACCTAACATGTAATGTCAGCTAAGGACTAAGCTCGACCTGCAAGCACGTGGAAGCAAGCATAAGGTGTCAACCTACACTCGACCGACTCCTAACTAATTCCTACAGAGGTCTCTACCAATTGTCTAAGTCACAGCCTTCAAGAGTGCATAAGAGGAAACTTCCTACAACGCTTTCTAGAGCCGAACACCCATCAAACAATCTCGAAACACCATAGAACTTGAAGGAGACCCTACTACTACCAATAGGTCGCTCTCCCTAAGGTCTATGAACCAAAATCCCAACCCAAAACACCCGATGCAGAAACACATAGGATGTCTGGCCGAAATCTGCAGATCTTCATTTCCGAAATCTAAAGTACTTAATGTGTAGTTCTACTCAATGTGAACGCGTGGATATGCTGCAATGCAAAATCGGACAACGTATACTCACCCAAACACCCGATGAAGCTCGTAGAAGGAGATCGCAAAACCGGACCGTATGCGCGCAATGTAGTTATCGGCGCGTAGCTCTCGTCGGGGGCAACACGCTGCACTTCTTCGCACTCGATTCTGACCACCGGAGCACACATAGTGTCAAGATGAAGCTCTCTCTCTCTCTCTCTCTCTCTCTCTCTCTCTCTCTCTCTCTCTCTCTCTCGTACACAGTACGCTCACTCATAGACTTTAGAACTTGTTTTTAAAATGACAAAAAGTTTTTCATTAAGGTCAAAAAGTGGTATATATACCTTACAATTTCTCAAACCCTAAAGTTCCGAAATCAACCATCTACTCAATCTAACTATCAAAATTGGGATACAATCTGGAAACTTCTATAAGTCCCAATAATTACAAGGTGAAAAATCAAATTTTCCTCAATGAATGAATAATTACAAAAAGAATAATCTTCCGAATAGTTAGATGCCGTGGGGTGTGTCCAACTTCTAACATTCCCCCCCTCCTTGTGCATGTCGTCCCCGACATGGCCTCGATCTGCTGCTTCATCGTATCGTTTCCCGCATCTTTAGCAGTGATTCGTACCTGGCATGCAAGTTCAACATTGTTGGGCCAAAAATGTCAGTATTTATGGTGAAGAAACCTGTATAGAATGCTTCTTTAAAAGCCTGGAGGTGATAGGATGGTAGAAACATTATCCTTTGATATAGCGCATGTATCACCTCCTTGGAAGGCTGACCTGATAGATCATAAGCGCATCTGTATGTATCTTGGAAGAAAAAGATGCTGTCAGTCACCTGGCCTGGCTTGAAGGTCTCAAACACTGCTAAGATGGTTCTACAGATTTTCCTCATCATAATCCATGTAAGGTCAGGTGAGCCAGTGAACAACTTTATGGCGCCCGTTAGGGTTTTCACCATGTATTGGACACTTATCATCTCACCTGCCATCACGCCTGGCAGCTTGGGGTAGTTCAACCAAGTGGGTTGGCTTCTTTGCAAAATTTCCTGCGCCTTCCACGTCCGAATCCTTGGTAGAGGACAGAAGCTGAGGTTGTCTCTGATATTTTTAGGTGCCTCTACCAAGTGGATTAGGTGTTGTGGGTACTTTGTAAGCCAGGCCTTCCTCCACTTTGGCTGAGAGTCCACAATAAGCTTGACCCCTTGTGGTTTTGAGGTATCTGCATTGTAGAGAGGTACATCTGGCTCTTCTCTGATCCGCTTGTTTATGGTAGCTGCCTCATATTTCAGCAATGGATATGGGAGAGAGGGTTGAAGCCACTCGTGCCTAAGGTTGCTGGCGTCGATCTTCTGAATGGTCATAGATTTGAAGACCCTCTGCTCCCACTCCAAGGCTTCCTTTGTGGTTTCCCTGAGCTCCACCTCTATTGCTTTACGCAATTTTTCTTCCTCTTCTTGTGTTAGATCCTGTGGCTCTTGAGAGGATCCTGCTATGGTTTCCTCTTGCAGAGGCGTGTCCACAGGATCCGCCACATTTTCTAGGTCAATGCCCTCATTGAGGGCTGGCCCTGTGCTCTCTGCCTCTCCTCCTTGCTAGCCTTTCAACTCCTCAATTTTCCTGAGGAGTTTTTTCTTTTTCGCTTCAGCTTCTCCACCCATATTCACAAGGAGGTCATTAAGTTTGGCGTTTATTCTTTCCGCCTCCTCGAGCTTTCTCTTCATGCTTTCCACTTCCTCTTGCAGGGCTTTTTGGCCCTCTTCCATTCTTGTTTGCATGACTATAGAACCTTCTCCCATCATCAATCTCTGCTTTTTCTCTAGAGTCAGCTCTTTCTGAAGTTCTTGCATTTGCTCCTCATAGAGTTGACTCTCAGTCATGATTTGAGTCGAGCTAGTAGATCTGACTCTAGCAGGTGATGCTCGCAGCCTCTAGATGGTCTAATCTTTGACTTTTAGTTGGTCCTTGAGCTCAAGGACTTCATCCAGGCTTGCTTCTTGATCTATCTCTGCTCTTTCCTTGGCGTTCCTCATGGATTCTACTTCTTTCGATTCTTTTGCCAGCTGTAGAGTCAGATTATCTCTTTCTTTCTCGGTATCTAGTAGTGACTTGCTGAGCTGCTGACACTCTTCTTCAACTGCTTGCATTCTTTTCGTTGCTGCCTGATTTGCTTCTTCCATTGCTTGGCAGTTTTGTAGTGCCCTTGCCAAGCTGGCTTGTAGGTCAGCTTCTCTCTCCTTTTGCCTTTGGCTTGGCCTCTTCTTTTGGCTCAGGATCTTGTCTTTGCTCTTGCTCTTCTACTTGCCTTTCTTCTTGTTTGTCCTCAGCCTCCTTATCTTCTTGTGGAGGGCTGTTAGGAGGTGATGAGGGCGGTGGTGAGGGCTGTGGGTTGGGTTTAGGGTTGGCTGGTAAAGATGCAGGTTTTCCCTTTAAGTCCCTGTCTGCTTTTGTTTTTCTTTCTCTTTTCTCGCTCTCTTGCTCATCCAGCAGTTTCTGCCGTATTTGTTGTACTTCTTCCTCTATGAAAGGGACATGTGAAATGTTCTCAACTGCAACATCAAGAATCTCAAAATTCTTGATATAATCTTCAAATCGGTCCCTTTGGACTCTTTTGGACGATCCGGACATAGACTATAGAGATGGCTTCCAGAGTTTGCTTAAATCACCCTTGAGGGCTCTCTCCGCTCGAAAACTCTCCATCAGCCTCTCTAGTCTTGCCGCTTTCTTTGACCTTGTTTCTTTGGCCGGCACTTGAGCAAACTCCTTCTTCCCTTTCTTCTGCTCGGGCTGCTCCTCTTGGACTGGCTCTAGACGTCTTTTCAGTCTTGTTGCCACCTTTGGTGCCCTTTGCGGCTCATCTTCTTTATCTTCTTTTACTCTCAGCCAATCATTCTGAGATGGGGGGTCAGGCCACCTTCCTTTTGCGTGTAGTGCCCCATAAATCACCTTGGTGATCAGTTCTCCTGGCACTATATAGGTTGGCTTCTTGTTGCCCATCTTTACTAGGCTGTCATGTATATATGCCGCATAGTTGATTATCTTTGGGGTGCCTTTTGTCATTGCCCAAGTGAACGTTGTGGCAATTGCACCTGGTGGCATCCTGTACTTATGTGGCCTCTTTGTGCACATGTGGAAGTACTGGTTGTATAACTGGCTCATGATTGCCACTTTTGGGTTGGCAATGTCTTCAAAGGTGTCATTCTCCTTTTTCTCTTTGTACACCTTGACTTCATCCCTTCTTTTTGTTACACTGTCCCCCTCTTTGGAGAGGTCTAGTGCATCGGCTACAACCCGCTCAGTGATTATTATCTCTGTTTCTGGTCTGCCTTGTAAATCTGTTACCTTGGCCACTCCATCCTCTTTGATGCTTGTTACAAACTCCCAGACTCTTTTGATGTCCACCCCTACCGGTATTGCTTCGAAGTAGTTGTGGAGATCAATCTTCTCCAAGTAGCTGGCCATCTTGCTTCATACGAACTCATTGAGTTCTCTCTGCAGCATTGGTAGCTCTATAACATTTCCTTCAGTGTCTTTGAACACTCCCTGGTAGATCTTTAGGTCGTTGGACTCTAACAGATCCTCTTGTATCCATGTGCTGGTGGGCTTTACTGTTCCTTCTGGAATGATGAAGGGTTCCACTTCTTCCAGGTAATCCTTGATGGTAATTCTTTTCCTCTTTGCCAATGACTTCGAGGCTGCCATAGATCCTGTTGCACTCAATAGTCCGAAGTTAGCGTTTTTTTCCATATTAGCTGCGAAACTGAGTTTTACTTATCCAAATGACTTGAAAATTGAAAATAAAGCTTAAAAGGAACTTGTGAAGCTGTGCATGTGCTCATAGTGCAAATCTCGCAAAAAAATTTCATCTAGATATCCTACGCGTAGGATGTCTTTTTCATCAGAATTGGTTCATACTTGACATGTAGGTAGTGTAAGGCTCATGGAACATGGCTATATGCTTGGATTTGAATTTGGATATCAAAAAGTGGACTTTTGGGCTGATTCAAGCTTTAGATCATAATTTGGGTAGAATGTCCATCATAGGTAGCAATTGATGTCCAAATGGGTTGAAAATTGGTATATGGGCTTATTGCACCATGGTATTGGCTCCCATGATGTCATTCTTTGCACAGAAGGCTAAATTTATGCTGGAGACATCCTAGACGTAGGATATCTTTTTCATCAAAATGACATGAAACTTGTTCTGTGGGTTTGTCCTTGGCCTATGGAACATGACCATGTTCTTGGATTTGAATTTGGACAAGATTTGATACTTGTAAGGCTCTGTGTGGTGTTTTTGGGCTCAAAAAGTGTATCTTGCAGGTGTTGGGGATCAAAAGTGATTAGAATGGCTTCAAATTTGATATATGGGCTTCTGATGATGAGGTGATTGGATCTGAAATGATAAAACTTCCCTTGCATGTCAAAAAAGTCAAATAGACATCCTACGCGTAGGATGTCTATTTCATCATTTTCTGCTTCTGACCACACAGATTGGTTGTTGATGTGTTGGTGAATGTGTTGTGCAAGTTCCATTGGATTTGGACAAGATTTGATAGGTCTATGGCCAATTATTGCCTCTATGCCCTAACTTTGCGTTTTTCCATGCATATGAGGTCAAACTTGGTCCAAATGTGATGAATCTTGGTGGATGGCTTGTAACTGTCATTCAGAACATGTGCATGATGAAAAATATGGGAGTTTATGCCCAAAAGTGCCCTTGATACATCCTACCCGTAGGATGTCTCCTGGTGATTTTTTCATTGCTGGTGCTCCCAGTGCTTGCCCTTGGCTCCCCTAAGTCCCTTTTGAGCCTAATTTCAAAAAAAAAGTCAAATGGATATAGAATAACTCCCTGTGTGGACTTCAGAGCCTCCGAGCCATTTTCTGACTTTTGGAGTGCTTTTTGGCGATGAAATTTCTTGGTGTTGGTCTCCATAGCTTTCCGATCCTTTGGGGATCCTTGCCGTATGCATTTTGTCGACTTTGGCTTCACCGAAGCTCCATTTGGCAATTTGTCGCTCTAGAAGCACCCATGGTTGCGTTTACATACCTTTGATGATTTATGGTGGTCTACCACCATAGGACTTGGTTGTTGATGGTCTAGGAAAGCCGCTCGTGAAGTTTGGTGGCAAACGGGCTTGCGGTTTGGCCGCAAGAGCAATTTGACGCTTTGTGTGTCTGATGCCGTTTCTGAAGTTTAGTGCCGCTTCGGGTCACTTTTTGGTCATGCGGGTCATATAGACTTGTCGAGCATGTCGAGATGCTCCTACCCATGAATTTTGGTAGCATTTGGTCACCGTTTTGCTGATTTCCCATTCGGTGGCCTCTTGCGGGTTTTTGGGAATTAGGGGTTTTCCCGATGGTTTCCTATTGCCTTTGGACATCCAGGACTAGTCTCCTATACTAGGGTAAGCTGCCGATGAATTCTTGTTGCTTTCGGGTTAGCCGTTAGGCCGCCGTCTCTACTTGTAGGTCTCTACCGCCCGCTTTGTGTGTGACCCCTACGCTAGTTTTCGCGACATAATGACAAACATGCGCGAAAAGCTCAAGGTGGTGAGCCTACCTCTCATGTCTGGAGCTCGTCGGGTAGTCGTGCGCGTCATAGAAGCTGCTGGAAGGTCGATCCGCTCTAGGTGGCAGAAGCTCTCTCCACAAAGTCGATAGTGAGAATGAGCTAAAAATGGGGTGAAAATTTCTTATAATGGAGGTCCCCGAACCACTTTTCATGAAATTTGACATGTGCTCCTATCTTCTTGCGAGATGCGGTTTAGGCTCAAAAAATTCTTGATTTGGACTCCATTTGCTCTGTTTACCAGAAATTTGGCATTTCGGTCAAAATTTGGCCAAAACACGCTTTCTGCTCCAGTCTCATAATTGCACCCCCACTGTACCATAGATTGTCCTAGAGTCACTGGTTATCCCCATATTTTTTGTTTTTCATTACGACTGTTTTTCACCTGCTTTTTGTATTTTTGAAGTTTTTCTGTCAAAAATTAGCAAAATTAAAAGGAAAATAGCAAATCAAACCCAGAAAATCCCCAAAAATCATAATAAATCACAACATCACCGCAAAACATTATATATACTCTCATGCAATTTTTATGGCCGGATTTCTCCGTTTTATCAATATTTTGCCCGAGAAAATGACTATTTCTACTTATATACACACACCTAGGGGCTTGATTTGGCGTTTGGCCCCATATACCTGTAGCTTCATGCTGTATAAAGGCATATGTACTTGGGGTTACTCCAGAAAATTTTGCAATCAAACAACAACCCTTAAAATAGTCGAAAATCATGCCCTTTTTTGTTGTTTCAGTTATTGGTTCTGCATTTGAGAGTGCCTCTAGAATGCCTCCCCCCCTCCTAGCCGGAGTCCTCTTGGACGACAAGGTATAGCCTCGGAGTATGTGCCGTGCATAGGTTGAAAAAGTTGTGCTAATGCCTGGCCGATTAATATGGCCCTACTTTATGCATACTCAGTCAATGCATGGAAAAATTAATGTTGTGCAAGAGAAGGGAATAAGCAAGATGCTTATTGGCATTCGCCGTCGAGGTTTCCTGTTTTCTTTGCAAGTAACAGCTGTAACTCTATTGATCTCTGTTTAATTGTCTTTTTTGCAAAAGGCACTTGCTTTGCCGACATTGTTGATAGCCGTGGCTGTGACTAAGGAGAGAATTGGCTGGGCCGTAATGATTATGGGCCGTATTGCCTTTGCTTTCCATTGGTATTTAGTTGCTGCCGGATTTTGTAGATGGTTTGGCACTTTCTTGTTTGCCATTGGTTTGTTGTTGATTGGCATCCACATAAAGCGGTTTTCCGTATTGAAATGCAGCTGTCTGCCTTCCGTTGGTGCTTGTACTGAAGGGAGTTCCTTTTGCTTTTGCTTTGGTATCCAGATGTGAGTGACATTTGGGTTATTGCTAAGAATTTTATTCGGGATCCATATCTGTTTTATGCCCTTGGTTTGTGGTTGAACCATCTGCTTTGTTGGAATTTTGTTGGTGCATTGTTGTTTGTCCGCCATGGCATTTCTATCCTTCCACATCCATACTTGTTTTCTTTGTTTTGCTAACCTAGATCTTTGCATTGCGGCCGGTGACTTCATATGTCTGTAATTAGCATGGTTGGCTTTCACCTGATTGTTGTCTCGGTTATCAGGTTGTTCTTTGATGGCATTTTTGCTTTTGGCTTCTATTCCAATGATTGTATGGCTTGCAGCTGATCATTCTGGTATTGCTGAGCAAAGTCTATCACCTGTTGTTCATGTGCATGTTGAATTATGACTGCCTTTGCTTTCCAATTTATCTGCACATTGTACTCTTTTTGCCAAGGTTGCCCCAACATCATTGGGTGTTGTGTGCTTTCATCCGCCACCACATAGAATGTGTGTGGGTAAATATGTTGATGTATCTGTACATGCAATATAGTCCAGCCCAATGTTTCCAACGGGTGTGATGTGCTACTTTCCAGCACTTGAGGAGTACGATGAATTTGACCTGTGACTTTGAGCTGTTGGTATAATCCGTAAGAGATCAAATTTGCTTGAGCTCCCGAATCAAGCAAGGCTATCGTTTTAACTTGATTGCTGCCCACTTTGACCTCAATTATTGGCTCCACTATTTCTTCATCCAACTTCGTCAGTCGAATGGCATTGATTCGTAATGGTGGTCCACTTTGTATTTTTGTCGCAGAAGCCGTCTTTTTGCAATGCGTTCTTGTGCTTCGGCTTGAGTTTCCTCCCGTACTCTCTGTTTTTCCTTCATTCTTTGTTTTCCTTGATGAATTTGTTGGAGCATCTCCTGTGTGAGTGGTAGATGATACCTCTTCAGTCGACATCCACTAATCCAGTTTGGCATTTCTTCACCTGATAATGTAGCAAGCTTGACAGCTCCACTTTGTGATAGATCACTAATCACAAATGGTCCCATCCCTCGCTTTTTAAGTTTCTTGGCATGTTGCTTCAAGGTATAAACAAGTACGTAATCACATGTTTTGAACTCTTTGGTACGCACATGTTTTTCAAAAAATTCTTTTTGTCTTATCTTTTTAGCATAGATTCAAGCGACAGCTCGTAAGCGGAGTTCATCTAGCTTTTTAAGATCATCAATTCTTGAAGAGAGCTCATGTCCTATCCATTCTAAACCTTTTGCTACTCATAGAGTTGGAATTAAAAACTCTATGGGTAGTATAGGATTTAGGCCAAACACCATGTTGTACAGTGTTGTTCCGATTGATGTTTTGTAAGCTACCCTGTATGCCCATAGTGTTGAGTGTAGCTGCTGATCCCAATCTGTTCTTGATTCTGACACTATTTTAGTGAGAACTGTGCATAGTGTTTTATTAGTGGCCTCAGCTTGCCCATTGGCCTGTGGATGGTATGGTGCAGATTTCCTATGTATGACCATGAACTCCTCTAGCAGATATTCAATGACTTCATTGAGAAAATGTGTTCCACGGTCACTGACAATTTCTATTGGTAACCCATAACGTACAAAAACATTCTCATACAAAAATTGTGTCGTGGTGCGTACATTAGCTTTTTGTGTTGCTTTGGCTTCGACCCATTTTGTGAGATAGTCCGTAGCCACAATGATATATTGGGTATGTGTGCGATATGCAGGGGGTGATATAGGTCCCACAAAATCAATGCCCCAGTTTGCAAATGCTCTTCGTCCCATCATTGGCCGTAATGGCATCTCATCTCTTTTTATTGGCACCTTGGTGCATTGACATGCGTCACAATGCTTTACAAACTCTTCAACATCCATGTGCAATGTAGGCCACCAAATTCCTGCCGTTAAGACAATTTTTGCCGTCTTATCGCCCGAAAAATGGCCTCCACCTATTCCACTATGTGCATGTTCTAGAATCAGCAGGTATTCGCTTTCACTTGCACAGATTCTAAGTTGATTGTCCTTTCCCCGCTTATAGAGTTGGTTCCCAATTAACTGAAAGTCACGAGCTTCCAGGTCTATAGCTTTTTTACGTGTTCTTGTGATGTTCTCAGGGAATGTCCTGGTGGTTAATAAGTCAATGATATATTGACTCCATGCAGGTGCTGTGTTTACCTGAAACAAAGTTGCATGATCCACTGGTTGTTTGGCACTACATATAGTACAATTGGTAACATAAAAATGTGTGTCCGTATACATAGTTGGCCAATAAACCCCTAACTGTTTCAACATCTGGTGTGTCTTCAGTGTTGAACACACAACCTTGGACATGTGCTTCTTCAAGGTAGCACTCGAATTCTTCCGGATTTATACATAATCGTAGGATTAGGTCCGATCCAAGATGATACAACCGTCCTGCTATCAAGTGGAAGTTTTTTGTTTGTCGCATTGTTTGCTGTTTGGATATGTATTCTGTATTATCAAACTTACTTCCAAAGGAAAGAATGCTCACAATTTCCTGAGACCATTTGGGTACCATTTCAATGTTGAAGAGATACGCATCTGGTATGTCATCATCTACTCCTTCAAGAGCTTCCCCGTTGTGTATCCTTGAAAGATGATCTGCTCATAGATGGGTTTTACCCTTTCTGACCACCATTGTGAAGTCAAATTCTAGCAATATAATAAACCAGCGTACGATTCTCCCTGTATTGCAAGGTTTATTTACCAGGTACAAAAGAGCTTGATAATCTATGAAGAACACAAATTTATTTGCGAGCAAATAATGCCGAAATTTCTTTACAGCATAAATCATTCCTAACCCTTCCTACTCGGTGGTGGTGTAGTTCTTTTCTGCACTGTTTAATTGTCGGCTCGCATAGCACGGCTCACATAGCAAACCGGAAAATCCATTGTTCCGTCTCCAGGTTGAGCTAGAATACTACCAATGGCATATGCTAAAGCATCAATGTGCACATGGAATATCTTTTCCCAATCTGGTGCCTTTAGTACATGTGCTGATATAAAGTTTTTCTTCAGCTTTTGGAATGAAGTTTCACATTCCTTGGTCCACTCGAAATTGACTAGCAAACGATATAGAGGTTGTGCGATAACCGCATACATGTATATGAATATTTGATAATATCCGCAGTGTCCCATGAAGGATTGCACTTGTTTCGCATTAGTAGGCCTGGGTAGGTCTACAATGACTTTTACTTTGTCTAGGTCAGTGGTTATGCCATTTCTTGAGACAGTGTGTCCTAAGATTCGTCCTTGCTTAACCATGAATACACACTTTTTTGGATTAAGACAGATTCGATATGTACTGCAAAGTTTTCAAAGACCTTTTGCAAATGGTCAATATGTTCCTCTCGTAGAAGAGAGTGTACACACACGTCATCCATGTAAATTTCTAAGAGTATTCCTTGAATGCGTGAGTCATTAACCTTTGGAAAGTGGCTGGTGCATTAGTTAAGCCAAATGGCATAACTCGATACGCATAAATCCCCCATTCTGTGGCAAACACTATTTTGTGTTGATCCTCCCTTGCTATTGCCAGTTGGTTGTATCCTGAAAACCCATCCAGAAAGGAATAAGCCCGTTTCCCGGCCACTCGCTCAAGTACATGTTCTATGATTGGCAAGGGATAATTATCTCTTATGGTTGCTGCATTCACCTTCTTGAGGTTTACACACACTCGTAGTTTTCCATTCTTTTTGGGAACTACCACAATGGGTGACACCCAATCTGTATGTTCGATTTCATAGATGAATTCAGCTTCCATCAGTTTATCAATCTCTTCTTTGATTCGTTTAGCAAATGTGTCATTATATGTATCAGGACGTTGTTTGCTAGGTTTTGCATCCGATTTCAAAGGAATTGTATGTTGGCATATCAATGGATCAACTCCTTTGAGGTCTTTATAGGACCAAGCAAATACATCTTTATACTTCTTAAGAAGTTGTGTTAGTTGTTCTTCCTCTTCAGGCTCTAAATCGTTAGCTATATAGACCGGATGAGGCTTTTCACCTGGTTCTGCAAGGTCTATCTTTTTTGCATTTTCAAACCCATCGTAAGATTCTTGGTTGGTTCTTTCCCTTTCTGGTGGTGTCATGATGATTTTTCTGTCCTGGATAGTATTCCGATAGTGTGATGGTACGTTCATGTGCTCCTTTTCTGACTCCCCTTTACCATCACTATCTTCTTCAGTAGTCCATATCTCTCTCAAAGACCATTTCAGTTCTTGGTATTTTTGTTTACGCTCCAGTTTGGTCCACTCTTGGTCTTTTGTTGTGTCTTTTTTTTATTTTTGAGATTTTTGTTATTTTGTTTCGGTTTTAGCTTTTCGTAACTGTTTTATTTCCTCTCGCGTTCTTTCTTTTCGAATTTTTTGAGAATATTCCTGATATTTGATCTTTTACACAATCCTTTGCTTTTACAAGCATCAAATAGTGAGTTTTACCTTTTATCTTGGGCATCAGGCTCTCTCTCGCTTTGTTTTCTGCTCATTTCCTCCTATAGCGTTCTTGGCATCTAGGGTGTTGATTAGTAAAATCATAAAACTTGATATTCTCGGTTTCATTTCCATGCTCACTTGAGGTGTCTGAACACTCATTATGTGCATCATCATTTACTTCCAAATGTTCAGAGGAGTTGTAAAACTCTTCTTGTTCTGGTGGTTCTACCGTCTCTTTTTCTCATGGTATAATGCTTACCATGTAATAGGGTAACACATCATAGCCATCCTTATCGCAAAATTTTGTTGTTGGAATGTTGGTAATGGTACAGACATCCAATGTTGCTAGTATGTGTTCCCATTCTAGAGGTTCCAAGGCATCTTCAGGGAAAGGTTCCGTAATATACTCTTTGTCTTCAATTGCTCTTTCTAAGACGCATTCCTCTCTTCTTAAGCTTCCACAATGTGAAGCTCCGCACATCCATAGCTCTTTTGGTTGCCCTAACCATGCTGGTAGTTCTGATCCTGCTATTGTAGCCGAATCAAACTCTTCCAGAGGTGTTTGATTCACATCTTTGTAACTATGGTCTTTCAGGTGTATTTTAATTGTTGTTTCGCCATGTCTGAGGTATATGTGGTCATAACCCCAATCTTGGACCATCTTCAATTGTCGCATCAATGGTCGTCCCAAGATGATCTCATAATTGTTCTTTTTGTCGAAATCGACTATTGCAAATGTATGCTCATACTCGATTCCGCACGAAGTGACAATCACTTTTTCTAAGAGTCCTAGTGGCTTCTCCATGAACCCATCTGCCAATTGCAGTTTCATTCAGATAGCCCTCAAAGCTAGTTTTCCCCATTTTTTCCAGATTTCCTTGGTGGCGATAGCAACTCCCGCTCCACTGTCAAGAATAGCTTTGGAAACTACTCCTTGGAATTATATTGGTAGCGTGGTGTTTCCATCTTCTCCCTCGCAATATTCTCCAACCTTATTCAATGGTACTGGCCTAGTGTTTAGTTGAGGCTTGTCCAACTCTCTGATCCCTTCTTGTAGCTTCAAGGTAGGGTCTTTCACTCCAAATTTTTCTAGGCATTTTCCTACTATGGTTCACATGTTTGACCTTAACCTTAGGAGTTCTGCTAACGTGATTGTGCATGTCACCGAGGTGGATAACAACTCAATCAATCCTTGCAAATCCATCACCTTGTTAGAAGAAAGTCTTTGATATGGGATTGCTCTCACTTTCAACTTGGCTTCGTACTCTCCCAGGTAAGAGGGTAAAGTTCTCAACGAGTCTGGTTGGCTGTGCCCCGAACTAATTGATCCTTGGTCTCCCCCTTGTGAATGTATCTCAAAGTTCATTGCGACCTTGCCTCAAATTATTCAATAGGAGGTAAGGTTACATTCTTTTCTTTTCTCATGCTATTCATGTGGTTACTCATCCTATTAGCCTCGTTGGCCTCACGGATTTGCTTCCACAGATCGTCTAGACCGTTACAGTCCTTACCCATTTATGCCAATATTTTAGGTTGGAACCCGTCACTTGTCCCATAGGTGGTATTTGGCTTTATGATAGGCTCTCCTCTGGACTCATAGGCATTAGTGAGTCTTTCCTTTGTTTCCACATGTTTCTCTAAAGTTGGTTGGATAGGGGTTGGAGCTGGTGCCTCATGCCAATTAGCAGGTTTACCCAGCAGGTCTTCCATCAATGATTGAGCTGTTTCGATCATCTTTTTACACATATCCAACCTCTGTTTTTCTATTTCTGCATATGGATAAGTCATCCACCTTTGATCCTGGGTTTGGTTCTTTTTAAGTCGAGCTTCATAAGCTTTTAGAAGCGCATCCAACTGCTCATTTACCTTGTCTGCCAGTACAGATCCTCCTGATCCTACACTTTTGGGCTCTGCTATTTCCTTAGGTGCTATGGTTGCTGTGGTGTGTGAGCTTAAGCTAGGTAGATCCTCTAACCGCTCCAATCTATCCTTTGTATGTTTCAACTCCTCGGATAGGGCTATTTGCTCTCGTTTCTTCCTGGCTTTCCTACGCGCCTTTCTAGCTTTCTAAGTGCTTCTCTGATTTTTCGTTTCTGAACTTTGGGCATCGGTTTTTGGTTCTTCAACTATGGGTTCATTCGTCCTTCTTTGAGCTTGGGCTCGTGTTACCACCTGAATAGGTATGATTGTTTCATTTTCCGATCCTCCACTGGAAGGTACTGTTTCTAACATGTTCAAGGTGGTTTTTCCTCCTTTGCTTGGTTTTTTAGGGCAATCGGGAATCAAATGAGTAATTCCACATTCTGGGCAATACGCATTGACTCTAATGATTTCATCATGAGGACAGTCTCTCAGCCAATGGTCTCCACCACACTTGTAGCAGGGTCCCTTGGGTTGTTGAGGTGCTCCTTGAGCTCCTCTTTGTTGGTAAGCATGTCTCTGTCCGCCCTCGCCTCCATTGGCTATGAACAACAATGTTCGTTCATCTAAGCTATATCTTCCTTCTCCTGCAGCCTGTGCAGCAATTGGTGGTCCTGTATTTCCTATCATGCTCCATGGTTCTGGTGTCGAGGGTTCTTCCGGTGGATAATAGACAAGGTTTGTCTCATATCCATTGGGATCTTCATAATATGCATGCATAGGCACCAAAGCCTTATCCTCTAATTCAGTTACCGTTGGTGTATATCTTATACCAATTGGTCGTAATCCTGGTAGGGGTGGTTGTTGCCCCAACACCGGTTGTAGTCTTTCTACACCTACAGGTCCTGGTAAGTTGCCTGCTTGATATCTAGGAATCGGTGGAACTTGAGGAGAAGCTACTGGAGCTTGGGGAGCGTAAGGCCTCTCTCTCACATATCCATTGTTATAATAAAATTCCTCGGTCCCATGGTTTGTCCATTTTTGTTCAATAGCACACCACTTGGGCTGTTTAGACTCGGGTTTGGCGTACAAGTTGATCTTTTTTAGCACTTCATCTACGAGCTGCTCCTAGTTTACAGCTACTTCTCCTTTCGGTGCTGTCTTAGAAGACTTGCTTCCACTTTGCTGTGAAGACAAATCGTCATCAAGGTCCTTGAACTCTCCTTCTTTGTAGACCGCACAATTGTCCACAAGGTAAAGAGCCTCCTTGGTCAACTCATTCAACGTCGTGCTCCTCTTCATATGTAAGTCTTTCTAGAGATCTGAATTCCTTAGTCTTTGGATGAATATCAGCATAAGTCTAGACTAAGTTGGCAGTTCTTCAACAGGACATAACTTAACATATCTTTTTAGTCTTAGGGTTGCCTTTCGTACAGATTCTCCATCTTTCTGTTTGAATTTATGGATCTGTGAGACGGTATTATGAGCTATTCCCCTTTGAGAGAATTCCTCGATAAACTCGTCAAACACTTTCTCCATCGACTCAAAGTCTCTACGCTCTACAGAGTCAAACCAAGTGGCAGCATCATCCTCTAGGGTTAGTCCAAACCCTGCAAATTGGGTAGGAAAATCTAACACCTCTTCGGCTCTAATTACACGCACAAAGGCTGCTACATGATCTCTTGGGTCTCCGCTTCCTGTGTATTTCTTGTTTACCCATTTTTGCACTTGAGAAGGTCTAATTCTTCGATGGTCTACAAACCTCATCATTGGATCTCCCCATCCTAATCGATATACCTCCTTAGGCCTTCTGTAATAGGCTGGTTCCTCTCCCAGCGGCACTCCTAAGCCATAATTTCTAACGGTTCTCGCTGGAGGTGGTTCTTCTCTTCGAACTCGTTCTATGGGTGGTCCTCCAGGCTCTGTTGACCCTTGAGTCTTTGGCTTACTCTCTGCCTAATACCTTGAATAGAGTGGTGGTTCTTGCAAATCCCTGAGCCCTCATGCGGCTTGATAACCATCTCGGTTTCGGTCTGGTTCCATTGTTGCACTCTGCCGAAGCCATGCCTGCAATGATGGCTGGTTTGCTGGTTGGTCTTGGTTGTTGAATGCTTGCAGTCGGGTGGAATGTGAGGTAGCGTCATACTCATCTGAAAAAGGATTTGTTGACATGATTGCGGTGTAGGTGGCTCTTGGCACTTCTTCAGGGGCATATGCTCATGGTCCTAGACCTGTTGCTCTCTCTACCTCCTCTGGAAGAATACGCTGGTATTCTCGCCCGTATCTATCAACAAAAACTATACCCTTCCCCGTAGCAGTTTTATAAGAGAATAAGTAAAGAACCTTGTCTTTGCTTAATTCGTTTACGTATGGTTCTTTGCTGCGAAAGTAAGAGACTATACCCTCACTCTCATGTTTGTAGATTCCCACGTTCTCATTATAAGTTGGAACCCTGGTTGTTTTCTTAACATACATAAAAATAGCTCCGGGCCAATCAATGTTTGGTGGCGGTTCTTGAGTTTCTGAAACCATTTTCCCTTTCGCCACGTTATCTCCATATTTGTTGTAATCTTCAGGGTTACTAACTACTAGATAGTGGTTCCCCTTTTCGTCTCGGAATCTATCTCCATCATCATATACTCGGATTATCTCCAATCTCTGAGCTGGTCTCTCTTTGATACAAATGCACTTGCGTCCTCGATAGTCAGAATAGATTAGGGATCCCCTCGAGTTTGTTCCCTCTAAGAAGATCACAGTGAGCTTGGAATCATTCAAAAGATTTTGGGAGGTGCTTCCTCCTCGCATAGGTCCATCATAGGTGAAACCTCCTGGCTGTTGACTACCCATCATGAAGAAGGATTTTTCTGACGAAGTGTCAGTATCACTACCTTCCTCAATAATTGGTGCTAGCGGATCTAGCCTTGCCTGAGTTACACTCTCTTCGGTGGACACTAAGCTACCTTTGGTCACCTGCCACCTTTTGGTCTCTAACAATGTATCTTCCTGATCTTAAATTCATCAAACTTATCAATGAAATTTATCACAAATCCAACCACTCACCTGGCAAAGGGTCAATTTTTGCACAACTTCTTGCTTTGTTGCTGAATATACATGTACACAAGCGTTTTAATTTCGGCAATTGAATCAAAGCATTTATCTGCTAGAGGTTATATTAGTAATGATTGGTATAACTGGAGAGTTAATCTCAACCACTACTGTATTTTATACACTACTGATGTTCTGGATTAGGTCTGCTAATCTGAAACTGTACTTCCCTCAGATGTTGGTCAATTTACACGGAAAAGTCTGAATTCAGTCTTTGCTTCGTCAGATGGGAAAACAAGGTCCAAATTCACTTCTGAAAGAAGTTCTGGAACCCTTAAGCCAAATGGAATCTCACTGTCTATGCCAAGTCAAATTTTCTTTGCAGTATGCCCCAATAGACATCCTACGCGTAGGATGTCTCCTGTTGTGTTTTGCCTGGATTTTTGCGCTATAGTTTCCCCTTGTTGTGTTGAGCTTACAGTTGCTTTTACTTTTTGGTTTAGACACCTTTTAGCTAGTCAATGAGTCAGAAATCTGTTTCGACAGCCTGTTGCTGATATTGATCAGTCTAATCAACTCCAAATTGGACCAAAATTGACTAGGAGGCTTGCCTTAGGCTATACAACACCTTACTATGCTCAAAGTCAAAGTCTGGCTTCAATTTCTTGCTTTAGACATCCTACGCGTAGGATGTCTTTTTCATCAGAATGGCTTCAAACTCAAAGCTCAGGCTCCTCTTGAGTTGCTGATCACTTTGGTATACTCAAAATTTAGTTTGGAGTCCAAAATCACTCAGAAGACATCCTACGCGTAGGATGTCTTTTTGGCCTGTTTGACCCCAGACTTGTCCCACAGCTTCCCCTTGATGTCAGTAACCCAGTGGTATGCTTAGATTTTGGTTTGGATGTCAAAAGTCCCAAATTTCAGCTGTTCTTGCCTTTTTATGTCAAAAGTGCTAAAGTCCGCTTTGAACCCAATTTTCTCACCCAAATGAGGTGAAACCCCTTTCAGTCACTCAATATATCATGCAAGACATGCTCATGCAGCCATCTTATGGTTTTGGTCTCAAAACAATGTTTTGGCACTATTTGGGTAGGATGTCTGGCAATTTCAGTCTATCTGGTCTTATCCTGTCAAGATATGCTCAAATTTTCACTTTCCATTTGAAATTAGGGTAAACCCTACCTTCTGAACACACTGGTCAACTCAAAATCCCAAAATTCCTCTCAGATTAGCTTGTAGACATCCTACACGTAGGATGTCTCGTGGCTTGAAATTAAATTTTTTTCTGACAGGAATGCTCCTGATGCTCTGTAGATCTATCAAAAACACTCACAGTAACTTTTGGACTTCAATTAGGCTTTCAAACACAGTTTTGCGTCTTTTTGCGTTTTTTACAAATTTGTAATGACTTTACCAAGCAAGTGTACATGCATGAAATGCTCTAGATCCTGAATCATGATGTCCTACTTACTCTACTCCTACCTATCATGTGAAATGGTGATAACGGTGTTTTTGGTTGCTTTTTGGCCTCTCCGGACTCTCTCTCACCGCTTCTACCACTCCAACTCCTACTCTAGAACTCGACTACTACCTAAAACTACCTAAGTCTACCTCATCTACCTAAGTCGAAGGATCTAAGCCAGACACACGCTTCCTAGACTCCCTCTAAGACCTAGAGAGTGCTCCACCCTTTGATCCTATCTAAATGTAAAGTGAGACTCTTGGAAAGCCAAAAATCCCAATCCTCAAGGATTAGTCTTGGTCACCTATCTAAGGTTTTCGTCCCCGGCAGTGGCGCCAATGTTGGATGGATACGCCGTGACGGACGTCAGCACAGCGAGAACACACATAACATGTAATGTCAGCTAAGGACGAAGCTCGACCCGGTAGGCGCGTGGAAGCAAGCATAAGGTTTCAACCTACACTCGATCGACTCCTAACTAATTTCTACAGAGGTCTCTACCAATTGTCTAAGTCATAGCCTTCAAGAGTGCATAAGAGGAAACTTTCTACAACGCTTTCTAGAGCCGAACACCCATCAACAATCTCGAAACACCATAGAACTTGAAAGAGACCCTACTACTACCAATAGGTCGCTCTCCCTAAGGTCTATGAACCAAAATCACAACCCAAAACACCCGGTGGAGAAACACATAGGATGTCTGGACGAAATCTGCACGTCTTCGTTTTCAAAATCTAAAGTGCTTAATGTGTAGTTCTACTCAATGTGAACGTGTGGATATGTTGCAATGCAAAATCGGACAACGTATACTCAACCAAACACCCAATGAAGCTCGTAGAAGGAGCTCGCAAAACCGGACCGTATGCGCGCAATGTAGTTATCGACGCGTAGCTCTCGTCGGGGGCAACACGCTGCACTTCTTCGCACTCAATTCCGACCACCGGAGCACACGTAGCGTCAAGATGAAGCTCGCACTCTCTCTCTTGTACACAGTACACTCACTCACAGACTTCAGAACTTGTTTTTAAAATGACAAATTTTTTTTCATTAAGGTCAAAAAGTGGTATATATACCTTACAATTTCTCAAACCCTAAAGTTCCAAAATCAACCACCTACTCAATCTAACTATCAAAACTGAGATACAATCTGGAAACTTCTGTAAGTCCCAATAATTACAAAGTGAAAAATCAAGTTTTCCTCAATGAATGAATAATTACAAAAAGAATAATCTTCAGAATAGTTAGATTCCGTGGGGTGTGTCCAACTTCTAACAAATATATTTACCTTGGACATGTGGTGGACCTTAAATAAACCACCCTTGGGTTAAATACTACCTAACACAATGGATAGTAGGTTGGAGAAGTGGTGGACCTCTACCCCAAACCTTCCATGCTAGTAGACATAGTAGCTACACTCCATTTACACATTGACCTTGAAACAATAGAGAAAGCTTGTTCCAGTAGAGCTAAATTGGACAGGAGGCGGGCCTTCAAAACACCTTGGGCTAAAGCTTCCATGACACAATGGATAGTAGGTTGGACAAGTGGTGGACCTCTGCTTCAAACCATCCATGGTAGTAAACATAGTAGGTACACTCCATTCACACATTGACCTTGAAATAATAGAGATAGCTTGTTTCAATAGAGCTAGCATGGGTAGGAGTTACAACTTCAAACCACCTTTTGCTAAAGCCTCCATGACAAAATGGATAGTAGGTTGCACAAGTGGTGGACCTCTGCCCCAAACCATCCATGGTAGTAAACATAGTAGCTCCACCCCATTCAGCTATTGACCTTGAAACAATAGAGAGAGCTTCTTTCAATAGAGCTAGCTTGGACAAGTTCGGATGGACCATAAAACCACCTTGGGCTAAAACCTCCATAACACAATGGTTAGTAGGTTGGAAAAGTGGTGGACCTCTGCCCAGCCAATCCCTGTTAGTAAACATAGTAGCTACACTCCATTCACACATTGACCTTCAAACAATAGAGATAGAACTATTCAAAAGAGCTAGCTTTGACAGGTGGTGGACCTTCAAAACACCTTGGGCTAAAACCTCCATAACACAATGGTTAGTAGGTTGGAAAAGTGGTGGACCTCTACCCCAAACCATACATGGTAGTAAACATAGTAGCTACACTCCATTCACACATTGACATTCAAACAATAGAGGTGAGACTTTTCAATAGAGCTTGCTTGGACATGAGTGGATATTAGGTTGGACAAGTGGTGGACCTCTACCTTAAACCATTCATGGTAGTAAACATAGTAGCTACACTCCATTCAAAATTTGACATTCAAACAATAGAGATAGGACTATTCAATACAGCTAGCTTGGACAGGTGGCAGACCATCAAACCACCATGGGATAAAACCTTCATAACACAATGATTAGTAGGTTGAGCAAGTGTTGGACCTCTACCCCAAACCATCCATGGTAGTAAACATAGCAGCTTGGCTCTATTTAGACATTGACCTTGAACCAATTGAGATAGCTTCTTTTAAGAGACAGGTGGGGGACCTTCAAACCACCTTGGGCTAAAACCTCCACAAAACAATCCATGGTAGTAAACATAGTAGCTTGGCTCCATTTAGACATTGACCTTGAACCAATGGAGATAGCTTCTTTTAAGAGACACGTGGGGGACCTTCAAACCACCTTGGTCTAAAACCTCCATAAAACAATGTTTAGTAGGTTGGACAAGTAATGGACCTCTACTTCAAACCATCCATGGTAGTAAACATAGTAGCTCCACGCCATTCTTTCACTGACCTTGAAATAATAAAGATAGTTTCTTTCAATATATTTACCTTGGACATGTGGTGGACCTTCAATAAACCACCTTGGGTTAAATACTCCATAACACAATGGATAGTAGGTTGGAGAAGTGGTGGACCTCTTCCCCAAACCTTCCATGCTAATAGACATAGTAGCTACAATCCATTTACACATTGACCTTGAAACAATAGAGATAGCTTGTTCCAGTAGAGCTAAATTGGACAGGTGGTGGGCCTTCAAACCACCTTGGGCTAAAGCGTCAATGACACAGTGGATAGTAGGTTGGACAAGTGGTGGAACTTTGATTCAAACCATCCATGGTAATAAACATAGTAGGTACACTCCATTCACACATTAACCTTGAAATAATAGAGATATCTTGTTTCGATAGAGCTAGCTTGGGTAGGTGTTGGAACTTCAAACCACCTTGTGCTAAAGCCTCCATGACACAATGGATAGTAGGTTGGACAAGTGGTGGACCTCCGCCCCAAACCATCCATGGTAGTAAACATAGTAGCTCCACCCCATTCAGCTATTGACCTTGAAACAATAGAGATTCAATACAGCTAGCTTGGAGAGGTGGTGGACCTTAAAACCACCTAGGGCTAAAGCCTCCATAAGATAACGGGTAGTAGGTTGGACCTAATTCTAAAGTAATCACTAAGATACTATAGAACTTGCATCTCAATGTTCAAGTAGGCCATTATTGTTTCAATGCAAGCAAGGTTTGGGACGTGGTGGATATTGGCTCAAGAACCCCTCCCAATTTTAGTGGTGTAGCTTGGACAAGTGGTGGACCTAGTTTTAAAGCTCATTGTCCAAGGTGAACTAGTTCAAGACCCTACTTTCTAGTGTCCAAGTAGTCATTGATTCTGAAAATGTAAGAAATTTTGGACAAGTGGTGGACCTAATTTTAATGACCAATTTCAATTTCCAATCTCCAAGTAGCCCTTGATGAAGCTAAACTACTAATGCAAGAACAAATTGGTTGGTGGTGGATAGTGGACTAGGGTTACTATGTTCAAGCATAGCTTGGACAAGTGGTGGACCTAGATTTAATGACCAATGACTAAGGTGAAATATTAATGCAAATGTGAAATGGTTGGTGGGAAGACCAAGTGGTGGAAAGTGGATGAGGCCTACTAAGAGTATAGCCTGGACAAGTGGTGGACTAGTTTTAATGGCCAATGTCAACGGTGAACTACAAATGCAAGAAGGAGTTGGTTGGTGGACCAAGTGGTGGATAGTGGACCAGGTTTACTATCTAGTTTTAATGGCCAATGCCAAAGGTGAAATATTAATGCAAGAACAAAGCAATTGGACAACTGGCGGTGGAGCCTGGTCACGGATAATGCTATTTTAGAGTAGTACAACAGCTTGGACAAGTGGCGGCCCTAGTTTTAATTACCCATGACTAAGGTGAACTACTAATGCAAAAACAAAGTGGTTGGCGAGCAGAACAACTGGTGGAAGTGGACGAGGCCTACTAGAAGTATAGCTTGGACAAGTGGCGGACCTGATTCTAATGGCCAATGTCGAAGGTGAAATATTAATGCAGGAACAAAATGGTTGGAAAATTGGCAATGGAACCCAGTGGTGGATATTGCCATGTTAGAGTAGTACAACTTGGACAAGTGGTGGACCTAATTATAATGGTCTGTGACTAAGGTGAACTACTAATGCAAAAACAAAGTGGTTGGCGGGTGGAACAAGTGGTGGCAATGGATAGGGTGTTGCCATAGTATATCTTGAACAAGTGGTGGACTTAGTTTTAATGGCCAATGTTGAAGGTATAATACTAATGTAATAACAAACTGGTTGGACAATTGACGGTGGGTCCCAGTGGAAAATAGTGGACTAGGCCTACTATGTTAGACTACATGTTGAACAAGTGAGTCGTGTAGGTTTTGGGCTAAGATCTTGCTTCCCGATGTGAAGGGCTCGGAAAGCAACAGAAGCAGTCATGGAAGAGTCTAATACTGGTATAATAACGTGACTTGTCTCTATTTTGATTACCCTTTTGGCCAAGAAGTTATATGCTATAGGAAGGTCTAATAGCGATGCTACTTCCACCAACTCCTTGACCATTTGTCCTTTCATCACGTCGTTACTAGATTGGTTTTCAAGTGAACCCATGTGATAGCTTTTAGGAATATGAACAAATCAATTGTCCCTTTTTGTGCTTTAATTCTATGCAGGTGGCCTTTGAAACTGATATGAAACTTGTGTCTCTCTAGACTTTTTAGGGTTAGGATGCTTAAGTTGGGTACCCCAAAAGTTTTAACTCGAAAAAGGTATTAAGAAATGCAAGATTTCATCCTAGCCCTTGGTTGCTTTATTCTGAGTTTCCAGTCAAAAGTTATGCTAGAATAGGCAACTTGTACTTGAAACAGGATAATAAAACTCAAAACAACCTATATTTGAAGTTTAGGTTCCATATGTGCCATGAGGCACAAACCACGATTTAGCTCATTATCCTTCTAATCTTAAAGGCTGCGTTCATTACTTACATGGAATTTGCACAAAAAACACACAAACCTAGGGTCGCTTTCATGCACAACACAAAATAGGTATTGCTGGAGAGGTTGTCATGAGAGGAACAGGTCACTATTGTCATCACCGAGCAGGTCGCAATCATAGAGCAGGCCACTATTGCAACCCACGTCGCTATTGCAAGTGGTATCGCCATCACAGAACATGTTGACACTGCAAAACGTGTCGCCATCACAATCTGAGAAAATCAAGTCCCTATTGCCATCGCGGAGCAGGTTGCCATCGTAGAACAGGTTGCACCATCACTGAGCAGGTCGCTATTGCAAAGCAGGTCGTTATTGCAGAGCATGTCTCTATTGTGGAGCACATTGACACAGCAAAACAGGTTGACACAGAAGAACAAATACATCTCTCTCTCTCTCTATCTTTCTCTCTCTCTCTCTCTCGCACTCTCTCTCATCAATTCTCTATCATTCTTTTTTTTACAGAGATATAATTTATGTTTTTATGTTTTAGGGATTAGTATTCTTATTATGCAAATACACATATTGTATTAATATGCAAATACAATATTTCAAACATACAGAAATATGCAAATATATTGTTTGTGTAATATGCAAATACTATGCAAATACACATATTTCAAACATACAAAGATATGCAAATATATTGTTTGTGTAATATTAAATACATAGTGTATTAACAGTAAACATGAATGACAAGTCGACTGACTTGTGTCAATTACTTAAATTTTGGATTGGCCAAATGGACGGTCTTTGTTGAGTTGCTAATGGCTACTTTCTTTGTCTGTTGTTTCTGAAATGGATGAAATATGAAATATGTGAGCTAGAATTTTGGTGGATGTATAATGTTGGGGTTTTTCTTGGTGTTACTGGTTGGGCAAGTGGTGGACCTTGTTTGGCTATAGATGCAAAAAATGTGACTCCAACAAGCGCGGATTTGAATTTAGGCAGGACAAAGACATCCTTTTAACGGAACTTGCTTTCAAATTTGAAACTGGATGGGAAATTTTGAATTTAGCGAGATGGTGAAGTTGATTTAGGTGGGAGTATTTAAATTTGAGTGGCTTGATTTGAATTTAGGCGGGATTATTTAAATGTGGGTGATTTAATTCAAATTTAGACGAGATTATTTAAATTTAGGTAGTTTCATGCAAAACTAGCTAGCTTGGACACGTGGTGGACCTTAAAACAAAACACAATGGTTATTAGGTTGGAAAAGTGGTGGACCTGTGCCCCAAATCCTCCATGGGGTAAATTTGGTAGTTACCCTCCATTCACACATTGACCTTCAAAAAATAGAGATAGCTTCTTTCAATAGAGGTAGCTTGGATAGGTGGTGGACCTTCAAACCACCTTGGGCTAAAACCTTTATAACACAAGGGATAGTAGGTTGGACAAG
This sequence comes from Adiantum capillus-veneris, assembly GCF_014529385.1. Lineage (NCBI taxonomy): Eukaryota > Viridiplantae > Streptophyta > Polypodiopsida > Polypodiales > Pteridaceae > Adiantum > Adiantum capillus-veneris. Next base: position 78,031,983 of record NC_140958.1, read on the forward strand.
TGGTGGACCTCTACCCCAGACCATCCATGGTAGTAAACATAGTAGCTACACTCCATTCACACATTGACCTTCAAACAATAGAGATAGGACTATTGAATAGAGCTAACTTGGACAGGTGGTGGAACTTCAAACCACCTTGGGCTAAAACCTCCATAACACAATGGATAGTAGGTTGAACAAGTATTGGACCTCTACCCAAAACCATCCATGCTATCACAGTAGTGATAGGACTATTCAATAGAGCTAGCTTGGACAAGTGGTGGACCTTCAAACCACCTTGGGCTAAAACCTCCACAACACAATGGTTAGTATTTTGGACAATTGGTGGACCTCTACCCCAAACCATCCATGGTAATAGACCTAGTAGCTACACTCCATTCACACATTGAACTTGAAACAATAGAGGTAGGAATTTTCAATAGAGATAGCTTGCACAGGTGGTGGACCTTCAAACCACCTACGGATAAAACCTCCATAACACAATGGATAGCAGGTTGGACAAGTGGTGGACCTCTGTCCCAAACTGTCCATGGTAGTAAACATAGTAGCTATACTCCATTCACACTTTGACCTTCAAAAAATAGAGATAGGACTATTCAATAGAGCTAGCTTGGGTAGATGATGGACCTTCAAACCACCATGGGCTAAAACCTCCATAACACAATGGTTAGTAGACTGGACAAGTGGTGGACCTCTACCCCATTCCATCCACGTGATTAGACTAGAGATATGACTATTGAATAGAGCTAGCTTGGACACAGGTGGTGGACCTTCAAACCACCTTGGACTAAAACCCCCATTACACAATGGTTACTAGGTTGGAAAAGTGTTCCGACATCTGTTGATAAAAGTGTAGCGCCGCTTCCTTAACGATGTAGAAACAGTATTCCCATCACCATATTTTCTAGCATTATCATCATTGGATACATCAGATTCTACACATCTAGCATGCATCCCATTAATAGGAACAAAGCATTGTAACGGGATCTCATCCAACATGGTTGTCTGCTTGATGGGACACTTTACCCAAGTGACGCTAGCCACATCAGGCATGTTCCCACTAATTTTATTCTCCCTTTCAATACCCACACCCACAAAATCATCACCAAGTACATGGAAGTTAACATAATTTTTTGGAAATAGATATAAGATGGTCCCTTCATGTACTATCCGCATCATTGTGTCATCCTTTAAAAGTACCCTTTGATTTCTCCAAGATTCTCGTATCAATGTTTCAAACTCTGGGCTTCTTATAGATATTGCATCTGTAAGTAAAGAATTAGGTTGATCCCCTTGTTCATCACCACTGTAGCTTTCATTTGTGTCAATTGGGTTGTCATTTATCATGGAAGACCGCAAAAGAAGCTTGGGCCATTGAACGGCACTCCTTAATGAACTTTGGAGAGATATAGTATCCATTGTAGGAAAAGGGAGCACCACATCCTTCAAACATTCCTCCACTAGTATAGATACATTTCCTTGCCCTATCTTTCTACCACCACATGTGGAATCTGGATCTTTTCTACACACACAACCAATACCAACAATTTCATTATCAAGAATCAAATGTACTTTCTCCCCAGATTTGAAGTCCATCCTGCAAGCGAAAAAAATACGTTGTCAAGTTCATACTCATAGGTACTTCTCTTTGAGAAAAAAATTATAATTTCCATTATAAAAGACATGATGGTTATGAATGGTAATAGTCCGACAACTTTCAATTTGAGGAGCCCCAATCAAAGTGGATAAATGGTGACCCACTTACTAGTAATATTAAAACATAGGTTGGACAAGTGGTAGACCTAGCTCTAATGTCATCACTAAACGACTATAGAACTTGCATATCAATTTCCAAGTAAGCCTTAATTATTTCAATGGTGGTAATGTTTGAGAAGTGGTGCATATTGGCTCAAGAACCCTCTCCCTATTTAAGCGGGATAGCTTGGACAAGTGATGGACCTAGTTTTAAAGCTCAATGTCCAAGGTGAACTAGTGCATGAACCTGCTTCCTACTGTTCAAGTAGTCATTTCCAAAAACCATCCATGGTAGTAAACATAGTAGATCCATCCCATTCAGCTATTCACCTTGAAACAATAGAGATGTCTTTTTTCAATAGAGCTAGCTTGGATAGGTGGTGGACCTTAAAACCACCTTGGGATAAAACCTCCATAAAACAATGGTTTGTAGGTTGGACAAGTGGTGGACCTCTGTCCAGACCATCCATGGTAGTAAACATAGTATCTACACTCCATTCACACATTGACCTTTGAACAATAGAGATAGAACTATTCAATACAGATAGCTTGGACAGGTGGTGGACCTTCAAACCACCTTGGTCTAAAACCTCAATAACACAATGGCTAGTACGTTGGACAAGTGTTGGACCTCTACCCCATACCATCCACGGTCATAAACATAGTAGCTACACTCCATTCACACATTGACCTTCAAACAATAGAGGTAGGACTTTTCAATAGAGCTAGCTTGGACGAGAATGGATAGCAGTTTGGACAAGTGTTGTACCTCTATCCCAAACCATCCATGGTAGTAAACATAGTAGCTACACTCCATTCAAACTTTGACCTTCAAACAATAGAGATAGGACTATTCGATAGAACTAGCTTGGATAGTTGGTGGACCTTCAAACCACCATGGGCTAAAACCTCCATAACACAATGATTAGTAGGTTGGCCAAGTGGTGGACCTTTACCCTAAACCATCCATAGTAGTAAACATAATAGCTCGGCGCCATTCACACATTGACCTTGGAACAATAGAGATAGCTTCTTTCAATAGACAGTAGGGGACCTTCAAACTACCTTGGGCTAAAACCTACATAACACATTGTTTAGTAGGTTGGACAAGTGGTGGACCTCTACTCCAAACCATCCATGGTAGTAAACATAGTAGCTCCATTCCATTCTTTCACTGACCTTGAAACAATAGAGATAGTATCTTTCAATATATGTAGCTTGGACATGTAGTGGACCTTCAATAAACCACCTTGGGTTAAATACTGCATAACACAAAGGATACTAGGTTGGAGAAGTTGTGGACCTCTGTCCCAAACCTTCCATGCTAATAGACATACTAGCTACACTCCATTTACACATTGACCTTGAAACAATAGAGATACTTTGTTCCAATAGAGCTAGCTTGGACAAGTGGTGGGTCTTCAAACCATCTTGGCTAAAGCGTCCATGACACAGTGGATAGTAGGTTGGAAAAGTGGTGGACCTCTGCTTCAAACCATCCATGGTAGTAAACGTAGTAGGTACACTCCATTCACACATTGACCTGGAAACAATAGAGATAGCTTGTTTTGGTAGAGCTAGTTTGGACACGTGGTGGAACTTCAAACCACCTTGTGCTAAAGCCTCCATGAAACAATGGATAGAAGGTTGGACAGGTGATGGACCTTTGCCACAAACCATCCATGGTAGTAAGCATAGTAGCTACACTCCATCCATACATTGATCTTCAAACAATAGAGATAGATACTTTAAATAGAACTAGCTTGCACAAGTGGTGGACCTTCAAACAACCTTGGGCTAAAACGTTCATAACACAATGGTTAGTAGGTTGAAAAAGTGGTGGAACTCTGCCCCAAACCATCCCTTGTCGTAAACATTGTAGGCACTCCATTCAAACATTGACCTACAAACAATAGGGATAGCTTCTTTCAATAGATCTATCTTGGATGGGTGGTTACCCCAAACCATCCCTGGTAGTAAACATAGTAGACACTCCATTGAAACATTGACTTCAAACAATAGAGATAGCTTCTTTCACTAGATCTGGCTTGGAGAGGTGGTGGACCTTCAAACCACCTTGGGCCAAAACATTTATAACAGAAGGGATAGTAGGTTGGCGAAGTTGTGGACCTCTACCCTAGACCATCCATGGTAGTAAACATAGTAGCTACACTCCATTCACACATTGACCTTCAGACAATAGAGATAGGACTATCGAATAGAGCTAGCTTGTACATGTGGTGGACCTTCAAACCACCTTGAGCTGGAACCTCCATAACACAATGGATAGTAGATTGGACAAGTGTTTGACCTCTACCCAAAACCGTCTATGCTATCACAGTAGAGATATGACTATTCAATAGAGCCAGGTTTGACAAGTGGTGGACCTTCAAACCCCCTTGGGCTAAAACCTCCATAACTCAATGGTTAGTAGGCTGGACAAGTGATGGACCTATGCCCCAAACCATCCATGGTAGTGAACATGGTAGTTACACTCCATTCACACATTGACCTTTAAATAATAGAGAAGATAGGACTATTGAATAGAGCTAGCTTGGACAGGTGGTGGACCTTCAAATCACCTTGGGCTAATACCTCCATAACACAATAGGTAGTAGTTTGGACAAGTGCTGGACCTCTACCCGAAACCATCCATGCTATCACAATAGATATAGGACTATTCAATAGAGCTAGGTCAGATAGGTGGTGGACCTTCAAACCACCTTGGGCTAAAACCTCCATAACACAATGGTTAGTAGGTTGGACAAGTGGTGGACCTCTACCCCAAACCATACATGGTAGTAAACATAGTAGCTACACTCCATTCACACACATTGACCCTCAAACAATAGAGATAGCTTCTTCAAATAGAGCTAGCTTGTCCAGATGGTGGACCTTCAAACAACCTTGGGCTAAAACCTTCCTAACATAATGGTTAATAGGTTGGACAAGTGGTGAACCTTTGCCCCAAACCATCCATGGTATTAAATATAGTAGCTACACTCCATTCACAAATTGACCTTCAAACAATAGAGATAGATTCTTTCAATAGATCTAGCTTCGACAAATGGTGGACCTTCAAACCACCTTGGGCTAAAAGCTCAATAAGACAATGGATAGTGGGTTGGATAAGTGTTGGACATCTACCCCAAACCATCCACGCTATCAGAGTAGAGATAGGACTATTCAATAGAGATAGCTTGGATAGGTGATGGACCTTTAAACCACATTGGGTTAAAACCTCCATAACAGAATGGTTAGTATGTTGGACAAGTGATGGACCTATACCCCAAAACATCCATGGTAGTAAACATAGTAGTTACACTCCATGCACATGTTGATCTTCAAACAATAGAGATAGCTTCTATAAAAAGAGCTATCTTGGATAGGTGGTGGACCTTCAAACAACCTTGGGCTAAAACCTGCATAACACAATGTTTAGTACGTTGGAAAAGTGGTGGACCTCTGCCCCAAACCATCCTTGGTAGTAAACATAGTAGCTACACTCTATTCACACATTGACCTTCAAAGAACAGAGATAAGCTTATTTCAATAGACCTAGCTTAGACAAGTGGTGAACTTTCAAACCACCTTGGGCTACAAAACTTTATAACAAGGGATAGTAGGCTGGACAAGGGGTGGACCTTTGCCCCAGACCAGCCATGGTAGTAAACATAGTAGCTACACTCCATTCACACATTGATCTTCAAACAATAGAGATAGGACTATTGAATAGACCTAGGTAGGAGAGGTGGTGGACCTTCAAACCACCTTGGGCTAAACCCACTATAACACAAGGTATAGTAGGTTGGACAAGTGGTGGACCTATGCCCCAAACCATCCATGGTAATAGAGATAGTAGCTACACTCCATTCACACATTGACCTTGAAATAAAAGAGATATCTTGAACACGTGGTCCACCTTCACACCACCCTGGGCTAAAACCTCCATAACACAATGGATAGTAGGTTTAACAAGTGGTGGACCTCTGCCCCATACTATCCATGGTAATAATCATAGTAATTACACTCCATTCACACATTGACCTTCAAATAATAAAGATAGCTTCTTTCAATAGATCTAGCTTGGAACCACCTTGTGCTAAAGCCTCCATGACACAATGGGTGGAAGGGTGGTGGAAATTTGCACCAGACCACAAAGTAGCTACACTCCATTCACACACTGACTTTGAAACAATAGAGATACCTTTGTTCAATAGATCTAGCTTGGATAGGTGGTGGACCTTCAAACCAGCCTTGGCTAAAACCTCTAGAACATAATGGAAAGTAGGTTGGACAAGTAGTGGACCTCTGCCCCAAACCATCCATGGTAGTAAACACAGTATCTACACTCCATTCACAAACTGACCTTCAAATAATAATGATAGATTGTTTCAATAGAGCTAGCTTAGACAGGTGGTGGGCCTTCAAACCATATTGGACTTTAACCTCCATAACACAATGGATAGTAGTTTCACAAGTGGTGGAGCTCTACCCCAAACCATCTATGGAAGAAAACATATTAGCTACACTCCATTCAACATTGCAGTATCTAAAGTCCATGATAGTAGACATAGTAGATACACTCCATTCACACATTGACCTTCAAACAATAGAGATAGCTTCTTTCAATAGATCTAGCTTGGATAGGTGGTGGACCTGCAAACCGCATTGGGCTAAAACCTCCATAACACAATCAATAGTATGCTGGACAAGTGTTGAACCTCTAGCAGAAACCATCCACTCTATCAGAGTAGAGATAGACTATTTAATAGAGGGAGCTTGGACAGGTTGTGGACCTTCAAACCACATAGGACTAAAACCTGCATAACACAATGGCTAGTAGGTTGGACAAGTGATGGTCCTTTGCCCAAACCATCCATGGTAGTAAACATAGTAGCTACACTCCATTCACACATTGACCTTCAAACAATAGAGATAGATTCTTTCAATAGAGCTAGCTTAGAGAGGTAGTGGACCTTCAAACAACCTTGGGCTATAACCTCAATAACATATTGGATAGTAGGTTGGACAACTGCTAGACCTCGATCCCAAACCATCCATGCTATCAAGGTAGAGATATGACTATTCAATAGAGCTAGCTTGGACAAGTGGTGGACCTTCAAACCACATTGGGCTTAGACCTCCATAACACAATGGTTAGTAGGTTGGACAAGTGATGGACCTCTCTCCCAAACCCTCCGTGGTAGTAAACATAGTAGATAAACTCCATTCACACTCTAACCTTCAAACAATAGTGATAGATTCTTTCAATAGAGCTAGCTTGGATAGGTGGTGGATCTTCAAAAAACCTTGGGCTAAAATCTCCATAACGCAGGACAAGAGGTCGACCTTTGTCCCAAACCATCAATGGTAGTCAACATAGTAGCTTTACTCCATTCACACATTGACCTTCAAACAATAGAGATAGCTTCTTTCAATAGATCTAGCTTGGATAGGTGGTGGACATTCAAACCCTTGGTCTAAAACCTGAATAACACAATGGATAGTAGGTTGGAAAAGTGTTGGACCTCTACCCCAAACCATCCACGTGATCAGACTAGAGATAGGACTATACAATAGAGCTAGCTTGGACATGTGGAGGGCCTTCAAACCACCTTGGGGTAAAACCTTCATTACACAATGGCTAGTAGGTTGGACAAGTGGTGGACCTCTACCCCAAACCATCCATGATAGTAAACATAGTAGTTACACTGCATTCGCATATTGACCTTCAAACCACATAGGGCTAAAATCTGCAGAACACAATGGATAGTAGGTTGGACAAGTGGTGGACCTCTACCAAAACTATACATGGTAGTAAACAGAGTAGGTACACTTCATTCACACATTGACCTTCAAACAATAGAGATAACTTCTTTCAATAGAGCTAGCTTAGACAAGTGGTGGACCTTCAAATCACCTTGGGCTAAAAAAATTATAACACAAGGGATAGTACGATGGACAAGTGGTGGACGTCTGCCCCAGACCATCCATGATAGTAAACATAAATCTACACTGCATTCACACATTGACCTTCAAAGAAAAGAGATACAACTATTGAATAGAGCTAGCTTGGATAGGTGGTGAACCTTCAAACAACCTTGGGCTAAACCCACCATAACATAAGGGATAGTAGGTTGGGCAAGTTGTGGACCTATGCCCCAAACCATCCATGGTAATAAAGATAGTAGCTACACTCCATTCACACATTGACCTTGAAACATTAGAGATAGCTTGAACATGTGGTTCACCTTCAAACCACCGCGGGCTAAAACCTCCATAACACAATGGATAGTAGGTTGGACAAGTGGTGGACCTCTATCCCATACTATCCATGGTAATAAACATAGTAGCTACACTCCATTCACACATTGACCTTCAAATAATAGAGATAGCTTCTTTCAATAGAGCTAGCTTGGAAAGGTAGTGGATCTTCAAACAACCTTAGGTTAAAACCTCCATAACTTAATGGATAGTAGGTTGGACAAGTGGTAGACCTTTGCCCCAAACCATCCATGGTAGTAAACAAAGTAGCTACACTCCATTCACACATTGACCTTGAAACAATAGAGATAGCTTCTTTCAATGGAGATAGCTTGAACAAGTGCTGGACCTTCAAACAATCTTGGGCTAAAACCTCCATAACACAATGGATAGTAGGTTGGGAAAGCGGTGGAGCTTTGCCCCAAACCATCCATGGTAGTAAACAAAGTAGCTACACTCCTTTCACACACTAAATTTAAAACAATAGACATAGCTTTGTGCAATTTATCTAGCTTGGACAGGTGGTGGACCTTCAAACCAACCTGGGTTTAAACCTCCAGAACACAATGGATAGTAGGTTGGACAAGTGGTGGACCTCTGCCCCAAACCATCCATGGTAGTAAATCTAGTAGCTACACTCCATTCACAAATTAGTATTCAACCAATAGAGATAAGACTATTTAATAGACCTAGCTTGGATAGATGGTGGACCTTTAAACCACCTTGGACTAAAACCTCCATAACACAATGATATGTAGCTTAGACAAGGGGTGGACCTTTGTACCAAGCCATCCATGGTAGTAAACATAGTAGCTACACTCCTTTTACACATTGACCTTGAAACAATAGAGACAACTTCTTTCAATAGATCTAGCTTGGACAAGTGGTGGACCTTCAAACCACCTAGGGTAAAACCCTCCATAACACATTGGATAGTAGGTTGGACAAGTGATGGACCTCTTCACCTAACCATATATGCTAATAGACATAGTAGCTACACTCCTTTCACACATTGACCTTGAAACAACATAGATACCTTGTTTCAATAGAACTATCTTGACACGTGGTGGACCTTCGAACAACCTTGGGCTAAAACCTCCATAACACAATAGATAATAGGTTGGACACGGGGTGGACCTATGCCCCAAACCATCCATCGTAGTAAACATAGTAGCTACACTCAATTTACACGTTGACCTTGAAACAATAGAGATAGCTTGTTTCAGTAGAGTTAGCTTGGATAGGTGGTGGACCTTCAATCAACCACCTTGGGCTAAAGCCTCTATAACACAATGGATAGTAGGTTAGACAAGTGGTGAACCTTTGCCCCAAACCATTCATGCTAATAGACATAGTAGCTACACTCCATTCACACATTGACCTTGAAAAAATAGAGATAGCTTGTTTCAGTAGAGCTAGCTTGGACAAGTGGTGGACCTACAAACCATCTTGGAAGTAGGTTGGACAAGTGGTGGACTATATTATTTAGTAACAACTGAGTTTGTTTTTTTTCGAGGAAGATATGGCACCCAAAAGAAATGTCACAAGGCTGACTGTCTCAATTGACTATACTTGCAATGATCAAAGGAATTGGTATCAGGATATACATTGTGTGGAGGATGCACAATTTCATAAGGTGCATCTATTTATTGCAAAGAAAGAGAATGACAAACTATTTGAAGATGTTGGCCAGGTAGTGGAAGCCTCTATCTCTACAATTGATGGTCATCCATAGGTGGAATGCATCGATATTGTAGTCCCAATGAATCAAAAATTCCAATTATCTCCAGAAGCATATGCATTTTCATGCATGTCTCAAAATAAAGATGAGACAATGTTTTCTCGAGGATGAAAGATTGAAGAGTCAACTCAAGATGTCACAATAGATCAACTTCAAAGCTCCATCATGGCCACACTACAAGGAAAGAAGGTGAAAGCTTCACGACCACCTATAAACAAGAAAGTCAAAGTGCAAAAAGTAGCACCCAAGGAGACTAGATCTATTTTGGATGTAGACAATGCATCTCTAGCATCCTCAACACAAGGTTCAACGTCCAAGATGAGAATTTTGGATCCAAAAGCTCTAGAAGCAGAGTCCATGAAAGGACAAGAAAAAAATACAGGTGAAATGAATAAGTATTTCCCTTTCCAATATAAGGAGTTTGATATCCCTATTCAAAATTATTGGCTGTCTCCTGATCACCATAATGTACATAATATTGATGGAAAACATGCTGAAAGCATGCTATTTGGATTTTCTTGGAGTACAACTAAGGCTACAGCGTGTGCATATTTAATGCCTATTCAAAATGTAAAGGCAAAGCAGGATACACCTTTGGCAGCAGCAGAGGTACAAGAAGGCAAACTATAAAATTATCAGTATTGGATTCTTGATGGCCAACATTCAATTTATGCCGCAAAATTTTTGCTTCACAATGAATTAAAAAAAAAATGACATATTTCAAAGATTGATTGACGTGTATAAATTTTGAAAGGCTCGTATTGTTGTAAATGCTCCTCCAATGGTTGCAACTGCTATATCTTCCATTGCAAATGATGAGGCTAAAGCATTGTATGTCGAGCAACCTTACAGTCAAATATTGCGGCATTTGCAAAGTCAATGGATCTATTTAGGACGACCATCAAGGCAGCAACTGGAGTTGCAAAGGGACATACATCTCGTGTTGGATGGGATGTAAGTGTCTTTCTTCTTCTTTCTTATTGTCTTTAATTGAACACTTGAGTTAAATCTTCTCGTTGGTGTTATATTTCTTTCCATACTTTTCTTCGATTTGCAAGAATGAGTGCAGGAGCAAGTTGGATTGCTAAACAGGCACACATGGTTACATATTTTGATCGAGTTTATGGTTGTTGGCTAGAAATTATTAAAAGGCTTGAGGAGGAGAACAAGAAACCCCCAACAACGGTATTCAGATTTCTTTGCGGTCTTGAGGAATCACAGATAAAGATCATTCAAGAAGAAATTAAAGATGAGAAGATTTTATTGTCAAAGAGTGCAAAAGATGGTGATGAAATTGATATGTACGATCGAATCAAGCAACTCAAACAAGACAAACTCATTCAAGACGCACTTCTTGAAGGCTCAATGCTTTGAATGATCATCACCGTGTAAAGATTGGGAGGAAATAGTCAGCATGAATAAAATCAATGATGCATTTCAGAAAACCATTCTAATGCTATGTGAGCAATGGCTCAAAAATAGCTTGAAGCATGGAACAAAGAAAATGGATTTTCCGAACGAAGCTATAAAAAATACATGCAATGGGAAATTCACCTTCACAAGGAGAAAATTGAGTCTCTTGATTTGCCATGGTCCATCTATGTGGTGAACCTACAGATGGAAGGAAATCTCTACTTGAAGCGCCACTTCAACAAACAAATTCCTATTGGCTTATGCATTTTAGACTTGACAAAACACTATGGGGACAACTTACAGTGGAGTGAGGAGATATTTAGCAATGCTTTGGATGGGATGTTGGCTACTTTTGGAGGCTCGATTGATGCTGGATTTGTGTTCTTGCATTTATAGATTTCTCTAAACTCACAAAATTGCAATGTGCATTCCAGAGTATGGGAGATAATGTGAACTACCATTATTGTGGTGCCTTGCAACACTTTCCATTAGCACCTTACAAAGGAGCAATTCAATTCCATGTTGTTATTGCCTTCATGGGACAAGGTAATGCATTTGAAGACCCGAGAAGGAGATTAAAAAAACATCCCATGTCAATTGATTGTTCTTTGCTTCAAGTAGAAAATGAAGGCATGTCGGATTTGCAATACTTGGAAGCCAAAAATAGAGTTTTCGTCAAGCACTACATTCATACATACTGTTTTGAAGATCGCAATCTTGTTGACCTCTTTAGTGATGGCTCTCTGGTTGCACAAGAAGGATTATAACAAAAAAAATACGTCATCTGCTTAGTTGAGAGCATGCAAGAGCAAGGAACCTTAGCAACCAGGCTTCTCAAATTTGCTAAGGCCCATGTTGATATAGAAAAGTGGGCTGGCCTTCAAGATCAACAACCTACTTTGCAATTAGTTGACAATGTGCCCATTGGAAAAGATATTTCTCCACAAGAAGAAGAAGGAGAAGAAGACCAACCTCCTTTGCAATGGAGGCCTACTTGGAAATGGAAGGACGTATGTTTTGAACTTCTTGTATATGTTAACATCTATTCTTGTTGATTTTATACTCTTAATGTTAGGTTTTGTTTTATGTAGTATTTTTTGAGTCCGTCTTTTTCATCTTCAAGAATTAAAGGTTTAAATGTAGAGAATAATCTTATAATTTTTGAGTGATGAACCCTTACATTTTTTTTTAGCAACACTAACCTAAACTTAAGTGCTTGAATTGATGAGTTTAAGATCTTGTACTATCCCCTTTATTTTATACTTTCAAGGATAGCATGGGTAGGTGAACCATACATAGATTCCAATCTCACGAAGTGTCTCAGACCTTCAAACAACCCCATATAGCTTGGACAAGTGGTGGACCTTCCATGGAGGCTAATTCAAACAAGTGTGGTGGTGAACCATACATAGATTCCAATCTCACGAAGTGTCTCAGACCTTCAAACAACCCCATATAGCTTGGACAAGTGGTGGACCTTCCATGGAGGCTAATTCAAACAAGTGTGGTGGTGAACCTTCTGTGTAGTCTAATTGCGGTAGACTTAAAACAATAGCTACTTCCTTGCACTGGCTTGGACAAGTGGTAGACCTTGCTTCTATTAAGGTCTCTATTGAGAGAAGAATTGAATATAGAAGAAGAGACAAATTAACTAGGCATAGATTTGTAAATTTTTAGAAAAGGAAAATGTGCTAGATTACAAAAATACCTCTCATTGTACGAGTGTCCAAAACGTAGCTATATATTTCATCCAAAATTAACACCTTTGGATAAAGGCTTATCTTTAGACATTAAATCAAGAGGTTATGGATCTGCATGTGTTGAGACTATTGGTCGACTTGAATGAGGAGACACATAGTTTGTTGACTATGACTTTATTTGATGTTTTCAAGTATTTATATGGATAGAAGTTTTAATTATATATGTTAATATGACTTTTAATAGATCAAATCTCAATCAAGTAAATCATGGTTGTTGTTAACTTTATGTGGCCTTCAGTATTCACTTAAGTACTAATTTTTATGAAAGTGTAGGGTGTACAAGTTTGTCACAAAAGATTGTAGTCTAGACTAGTTTTGCCTTGTGTACCAATAGTAGCAAGGATTATAATATTGATTTTACCTTGAATAAACTCCTAAGTTCGACTTCCACACGTTCAAAATTGGTGATTTAAATTCTAGTGATTTTTGAGAAACCGATGTTATTTGCGTTTTTTAAATTCGCAAATTGGGATAGATAAAGTCCCTATGGTTGAGTCTGCAATTGTTGAACCCCTTGATTCTATTATTTCTGACATGCCCAAGGTGGATAATACGTCTATACCAAAGTCTAGTGATGTGCACCTTGAGCAAGCTTGCAACAGTGAGAATAAAGAAATGCCTACTCCAACAATACAACCTTCTTCAAAAGAGACTAAAATGTCTGCTCAAGAGCCATTTCCATTTTTTGCTACTTCATCTAGTGTAGATGTTGAGAAATCCATACTCACAATTATTTTGGACTTAAATGGTCTGCTATTGAAACTTTCCCCTCAGTCGTCCTCACACTACCAGTCAGTGCAACTAGATCCAAAAAGATATATTATACTTAGGCCAGGTTGCATCCAATTCTTGAAGACTATTTTACAGAGGTTTAATGCTGCAATTTGGTCGACGTCTATTAGGAACAATGTGCTTTGAATTCTTAAAGCACTAGAGAGCTTAGCAAAAGGTACATTGCCTTTCTTTGCAATTTGGAATCAAGAAGGTTGCTACACTTGTCAAAGCAATAAATTATTTAGACCTGACAATCCAACCGTTGAGGCAATGTTCAAGCCTCTAGCTAAAATTGCCATGGGTTATGAATGTGACCCACAAAGAACAATGCTTATTGATGACTCTCCTTACAAGGGATGTGTTTCCCCTACAAAAAATTGTATTTTTCCATCCCAATTTGATGGTGAAAAACGGGTTGACAATATGCTCTTGGAGGAGTTGCTTCCCTACTTGTTTGAGTTGGATGAGACAAGAGATGTGTATAATTTCATTGCCTCTAATCGTTACGAACAGCCAGCATTGACAAATGAGAGTGAATATAAAGAAATCAAAGAGAATTGGAAGCAAAAAAAAATGATGCTTGGTCAGCCAAGGTGTCCTCTACAAGAAGGATAGCTCCTGCAAAATATGACATAGGTGAAGCCACCCTTGAAGGCAAACACAATCGAGCAAGTGACAAAACTGACAACAATGACATTAGACAAGCCCAAATACAAGAGATACTGGAAAAGGAAGGTACAACTATTGGAAGCATGAAGGCACCACAATTGATCAATCTAGCTAGGCAATTGGGATGTACTACAAAAGGTCCATTGAATTCAACCACTGCAAAGGCTTATATAAACAAGGTCAAAGCTGAGAATAATCTTCTAAGGCTAAATAAAACACAACCCTATGGTACCTTTTATGACATGAACCTTGTTTCACATACTTGAATATAGATTGACATGGTATCAAATTTTTCTTTTTCTTTCTTCTTGCAGATCTCAAAAAGAAAAATTCTAGATATTCCATGGAGCAAGGTTGGACAGGTGGTGGACCTTTTGATAAAGCCCCTCATGGGAAACATACCACAAGTCCTCCATGCAGTGAGAAGGAAAACATTTAAGAAAGATCCTAAGAGGTTGGAGAGGTGGTGGACCTTGCACCTTTTCTCCCATTCCCAATCGACTCTAGGTATCCACCACTATATTGTATGAAGTGTAGCCTGGACAAGTGGTAGACCTTGAAACAAGAGACCCCTCATCATCAAACCTAGTTTAGACCTATGGTAGATCTTACTTTTCTCCCATTCAGAGTGGAGAAAAACCTAGCTAGGTGGTAGAACTTAGTTTTCTCCATGCTTCAAAGAAGCATAGCTTGGAGAAATGGTGAAGCTTTGAAGGTTTTCAATTGGGATTTGTTTATAGCAATGAGTAAGTTGAAGTTTTACTTTGGCATCTAATAATACCATAGTGTAGAAAATGTAGAAACTATTTGTATTCTTTGAAACATAATAAATTTCTTGTTTTTCAATTGCAGAGTCATCACTACAAGAAAGTAGATCCTATATCTATAGGCATGATTTGAAGGAAGGTTTTGAAGCACCCAACCAACCTCATCCAAGGCCTTGTCGTATATAACAATCACCCCCTTGTCCCCTGCCACTTGATGTCAACAATATCAAAAAAGTGCTTGTTTTGGACCTTGGAGGTCTGCTTTTGAAGAAAATTGAAACAAAGCATAGAGATTCTATGCCATCTTGGGCTCAACACATGCATCTTGTGGAGGACAAAGATGAAGTTTATCATGCGGTGCGCATAGACGCAGAAATGTTTTTGGATTTCTATGGTGAATACTTTGAGCTGTGGATATGGAGTTGCTATAACCAAACAAGAGTGCAACACATCACACAAAAATGTTTCCCAAAGCATTATAGAAAGTTCAAGATCTTTATGAGTAACAAGTGTTGCCAAAATCCAAACATCATGTTAGGATTTAGAAGGGTTTATCATAAAAACTTGAGCAATATTTGGAAGATGTTTGAGGACTTGCATCCAAAGAATACCTTGATTTTTTATTATAGTTGTTAGAAGCTGGACACACCCCACAGCATCTAACTACTCGGCGGATTATTATTTTTTGTAATTAGTCATTCATTGAGGAAAACCCGGTTTTTCACCTTGTAAATATTGGGACTTACAGAAGTTTCCAGATTGTATCCCAGTTTTCATAGTTAGAAGGAGTAGATGGATGATTTTGGAACTTTAGGGTTTGAGAAGTTGTAAGGTATATATATCACTTTTTGACCTTAATGAAGGACCTTTTGTCATTTTAAACAAGTTTAAGTTTGTGACTGAGCGTATTGTGTACGTGAGAGAGAGTGTGAGCTTTGTCTTGACGCTACATGTGCTACGGTGGTTGGAATCGAGTGCGGAGAAGTGCAACGTGTTGCCCCCGACTAGAGCTACGAGCCGATACCAACATTGCACGCATACGGTCCAGCTTCAGGAGCTTCTTCTACGAGTTTCATCGGTTGTTTGGGTGAGCATACGTTGTCCGATTTTGCATTGCAGCATATCCACACGTTCACATTGAGTAGAACCACACATTAGGCACTTTAGATTTCGAAAACAAAGACCTGCAGATTTCGGCCAGACATCCTACTTGTTTCTGCACCGGGTGTTTTGGGTCGTGACTTTGGTTCACAGACCTTAGGGAGAGTGGCCTATAGGTATTCGTAGGGTCTCCTTCAAGTTCTGTGGTGTTTCGGAAGTGTTTGATAGGTGTTGGGCTCTAGCAAGCGTTGTAGGAAGCATCCTCTTTTGTTCTCTTGAAGACTGTGACTTAGACAATTGGTAGGGGCCTCTATAGGAACTAGTTAGGAGTCGGTCGAGTGTAAGTTGACACCTAATGCTTGCTTCCACGCGCCTGCGGGTCGAGCTTCGTCCTTAGCTGACATTACTTGTTAGGTGAGTTCTCGCTGTGCTGACGTCCGTCGCGGCGTATCCGTCCAACATTGGCACCGCTGCCGGGGACGAAAACCTTAGGTAGGTGACCGAGACTAATCCTTGAGGATTGGGATTTTTGGCTTGCCAAGAGTCTCGCTTTACATTTAGATAGGATCAGAGGGTGGAGGACTCTCTAGGTCTTAGAGGGAGTCTAGGAAGCGTGTGTCTGGCCTAGATCCTTCGATTGAGGTAGAGGAGGTACACTTAGGAAGTTTTTTAGTTAGTAGTCGAGTTCTAGAGTAGGAACAGGGAGTGGGAGAAGCGGTGTGAAGAGAGCTTGAGAGTCCGGAGAGGCCAAAAGGAAACCAAAAACACCAATTATCACCATTTCTTCATGGTAGGTAGGAGTAGAGTAAGTAGACCATCATGATTCAGATCTAGAGCATTTCATGCATGTATACTTGCTTGGTAGAATCATTACAAGTTTGTAAAAGACGCAAAAAGACACAAAAGTGTGGTTAAAAGCCTAATCGAAGTCCAAAGAATACTGTGAGTGTTTCTGATAGGCCTAAAGAGCATCAGCAGCATTCCTGTCAGGAAAAACTTTAATTTTAAGCCAAGAGACATCCTACACATAGTATGTCTACAGGCCAATCTGGGAGGAATTTTGGAATTTTGAGGTGACCAGTGTGTTCTGAAGGTAGGGCTTACCCTAATTTCAACTGCAAAGGGGAAATTTGGCCATCTCTTGACAGGATAAGGCCAGATAGACTGAAATTGCTAGACATCCTACCCAATTAGTGCAAAAGTATCAACTTGAAACCAAAACCTTAAGATGGCTGCATGAGTGTGCCTTGCATGATATATTGAGTGACTGAAAGGGTCTTCACCTCATTCGGGTAAGAAAATTGGGTTCAAAGTGGACTTTAGCACTTTTGACTGAAAGAAGAAAAACAGCAGAAGTTTGAGACTTTTGACATCCAAACTGAGATCTAAGCATACCACTGGGATACTGACATCAGGGGGAAGCTATGGAACAAATCTGGGGTCAAGCAGGCCAAAAAGACATTCTACGCGTAGGATGTCTACTGAGTGATTTAGGACTCCAAACTGAAATCTAAGTATACCAAGATGATCAGCAGCTCAATAAGAGCTGAAGTCTTGAGTTTAAAGCCATTTTGAAGAAAAAGACATTCTACGTGTAGGATGTCTAATGCAAGAAAGTGAAGCCATAATTGGACTTTGAGCATTGTAAGGGGTTATATAGCCTAAGGCAATCCTGCTAGTCAAATTTGGTCCAATTTGGAGTTGATTAGACTGATCAACACCATCATCAGGCCGTCGAAACAGATTTCTAACTCATTGACCATCTTCTAGAAGTCCAAATCAAAAAGTAAACACAGCTGTAAGCTCAGCACAACAAGGGGAAAATACAGTGCAGAAATCCAGGCTAAATGCAACAGGAGACATCCTACGCGTAGGATGTCTATTGGGGCATTCTAGAGAGAAAATTTGACTTGGCCTAGACAGTGAGGTTCTATTTGGCTTAAGGGCTCTAGAACTTCTTTCAGAGGTAAAATTGGACCGTGATTGCCCATTTGACAAAGCAAATACTGAATTCAAGCTTTTTCACGTAAATTGGCCAACATCAAGGAAGGGTACTGTTTCAGATTAGCAACCTAATCAGGAATATCAACAGTGTATAGAATACAGTAGTGGTTGAGATTAACTCTCCAGTTATACCAATCATTACTAAGATCACCTCCAGCAGGTAAATGCGTTGATCCAATTGCCGAAATTAAAACTCTTGTGTGCAGGTATATTCAGCAACAAAGCAAGACGTTATGCAGAAACTGATCCATTGCCAGGTTAGTGGTTGAACTTGTGATAAGTTGCATTGATAAGTTTGATGAATTTAAGATCAGGAAGATACATTGTTAGAGACCAGAAAGTGGCAGGTGACCAAGTTAGCGTAGTGTCCACTGAAGAGAGTGTAACTCAGGCAAGGTTAGATCCGCTAGCACCGATTATTGAGGAAGGTAGTGATACTGACACGTCGTTAGACAAATCTTTCTTCATGATGGGGAGCCAACAGCCAGGAAGTTTCGCCTATGAGGGACCTATGCGAGGAGGAAGTACCTCCCAAAATCCTTCAAATGATTCCAGGCTTACTGTGATCTTCTTGGAGGGAACAAACTCAAGAGGAGCCCTAGTCTATTCTGACTGTCGAGGTCGCAAGTGCATTTGTATTGAAGAGAGGCCAGCACAAAGATTGGAGATAATCCACGTGTATGATGATGGAGATAGATTCCGAGATGAAAAGGGAAACCACTATTTAATAGTTAGCAACCCTGAAGATTACAACAGATATGGAGACAACGTGGCTAAAGGGAAAATGATTTCAGAAACTCAAGAGCCTCCACCAAACATTGATCGGCATGGAGCTATTTTCATGTACCATAAGAAAACAATCACGGTTCCAACTTATAACGAGAATGTGGGAATCTACAAACACGAGAGCGAGGGTATTGTCTCTTACTTTCGCAGTAAAGAACCATACGTAGATGAACTAAGCAAAGACAAAGTTCTTTACTTATTCTCTTATGAAACTGCTACGGGGAAGGGCATAGTTTTTGTTGATAGATATGGGCGAGAATACCAACGTATTCTCCCAGAGGAAGTAGAAAGAGCAACAGGTCCAGGAGCATCAGCATATGCCCCTGAGGAAATGCCGAGAGCCGTCCACACCCCAAGCAAGTCAACGAATCCATTCTCAGATGAGTATGACGCTACATCACATTCCCCCAAACCGCGAGCATTCAACAACCAAGACCAACCAGTAAACCAGCCATCATTGCAGGCATGGCTTAGACAAAGTGTGACAATGGAACCAGACAGAAACCAAGAGGGTTATCCAACGGCTCGACGGCTCAGGGATTTGCAAGAACCACCACACTATTCAAGGTATCAAGCAGAGAGTAAGCCAAAGACACAAGGGTCGATCGAACTTGGAGGACCACCCATGGAACGAGTTCGAAGAGAAGGACCACCTCCGGCGAGAACCTTTAGAAATTATGGCTTAGGAGCACCATTGGGCAAGGAACCAGCCTATTACAGAAGGCCTGAGGAGGGGTATAGACTTAGAAGGGGTGATCCCATGATGAGGTTTGTAGACCATCGCAGAATTAGACCTTCTCAAGTGCAAAAATGGGTAAACAGGAAATACACAGGAAACAGAGACCCAAGAGATCATGTAGCAGCCTTTGTACGTGTGATTAGAGCTGAAGAGGTGTTAGACTTTCCTACCCAATTCGCAGGGTTTGGACTAACCCTAGAGGATGATGCTGCAACTTGGTTTGACTCTGTAGAGAGTAGAGACTTTGAGTTGATGGAGGAAGTGTTTGAAGATTTTATTGAGGAATTCTCTCAAAGGGGAATAGCTCATAATACCGTCTCACAAATCCATAAATTCAAACAAAAAGATGGAGAATCTGTACGGAAGGCAGCCCTAAGACTAAAGAGATATGTTAAGTTCTGTCCTGTTGAAGAACTGCCAACTCAGTCCAGACTTATGCTGATATTCATCCAAGGACTAAGGAATGCAGATCTCCAAAAAGACTTACATATGAAGAGGAGAACTACGTTCAATGAGTTGACCAAGGAAGCTTTGTACCTTGTGGACAATTGTGCGGTCTACAAAGAAGGGGAGTTCAAGGACCTTGATGACGATTCATCTTCACAACAAAGTGGGAGCAAGTCCTCCAAGACAACATTGAAAGGAAAAATAGCGGTAAACCAAGAACAGCTTGTAGATGAAGTGCTAAAAAGGATCAACTTGTACGCCAAATCCCAGGCTAAACCGCCTGTGAGTGCGCGTATTGTCTACGTGAGAGAGTGTGTGAGCTTTGTCTTGACGCTACGTGTGCTACGGTGGTCGGAATCGAGTGCGGAGAAGTGCAGTGTGTTGCCCCCGACTAGAGCTACGAGCCGATACCAACATTGCGCGCATACGGTCCGGCTTTGGGACCTTCTTCTACGAGCTTTATCGGTTGTTTCGGTGAGCATACGTTGTCCGATTTTGCATTGTAGCATATCCACACGTTCACATTGAGTAGAACCACACATTAGGCACCTCAGATTTTGGAAACGAAGAGCTGCAGATTTCGGCCAGACATCCTACGTGTTTCTGCACCGGGTGTTTTGGGTCGTGACTTTGGTTCACAGACCTTAGGGAGAGTGGCCTATAGGTATTCGTAGGGTCACCTTCAAGTTATGTGGTGTTTCGAAAGTGTTTGATAGGTGTTCGGCTCTAGCAAGCGTTGTAGGAAGCATCCTCTTTTGTTCTCTTGAAGACTGTGACTTAGAAAATTGGTAGGGGCCTCTGTAGGAACTAGTTAGAAGTCGGTCGAGTGTAAGTTGACACCTTATGCTTGCTTCCACGCGCCTGCGGGTCGAGCTTCGTCCTTAGCTGACATTACTTGTTAGGTGAGTTCTCGCTGTGCTGACGTCCGTCGCGGCGTATCCGTCCAACAATAGTCCATATAAGATGATGTGGAATATGCCAGGAACATATCTTACATTTCCAAAGATGTGGGAGTAAACACCTGAGCAACTTCAAATATTCTTGCAAGAAACGATTATTACATGGTTACTTGGATGGTTGTATGCAAGAGACAAGAGAGATTATACCCATAACATAATTGTAAATCAGTATAGTGATCTTTAGACAAATCATGTCCTCCATGTGTACATGTCAAGGTGATAACATTAAAGAAGGTTGATAATGATCCTTTTTATGGCCAGATGATGTCCTTTTAGTATGATGTGTATTTGTATTACTATATAATTCACAGGCTATTTTTAAACAAAGATATGTCAAGTTGATGAACACTTGCATGGAGTGCACCGCACCCTACTCTAAGGGGACTTGCATGTATTCTACAGGGTATCCTATTATAAAGAAAATTATTTGTACAGAGAGTGCACCCTTCTCTAAGGAGACTTCCGCGTATTACTCTAGTGTATGATATTATAAGGAGAATCCTATATGATGGAGCATGCTCTGTTCAATGGGACTTGTAATGGAGTGCACTTTCATCTAAGAGGACTTCCGTGTATTACTAGAGTGTATCCAATTACAAAGAGAATTGAATGTAATGACAAAGCATCCTGCTTTAGAACAAAAATGTGTCGATGAACTGTACCCCAGTCTAAGGGGACTTCAATATGTTACTAGAGTGTATTCAAGTCTAAGGAGTTTACAATGTAGTTCTAGATTGCACCTTGTTTTTCGGGACTCATTTTACTAGATTATGGTTGTGTTTCATCATGATATATATAAAAAATTTATTTTTGCTCTTTAGCAATTTTATATCATTCCATCTCAAGGTTGCATCCATTTGTACCTAGAAGAAACTTATGTTTGATATCAAAATAAACCTTACAAGTATGGAATGGAGAATTCATGGCTGTGCAAGAAATATCTTGGTCTTGGCACGCATGTTTGCCTAAAACATTTATTTTTGTGTCCTTCATATAAAAGAGTTTTAGAACCTACAAGTCTTTGAAAGGAAAAATATAAAGTCTAATTGTTTGCATTAGGAGAAAAGAAATCATGGACTTTGAATTGTGTGAGAGACCTTGTTTGTGGAGAAAAATGTTTGAATCAAGGATGGTTATTTTACTTTTCCATGTAAGAGAGTTTTGGAAACTAAAATATGTTGAGAGGAAAACCATGGAGTCTAAGTGCATGTATTGAGATGTCAATGTATGCATGCATAACTTTATTAGGGTCTAGGCATAATTGGATGCTTTTGGATGTTAACTTCTCCAATTTGATATAAAATAACATATTTAATGTTTCTTGTGGATAGTATTTATTTCATTATATATGTTTTTAGCCTTATTTCTTGAACTTCAAATTAAACCTTCTATGTTGCAATGGAGAAGTATTTAGAGAAATTTTTATGTAAACATGTTTGCTTACCCTTTCACTAATTGTAGCTTAGATAAGAAGTGGACTTTGCATTCCTCCATAGCCTATCCTAAACAAATGCACCTTGAAACTAGCCCTCCTATGTTGCAATTGACATATCCTACACATTTTATAAATGGCTCGTACCTTAAGTGAAGAGTTTCTAGATCAGAGGTGTGTGTTGCTTTGATGTCATGCACAAGTGGGTTTACTTCTCATTGGGTGCTAGCTGTGACAAGTGGTGAACCTTGAACTAAAAATTTGAGTACTCCATTTGACCTTAGCTGGAACAAGTTGTAGGCCTTCAAACCAAGGTCTCCATGTTAAGATAAGTCGTAGGTAGGACAATAGAGTATAAACAATGAAAATGGAATCAATGTACTAGTCTCTTGATGGTGCAACCACCCAAAACCATAATTTTTCTTGGCCAATGTTTCTTTCAAATATTTAGTCTAGTACAAAACGTCCACACCTTGTACGTGATATATTGAAAGTTGTCCAATCTGAGAATTGAGATTTTCCCACTTTACCTAATATGGTCTCAACCATCAAATATTATGTAATAGAGTTTAGATGTTGTATATATGAAACATAAGACATTGCAAATTTAGATGAATTAGATGTTTCATGTGGATGTTGATTGAGAGAATGACATAAATATATATAAGTAGTTACAATGAATTATTGCATGCACCTCCTTTTTTTATTCTTAGACTAAAGTATGAATTTTAGAGAAACATCAGCTACTACTATTTTTCAAAGGTTCTTTTCATAAGTGTAGTTACTACCAAGGTTGTGTAAAAGTGGCATGTTATAATTTTTATGAGTACTTTAAATAACATTTTATAAGTTGGCAAAAGCATTTCTTGATATGATTTCTAGATTGTATGTACTATTTTATTTAAATTTGTAAAAAGACAACACTAAAATGTTCTTTTTGGTACCAAACTATTGTTAATATATAGATGGTTGACAAAGAATTCAGCGTATGGTTGTTACATAATTAAGATTTTCTTTTGTTTTTCTTAAAGATGTTTCATGATTTGATATGATATACTTTGACAAGAACACTCAATATAAATATTTATAGACATTACAAAAATTTGTATACAAAATACTCTTGACCACTGCGTTACTGACCAAGTATTTTGTATACCAAATACTCAAACAAACACTATATATACATGCCCATACAATCTATACGGCAATCATAAAGCTAGCTTGAACACCACATTACAAAAAAACACATGCTTCCAACAAACGACAATTTAAATAGTAAAAGTTTAAATACAAACATCATATGACAGTGATACCAACCGATGCCCATATATTTCTTTTGCATGGAGAAGGGAAGTTGACTCACCCTAATGATATTAATATCTCTGTGTTACCCATGTAGTACCCTTACAATGAGCAAATACTTACTACAAGGACATCATATTCCCACATAACTGAGGTGATGCCCCCGTGGTAAGCACTATTTTTTAGAGAAGCTAATGCACACACCCACGTTGTATTGTAAGGTAGCTATTTATTGTTGTATACTACGACACAAGGCACACTATCACACAACATAAAGATACTAATATCACAGTGTTATCGATGTAGTACCCATACGGTGAGCCAAGACTTACCACAAGGACATCATATTCCCTATGTAATCAAGGTGATGCCCCTATGATAAGAAATATTTTGTAGAGCAGCTAACGCACACACCCATGTTGTGTGGTAAGGTACCTTGTTTTTGCTATACAATATGACACAAGACACTACCACACAACGCATACACAACACAAATACACAAGTCGTGTGGTTAGGTACTCTTCTACTTTCGTGCATTATGATGAAAAACATGCTCCCACACGGCCCCCTCGCTCCCTCTCTCATCTCAACATACCTACAATGGTCATCTCTCTCTCTCTCTCTCTCTCTCTCTCTCTCTCTCTCTCTCTCTCTCTCTCTCTCTCTCTCTCTCTCTCTCTCTCTCGCTGTGTGTGTGTGTGTGTGTGTGTGTGTGTGTGTGTGTAGCTCTTTCTCTCTCCAAGGCCCGAGTGTGCCCTCCTATTTATTAAGTTATGGGCCTGCCAGGTTTTTTATTTTTCTAAAGTGACCCCCTGGTGTTTTTCATTTTCTTAGCAGGCCAATCGAGAATAACAAAAATTCGGGTGGGCTTTTTGTGGGTTACCAAGTCGCCCTTAATTGGCTGTATTGTGATCATGTCAGCGGCGGTGATT
Organism: Adiantum capillus-veneris; assembly: GCF_014529385.1. NCBI lineage: Eukaryota > Viridiplantae > Streptophyta > Polypodiopsida > Polypodiales > Pteridaceae > Adiantum > Adiantum capillus-veneris. The sequence goes on from NC_140958.1 coordinate 78,056,831, forward strand.
ATGTAAATATGATAATAGCACTTAGTAATCACAAAAAACAAAATGATTATGTAGATATCAAATCCCTGTATGGAAGCCTTAAAAATATTAAACCTTTTGGTGGAGTAGACAAGGGTGGATCACTATTGTAGTGCTCTTCCAAATGGTTGTCCAATCTACTCTAAGCTTCAAGGATGTCCTTTTATTTGTTAGAGCCTTTTATATGATATGACTTTGGGGCAGGAAACAATAGTTGTTTGAATAGATTACCTTGTGCAAAGCATCTGGACGCTCTGTCGTCTATGATGGCCCACAACTAGGATAGGCATTATGGCCCAATGTGTACAACCCTACACTCATATCATATTGTTACAGAAAAGCTTCAAACTTCAAATGGTTAAGAGAGAGAAGAATGAACATAACATACCAAAAGTCTCTCCAAGGCTAGGATAGTCGTGCATGGTTCACATAAGGATACTCCTCATAATTTCCTCTCTCCTCTCCTTTGGAATGGAAAGCCGATCCATAACTCCTCCAACTCCTTGATGAGGGGCTCAAGGTAGACATAAATATATGCCACTTTTTACTTCCTTGGAACAAGCAAACAAGGAAGATTTTTGCCCTTTTTGGTAGTCTCCCATGATGGAATAATGTAGTTGAGCACCACATACCAAGTGCTCCATGATGTTGACTTGGTGCCAAAGGGATTCACACTGTCACTTGCCAATTCAAGACTCAAGTGCTGAGGTTCTAGACAAAACTTGGACCAATGAGTCTCGATGTGCCTCCATGCACGTGAATTTGTAGGGATACACATCATCCCATCATTTGAGTGGCGGTTGGCGTGCCATGTGAGAATCTCCACTATAAATTTACTTTTAAACATGTGCTAAATTGGAGGGATAAATAGAAAATGCCTCAATACCTTGTGGGGTAGGTGAGCTCCACTCACACTGGTCTTGTAGTGTGCTTCTCCACACATAGGAAAAGAGGTAGCATGTACATGTTCATTGTGGTATAGTATGCAATCGTTGATTCATGCATGGATATTCTCATACTCCATGCCAAGTGTAATTACATACGACCTAGCTCGTCAAAGTTCCAAAGGTATGTGGTGACTTTAGGAAGCATTTTTCCCATCAAACTACAACAAAACAAAGAGCTAATACAAATGCAACCGGGGACCAAGAAGAGAGTGCGATTTACAAATATCCATTAATAGAACTTACTAGAGGAGTGCATCTTCACTTAGGTTGCACATTGCTACAACAAAATTTTGCTTGCAAGTTGAGAATTTTCAACAATTCTTGGAGTATAGAGTAAAATGCACCATCCTAAAGAGGTTTTTGAGCACTCAATAGCGACCTATCCTCCGTTGCTTATGCCTTTTGAGTGCATGGTCTACAATCCTCCTCGCACACATTGGATTCATGTGCCAACAACTCATCCACCTCCATGTCATACATGTGATCATCATCAAACTCAAAGTGACCTTGAGAGGTGTGTGGAAAATTTGTCAAAATAGAGCTAATGCCTCAATCACCACGTGACATGCCTTCCCTGAGTAGCTATTGCCATTGTCTTTTAGCCTTGAATACGAGAGCACCACCATTGAACACAGACCAATGGGAGGCATCCTCAAGCGGGCGGGAGGGGGTCATTCCTATCTACTTGAGTGATTTTTGTGGTATCAAAAGCCCCACATTCTCCACATGCTCCAAGGCAATGCGCCTCAAGCAAGGGATTTCCCTTTGATGATTTGGCCTTCAACTGTTTCTCACATTTGAGGCCAGTTGGAGGGCCTGTTAAGTATGGAGCCTGATTTACCCTTGTAATTTTCTGTGGTAAAAGCGCACATTTGTAAGGCCCCCATTATGAGGAGAAGCCATCGTGCGTGAAGGAAAATCACTCACCGGAAACCAAAATTTTCACGGACAAGAATCAAGGGCAACTTTAAAGGCCGGAATATTCTTTTTCGTCGGAATATTATGGCCGGACGACGGCCGGAAAGTGGACGGAAAACAACCGGTCGGTTGGCCGGTGGCCGGTAGTCAATGGCCGATGGCCGGTGGCCGGTAGTCAATGGCCGATGGCTGGTGGTCGGAAGTCAATGGCCGGTGGCCGGTGGTCGGAAGTCAATGGCCGGTGGCTGGTGGCCGAATTCAATGGCCGGTGGCCGAATTCAAAAGCGGACTTGTCTTCTCAAGGGCGGCCACACATGGGCGAATTGGAGGGTCCGATTTGGACTTATTCGCACAAGGGCGGCTACACATGGCTGTCTCTCATAAGAGAGGGCAGCCCTTTTGGCCTATAAAAGGAGGCCATTTCTACACACATTTCATAGTGTGAAGTTGATGCAACAAGGTGAGTGTGAGGTGGTGAGAGTGAAGCAAGGCGGGAGCTCCATTAAGCGTATAATCCCTTTGTAAACTACTTCTTGTTTTGAAGTACTAAAGCCATTGAGTGGCTGCTTTCCCGTGGACGTAGCCCACATTGGGTGAACCACGTATATCGTGTGTACTCTCTCTCTCTCTCTCTACTCTATAATCTCGTGTATATAAATCTGTCTCTCTCCATTAAGTAATCTACTCAATTATCTATTTAGCTACGTCTTATTTTCTAACAGGGCCACGATCATCCCAATCGTCATGCATACACATGAAAGAGAGCTAGGTTACTTCAAGAGACTTTTAAAAATCACATATGCTCTAAAAAAATGAATAATTAGTAGATTACGTGGAAGCTAGATTTTCAATAGGGAAAATGAGAGAAATAACTAAAGAAATAATTTAAAAAATACAATAAGTAGGAAAAGAGGAAAAAACTTAAACGAATTGAAAGAAGTACCGAAAAAATAATTTTAAAAAATGCAATGAATAGGAAAAGAAAGAGAAGCTTTAAAAAAATAAAAATAGTACTAAAGGTGGTTGAAAATTAGAGAGGGGGTTGCAAAGGCGATAGCTTACAACATCAAATACTTTTTTGAACTTTTGAAAATTCATGCATGTGATAATATCTATGGCAATATGCGCAATAATGTCTGTATTAATATTGGCAATAATACTACTCGTGGTAATAACAGACGCCCATAAAAAGAACACAGCAAGGTATGCCATACTTTTTGGGCATACCTTGCTCTTCAATACTTGCCATCGTCACATCTGCTGCTGCAGCATTAATCTTAATCTCTCCCTTGAGTAAATCTCTACCCACTTCTCTCTCTCTCTCTCTCTCTCTCTCTCTCTCTCTCTCTCTCTCTCTCTCTCTCTCTCTCTCTCTCTCTCTCTCTTGCACACACCCACCCACAGACACACACACACACACATGCAACCAATCCTTGGTGGAGTGCTACCTCACTTGGCATTGGAGAGCAAAGGGTGGATTGCAAGAGGAAAGTGTGGACCACAAGAAGACTAACCGCACAAGAGGGCCCGCACAAGAGGGCCCGCAAGAAGATCCAACCGCAACAAAACAAAAGAGATAAGCTTCTATACAATTCCTCCATCCTAACATTAGAAATTAGTAGATAGATTCAAAGATTTCATACCTCTTGCATATTTGGTGTGGGGGTTTCTTGAGGGGTATTCTCTCCCACACACACTCACACACACTCTCATTGTGTGAAGAGCAAACTGCAAGATCTCTATCTCCTTCTCCAAGCTAGTAGAGAAGTTGAGAGCCCACACCAACACTCTTGGCTATGGAATGCAAATCCAACCAAGAGCCATGCTTCAATGCTTAATCTTGCCATCTTCTCCATCTTCATTACTATGCTACTGTGTATGCTAGCAAGAAGAGTGATGATAAGTGAGGAATTAATTATTTCACCTATGAAATGTTTCCTCTTCCTCTTCCCTACCCTCATTCCTTGCTACCTCTCTCCACCTTCGAAGGTGTTTGAGGTCTTGGGACTGAGGCTTGGGATAGTTAATGCTTTCCACAAAGTTTATGGTATGCTCATGATGCATGAAGCTTTCCATCTTCATTGCATCACCTAGGTCACAAGGAACAAAAATATTGTATTGTACCAAGTCTCTCTTGATGGGAGAAACTAGAATACAAATTCCTATTGGAGGGGGGACCAGCTCCACATAAATCCGGTTCTCAACTATTGTCATGTTCTCTAAACTCTCTCTCTTGCAAAAGTATTATTCATGCCAAGTTAGCTAAATGCTATGTTTATGTTGCTCCCATCAATTAAGTTCACCCTCTATGCTCACAAAGTAATTCCACAAAAGTGCTATCTCTAATTTTCGCTACTCTCAAAGTTAATAGGCCATTTTCATTACATTGGTATGAGAGCATTTGGTTTCTCTTTTATTGCTTAAGAAGAGACGTCCTTAAGTAGCCTATAAATGGTTGATTTTGTTAATTATATTAGGGTAAGTGGAACTGGGATCTATTATTGGTTTTGTTGAGCCCACTATGTGGGATATGGTGCACACCTCAAGAGCTTTGGACTTAATAATGGAGTCTTTTTAGACTTGCCTATGGCTTTACCATTATTGAGCCATATGTAGTCTAAAAGGAGATCGACCTCACCAATTCTGCAATATTAGACCCACTCCACTACTCTCTAACTTTGAGCCGTGGTTGTAGATACTTAAGTGCCAATTTTCAAAGGCTAAGAGGAGTGGCAACTAAGGTTTTGAAGTACACAAATTTTGTTAACATGACTGACAATAACCAAGACAGTAGATGAACATTGATAACTTTGATTTTTCACATGAAGGTGCTAATGATGATGCCCCCATGTTTGTCAATTATCTTCTTACTAGGTTGCATCAAGCTATAGGTAACCCTGCTTTGCAAGCCAAAGTTACTCAACAACTTTGCGCTTATGGGATTACCCTTCCTCTCCAAGAGGAGAGAGAGCTTAAGAGGCATCTTGAAGAGACCCCCAAAAGAAGACTCTCTTCCATAGACGAGAGGATGAATATAAACAGCAAGAAAGTATGAAAATTTAAGTTCTTCTAAAGATGTGGCTCCACAAAGACGGTGGTCTAGACAATCACCAACTCCTTCCAAGAGACAAAGATCAACACACAATCCTTCTCCTCGTCACTCCAAAAGGGAAGAGAGGAAACAAAGGAAGAAAAGGACAAGAAAGAGGTCACCCTCTTCTCCTTCTTCTTCACCTTCCTCCTCTTCCGACAAAAGCTATGGTTATTCTCCTAGATAATACAAGAGGGAAGGACATCCCAAAAAATACCCTGCATGGTGAAGGTCACAAAAGCTCAAGAAGTTCAAAGAGGTAGGAAAGAGTGTCTCTTTTCTCACCTATGATGGCATCTTTGTTGCCACCGACAAAGTATTGGATTTAATCCAGCAATTTGATGCAGCCTTTGGAGACAAGGGGTGCAAGGAGTTCTCCAAGCTACACCATGTAGCTATCTGCCTAGCCTTTGTAGCCACAGTGAAACCCCAAAGACATGGAAAAATCTACAAGTTTCCATCATGAAGCAATTCCTTGCAAGCAATGCAAAGGACAAAGTGCTCACTGAATGGCGCAATTTGAAGCTTCTCTTTCATGAGTCTATCCACAAATATGTAGAAAATTTTTTGGACTTATATCTCAAGGCTAAGTAGTATTCCAAAAGATAGACTTTGCCGAGCAAAAGCAACAGTTTTGTGTAGGATTACCTGAAGAGATGGCCGAGTATGTCAACTCTCAATGGCCTGGTTCTATCATCGAAGTAATCCACCACACCATGGTTGCTTCGCACATCAATTTCCAACAAGGGGATAGATGGAATCTCAAGCCCATGGAAAATAAAGATAAAAGTGATGCCAAGGGGAGAACCAATGCCCAAAATTCTTCCCAAGGCAATTCCAACAACAACAATAGAAACAATCAGTCGAAGGAGAAGGGGGTTTACAAAGGCAAAAACAAACAAACTCTCTCCTAAAGAGCTTGAAGCTTTTTTGAAGGAGCATACATGTTTTAAGTTCAGGGAGCAAGGACACGACTATCGTTCTTGCCCCAATAAATGTGCTAGCAATGAGACTCCTAGGTCTTTCACCATCGAAGCTCCAAAAGAGGATGCTCATTGCAAAGGTGCACCTCTCTCCTATACATGGGGAAAGGTAAGGGAGCATGATGCCTTCATCATGTTTGACCCTAGCTCTACTCACATCTTCATACAATGGAGTTGGCCACCAAGTTGGGCATTGAATCTTTTGAGATGGGAGATGCTGTAATGGCCGACACTGCTTTCAAGGGACAGCAAGCCTCCGTTACTCCCTTGATTAGTAAGATGAGGCTTCATGTACATCCAAAGCTATGTTGACAAAGAAGACTTTTTCATCTCTCCTCTCCAACATAAGGATGCTATTTTAGGGCACCATGGTTCAATGTATGGCTTCCAATATGAAGTTCCCTGAAAGAAGAATCTACTTCACCTAACAGGGGAAAGAACATGCATATAGATTCTAGTGAGTCTGGTTGCACTATACCACCTGTAAATCCTCTTGCTTTTGATAAATCAATGAAGAGCTCAGTTTCTGCATACATGATTTTTGTCAAAGAGTGTCTAAAAGGTCCTAGTGTTTCATCACATGTAAATGGTAGGAATCAAGAAGAGTTAGATTTGTCTAATTTTTCTAGAAGAATTCCAAGATGTGTTCATTGATGATATCCCTATGGAATTACCTCCAAAACGAGGGAATGATGACCATAAAATTGAGATCCTACCAAGTAGCTCACCGCCTAACAAGCCTCCTTATCGAATTGAGCTCCTACCAAGAAGCTCACCGCCTAGCAAGCCTCCTTATCACATTTCTCAATCTCAATAAGAGGAGATCATGAGGCAAGTACAAGGACTGGTAGACAAAGGGATGGTGAGGCCTAGTCCCTCTCCCTTTTGTTCTCCAATCCTTTTAGTGCAAAACAAAGATGGTACATACCGTATGTGTGTGGACTATCGAGCACTAAACCATATCACTATCAAAAATAGATTTTTCTGCCTCAGGTAAAAGATCTGTTTGATAAGCTACAAGGCTCTACTTGCTTAGGTAAAATATCTGTTTGATAAGCTACAAGGCTCTACTTGCTTTAGTAGGATTGACCTCAAAAGTGGCTATCATCAAATAAGGATAGTGGATGAAGGTATCCTAAAGACCACATTGTACAATGTTTGGCGTTTATGAATACCAGTCATGGCTTTTGGCTTGACTAATGCGCAACCATGTTCAATCGTCTAATGAAGAAAATCTTTAGACCCTACCGCAAACTCACTGGAGTGTTCTTTGATGATATCATCATCTACTCCAAGTCTTTGGAGGAACATAGGCAACATCTCCAAGAGATTTTTCAAGCATTGAGGGAAGACAAGCTTTTTCTCAACCAAAAGAAAAGCAAATTTTTTTTCAAGAGATTCAATACTTAGGTCATATTATCTCTCAAGATGATATCCGTATGGATCTATCAAAGTTAGTAGTAATAGAAGCATGGCCTAATCCAAGGAATCTACAAGAGCTAAGAAGCTTTATGGGTATGCATGCATACTATAGACACTTCATAGCAAAATTCTCCCAACTAGTAGGACCATTACATGACTTAACAAAGAAGAACGTTAAGTATTTATGGATTGCTAAGGAGAAAAATTATTTTGACAAGCTCAAAGAGAATCTTACCTCTCAACCAATCCGCATACTCTCGGATATCTCAAAGCCATTTGAGGTCCAATGTGATGCTTGTGGTGATTGCCTTGGAGCAGTCTTGCTTCAAGAAGGGCATGCCATAGCATATGAGAGCCAAAGGCTCAATACCGATGAACGAGTCTTGGGAATTTATGAGAAAGATCTTTTAGTTGTTCTACATGCCTTAGACACATGGAAGCACTATTTATTGGGGGCTCCATTCATTTTACAAACAGACCACCAAAGTCTCAAGTACTTTATGATGCAAACCAAGCTTTCCAACAAACAAATGAGGTGGGTAAATTTTATTTCGCAATTTAGTTTTCATATTGCTCACATTGCGGGTAAGCACAAACAAGTGGCTGATGCACTCTCACAATGACCAAAATTCAATGCGGTGTTTATAACTACTCACAATTATCTATCTTCTATGATAGATGAATATGCTACTGACTATAGAGACATAATGTCAGCCCTTGATTTGGGGAAGAAAGAGGAACCATTCACCTTGCAGGATGGTTATCTTCTCCACAAAAATAGGCTATGTGTTACCCACTCCCTTCGTGAGAAAGTCATGTATGCATCCCATGCTCCTCCCTATCCGGGGTATAGAGGCATTCAACCTACTCTACAAGGAGTAGAGACGTATTTCTATTGGCCTACCATGAAAGTGGACATACAAGAGTATGTTTTAAAATGTGTGGTATGCCAAAAGACCAAGTATGATAGAGGGAAGCAACCTAGATTACTCCAGCCATTGCCTATCCCAAATTCACCATGGGAGAGTATATCCATGGATTTCATCTTTGGATTACCCAAGTCTATCCATGGAAATATGGAAATATAGACAATAGTTGACATGTTTAGCAAGCAAGCACATTTTATTCCTATCAAAAAGACTATTAAGTCACACCAAATGGCAACTCTCTTCATATCAAATTTTCAAACACCATGGATTGCCACGACATCCATCGTGTTAGATAGAGATCCTACAATGACCAGTAATTTTTGGAAAGATCTCTTTGAAAATATAGGAACAAGATTTAATTTCTCTTCCACCTATCACCCACAAACTGATGGCCAAAGTGAGATATCCAATCTTGTGATACTCGATCTACTAATAACTTATGTTACCAAAGTAGATCAACGCTCACAATGGGAGAAGTACTTACTTCTTGTAGAGTATGCGTACAATAATATTGTACCCTGATATCTGGTCAGTCAGATTATTGGTGAGTCAGATGTTGGTTAGTCAGACGTTGGTCAATCAGATCTTATTGAGTTGGATTCTAGATTACTGCTCCTGAGTCTGATATTTGTCTGAAGTCGGATTTCAGTGTTGAGTCCACTTTTTGTTGAGATGGATTTTTGTTGAGTTTGATATTGTGCCAATAACTTCTTTTGGGTAGTTACAACTGTATTGTGTTGGATACTTTAGGGGTTGAGGCTATGCCTTGTAGAAGGGATTCGTAGTCACATAGTTATGTGTATTCTACTATGTTTTCCGCTCTGTCTGATCTACTTCTGTGTTGTATCCTGCTCAATCTGAAGTCGTCTGTGTGAGTTTTGATATGCTTGAAGTGTTTCTTGAGTTGTTCCTATGTAAGAAATGGTGTGTGGGAGTCTTGTGTGATGTAAGGTGTTCTTTTTCCTGAATACATTAGGGTTTCGTACTGTGTCTAAACTTTCTTGTGTGTAGTCTTGCTCTGACAGAATCCAATTCTGATGTATGTGAGTGTTTGAATTGTCTACCATTACACGTTTTATTCATGTGTTGATGAACCCCAACACATTTGGCAATCCTGCTGCATCTCTTTGCTGCTGCACCTATTTTTGTGCTACACTTGTTTGGATATTGTGCCTGATGTATTTCTGTACCAACATTACCTGATTTGGGTTGTGTGTTACATTGGGAGATGATGCATTTTAGAGAGACCATTTGATGTTGATTGGGGGGGAAGCATGAGACACTGTGATTGTAGAGCGAATGGTGGACAATGTGGTTTCTTGGAAGCAAAGATAGACGAAGCAATGTACCATGTGAGGGGAGCAATAGGGACAATGTGAAGGGCTGCAAGAAGACAGAGGATCCAGTTTGCTGAATTTGAATCTGCAAGTTCAAATTGACGCTGTTGAATCAACATTTGAAGTTGATGAATTCAAATTTATGTGAGCTACTGCATCAAATCCTGCAAATGCGGCTGAAGCTGAGATTTATTTCAAACCACTTGAGCAGCGCACGAAACCTTGAGGAGTTTGGAGTATTTCAAGTAAGACTTATTTCAGATTTTCACAAAGTTTACCTAAATTTCTAATTTTAGAAGTTGTATAGCATGATGAAGCAGCTATATGTCAAGATGGGAGTGGATCTAGGTACTGTATCCTATGCTCTTCACTTCCGGATTACATGTAGTCTGTGGTACACTAAATATGAGGGCTAACTTGTTATGTGATTTCTGAATTTTGGAAATGGGTAAGAAGAAGAAGAAAAAGAGTTGTTAAATCATGACTCTATCATGGGTGATTGTCCTTATTTGAGTGTAGATTGTACTAAGGGAGATGCTTGCAAGTATTTTTGTATGGTTGATTTGTGCACAAAGGTCTTGCAAGTTGTCAAGCATTTTCATAAAGCATCATCAAGGGGGAAGTTTCGGGTATCCAAGGAGAAGTTGGATGATTTGGATTGTCTACTTGAAGATGCATTGGAATATATTTATGAATATAAGGGTAGAAGACTGAAATCTTGTTCTACCAAGAAGGGAATCAAATGTTTTCAAAAGGCATATTTGCATTTGAGAGAGAAAATTGAAGAGGAGTTTGAGGTTGATGAGATTAGGGATGATGAGAAAGAGGAGTGGAGCTACCCAATGGGAGTGTCAACAAGTCATGGAAAGGAAGTACCAGTGGGAGGAGTGAGCCAAAGGAGCCACCAAGGACCCATAGATACCCCTAAGCCGGCATCAGATATTACACCAAATGGGAAAATTCTTCACCATACACATTCAAACAACCAACACGATGATGAAAACATGTGTGAACATTATTTTTGCATCTGACGGTCTTAACTTTGAAAATTCAGTCTGTAAATCAAATCAGATTTTAGTTTAAAGCACTCCTAGATCTGATGTTGCAAAAGCGATTATTTTTGCAAGTTTTTTTGACCTATTGGGGCAACATAAAAACACAACCTCAATGCATACTTCAACTCACCGAGATAGGGCTGAAAATCATCAAAAATCAGATGAAGGAAGTCACCCTGATTATCCAGAACTTCATATTTCATGCACATGAAATGAAATCAATGCCAATATGTTTTTCATTGCTCCTGACCAAGTTTTTGCTCCAATTTTGAATATTGAGAATTACTGTGGAAGTGATCCCATAGATCAGAATGGGAAATTTTTGATAGGTGGAATGGATCAAAATTAGATGTCTACACTTTTTGATCCAAATTTCAGCATTCAAAAAGTCTTTTGCAGAGGGCGAGCTTCAATATCAGACAAAGAGGCTTTGCAAAACTCTGCCTTTATTTCAAAACATCTTTCAACTATTCACAAGGGAACAATTTCAAAGTGGGAGATGATCCAAAAACAACGTCGCAAGTACTTGATTCAAATTCTGATGTGATGCAGCACACTCCAAGGTTTCTTCATTTTGCAATGCAAGGTCCAACTCGTAAGCCAGATGAAGTTATGTTCGCTGATTTTGAAGACTATTTCGTTCAAATGGAAGATCAGACATAGTTCCTGAATGCCAACAAGAGCATGCTAAAATGCAAGGTGTTGATTCAAAATTTTTCGAGGCAAACTCAGATCTTTATGATGTTTTTGAGGAGGAACTTGAGCAAACTAATGTAGGTCTACAAAATTTGTGTGAAGATGATGCTAATACTCTATTTTATAGCTATAAATCAATTTAGATTGAACTAAAGGAAGATAAGATTGATTGTTTCTTGAATATGCAAAATCAAGAAAGTGGAGTTTTGGAGCCTAATTCAAATTTTGAAGCAAAGTATCAGTGTTCTGAGATGTTGCAGATGCTGAAGAATCTTTGCTTGATGGTTGCATAGAGGTTTTTTCATCTTGAACCAATTCTAGGTCATTATGAAGTGAAATTTTATTTGTTAGAAGTGTTATTTGTTGCAAATCGGTGGCTAAAGTTGATTATGGACATGTATCTCAACTGTTTGAGCTTCTTCTCAAAGTCAGAAGTTGCAGATATTCAAAATTTTGGAGTTTTTCAAGATCAAATTTCTATGTCTGAAGTGCATATTGCTAATTTTCTCAATGGTAAAGTTGCAAATCAAATTTTACAGATCCTAGATGTTGAGGCTGATAACTCAATGATCCATCTTTCATATTGTTTAAATCCAATTTTGCAGATTGATGATCAGGCAAAGAGGGTTTTTCCCTGATTTTACAAACGTCAAGTGGAAATCAAAGGGATATGATATTTTGGATGTTTTTCGTGATAAAATTACAGAGTTGGCTGAATGGAATGATTGCTTCCAATGGAAGCAGTTGTTTTGTCTCAAATCTGCCTAAACTGTTTGATTTTCAAGAACAAATTTTTATGGATCATGTGTGTAACTTTTAATGGCCTAATAACTTGTGTGTAGCGGAAATGAGCATGAACATAGTGGGCATTTCATTAGAATAGATTCCTAATGAGAATTACAAGAGTGCTTGGGTGGAGAGAGCAACAAAAAGCATAACACCTAGTTAGATAGCATCGACAATACTTTCAAAAGAGAGAGAAATTAAGCTAATGACAACAGTTGAGGACCGGATTTGCATGGAGCCGGTCCCCCCTCCAAAAGGCTTTGTATTATGGTTTCTCCCATCAAGAGAGACATTGTACAATACAATTCTTTGTGTTCCTTCAAGACTAGCTAGTGCAATGAAGATGAAAGCTTCATGCACTAAGCAAACACTTAGCAAACACAACTTGAATTATCCCCGTTCTCAGACCCAAGACCTCACACACCTTTGAAGATGGTGAGAGCTAGCAGGGTATGAGAGTAGATTGAGAGGAAAAAGGAGTATCTTACGAGAAAGATGTACATCTCCTCACATAATCACTCATATTAGCATAGCTTAGCTTAGTAATTAGCTTGGTAGAGGAGATGAGCATGCATTGAAGCTTGTCTCTTGGTTGGATTTGCATCCACATGCCAAGAGTGTGTTGATGTAGGCTTCTATCTCACAAGCTTGGAGTAGGTGATGAGTTCTCCATTAAAGCTTGGGAAGAGATAGTCTTCTCTTTCTTCACACATGAGATTGTGTGAGTGTGTGTGTGATAATGCTTTGCAAAAATCAGCCCCCTCTCTCTCTTGGGCGAGCCCTCTTGCTATTTTCTTTTACTCCAGCCTCATTGGCCCTCCCCAAGTCAAGCCAATGACCATTAAGCAGCATAAGTGATAGCCTTTTGACATGTGTCCCCCTTTCCCCTTTTGTGAGAGCTTTAGGTAATTTAATAATTAAACTAAACTCTCATTGGACCCCTTTGCCTCCTGGCCAATAGGAATCAGGCAAGCCATTGGGCTCCTGAATGCTCATTGGACCCCTTGGGAGACTGCCCAATAGTCTTCTAGGAGACTTAATTCTCATTGGTTCTTTTATTAAGTGTTTTTAAATTAATTAAACTAGATTTACTCTAGCCTAATTCTCATTGGTCCACCTCCAAGGCCATCCAATAGGAATTGGGCACACCTTGTGGGCATCTGGGCTAGGGAGCTGACATGTGTCCCTAATTCCCTTTGTGTAAAGGGAGCCTGTGTGTGTGTGTGTGTGTGACTTTCTCTCTCATCCCCTACTCCCAAGGCTCGGCCCCTCCTATGTAGGGATTTTAAAAGACTTTTTTGTCACACACAAAGCATCCAATTTCCCCTAGGGTTGACCTTTGGACACAACCTTTGAATTTTGGAACCTTAGCATTTTGGAAGTCTTAATGGGCTGAACCTTAGGGTCTTTTTAGCCCATTGTTGCACATGGCTCTTTTGTAGATGGCCCCCCCTTTGGATCCCTATTTTCCCTCCTTTGGATCCCTACTGTGGCCGGTCTGCTAGCTTAACCAATATTCTAGCTTTTTCTCCCCTGGCACTTCCCCACATTCAATGATCAGTTTAATATGAGAAAATCATTTAGGAGAATTAGATATTGATTATTATGACATTACCTCTCTCTTGAAATCATAGTCGTCCTCGACTATGGTGTAGAGAAGATAAAGCATATTCATGAGTCCTTTTCTTAGCGGGTAGAGGATCCCTATATTACCCTACGACATCATTCCTCAATGGATGACTAGTCCATTTGGCGCTTGAGAGCCTGAGGCTGCCGCAAGCATGTCTGCATATTAGTCCTATCAATCTTCCATAGTAGAGTGACAAGCTCTACTTGGTGTTTGGGAGACGTCGTCTCCGCAAACTTGATCTAAGCATGCATACTACTTCATTTTTGTGCACAATAAAGGAAAAGAGAGTCTTATAAGACAAAAACTTTGTTCATTTTTAACATTTTGTACATTTGCTTACTCTTGGGAAGCATTGTAAGCATTGACAAGGTTTAGGTTATCCTTTAATTGTATGCCTTGCATCCATCTAGCATCTTCAAAAGGATAATTCTTAAACTTAATAAGATATCGTCGGATAGTCTTACCGCCTCTTAGTACCTTGTCTTCATGTCAAAGAATGGACTCGGGCTGCAGCACCTCCTCTTGGTCCTCGATCTCCGGTGGGTCTTCAATAGTTGGTTCTTGAGGTGGCTCTCCTTTGTAAGGCTTTAATAGGCTCACATAAAAAGCATTGTGTATGAGCCAATGATTGGGCAACTTGAGTTGATAGGCCATCTCATTGATTGGCCTAAGAATCTGAAAGGGACCATAGTACCTTTTTTCTAGTTTAGCATAGTACTTTTGGTGGCCCGTAGGATTCTTGCCCGTCGTGTGCTTTAATCGAGCCTTGGGAAACTTTAACAAGACCCAATCATTTTCTTTAAAGGCTTGGGCTCTTCTGTGCTTGTCAGCAGCAGCCTTTTGCCTTTGCTATGAGATAGAGATAGCATCCTTAATCTTTTGGAAAGATTCTTGTAGGTCTCGGCTATACTCATCTGCAGCGAAGATCTTCCCATGTACCTTAAGTAGCAAGGGACTTTTTGATCTTCCCTCAATTACCTCGAAAGGTGCTTTTCCCGTGGAAGTATGTACAGTGTTATTGTAAGCATACTCCACTAAGGGTAAGTACTTCTCCCATTGGGATCTTTGATCTACTTCCGTTACATAGGCTTTTAGTAGATCAAGAATGGTTAGGTTAGCTATTTCACTTTGGCCATCCGTTTGTGGATGATAGGCCGAAGAGAAGTTTAGCCTTGTCCCTAAATTCTCAAAGAGACCCTTCCAGAAATTACTGGTCATTCTAGGATCTCTATCCGACACTATGGACATTGGCAAGCCATGGTACTTGAAAATTTGTGAAATTAAGAGGGTTGCCATTTGATGGGCTTTGATAGTCTTTTTGACAGGTATAAAATGAGCTTGTTTACTGAACCTGTTGAAATTAAGAGGGTTGCCATTTGATGGGCTTTGATAGTCTTTTTGACAGGTATAAAATGAGCTTGTTTACTGAACCTGTCTACTATCGTCCATATTCTCGTATTCCCATGGATAGACTTAGGCAATCCAAAGATAAAATCCATGGATATGCTCCCCCATGGTGAATTAGGGATTGGCAAGGGTTGAAGCAATCCAAGTTGCTTCCCTCTATCAAATTTTGTCTTTTGGCATACCACACATTTAGAAACATACTCTTGTATGTTCACTTTTATGGTAGGCCAATAGAAATATGTTTCAATTCCCTTTAAGGTAGATTGAATCCCTCTATGCCCCGCATAAGGTGGAGCATGAGATTCATACATTACTTTCTCACGTAGTGAGTTAGTAACGCCTAGTCTATTGCCATAGAGAAGATAACCATCTTGTAAGGTAAATGGTTCTTCTTTCTTCCCTAATGCAAGGGCTGAAATCACATCTCTAAAATCGGGATCAATAGCATACTCATCTATCATTGAAGATAGATCATTGTGAGTTGCTATAGAAACCGCATTCACTCTCAGCCGTCTTGAGAGTGCATCAGCTACTTGATTATGCTTTCCAGCAATGTGAGCAATATGAAAATGAAATTGCCAAAGGAAATTTTCCCACCTCATTTGTTTTTCGGAGAGCTTGGTCTGCATCATGAAGTACTTAAGACTTTGATGATCTGTTCGCAGAATGAAAGGAGACCCCAATAAATAGTGCTTCCATGAGTCTAAGGCATGTAGAACTACAAGGAGTTCCTTTTCATATATGCCTAGAGCTTGCTCAACAGGGTCGAGCCTTCGACTCTCATAGCCTATGGCATGCCCTTCTTGGAGCAAAACAGCTCCAAGGCAATCACCACAAGCATCACATTGGACCTCAAATGGTTTTGAGAGATCCGGTAGTGTAAGCACAGGTTGAGAGATAAGCTTTTCGAAAGCATTTTTCTCCTTAGCATACCATGTATACCTAACGCTTTTCTTTGTTAGGTCATGTAATGGTCCCGCAATTTGTGAGAACTTTTCTATGAAGCGTCTATAGTATGCACACATACCTATAAAGCTTCTTAGTTCATGAAGATTCCTTGGTTTAGGCCATCCTTTTATTACCTCTAACTTAGATGGATCCATTTGGATGCCATCTTGAGAGATAATATGACCTAAATACTGAATCTCTTGCAAGAAAAATTCACTTTTCTTTCGATTAACATAAAGTTTATTCTCTCTTAAAACTTGAAATATTACCTGGAGGTGTTGCTTGTGTTCCTCCAATGAATTAAAGTAGATGATAATATCATCAAAGAACACTCCAGTGAAGGTTCGATGAGGCCTGAACAGCTTCTCCATCAAGCGGTTGAATGTGGCTGGTGCATTGGTCAAGCCAAAAGGCATGACAATGTATTTGTAAAGACCAAATGTGGTGCGAAATGCGGTCTTTACAATGTCTTGATCAACTATCCTTATTTGATGATAGCCACTTTTTAGGTCAATCCTACTGAAGTAGGTCGATCCTTGTAGCTTATCAAATAGGTCTTCTACCCGTGGAATGGGAAACCTATTCTTGATAGTGATCCTATTTAGTGCTCTATAGTCGACACACATACGATATGTGCCGTCTTTCTTTTGCACTAATAGCACAGGTGAGCAAAATGGAGATGAGCTTGGCCTAACCATACCCTTCTCAACTAACTCATGCACTTTCCGCATAATCTCCTCTTGTTGAGCTTGAGACACTCTATAAGGAGGTTTGTTAGGCGGTGAACTTCCTGGAAGAAGTTCAATTGCATGGTCATCATTACCCTGTTTAGGAGGTAGCTCACAAGGGATGTCGTCAATAAAAAAATCTTGAAACCCCTTGAGAAAATTGGATAACTCTAATTCCTTTTGGTTGCTTTTATTTTCTTTTGTTAAAGCATTAGGTTCATTTTGAGAATCTTTAACAAAAATCATGTACACGGAAATAGAGCTCTTTATTGACTTGTTGAAAGCTAGTGTACGTACAATGGGGATGGTGTTACCCATTTCCTTAGCATCTATATACATGTCTTTTTCCCTGAACTTAAAGGAGATTCTCGTTTCAGGAAATTTAACATCGGTAGCTAGGCGGTCAAACCATGGTGCCCCTAGGATTACATCCTCATGCTTGAGAGGAGAGATAAAGAAGTCCTCTTTGTCCACATAGCCTTGGACATGAAACCTCAATTTCCCAATTAAGGGAGTGACTGAAGCTTCTTGCCCCTTGAAGGCACTGTCTGCAGGTAGGACATCTCCCATCTCGTAGGATTGTATGCCTAGCTTGGTGGCTAACTCCATAGATATAAAATTGTGAGTAGAACCAGGGTCAAAGAGAATAAAAGCATCATGTTCTCTTACCTTTCCCCAAGCATGGAATAGAGGAGATCCTTTGTGGTGATTTTGGTGAGTCTCCTCCTCTTGGATTTCAACCAAGGAAGCTCTAGGAGGATCTTGGCGGTTGTTCTTCTGGGGGCAAGCGCTGTACACATGCCCTTGTTCACCGCACTTGAAACACCGGTTATCCTTACGATAACGCTCAAGCTCTTCAGGAGAGAGTTTATTCTTACCTTTGTAAACTCCCTTCTCTTTAGCTTTGTTGGAGTTGCCCTTAGGAGAATTTTGGACATTGTCCTTCCCCTTAGGCTCATTGGAACCCTTGTTTTCCGGGGGCTTATTATTTCTTTTAGCCCCCGTTTGGAAATTGATTCGAGAGGCCACCATAGTGTGGTGTATTACCGCCGATATGGTACGTGGCCTTTGGGAGTTGACATATTCCGCCATTTCTTTGGTTAAGCCCGCACAAAATTGTTGCTTTTGCTCTCCAAAATCCAACTTTTTGAAGACACTGGCTTTGAGTTGTAGGTCCCAAAACTTGTCTACATATTTGTGGATGGATTCATTGGGAGAGAGCTTTAAGCTTCGCCATTCGGTGAGTACTTTGTCTTTGGCATCGGTGGCCAAAAACTGCTTCATAATGGAATCTCTTAAAGCTTTCCATGTTCGTGGAGCTTCATCGTTGGCTCGTAGGCTAGACCACCATTGCCTGGCGTACTTTTGAAAGTGCATAGCTACATGTCATAGCTTAGAGGACTCCGTGAAGCCCTCATCTCCAAACACCGCATCGAATTGTTGGATAAAGGCCAAAACTTTGTCCGTAGCACCAAGGGTACCATCATAGGTAAGGAAAGAGATGCTCTTCCCTCCCTCTTTGAATTTCTTCAACTTGGACGACCTCTTCCATGCGGCATAGGATTTCCTATGGCCTCTTCTTTTTGATGGTTCAAAGATTGCACCATCACTTTCTTCAAAAGGTGAAGAATTTGAAGAAGGTGGAGAAGAGGGTGACCTCTTTCTTGCCTTTTTCTTGTCTTGATCTTCGTTGTCTTCACCATCACTTTCATAAGAGGAAGAAGATGGAGAAGAGGGTGTCCTCTTTCTCGCCTTTTTCTTCTCTTGCTTTTTATCATTCCTCTTTGAATTATGGCGTGGAGAAGAGTGTGATGGTCTTCTCCGCTTTGGTGGTGATGGAGAGCGTTTAGCCCGCCGTCTTCGTGGAGCCATCTTCGCCGAGGTGGCGGGAGACTCACTTCTTTCTCGTTCCTTCGGTGGAGGCTCTTGAGTTCTCCTTTGGGAAGGAGATGCATAATCAAGAAGTAAATTCTTGAGCCCTTCGTACGGATTCTCTTCTTCTTCCCGAATCGGAGAGAGACCTCTTTTGAGAGTCTCACAAGGAGGCTTCCTAGGTGTTCTCTCTTCATGGTGATGAGCTTGGAGAATCCCGTGAGCACGGAGCTGCCATTGCACTTCACTTTGGAGAGATGGATTGCCCATGGCTTGTTGAAGCCTAGAAACAAGATAGTTAACAAGCATTGAAGCATCATTAGTAGCTTGCTCATGAGCAAAATCAAAGTTGTCAACATTAATTTCACTCTCTTTACTATTGTCATCCATTCTAACAACTTTTAGGTGTAAACGTTTTAGGTGTACTTTGGCACTTCAAGCCCTAGTTGCTACTCCTCTTTACCCCTTTAGAAAAAGCACTCAAGCTACTGTACCCACGGCTCGAATACCATTAATTGCAAGGAATAGAAGAGAGGGTCTTTCGACACCAAAACAGCACCGGCTCCTGTCAAGCTTCTAATAGCTCAATAGTGGTTAAGCCATAGCCAAGCCCCGTAGGACTCCACTATTAAGACCATAGCTCTCGACGGTGATGCCCCGTTAACTGCACGAAGGCAGGCGCACTGCAAGGCTGAAAAATCCCTATTCTACTTACTCACAGGAAATTAATAATACCAACCATTCGTAGCTAGCTTGAGGACCTCCCTTCTTAAGCAAGAAAAGAGAAACCTTGTGCTCTGATACCAATGTAACTTTTAATGGCCTAATAACTTGTGTGTAGCGGAAATGAGCATGAACATAGTGGGCATTTCATTAGAATAGATTCCTAATGAGAATTACAAGAGTGCTTGGGTGGAGAGAGCAACAAAAAGCATAACACCTAGTTAGATAGCATCGACAATACTTTCAAAAGAGAGAGAAATTAAGCTAATGACAACAGTTGAGGACCGGATTTGCATGGAGCCGGTCCCCCCTCCAAAAGGCTTTGTATTATGGTTTCTCCCATCAAGAGAGACATTGTACAATACAATTCTTTGTGTTCCTTCAAGACTAGCTAGTGCAATGAAGATGAAAGCTTCATGCACTAAGCAAACACTTAGCAAACACAACTTGAATTATCCCCGTTCTCAGACCCAAGACCTCACACACCTTTGAAGATGGTGAGAGCTAGTAGGGTATGAAAGTAGATTGAGAGGAAAAAGGAGTATCTTACGAGAAAGATGTACATCTCCTCACATAATCACTCATATTAGCATAGCTTAGCTTAGTAATTAGCTTGGTAGAGGAGATGAGCATGCATTGAAGCTTGTCTCTTGGTTGGATTTGCATCCACATGCCAAGAGTGTGTTGATGTAGGCTTCTATCTCACAAGCTTGGAGTAGGTGATGAGTTCTCCATTAAAGCTTGGGAAGAGATAGTCTTCTCTTTCTTCACACATGAGATTGTGTGAGTGTGTGTGTGATAATGCTTTGCAAAAATCAGCCCCCTCTCTCTCTTGGGCGAGCCCTCTTGCTATTTTCTCTTGCTCCAGCCTCATTGGCCCTCCCCAAGTCAAGCCAATGACCATTAAGCAGCATAAGTGATAGCCTTTTGACATGTGTCCCCCTTTCCCCTTTTGTGAGAGCTTTAGGTAATTTAATAATTAAACTAAACTCTCATTGGACCCCTTTGCCTCCTAGCCAATAGGAATCAGGCAAGCCATTGGGCTCCTGAATGCTCATTGGACCCCTTGGGAGACTGCCCAATAGTCTTCTAGGAGACTTAATTCTCATTGGTTCTTTTATTAAGTGTTTTTAAATTAATTAAACTAGATTTACTCTAGCCTAATTCTCATTGGTCCACCTCCAAGGCCATCCAATAGGAATTGGGCACACCTTGTGGGCATCTGGGCTAGGGAGCTGACATGTGTCCCTAATTCCCTTTGTGTAAAGGGAGCCTGTGTGTGTGTGTGTGTGACTTTCTCTCTCATCCCCTACTCCCAAGGCTCGGCCCCTCCTATGTAGGGATTTTAAAAGACTTTTTTGTCACACACAAAGCATCCAATTTCCCCTAGGGTTGACCTTTGGACACAACCTTTGAATTTTGGAACCTTAGCATTTTGGAAGTCTTAATGGGCTGAACCTTAGGGTCTTTTTAGCCCATTGTTGCACATGTCTCTTTTGCAGATGGCCCCCCCTTTGGATCCCTATTTTCCCTCCTTTGGATCCCTACTGTGGCCGGTCTGCTAGCTTAACCAATATTCTAGCTTTTTCTCCCCTGGCACTTCCCCACATTAAATGATCAGTTTAATATGAGAAAATCATTTAGGAGAATTAGATATTGATTATTATGACAATGTGGATCATATTTTATTTGGATGTTGGGAGCATTATGTCTTTATGCACAGGTTGTTGAAGGTTGAATATGCAAATTTTTAGGTTCAAGGAGGTTTGAAGAAGGTACAACATTGTATTCAAGTTTTGGTGTCTGAATTGAAAAAACTTGATTTTTAGAGTCCGGCTCTCATGTTTCAAAGGTTGCACAGACTGATTCTACTAATGTTTACTCCATTATCTTGGAGAATGGACATAGTTATTCAATTTTGGTTTCATAAGTTCATTTTGTATAAACTCTCATGGAAGTATCTTTACTTTGTGAAATGGCACAGTGATGTAATCCCTTGGGAAATGTTTGGGTGATGTTTAGTTTCTCTCTATGATGTATTTTGTGTAGCTTGGTTTAAGTACCAGGCACTACACTTTGCTTCATATGAAGATCCTAGCATTGAGTTTGTCACAGTGCTGTATGGTGTATTTGTATATCTTGGATTGAGTTACAAGCACTATACTTTATGCTATATAGTAACTAGGGAGTTTTGGGAAAATAGGATAAGGTATTTGACTTTGATAAAGGGATGTGTGGATCTGAGTCGGATTTCTACAAAATCCACCACCGGGACGTGCCATGTGTTGACTAGGATATTGTTGAGTCTGATATTTGGTCAGTCAGATTATTGATGAGTCGGATGTTGGTTAGTCAGATGTTGGTCAATCACATCTTGTTGAGTCGGATTTTGGATTACTGCTGCTAAGTCTGATATTTGTCTGAAGTCCGATTTCAGTGTTGAGTCGGATTTCTGTTGAGTCTAATTTCTATTGAGTCATATATTTTACCAAGAACTTCTTTTGGGTAGTTACAACTATTTTGTGTTGGATACTTTAGGGGTTGAGGCTACACCTTGTAGAAGGGATTCGTAGTCATGTAGTTATGTGTATTCTTTTTTAGTTTAATTCATTTAAAAACAAAAGAACCAATAGAAACTAAGCTCTCTAGAAGACTATTGGACAGTCTCCCCAGGGTCCAATGAGCATTCAACAACCCAATGGCTTGCCCGATTTCTATTGGCCAGAAGACTAAGGGGCCCAATGAGGATTGAATTGCATGATTTAAATACCTAAAGCTCTCACAAACTGGGGAAAGGGGGACAGATGTCACAAGGCTATCACTTATGCTTCTTAATTATCATTGTCTAAGCTTTACAGGGTCCAATAGGATGCCAACATGTGCAATTAGCAAGAGGGGTCGACCAAGAGAGAGAGAGGGGGCTGATTTTTGCAAGGCATTATCACTTACACACACACACACACACACACACACACACACACACTCACACACACAAGCTCATGTGTGAAGTAAAGAAGACTATCTCTCCTTCTCAAGCTTTAATGACAGCTCATCATCTACTCCAAGCTTGTGAGAAGGGAGGCCTACACCAACAACTCTTGGCTTTGTGATGCAAATCCAACCAAGAGCCAAGCTCCAATGCATACTCATCTCCTCTACCATGCTAATTACTAAGCTATGCTAAGCTATTATGAGTGATTATGTGAGGAGACATACTTTTTTCTCGTAAGATTACTCCTTCTTCCTCTCGATCTACTCTCATATCCCGCTAACTCTCACCATCTTCGAAGGTGTGTGAGGTCTTGGGTTTGAAGAAATTGATGTTGTGTTTTACAAGTGTGATCTTGGTGCTTGAAACTTCCATCTTCATTGCACTGGCGAGTTATTGAAGGAGCACAAAGTAGTGTATTGTAAAATGTCTCCTTTGATGGGGAAAACCTATAATACAAAGCCTTTTGGAGGGGGGACCGGCTCCATGAAAATCCAGTCCTTAACTGTTGTCAGTAACTTAATTTCTCTCTCTTTTTAAAGTATTGTTCATGTCTTTCTAACTAGGTGTTATGCTTTTGTTTGCTCTCTCCATCCAAGCGCTCTTGCTATGCTCATTAGGAATCTATTCTAATGAAATGCTCACTATGTTTATGTTATTTTCCGCTACACACAAGTTACTGGACCATTAAATGTTACATTGGTATCAGAGCACAAGGTTTCTCTTTTCTTGCTCAAGAAGAGAGGTCCTCAAGCTGACTATGAATGGTTGGATTATTAATTGCAATTGAGTAAGTAGAATAGGGATTTTTCAGCATTGCAGTGCGACTGCTTCGTGTAGATAACGGGGCATCACCGTCGAGATCTATGGTCTGAATAGTGGAGTCCTACAGGGCTTGCCTACGGCTTTAACCACTATTGAGCTATTAAAAGTTTGACTGGAGCCGGTACTATTTTGGTGGTGAAAGACCCTCTCTTCTACTCCTTGCAATTAATGATATTCGAGCCACGGGTACAGAAGCTTACTGCTTTTGTAAAGGGGTTAAGAGGAGTAGCAACTAGGGCTTGAAGTGCCAAAGTACACTTAAAACATTTACACCTAAAAGTTGTTAGAATGGCTGACAATAGTAAAGAGATTGAAATTAATGTTGATAGCTTTAATTTTGCTAATGAACAGGCTACTAATGATGCCCCTATGCTTGTTAATTACCTTGTTTCTAGGCTTCAACAAGCCATGGGAAATCCATCCCTCCAAAGTGAAGTGCAACGGCAGCTACGTGCTCATGGGATTCTCCAAACTCCCCACTAAGAAGAGAGAGTACCTAGGAAGCCTCCTTGTGAGACTTCCAAAAGAGGCCTCTCTCTGATAAGGGAGGAAGAAGAGGATCCGTACGAAGGGCTCAAAAATCTACTACTTGACGCATCTCCTTCCCAAAGGAGAATTCAAGTTTCAATGGTAGAGCCCCCACCGCTTGGAGCTGCCACCGTCCTTATGTTCGGAAGAGAAATATGTTCCTATGCTGGATCCTTCAGCATGATGCTTGGAGATTGTGTGTGTGTGTGTGTGTGTGTGTGTGTGTGTGTGTGTGTGTGTGTGTGAGTGAGTGAGTGAGAGAGAGAGAGAGAGAGAGAGAGAGAGAGAGATTTGTTTGCGTGCATGCTTGTTGTTTAAGGTGAATAGCTCAGGAGTTATGTCAATTATTTTTTCAACGCCAATGCTGTCTGCTCCTAGTGCATTAGCTCGATTTACTAGTGCTGAAGTTTTTAAAAATGTGGCGGTGGCGCTTTATCCAGGCAGTAATCTTGTGATTAAATCTTTTCTTATGTGCTTTTGATAGTGCCCAATGAGATCCTTCGTTTTAATTTGACTCAGCATTTTCTTTGCTTCAGGTGCACTTTATCTTCCTTCAAATGTCTTTTTGATTTGCATTTTGTAATTACTTCTACACGTTCCTTCAGCTTGATCCTGATGATGTGAGTGACCATCTGAAATGTCAAGGTGCTTCAATACTAGCCATAAGACCAGGCAGAGCAACTGCAACATTTATAACCAATGTAAAGGATGTGGAGGCGGGGTGGTAGGGGTGGCTGCCCTGATAGCCGTTGTAATTATGATCCCTGGATGTTGTCATGGCTTAACATGAGCATGACAAAACCTTGTAATTTTTTGGGCTGCTCAATATAATCCACTCACAATTGTGAGTTTTGCTATTAAAAAAAAAATTGCAAATCAAATGAGAAAATAAATATTTTAAAATGATAATGAAGTACGAAACTAGATCATCATAATTAGGAAGCTCAAAGGCATATACTATGGAGTCCATGCACACTAGATTTGCACTATTGAGATACTGCTCTAGGATTATTTTTAAATCAGTATACCCAAATCTGAGACACAATTTTACATTTTTCTGTAGTTTGGTTATTTTTTATATAAAGTATTTGTTCCTACGTGTGATCCTTGGTATAGCCAAGGTTTTGAAAATCCAAGTATGCTTTACCACAACAAAGTCTTATTTCAATTTCTTGGCCGTCTAGTGACTGGTTCTGAGTTTTAGGGAAAGAGATAGAACAAAGAAGCACCTCCTTATTGCAATCACGTTATAGAATTCTTATATGTTCTTTGAGGCAGTGCATTCCTCTTTGGCTACAAATTATTGACACTAGGATTTACTTGTTCTGACTCTTTTCCAGGTGTTGAGTCGAATTTCTATATTGGGCTCTGTTTTCCTTGGCATGGCCGTTGCACCATCACTTGTCGAGGTTGCGACACACTTAACGACATTCCGAGGATTTGCGGGACTTCAATTATGTGACAGATACAACCAGAAAGGTGCATGCAAAAATTATATCACAGAAGTATGAGACAATAGTGGGGGGATCGATGAGATCATGGTGATGGAGCTGCATAAGTAATCAAGGAGAAGACCTTGAGCCCCATCTCAAGGTGGCTGTCGTCTTTCAGTGAAAATGTACATTAGCGTATTTCATATTGAGTTATTCGATCCTTCATTGTGCAGTCCCACTATTAATGTCTATGCTTGTAATCTTAAAACTACACAGGCTCTTTTTTTTTTTTTTTGCAAAACTCACAATTGTGAGTGGATAGTATTAAGAACATCAGATATATACACCAACCTCGAGCTCGGACCGAGCCTTGAGGGTCAAAGGATTACAAGTTTTCTGCTTGACATAGAGACCACAACTACTCCTAGGCTTTACTTATTACCAGATGTCATGTATTGTTCTAGACCAGACCTCTGAGGCTTGTTTGCCTCCGATCATGTGGTCGTCACTCTCCTCTCTTGTATTATTTCACCAAAGCTTGCCAACGTCAGATCCCCCTCAAACACACGGCGGTTCCTTGCTTGCCAAATATGGTGAAAGAAGTAGTACCTGATTATTTGAGTGCAGACAAGAAGCCTAGCAGGACTTCCCAATTTGTTACTACCAAAGAACAGATCATTCTTGAAGAGCTTAATTTTCCATGTCCTTTGAATCCACTTGCATATTTTTCCAGCCATGCCACTGATTGCCTGGCATCCTATGAAAAGTTGGGCTAGGTCTTCGCTAGCTATTCTGCACCCCGAGCAACGATAGGACCCGATTCCTCTTTCTTGTATCTTCACGCCCGTCGGCAGAGCACCCCACATCACTTTCCACAAAAATATCTTCATATACTGAGGCCACCTTGGCTTCTAGATGTTCTCCATGACTCCTTCCCACCATTTTTCCGTCCAGTGCCTCTTCCATAATTTGTTGAGGGGGCTACACCAATTAGCCTCGTGCATTGATGCATGGTAAATGCCTTTAGAATGTGGTTTCCAGAAGAGGCTACTCCCTGGCCATCTCCAAGCGTCCCATTCAAAGTTGGATTCACAAATTGGCATCACCATCTTATCAAGCTCTTTCATCACCCTGTAGACTAGTAAGATCTCAAAGCCATTCAGTTGAAATTGGGTGGCTAAAGAGTCAACAGTTTTCCAGCACTTCATGTTGCCATCCCAGAATTGCTCAAGTCGACGAGCCCCTTATTATTCACATTCTTGGCCATTTCTATCCAATAGGGGCTATGTGGCGGCCCCAATATTTTAGAGAGCCAAGGGGACCAGTGCAAATTGGAGTTCTTAAAGTATCTGGTTACTTCCCCCCATTCCAAAACCTCAGCTACACTTCCTCATTAGCTCCCCTGAGACTCCACCAGATCTAAGATAAGACCACTTTGGGGCGAGAATTTTGTCGTGCATCACAACCCCCTTACACTTTCCCCCTTTCAATCCCAGTTTTACTACATCAAGTATTTCCTTAGTCATGATAGCCCAAGCTTGGTCCTGTTTAGCCAATGAGACCATAAACTTGGCACAAAGGGCATCAGCATTGGATATCAGAATGCCAAGCCCTCCTTGGTCTAACGGGCGAGCAACTACCTCCCATCTAGCCCATTGCCATGGCCGGGAGGTTTTCATGTTGTTCTTCCAAAGAAACCTTTTCATTGGTTTTAAGAATTCTTTCCAATTACACTTAGCCATCTTGAGCACGGGGCTAAGGAAAGAAATATACGGGATCATAAAAGCATTAATCACTCTAATCCGGCTTTGGAAGGGGAGGAGAACAAACTCCCATCTTCTCATTTTCAAACTTATTTTTTCAAGGACCCATTGAAATCTTTGCATGTGGGTTACGTCCACCCCAACGGGGGCTCCCAGATGTCTCAATACACTCCCTTTTGAGATAATCTCTCATGTCCAGACTGCAGGGTCAAAAGAGTCATTCTCCGACAGGGATATTAGTCTTGACTTCTCTATATTGCACTTGGATCTCGAGGCCACGGCAAATGTTTGTACAATCTCCAGAGCTCTTCTGACAACTTGAGGGCACGCCTTCAAGAATAGGAGCAAATCATCTGCGAATATTTTGGCCAGTAGTTGGTCGTTGCCCAGAAATGCCAGATCTTGATTCTCTCCCCTCGTAGCACTGGCTTCGAGCATCGTAATGAGATAATGCGACCCGCTGGCGAAAAGCAAGGGGGCCAGGGGACATCCTTGCTTAATAGACCTTTAAACCTCAAAAGAGCCCACATTCTGTCATTAAAGAGGAGCTCTGATTGGCGCCAACGCCTAGTGTGCGTATGAGGCGACAAAGGTGAGGCCCAAAGCCTAGAGCTCCCATGACTTCTTCCATATAGGACCATTCTATTCTATCATAGGCTTTGTCTAGGTCCATCTGTAGCAAGATGCACTCTTGCTTGGAGAAGGATGCATATTCTATTCCTACCATTGCTGTCAAGATATTGTCATATATAGATCTCCCTTTAATGAACCCTTGTTGATGGGGAGAGATGATCCGACTCAGGAGGGGGGCATGTCTGAGAGCTATCACCTTGGCAATAATTTTGTATGCTACTGACATCATCGTAATGGGACGCCAATGTTTAAGTTGAGAGCAGCAGATCTGTTTGGGGATGGGCTTGATAAGCCCTCTCTTAACGCTTGCATCCAACAACTCTTCGCAAACAGCTTGATTAGCCATCCGTGTGACTGGATCCTTGAGATCATCCCAAAATTCTCTGAAGAAACCAGCCGTCAGTCCATCCCAGCTGGGGGACTTTTCATTGCCAAGAGCTTTTAGTCCCGCTGAGCATTCCTCCTCAGCGAAGGCCTTTTCCATGCGGTTGGCTTCCTCCTGGGGAACCTTCTTTTCAACACTCCCAAGTAAAGACGCTCGGGCTTCTTCCACTTCCTGAGATTGGGTCTCTGGCTAGCCGATAATCTGGCTGAGATACTTGAGCATAGGTCCAACCATCTCATCTTGGTTTTGAATTGTATTCCCTTTCTCATCATCTAGCTTTATGTAATGCTTCATGCCTTCTCCTGGGCAACCGACAACTTTCAAGTTTGTTTCTATTCGCAATCTTCACACACAAATGGGAACATTTGTACACATTGGAGTGGCATGGAGGATGGAATGATGATAATGATGATGTATTAGCTTTCGCGCACAAGGCCAACAATGACACATAGGATTTTATGCACCCCGAATCAATTTCTAAGATAGCTACTTCATACCAAGCATAGTGCCATGCATTCATCAATTTTTGATACTTTGAGATGATTGAGTTTGTGCTTTGTTGCTTATGGTGCCATGTGTTCAGCAACTTTTGATAGTATGAGTTGATTTAGTTTGTGGCTTATTGCAAACTCTTAATGTATGTAGTCACAAATCCCTACACCTGTTTTAAAGAATGAGAACAATTTAAAAGATAGGAGACCAAAGACGTGGGCCAATGTTCGCAAAATGCTTCACAATTTATAGTTCCATAGAAAGGGCGCTAACTTATTGATGCAATTTTCAAACTTGAAGCTTTTAGTGCAATTAGATCCCTATCCAGATAATAAATGACGACAAAGTTAAGGAAGGGAGTAAATGTTAAAAAGTGAAGAGTGTACAATCTCGATGAGGTTGTCTAGAAAGCCTAGAAGCGTGCATCTATCTATATGTATAGACTATACTATAGATTAAGGAGACTGGCTTTCCAATGCCATGTGTCAAAACTTTGCTGCATCCGGTAAGTTCCGGTTTATATGAGTGAGGGGAGATGGCGAGTGTGCTCTGAGTCTCACAAGTTAGCCGGACGAGACAACGAGCACGACACACACACATAGTGAGCGCCACCTTCAAGAGAGAGAGTACGCACATGCACCAACAACGAAGAGAGGTACGATGAAGGTGTTCGAGTGCCAATCGATCGGGGGAACGCGCACATGCCTTGTGATGCCTGGCATTTTAGTGAGAGAACTGAAGAGAAAGACTCTGTCAGCAGCGTGCAGAGTTCCCAGATCAATCAGTACTACTCCCGCCACTCAAACGGCTACCACCGGCGCTGAACGTGAAGGCGGACTTGGTGCCGTGCCGATTGTCAGAGGTGAAGAAGCGTTAAATTAGTGCAGGGGTGTGGTGGGCCTATGGTGGGCTCACTATGCTTTTCCATCGGAAGCTACTGCCGACGGCGTGCATGTGTACAGGCTAAGAGAGACTGACGATGAGATTTGCTGGCCTGGTCCAGCTCTATTGCACTCTCTCTCTCTCTCTCTCTCTCTCTCTCTCTCTCTCTCTCTCTCTCTCTCTCTCGTTCTCTCGTTCAATGTTGAGCATACAGAAAGGAGACCAGCCGCGAAATGCATGAAGCGAAGGCAAGGAATCTGTCGCCTGCAGCAACATAAAGGCGTTGCCCACCGACGAGAGAGAGAGAGAGAGAGAGAGAGAGAGAGAGAGAGAGAGAGAGAGAGAATCCCTCGTCTGTGTATTCGCACATGAGAAAGTGTGTGTGTGTGTGTGTGTGTGTGTGTGTGTGTGTGTGTGAGAGAGAGAGAGAGAGAGAGAGAGATAGAGCGAGCCGAAATTGATGATTGAGGCCAAAATGATAATAGATATATTAAAATCGAGGCCAAAATAATATAGCGAAAATCTCTTTTGTGGAAATTCCCAAAATACCCGTCAAATTTCATAAATTCCCAAAATACTTTGTCATAAATTCCCAAAATGCCTTTCAAATTTTCCAAATTTCCGAAAAACCTGTGGTTGTGAGATTAAATTTCTCCAAAGATGAAATTTTTTGTAGCTTTTCATAAGAAGATTGATTGTCTATTAATACAAGATGCTATAACAAGAATTTGAGTTGGTTATGT
This sequence comes from Adiantum capillus-veneris, assembly GCF_014529385.1. Classification (NCBI taxonomy): domain Eukaryota; kingdom Viridiplantae; phylum Streptophyta; class Polypodiopsida; order Polypodiales; family Pteridaceae; genus Adiantum; species Adiantum capillus-veneris. The sequence goes on from NC_140958.1 coordinate 78,086,994, forward strand.
AGCTAAGCTTTGGAGATGAATTGCTTCATTATTTTTGAACCCATGCCTTTTTTGCAAGATAATTTGTGACAAATTACATGCTACGCACTCAAAAACGAATCTCAATTGTCAAAAAAGAATAATGATTAGAAAATCTTGATCAATCCAACCAAAATAGATACACAGTAGGAGAAAGTTGGACTCACTTTTGGGCCCTGTAAGAAGTGCCACGTCGGCTTAGAGAGAGAAAATGAAAATGTTAAATTGTGCATTTTATGTGATACTTTTTTGCGCAACAAAAAGCCAAAATGACATTCTTTGGAGGTAGCCGCCGTCTTTATCATTCTTATCCTTCGTTCTCTTGTCAGGAATCCAACTAGCCGTATGACTAATGATTTGAAATGCCCACTTACAAGCGTTCCCTCCATAAACATAGGCCACACGAACTCTATCAACTCTAAACTTGAGAATATGGTCTTCCCTCCCAAAACCTGAGATATTTCATGAGTTTCGAGTCTCCATCTTTTTCTCTATCAACTCTAAGAATGGAGAACGCTTCTTTTCTTGATGAAAACACTAATTTGAACTTGAAATCCTCAACCCCTTCATCTTTAACACTTACCCAAAGAAAGAACACACATCATCTTCATGTTGATGTATTGCAAGAGTACGCATTGTTGCAGAAACATAGGAGGGAGTCTTTCTTATCTCAACGGGAGAAAGAACTTGGAAGGACAAACAAGGAACATCATTTGGATTTGTGAACCGATAGGTCTATTTATCCAAAGGATCCTACGACAAATGCGCCACCTCCCTTTGCTAATATCACTAACCTCTTACATTTCACAGGCGATGGCAAGGATGGGCTATTGAGATACACCGAACATTTTGAAATGAGAGGATTGAACGCGGAAAGGCAAAGAAGCTTCTTGGCGATGGAGAACATGTAGCTGAAGAAACTTAATGAAGCATGCTCTCAAAAGATTTCATCAAACAAAGAGACAATCCAAGGCCTTGATAATAAGATCACAAGTTTGCGAGAGAAAGACACCGTGCTTGGTAGTCGAAAAAGAAAACGAGATCTGTGCAACATTGAGAACATGAAGATTGGTAGTGGTGGCCTGAAAAAACGAATACGAGATTTAAGGTAACTCGAATTTTATTTCTGCTTTTGTATCTTCAATGTGCTTCACTAAAAAATAGATACAATTTCCTATACATGATCATAATGCATGGTGCTTTTTTGGCAAGTCTTTACTGCATCCAGACTCGAACGGTGCAGGCTTCAATGCCAGAGTGCACTACAGCCGTCTAGTTCCAAAAGAAGTAGCTGAAGACATGATGACTCAAAAAAAAATTTGTAAGTTGAAAGGGAGGCTCCTTACCTCCTTCATGAACGATAATCAGCTGGAACCAATGAAAGTGCAAGCAATACTTGATGAGAGTGGCATCTCGCAGATGGGATACAAGGCACTCTTCAAAGCATTAGCTAAAAAGTCTCAAAATAAACTACAAAGAGGATCATTGCTGCCAAAGCCATCACATGTAAAAACTGCTCGCCGGCACGTCTTAGGCAAGGGCGGCAAAGAGGTACAATTTAATGAGCACAAAAACCTCTTCATTGATCTTGAAGCATTGCAAAGGTATGCAGTTCACTTCTTTGACATCAGTCGAGAGGAGTGCGGTGGGGTTCTCAAGTTTGTTTTGAAGCTCAACGAGTGCGAGATCCTGAAGAACAAGAAGCTGGAGAGAGTCACCATTACCCTCATGAATAGAGCTCTGGATCCATCAATAACGAAAGAGGATCACGATACTTCAGCGCGCAATCCGAAAACAACATTCTAACTCTAGGATCATTTCAGGTATACTTCGTTCACTCTATGATAACAAAAATATTGATTATTTGGTTGTTGATTTTGTGTTTTTGTTTTTTATTGCAGGTTGATAAGGAAAATTCTGAAATCCTCGATTGGGTTTTTAGTCAAACCCAAATTCCTTCTATCATCAGTGAACAAAGAAAAGGAGCTGTTCTTTCAGTGGAAGGATTTGGTGACTATACAGTGGAATGGCACATGGCAGGTGACTTAGAGACTCTTAAGTGTATGTACAACATAACACATGGAGCAGCTGTGGCAAATCCATGCTTATATTGCATGGCTGATACACAATCTCTTGAGAGTGTGCAATGGAATAGAGCTCCCAACAGACATCTTCAAGATAAGATTTTTAGACCAGTGCTTGATATTCCTCTGAGTAGAGTTCACGTCTTTACACTTCATGCACTCTGTCGAATAATTGAAAAGGTGGTTCATTTGTATATATGTTTTGCATGGACATTAAAGCCAGAGAGTGAGTCGAAAAGAGTGATCAAAGCATTAGAGGGAGTGCTCTCAGACATTGGTTTGCATGGAGGCAATGTCAAAATCGAAAAGGACCCTAAGATGTCTCAAAGTCGGTACAAGGTACCTAGGAAAGCATTGATAGGCGGCGTGAAGGCAAGAAGGTTTCTTGGGTTTAGCGTCAAAGATTCAGATAGAGAAGAAAGGAGAAACCTGTTCAACAAATGGAAATAGTTACATAAAGTGGTTAAAGACAATGTTGGTGGTGGGGCAATCCAGAATCACAAGGCGAACGTGTGGAAATCACTAGATAAAATTTTCCACAACGTTGAGAAACATTCTTGGGACCAAAGTAAGCTCACATCATTTCAAGCAGCCTTGCTGGATTGGAAAAAAGGCTTACCTTACAGGGTGGGGTGGGCAACATATCACACATTACATGGTGGGTTAGCATTCTACGTATACAAAACAAAATTTTAAATTGTACTCTACTGACCATTTTGTTTTATTTCAATGCAGTACATACTGTTCAACCATGGTCCATATTTTTCCAAGACATACGGATCACTATCAATATGGCCCACACAAGGCATGGAAAAACCCACTACATGGCAAGAACGGGTTATTTCAAGCACACTAGACATGGGGGAGGAAAGGATAAGGCCAATAGCCTATTAGAGTTACACCAATGGACTTATAGACGACTAATTCATAGAGCAAGGAAAAAGGAACTTCTTAAGAGTTCAAAAATTACACAGTCTTTACAACACATCCGCAAAGAGAAGAAACTGATGGCTTTGGGATCTTCAAATGCGGCGTAGCGCCATGCGAGGTGGCGACGGTCATGAGTCAGGAGCGGGAGAAGATGGACCTGAGCCCGTCGTTTTTATCCTCTTCGATGCACCTCCTTCTTCCTCACTTTGTACCTCTTCGATGTGCAAGCTCTGTAGACAAGCTCATTCCTCTGTTGATGGCAGCATCCCCACAGGCATCAGGCGTCTTCTTTCCCTCAGAAACAGTCGCTTGTTGTATGGATCTAATCTCTCTGGGTCTTCAACCCCTGCAGCCAGAGCCTGAGCTGTGTAGGACATGAAATAGGGGGCTCTGAGTGCTTGGCACCCATACCCAATGCCAAATACGCGTAGAGCAAACTGTTTCTCAATCAGAATTAGTCTTTTTGTGTTTAGTGGGAGGGGGTGCCCACCACACAATCTTGTAATAACTTTCATTGCAAACAGTGGGAACTTTGCATTGTCCTCGGAGTATTCCTTGTGGTATATTATGATCTACATAAAAATTATAATGAATTTATGGGCCGTAAGTGAGATGAGTACAATTGCCAAGTACTTGAATTGTTTCTACAAACCTTTTTGTGGTTGAAACGCCCGATGTAGTGAGACAACGCGGCATCCTTGCCTTGGACTCCAGTGATGACAAGCCCTTGCCGTGAGCCTCCCGCTCTTCTAAGAAAACTATCGTCATACACTAGCACCTGTCCAAAAAAAAATGATCATGATATTTTATCACTGGGCCATCTCCAATACCATCTGAATGCACGACAAAAGTTACCATCTGATTCTCGTCCATTTCCAACATTGACCTCCCCCACAAGTGAATAGACTGACTATTCATTATCTGATCTCTGGGTGCCACGGGCCTACCCATGTTTTCCAAGCCGATTTGTTTTGTTGTCGATTCAAACTGCTCATCTGTTGGAAAATTGGCCTCTCCGGACTTCGCTTCATTGAATGTATGTTTGATCAGTTGCCACCCTGAAGTGAACTGTGAGTCGCGGGCAACTATGTCAGCAATAAGATGTTGGTCCATTCCATCATCATCCACAAACCCCATGTCTGCCTCACAAAAATTTGCAATTGCAGCTAGGCAGTAGTCCTCCCATATATTAAGCTCATGCATGATATCTGTGAGCAGAACATAGTGGGTGTCGCCCGCCATAGCAAAGCTGGGAGCGCAATTTAGAGGCAAAGTCACTTCCTTACTTTGGGCTTTCTTGCTTGCACCCTATTGCTGCATCCGCAAGAGAAGCAAGAGTTAAGCCTGCATTAAGTGTTTCCTTTAATACCTTTACCCGCTCTTCTTCTGGGTCGAACTGCACCTCCACATCCTCAATCTCTTCCTCCGATGCCAATGGACAACTACCAAAAGTTGTTGATTGTAAGTCTCTGACTCACCATCCGTCTACAAGTATAAGTAACAGACAAACCCGTGGTAGAATTCCACTAAGAGACACTTTTTAAAGTGCTTCATACACCTGTCTTGTACAAGCAGTGCATTGGAGGGACACTTTTCTAGATAGCGATTCAGTCTCCTTGAAGCACACTTGTCAGGGTCAAGGTCAGCTGGGTGCACATATCTGATGCCTTCAACTGTCATGGAATTGTCACAAGTGACTGCCTCATACTGTTGCAACTGGGTTTGTAGGTACTCAAATGAGCAATCTATAATCCTCTGTATAGAAAACTCTACATTAAACATTCTTGATAGTTCTGATGCACGGTGATGAGCACGAGCGTTGTATAAGAACGTGAAAAGTTTTTCTTCACATGTATCCTCGCTCACAACGTCTGTCTCCAAGACTATGATCCCCATGACTGAAAGAAAAAGCAAGCCAAAACTATTTGGTGTCATAACCAAGCGAATATTGAGCCTCGAGTACCCCTCAAGGTCTCTATTCACTTGGTTCTGTCCTATGCGCTAATGTCATAAAAGGTGATGTCACTTGAGTCAGAACCAAACGATAGGGGCCCCAAGAATCTCCCAAGGGCCCTATTCGCTTGGTTATGTCCCGTGCGCTAATGTCATAAAAGGTGAGGTCACTTGAGTCAGAACCAAGCGAATAGGGGCCCAAGAATCTCCGAAGGGCCCTATTCTCTTGGTTCTGACCTAAGCATTCAGAACAGGTGGATAAGAACAGAGCATTTAATGTTATCAGTGATAAATATATAGGCCTACTCACTCACTATGCCCAAACTCAGGCACGGTCACATAAGGAGTAATTATTACAACCATGCGGTGCGAGACTTTTAATCTTACCCTAACGTAGTGGCTTCGGTGCGCACACAGTTAACAACACATAGGAAGGGGAGAGAGGTAGGGAGAAAGAACCTATCTTTGCAATATCCAATGGCGCCAAGTTGAATGGTGATGTCGCAGGACGTCGACAACAAGAACCAGAAGGTGACGATGGTGATGGCGACACGGCAACAAAGGACTCAACCCAGTGGAGGTCGATCAACGCAGGATCACGAGAGGTGCACAAGGGGAAGAGCGCAGAAAAGGCAAAGGCAACGGCGATCTGTTTGTTCCAACTGGAGATGGAGATGGCGACTGCAAGGGCGATTGGCGTCTGCCTGACTCTAAACGGTCACTCAAAAAAGGCATGTGGGCTGCGCTCACAAGGACAACCAATAATAAATGGTCTCAGATTCCCATGCAGTACGATTTACCAACCACAATCTCGGGTGTAATCATGCGCATAAGTGAAGTTGTCACCCTCGCCAAGGTAAGCATTCTAAGTTTAGAGGCAGTACCCCCACCAAACATTTCAACTATACCCTCGCCCCAGATGAGCGCTCTTCTACCTCTTTTCCCATCCTCTACTGCCCATCATTTTAATTAACTCTACCCCCATCGACGCTTCACGGTAAGAAAACCATCCCAACTCTTTTTGCGCATCTCCTCTTACTCTCGCGCATCCGTCTCTTACTCCTCTTCTGCAGTGCTTTAGTGACGCAGAACTCTACACACAGTGAAGAGGTATGCTACTACACTTTTGTGCACTTGTATTTTGTGTAGTCAGTACCAAGTGAATAAGGGAAGGTAAACCCTGTTTGCTGCACCTGTTCGCTTGGTACTAACCATCGTCTTTATTAAGGATGTTTGCTATTACACTTTTCTGAGGTCAGTACCAAACGAATAAGGGAAGGCCACTTTGTTTCGATGCACCTATTCGCTTGGTACTGACCTCGGAAAATATAAGTGATATCTGCTAGTACAGAGGTCAGTACTAAGCAAGTAAGGGGAAGGTAAACCCTGTTTGTTGCGGGTTTAGGGTTTTTTTTACCAAATACGCGTTTTGAATTTATAAGGGAGAAGCAAGATTACAACTTAACACCCATGTAGGGGGTTTTGAGTTAGAAAACACTAGGGACACGCGCAAAGGCCAAGTTTCAAACTTTACAGAAAGTGGCCTACTAATTTTCGGGGGTTTACGATTCGCAATAACCAGTTAGAATTTAATCCTTTTCCTTCACAGCCAGACTATCTATTCTTGAAGCTTGTTGGCAAAGTTTAGGGCTTCCTCATATTTACTAGCTAGCTCAAGCACTTTATCCTTCATCTCCGGTAGCCAATTATAGATAGCATCTAGAGAGCCATTCTCGGTTGAGCAATCGCTGCAGGTCTTCAGGCCTTCTTGCTTCCAGAGAGTCTTTGAGGATTGAGACTGTGTGCCTGACGATCATCATTTGTTCCAGCTTGAGGCTAGCATCCTGCACAGAGCATTTAGCAAATAAGATCTTCAAACTAGGAGCTTGGAAATTGGGAACAAAAAGGAAAGAATTACCAGCGGCTTACCTCAAGGATTGACTCCCGGGCTGTGTCGGTTGAGAACACTAAGGGTACCATCCGGGGAGGGCCAAGGGGGGACCTCATGAGGAGGGCCCGGATGCGGTCCTGTTGGCGCTGCGGGAGTGTCCCTTGGAAAGGCATCACCACTATCCTAAGCTTCCTGTAGTTGCTCTGCGAAACCTTGAGGGAGGTTCTGAAAAAACTGCTGGTTAAATAGACTAGATGGACATGCCTGAAAAGTAGAGCCTGGGTTCTGGCCGATGAGTGGTCTGTGAGGGGTGGTACCGCCATGCGTTTTCATGAAAGGTAGACGTGGGAGGGAGAAGCAATGGTACCACCCCCCTAGATTAGGGGAGGTGATGGGAGGGAACAACATGACAGTTAGGACCGCATGGACTTAAACGTCTCCTTCACATTGGTATTTTGTTGTAGGGGATGCTATTACACTTTCCGGACGTCACTACCAAGCGAATAAGGGAAGGCAAACTCTTTTCGATGCACCTGTTCGCTTGGTACTGACCTCAGCAAATATATCTGATGTCTGCTATTACACTTTTCTGAGGTCAGTACCAAGCGAATAAGGCAAGGCAAACTCTTTCCTATGCACCTGTTCGCTTGGTACTGACCTCAAAAAATATAAGTGATGTCTGCTATTACTATTTTTTGAGGTCACTACCAAGCAAATAAGGGAAGGCAAACTCTTTCCAATGCACCTGTTCGCTTGGTACTGACCTCAGAAAATATAAGTGATGTCTGCTATTACACTTTTCTGAGGTCAGTACCAAGCGAATAAGGGAAGGAAAACTCTTTCCGATGCACCTGATGGCTTGGTGCTTAATATTGTGTCGTTTTCGATTTCCAATGCCGGTTGAGGGCAACAGGAAAAGGAGAAATTCCACGGTTCCACCGAGAGAGAGAGAGAGAGAGAGAGAGAGAGAGAGAGAGAGAGAGAGAGAGAGAGAGAGAGAGAGAGAGAGAGAGAGAGAGAGAGATGCCCACTCTCTCAGCTTAATATCGTGCCATTTTCAATTTCGAATGCCGATTGAGGAGAAGGGGAAAAGGAGAAATTCCACAGTTCGACCTGAATATATATATATATATATAGAAAGAGAGAGAGAGAGAGAGAGAGAGAGAGAGAGAGAGAGAGAGAGAGACCTTACGTGTCTGATATGAAATGAGAGAGAGAGAGAGAGAGACCTTACGTGTCTGATATGAAATGAAATGTTATATTAGACGTCTTCAAAAGGCCAAAATGGCTTTTGAGACCAAATTGATACAATCTTGGTGCCCGGCATTGTGCATTGTCCAAGAAAGTATTGCATCGGTTGCTGAAGAGCATCGTCAATGTCCGCCTCTGTAAATAGTCATATTGGATGCCTCCCATGTCATGCTAGAATAGTCGTGAGTGCTCTTCAATGGGGGGGGGGGGGGAGAGAGAGAGAGAGAGAGAGAGAGAGAGAGAGAGAGAGAGCATTGCTGTGAGCACCAAATCATTGGCTTTGCGTCCACGTAGAGAGAAAGAGGATTTGTGTGTAGGAGTGTGGAGGACAGGAGGGGAGAGAAAGAGGGAGTGCACTACTGTGAGCCCCAAAGCTCAAAATAAGGACTAAGTCATACCCGATGCAGGCAAGGATAAGGAAAGTATTGCATCGATTGCTGAAGAGCATCGTCAATGTCCGCCTCTGTAAAAAGGCAAATTGGACATCTCCCATGTCATGCTAGAATAGTCGTGAGCGCTCTACAACAAATCAGGGGGGGAGGAGAGAGAGAGAGAGAGAGAGAGAGAGAGAGAGAGAGAGAGAGAGAGAGCACTGTTGTGAACGCCAAATCATTGGCTTTGCATCCACCACATAGAGAGAAAGAAGATTTTCCTGTAGGAGTGTGGAGGACAAGAGGGGGGAGAGAGAGAGAGAGTACACTATTGTGATCCCCAAAGCTTAAAATAAGGGCTAAGTCACACTCAATGCAAGCAAGGATAAGATTACCCAACCTCCGACCTTTGGTCGCTCGACGAGACAACGAGTACAAGAGAGAGAGAGAGAGAGAGAGAGAAAGAGAGAGAGAAGAGGTACCGCAAAAGGAGTGAAGGGGCCACATGTCAACAAATGCGACCTCCACTGTTTTTTCCACGTTCACTATCTTTTTTTATTACAGCGGCTATGTGTATTGTGCACTTTGAATTGCTCTCAATTACCTCTCAGACCTTGCTATTCAAGAAAAGGCCCACTTTCGTTCATCTCCCCATCTGCAATGGATGAGAGCCTTCAAACCCCCCCCCCCCCCCCCCCCCCCCCAATCTGTGTGTGTGTGTGTGAGGTGCCTTGCGGTTTGAAAACAAGGAAGGGCAAGGGGCATTGATACTCTCTCTCTCTCTCTCTCTCTCTCTCTCTCTCTCTCTCTCTCTCTCAAGGCATGACGGCTACAAGTCAGCAAACAATGGTAGACCAAGTCCAGGTTGGGAGAGCCAACCAAGTTTACGTTGGGAAGCTAGGGCACATAGCTATTATGACCTGCAATATTGTTGTCTTAGGCAGACAAGGTGGTGTTAATGGCATGGAGTTTGGCAGCGTCGTTCAGTCGACCATGGTGCTATTAAATCTGTATATAGGCGCATGCAAGTGTGTATGCCCTCATCCACATAGCACCGTCAGAGGCGGCGCCGTTGTACTAGTGTTAGTATAGTGGTGGATGATTTTCCTACCCATCTTTTTTTCACATAGCTACATTTCACTAAAGTTGGGATATGACTCCTCTCGGAAGACTTTCATGCTCACACGCTCTTAAGACTTTCATGAGAAAAATTGAGAATTTCAAAGAATCTGTAAAATCATAAAAGTCAAAGTATATGAAAAACCAATTGAAAGCATTTTCGATCCAAATGTAGCAAGATTGATGGTTTGGCTAAAGAAGTGGTGGCAGTGGAAAATCATGTTTACACATGGGCGTCTAAACATCTAATGGTCTACTACTCGCTCTACTTTGCCTATTAACACGAATCTCGTCAGATGCCTCCACTCCAAACAAAAGCAAAAGCAATTCTTCTCTCTCCTCTCTCTTCGCTTGCCTTGCGTCGTCGCCATCGCCTGGTGCTCTACGTACCAACGTGCTGCCCATCGCGAGATGGCTCGTCCCCTTGTGCCTCCACCATGTTGCGCCTCCCATAGCCATGACCACTGCCACCACTGCGATGCACCTCACTTGCGTACACGACTCAGCATCGTGCAAATCTACGCGGCCTTGCCTCTCTCCTTGTTCAGGCTCAACACACAAGACTTGTGCCACCCACACACCGAGAGCTCCACTCTCTTTCTCTCTGTCTCTCTCTCTCTCCGACTTCGTGTTATCGCAACCAGCTATACAAAAACCACGTGCCTTTCTCTCTCGCCTGCACGTGCCTGCTCCACCCTTTTTCACTTCAAATCCATCCAAAGGATCTCCCAAGATACCCGTTGATCGACGTGGTTCCAAAATTGGGGCCACCTATTTGGTCTTATCATAGATGTTTCCTAAATAGCTACCATAAGTTATCGCCACTGATGCATAGTTACATTAGCATCCCTTTTCTTATTTCCTTTATTAATAAAAGCTTCCTTTGCCCTTGATGTGATGCAAACGAGTACAAGCTACCATGCCTTGGGAGAGTGCGAATTTGCTAAATTGCAACCATATTGAACAACACATTTAAGTAGACACTAATTTACTAACCAATTTACCCACCCTCGGTGCCCTGAGTTTAGAATGTCATGGACTTGTACAGTGTACACTCAGTAGAAAAGAGCCTCACCCCATCTAGAATTTGATTCTTATTCCTACCCATCCCAATCCCTCAATCTAAGGTTGTCTATCCCCCATGGTGAGGAACGATCACAATTAACCCAATGCATTGATTGAGAGAGAGAGAGAGAGAGAGAGAGAATTTTATTCAACATGTGTAAATAAGTCTTGAATCGAGTCATTGATCAAGCACATGTGAATTGTGCTAGGAGTAACAATGAATACACGATTCTCCCACGATAGCTTGATTGACTTTAAGTTTAAATTGACCAAGTGCAATTCAAAAATCCCCGTATGTAAGTAATCGTTTTTTGCAATTAACTTCTTTCTGCTTATAAACATGTAACTCAAGTAGAAGCTTGCATATGCAAACATATACATACCTGATAGTGTCTTAGACACATACGTATCTATTATGTATTTTTATTGCAGATAAACATATGCAAACATATACATACTTGGTAGTATCTTAGAGACGTACATGTCTATTGTGTTTTTATTGTAGATAAAAATGTAGTAATATTCAATTCTTCACAATTTCCATGCGGACTGTCACCATTATGAAGACCACACCCTGTAAAAGGACGATTAGAGGAATCGAACACGTCCCTGAGTATAGGGAGCCTATAACAGTGTCGTAACCAGTTGAGCCACTCCGTTGAGATGCAATTCCCCCTATCCGTCAAGCTTAAATAAAAATAAACTGCCCTGCCTCGTTGACCTACTGTGCTACGCGTTCCGTCCTCCTGCGTGAGCCCTACGCTGCTGTCGCTCATGCCTGGTTGCCTGTGCCTTTACCTCCTCTTTGCTTGGCCAGATTTCTTTTTTCTTTTCCACGCCAAAGCGGCATCTGTTGAGATTCTGAGCTTCTACTATTTTTTTAAAATCGTAGGGACATACTAATATAAATATATATACAAATACGACCGGTTGCCTTCGGCAGTCTCTCTCCTTCTCTCCCCCTCTGAGCTCTCTCTCTCTCTCTTTTTCGCTCTCCCACTTTTGGCTTATAGCCTTCATCTCGCAGAAGGTGACACGTGCAAAGGGTCACATCATCCGCCATATTATGTTAGTAGATATAGATACATAATGCATTTATAGGTATATACTTTGAGGTGTATATAAGCGCATATTTATATATATATATATATATATATATATATATATATATATATATATATATATATATATATATATATAATCCATGGATTATAACTAGATAGATAGATATATATGTATGTATATATATATGTACGTATGTGTTCAATTTTGACACCATTTCTATTAGCAGGAATCTAAGAAGTTCCCTTGGGAAAAACGAGAAAGCAAAAGGACATATTTGAGCTTGCATGCAATTTGCTTTTACGTTTGTGTACTAATGTATTAATTTGAATCAGAGAGAATGTTTTGAACGTAAATAGGCTTTGGAGAAGGGAAATGCTAATGGGATTAACGTGGCATAGCTGGGAGCATGGGTGCCTGGTGAGGCACCCAAGTGGCAGCAAATGGATGTGATGACACGAATAGCCTCCATCTTGAGAATGTGCACGTGTGGTGGATGCCAACGATAGCGGCAAGGGACAGAGGCGGGTGATGACACGACCTACTCCCATTTTTTCTAATTTTATTGAAGGAAGAAGGAGATAATCACGGCAGCAGGTTGCTCTCTCTCTCTCTCTCTCTCTCTCTCTCTCTCTCTCTCTCTCTCACACACACACACACACACACACACACACACACACACAGGTAGAGGGAGACCGAGGAGGGGTGTGCAAGTGAAAGCAATAGCTCTCCAATCTCTCTCGTGTGCGCACAAAGGCAGGGCTGTGGAGGGATATGCAGGTGAGGGGGGGGGGGGGGGGGGGGGGGGGGGGCACTACGTAGGTATGAGGTGGTTGGCCACAGTGCTACCCAGAAGGCTGATGATCGTCCTTTCAAATTTTGGGGTGCTCTACGAAGGTAGCAGGGTCCTCCTTTGTGCCATCGTGCCTACCCAAACTCAAAGCTGCCATCAATGCTCATCTGCCTCCTGCATAGCACTATGGCCAACCACTTCATATCCACAATGCCAAAGCAATGCATGTCCTGTGATTGTGCTCCCTATCGTGCCTGCTCGCCAAATGTGCAACCCCTCTGCGTGCTAGACAACGATGGCATCATTGCTGCTATCCGCACACAAGCCATGATGGTGGCAGGCCTTGCTCTTTCCTTCAAAATTTACAGATTTTGTCAGAATCTTCGGGACAAATTATTTCGTTTTTGCGAAGTTAGACCCAATAGGTCGTGTTAATTTTGATCTATATATAATCCATGGATAATACATATATATGCATGTATGTATACACACACACACACACACACACACATATGTGTGTGTATGTATGTATCTGTCTATAATTACATATAAACTTCACCAAGCGCACTTTATCCATGTTTTTTTTTAATAGAAAAACTCACAATTTGAGTGGATTATATTGAGCAGCCCAAAAAATTACAAGGGTTTGTCATGCTCATGTTAAGCCATGACAACATCAAGGGATCATAATTACAATGGCTATCAAGGCATCCACCCCTACCACCCCGCCTCATTTTGATATCTTTTATTTACCGATGGCCAAGATTTGCCCCTATTCTAGGCATTCCATCTGTTGACAACAAGGCACAAGTAGTCCTAGACCAATCCTCTGAGTGATGCTTGCGTCCGAGTGCCCATATTAGCACTTTGCTTTCTTGTATAATTTCTGCGAAGCTTGCCACCTCAAATCCTCCTTCAAAAACACGGCGGTTCCTTATCTGCCATACATCATGAAAGAAGAAGTATCTGACAATCTGAGTGCTGACGAGGAGTGCAAGGCTACCTGAATTTTTCCCTCCAAGGCATAGGTCAGTCTTGAAAAAACTAATTTTCCATGTTCTCTAGACCCACTTGCATACTTTCCCTGCGAGGCCTTTTATAGTTTGGCAGTCCATGAATAGGTGGGCCAGATCTTCACTAGCTAACGTGCACCCCAAGCATCGATCTGACCCAATCCCTCTCTCCTGAATCTTCACCCCCGTTGGTAAAGCACCCCAAACAACCTTCCATAAGAAAACCTTCATGTACTGTGGAACCTTTGGCTTCCAAATGTTCTCCATTACATGCTCCCACCTTTCCTCCGGCCATTGCTTTTTCCATAGCTTGTTAAGGGGGCTAGACCAATTCTTCTTCTGCATCATTGTCTGATAAATGCTTTTAGTATTGGGTTTCCACAATAGACTGCTTCCGGGCCATTTCCAGGCATTCTAGTCCAACTCCGAATCACAGATTGGCATCACTAGATTGTCAAGCTCTTTCATCACTTTGTGGACAAGCAAGACCTCCAAGCTATTAAGTTGGTACTGGGCAACCATAAGGTCAATGGTTTTCCAACTCTTGTTGCCACTGTCCCAGAAGTGCTCAAGCCAGTTCAGACCCTTATTATAGCTTCCTGGCTGTCTCAATCCAATAGCAAGTTTGTGGCGGATCTACAACTTTAAAGAGCCAGGGGGACCAATGCAGGATGGAGTTCTTGAAGTATCTGTCTTCTTCCCCCCACTTTAAGACTCCTGCTGCTCTATTGCATTTTCTTACCAATTCTCCTGAACTGCCCCCCAGTCTTAAGCCAAGTTTAGCTGCTTCTATCATATCTCTCATCATGACAGCCCAAACATGATCCTGTTTAGCTAAGGAAACAACAAATTTGGCGCAATAAGCTTCTACATGGGCCACAGGGTTGAGAATTCCGAGGCCTCCTTGATTCCCCAGCCAAGCAACTGATTCCCAACGGGCCCATTGCCATGGCCTGGAAGATTTCGTGTTATTTTTCCATAAAAATATTTTTTCTGGTTTTAAGAACTCTTTCTAGTGACACTTAGACATCTTGAGAAGCAAGCTAGTGAAGGCAATATAAGGAACCATAAAGGCATTCATCACTCTTATCCGACTTGGGAATGGGAGAAGAGAATACTCCCACCTACTCATTTTTGTTTCGATTTTTTCAAGCACCCACTCGAATCTTTGCTTGTGAGTTACATCCACCCCCAAGGGGGCTCCCAGATGTCTAAAGATATTCCCTTTTGTGACAATCTCCCCCGACTAGACAGAAGGGTCAAATGAGTCATTTTTTGATAGGGAAATCATCCTTGACTTCTCTATATTACAGTGGGACCCCGAAGCTACTGAGAACATTTGTACAATCTCCAGAGCTTTTCTAATGACCTGGGGGCACGCCTTCAAGAAGAGGAGAGAATCGTCTGCAAAAAGTTTTGCCAAGAGTTGGCAATTTCCTGGTAAAACAAGCCCTTGCACCTCCCCTCGTTCAGCACTAGCTTCGAGCGTCATGATTAGAGGATGTGATCCTATGGCGAAAAGTGGGGGGGCCAGAGGGCATCCCTGTTTAATAGACCTTTTGACCTCAAAAGAGCCCACAATTCTATCGTTGAATAGGAGCTCTGACTGACTTCCAACCCCCATTACACGAACCAGTCGACAAAGGCACGTCCCAAAGCCTGGAGCTTCCATGACAGCTTCTATATATGTCCATGTTATTCTGTCATAAGCCTTGTCCAGGTCCAACTGTAGCAGAATGCACTCCTGCTTTGTGACAGTTGTGTATTCTATGCCCACCATTGCTGCCAAGATGTTATCGTAAATGGACCTTCCTTTTATGAAACCATGCTGATGGGGGGAGATGATCTTGGTTAGTAAGGGGGCCAGTCTGAGGGCCACTACTTTAGCTATAATTTTGCAGGCCACCGACATCATTGTTATAGGGCACCAATGTTTCAGTTTAGAACAGAAAATCTATTTTGGGATGGGCTTGATAAGCCCTCTCTTCACACTTGTCTCCAACGACCCTTTGACCATGGCTTTATTGGCCAAACTTGTGATTGGGGCCTTGAGATCACCCCAAAATTCTCTATAGAATTCCACCGTCATCCCATCCCAACCAGGGGACTTTTCCTTGCCAAGGGCTTGCAATGCTAGTGAACATTCATCTTCAAAAAATGCCCGTTCCAAGTTATTAGCTTCTGATTGGGGAATGGAAGCCATCTGGGGAGGCAAAGATTTTGTTCAATTTGGATGTTTGATATTTTTGGGTTCTTAGAATTTGTTAATAGAATTCTTAAATTTGAATCACTAAAAATAATTCTTAGATTAGTATCTGTTTGCAAAGTTCTTAGATTACTAATCGTACATAGACTTCTCAGATTAGAATGCGGAGATGGAATTCTTTATAAAGACTTATGCATCACTAATCTCGATTCATTTAGTTATATGTTTAGCTCACAAAAGTTGGTTGTTAGTATGCCAAAGCTACTTCAAGCCTATTCTTCTTTACATACAAAACACTTTGTTACTTCCTCTTCTCCCATTATACCAAGATTTTCACTCACCAAACCATCCTTGCATAAAACTCCTGGTCACTCTAACAAACATCTATTCTTGAATGTCTTGGAGTTTACTAACGAGCAGGAAAATTCTTCAGACAAAGAACCGGGTGGAAAAATTGGGAGGCCGCGGAACGACTTAATAACAAGCTGCAAGGCAACTTGCCTAATTGTGAGTTCAAGGCGGGGAGAGATTTATACACTACTGCTCATTGTCATAAATATCGCAACAATCTTATTGACAACACAGGCAAAACCCCCTCCAAAGTTCTATTAAGTGTACATCATTTTCTACAATTAATTATACTTGGGAAGAAGACACTGAAGAGCCTAGATGGGATATAACCAATGGACAATGTAGATAGGGAATCAATTTGATCATTTCTATGAAGAAATGGTTTACAATGGCCTCCAAGAAGAATATATCCCTGCTCAAATTCCATCTCCTCCTTGTGACAATAATTTTGTCATAGAAGAAGACACTAGTGAAAGTGAAATTGATGATTCACAAGTATTAATTTCTTTAGTACCAGATAACTTAAAGGTGTGTATCTTTGAAGTGCCTCTATATATGGAAAAGGATGAGCCCATGGGAGAAGCCTCTACTAGTTTACCAACCATTCCACCAACTCCCCAATTTGTGAAAGGTATTAAAGGTAGGTGATATCACATTCTACAACATTGATAATTTGGAATAGGCTAAATCATCCTTGTTTTAAACTATATGCACGATTGGATCTATCAACAAATGATGTCTGGAAGAATTAGGCAACAAACTGCTGTCGAAACGGTTCTAAATTCATGGTGGAAAATGCTTCCTCAAGAAGTTAAAAGCGTCATCTTACAATCTCCTGATAACAGATCTCCAATGCTTGTATTAATTGAAAGAATCTATTGGATATCATGAAGATCAATCAAACCTAGCCCTTCAATCTTTTCATGACGCACATATATATAATTTCTCTTCAATTTGGGATTTCTATATTTACTACAAAAATTTAATTTATAAAGCAAGTAACTACCATTTTGGAGAAACTAAAGCAGAATTCATCCACAAATTACCTAAAGCAATAACAAAGCTACTATTGGACTAGAGAATCAAAATCTTCATCCTCAGTCAACAACACTAGGTGACATCAATCAAACTCTCCAAATAGTAATACAGGATCTCTGCATCCAGAAGCAAGCACAGAAAGAGTTGAAAAACCTTAAACCTTCAAAGAAGTTCTCCAAAGCAAAACTGTTATAGTGAAGACTTTGGCTGTGTTGTTTCAAAGAAGAAATGTGCTTGGAAGGACAGGAAGAAAGAACCCAAGGAGAAGAAGACCTAAATATTGCCTTTTTAGGAAACGTAAGTCCACTTCTTCTAAAACTGATAACAAATGCTTCATATGTGGCAAAATAGGTCATTGGGCTTTCGAATGCCCTAAAAAGAATAAATCAGTGGCATTCAAGAATATAATCCTTGAAGATAGTTACAGCTATTCACAGCTTTCCTCCAATGAAATCTTAGACTTCAAATTTAGTATTACCCAATTTAAAAACAAAGACTCTTCTACGATAGAAGACTCTTCAAGCTTAGATTCAAGATTCAAAGATAGTCCCATAGTGTTCAATATGATGACTATAAAAGAATTTATGCCAATACCCTTTAATCCTCACAGATGGGAAAAGTCTTCTAAAGACAAGCATTCTTCAAGAAGATACAGGATTGAACAATCTGAAGCAAGTGATTCTAATTCTACTTCGATGTTTGTGAAATCAAGTAAGAAAGACCACTCTGAAATATTAATTTGTTACTAGCAGCTAAAAGTAGCTCTTAAAGAAATAGAACAAGCTTATGCACGAGCATAAAAAAGAATGGTAATACCAGTCTTGGCTAATAAATGAAGATAAAGAGAGTCAAAGGGAGTGAACCTTTCTTTGATGGAAGTTTTATGTTACCATATACATGTGGTAGTGATGTGTGTGAACACACTAGAGCCACCGGGGCATTTTTTCCCTCTTTAGGAGGTTTTTTCCCCCGTGCATTGTATATACGCCCATCACTCTAGGGCTATCTATCTTTCCACAACACACTAAGTAACACACTTTCTATTGTGTGCCTTGAGCTTCGTTCGTCTTCTCCAAGCTCTGTGTGTTTCTCTGCAACCCTAATTCCAACAATTGGTATCAGATCAGGTTACGTCCTCCCGGGCTTAGTCGCCAGCTGCTCCAACACACGCCTGCTCACTTTCTCTGATTACAGTGAGATTTGGTGAGCGTTTGCAAGTCGACAAATATGTCAGGAGAACTTGTAGAGCTCAGTCTGCTCAGATTTTTGTGATTCGGGCTCATTTCAACCTCCATTTCCACTACAGGTAGGTCTGCACAGGCAATTTTGTCATTTTGTGCAGAATTTTTGTGAGTGTCAATTTTTGCATAACAAGTGTCTTACAATCTTCTACGGTTTGTGTTATATAGCACGTGTTGTTCCCACTCCGTTTCTCCTATTTTCGAGTAGATCAAGTGCAGCATTTACCATGGCTGAAAACAACACAGATGTCTTCAAGATGTTTGATGCTAAGGACAGGTTGGATGGGGACAATTACCCTATGTGGGCTTATATGATGCAACACGTTCTTGTGTCAAAGGGCGTCTGGAATATTGTGCAAGGCATTGATGTACGTCCTGGTTCTGAGGATGTAGGCGATGTTGATAATGTTGCAAGCCTTGCTACAAGGATTGCTGCTATTAGAGTTGTTTTGCCTATAGCAGAACAAGCTCATTGGGATTTAAAGGATGCGTAGGCTCATGCATCGATTGCGTTTTCTATGAAGCGCACCATTGTTCCTCACATCCGTTCAACAAAATCTGCAAAATAGGCTTGGGATATTCTAGCAAGTCTTTATGCAAGCGGAAATGAGGCTAAAATTGCTTTGCTGCGTAAAGAGCTGGAGTCAAAGATTATGCATGAGGAAGATGATATAGACACTTTCCTTGCTAGTGTCAAGGAAATCAATGAGCAACTTATTTCTGTAGGTGAAGTCATTTCAGACAGTTCCCTTGTGCAAACTGTTCTTGATGCCTTACCAGATTCTTACCAGACTTTTGCTAGTACTTGGAGACTTATGACCCAAGGAAATCCAGAAGTTGTCAAGTTTGATGCATTATGCACACTGTTGTTGCAAGAGTCACTTTCAAGAAAATCCAAGACTAGACAACGTGCAGTTGAACAGGCTTTTATTACTTCTCAAAGAAAGGGTGGTAACAACAATGCAGCCACTTCTTATGGTTTTGTTGTGAGTGGCAAAACTTCGTTTCCTAATGCTTCTATTGGTAGCACTTCGTCTGGCAATTCTGGTGATAAGGGCAAAAAGAAGATGCGTTGCCATTATTGTAAAGCCAATGATCACTTGATCAAGCAGTGTCCTAAGTTGAAGGCCAAAGAGGCTAAGAAGAAAGAGGGTGGTTCCACTGCAAATGCTGGTTCCACTACAAATTCAGCCATTGTTGAGTCTTCTGTGAAAGGAGACTATAATGCTTATGTCGATGCGGAATGGGCTTTTAGCGCAGAGTGCACTTACAATCCTGTTGTCCATGATGCATGCTTGTCAATTGCTGTAGATTCACATGTGTGGTATTTTGATAGTGGTGCTACAATCCACATTACCTCACATCGTGAATTGTTCACCTCTCTCGAGTCGGTCCCTCATGGGAATTCAGTCACTTATGCCAACAATGCCTCTTATCCGGTTCAGGGAGTTGGAAAAATTGTGCTTACTGCTGCCAATGGCAGTTCTTTCACACTTGTTGATGCACTTTATGTACCTGGGATCAAGAAGAATCTCTTGTCTATATCCACACTTGCTAGACTTGGACTTGTAGTCAAATTTGTGGATGACAATGTACAGTTCATGATCTCAGTTTTGGTGATGAAATTGTTGCATCTGGCCTTTTGTGCCGTGGGCTGTATAAGCTCACATTGTATGACAAGTGTGGACAAAATTTTGCAAATGCTGTTGCAAATTCAAGGGCTATTTTAGATGCAAAACTTTGGCATGCACGTTTTGGTCTTCTGGATTTTTCCAGTTTGCTATGTTTGCAAAAGTCTGATATGGTTGCTTCTTTGCCTCCTCCTGAAGCACTTGTCAAACATGTTTGTGAAGGCTGTATTTTGGGTAAGATGCAGCGTTCTAAGTTTCCAAAGGATGGTTCAGTTCGGGCCATATACAGGTTGCAGCTTCTGCATAATGATGTTTGTGGGCCCAGGCAAACTCCCTCCATCCTTGGGAAATTGCCTTTACTTCGTGACTTTCATTGATGATTACTCCAGGCATGCATGGGTATTTCCGCTTCAAGCGAAGTACAAAGTTTTTATGTGCTTCAAACAATTTTTGGCTATGGCTGAAAAATGTCTCGAAATGTACTATGGGCACCCTCCGTTCCGATCGAGGGGGGGAGTATATGTCTCATTAATTCAATGCATTTCTGGCTAGTCGTGGGATAAAACACCAATGTACAATGCCTAATACACCTCAACAAAATGGTGTTGCTGAGAGGAAAAACAAGTCACTTATGGAAATGGCATGATGTATGGTCAAAAGTCAAGCTTTGCCGCATTCTTTCTAGCTTTGAGACCATCATGTGTGCCACTTATGTACTAAACAGATGTCCTACTAAAGCTTTACAATCTATTACTCCATATGAAGCATGGCATGATAGAAAGCCTTCTATTGAGCACATGCATGTTTTTGGCTGTTTGGCATATGCTTTGGTGCCACAAACACAGCGCAAAAAATTGGATGATAAAGCTGTCAAATGATTTTATTTTTTTTGTTATAGTGCTGAAAGCAAAGGTTACAGGTTATATCATCCGCAACAAAACGGGTTCTGGTTTCATGGGATGAAGTGTTTGTGGAAGATTCTATTCAGCCCTTGTTGTCATGTACTAGAGATAGTAGTGTAAGCTCACAGGACATTTATGACACTTTGTTGCCTCTTTTCAGTGGTGGAAATACAAATGTAAGTTCCAATGAGGCAAATATACAGCCTATGGGGGTTTTTGAAAATGTTACAGATCAGCCTATTACTGATGCAGATGTACATGATGTACTTGATGAGGAAAGGGCTGAAAATGAGCAAGGCTAGAGGTATGCCAAAATGGCTGGTGCACACTTTACGTGATAGTAAATTTGATGCACCTTTGTCTAGTCGTAATCATTTAGGGTCTCGCATTGCATCTTATGCATCATTTTGTTATGCTTTGGCTACGTCTAGCTTACATAATGTTGAGGAGCCTCTGACTTTAGATGAAGCACAAAATTCAAAAAATTGGATGGCTGCCATGCAATCAAAATATGATGCACTTATAGAAAATGACACATGGACTTTATGTGATTTGCCTCCTAGCAAAAAGGCCATTGGTACGAAGTGGGTTTACAAGTTGAAACGCAAGGCGGATGGTGAGATCGATCGCCATAAGGCTCGACTTGTTGCAAAGGGTTATTGCACAGCAAAAAGGCATGGATTATGAAGAGACTTTTTCTCCCACTTGTCGTATGACTATTGTGAATTTTCTATGTGCATTGGCAGCTCATTTTGGTTGGGATGTACATCAATCAGACATTGTTACTTCTTTCTTGGATGGTGACATATTTTTGAGGAATTCTATGTAATGCAGCCTCGTGGTTTTGTCATAAAAGGACAAGAGGACAAAGTGTGCAGATGTAAGACGGCTTTGTATGGGTTGAAGCAATCTCCTTGTGCTTGGTATGAGAAAGCTGACACTCATTTGGTCAAACGAGGCTTTCGCAACAGTCCAACAGAAAGCACATTGTATGTAAAGCGTGAGGGTGATGTACTTCTCATTGTGGTTCTTTATGTAGATTATTTGCTAATCACTAGACCAAATGAGAGACATATTGCTGAATTTAAGGCTGATTTGAATGCTACTTTCAAGATGAAAGATTTGGGGATGTTGCATCATTACTTGGGTATACAGTTTAAGCAGTCTGATGGTGGTATTTCCTTGTGTCAAAAAATCTACATAGAGACATTGTTATGTAAGTTTGGACTTGAGGATTGCAAACCTATTGCCACTCCCATGGAAACAGGTTTGAAGTTGAGTCTACATGATGCTGACGATCCTGCTGATGTCACTCTTTACCAGACTGTTGTTGGCTGCCCCATTTATGTATGCAACATGAGACCAGATATTCAGTTTGCAGTCTCACAGGTCAACAGATTTATGCATAGCCCAGGGTCTAAGCATTGGCAAGCTGTCAGGAGGATTTTTTGCTACCTTAGTGGCACTTTACATCTTAGCTTGTTTTATCCCAAGGGGAGATCATTGCCTCCAGATTTACATGCTTTTTCAGACTTAGATTGGGCTGGTTGTTTTGACACGCGAATGTCCACAAGTGGTTTTTGTTTCATGCTTGACAGTTCATGTATATCATGGTTGAGCAAGAAGCAACCTACTGTGACCACTTTGAGTTGTGAGGATGAGTACAGGGCAGTCTTCACAGCTACGATTGAGTGTGTCTAGCTCAGACACCTTATGGCTGATTTGGGTGTTGGAAAGGACACTGTTAACACTATCTACACTGATAGTCAGAGCGCATTGGCAGTTGCGAGAAACCCAGTTTTTCATGCTCGCACAAAGCACATTGAGGTGCATTACCACTATGTCAGGGAGAGGCTCTCATCAGGAGGGATCAGCTTGGCTTATGTGCCAACATAGGACAACCTTGCAGATCTTTTCACAAAGGCATTGTCTCGTGAGAAGCTTGAAGCTTTCCGCAAAGCTTTGGGCTTACTCCCCTTTGTGAACTGATCGTGTCCTCAGGGCATGTCACTTCCCTTTACTCATGTCCCAGCTCTCATTCACTGCATCTCCAGGGGGATTTGTTACCATATACATGTGGTAATGATGTGTGTGAACACACTAGGACCACAAGGGCATTTTTTCCCTCTTTAGGAGGTTTTTTCCCCCATGCATTGTATATACGCCCATCACTTTAGGGCTATATATCTTTACATAGCACACTAAGTAACACACTCTCTATTGTGTGCCTTGAGCTTCGTTTGTCTTCTCCAAGCTGTGTGCGTTTCTATGCAACCCTAATTCCAACATTTTATTAGTAATCTAGAAAGTGAAAAAGGCAAAGCCCAATATTCTTCATCAGATTCAAATTACGAATATCTCTCCACCAGGGATCAACATCCAAGCAACCCATTCCTTTCTCTTATGATGCATTCCTCCAAAAGGAAAAAGAACTCAAACAAAGAGGAGAACTTCTTGCCAAACAAGAAGCACTACTCAAATGGGAAGCTGATCTTCAAGTTAAAGAGCATACTCTTCACTCTTTACGATGGGGTGAAGTTAGGAAAATTCTTCCTACAAACCAACTCCCAACCGCAATAGTTGCACCTACAATCATCTTATCTATAGCATCTACAGCAGGCATGACTGCACCAACAATAGGTACAATTGCACCAATAGAAAATCAGTCACCAAAAGGTAATTCTTTCACCTTTGAAGAAATTTAAATTCTTAAGGAATTATTAGATTTTCCCAGTAAGCCAAAAGTATAGTCAACAGAAGATACACAAAGCTCAGAAGCATTAACTTTGCCTAAGCAACAAAAGGATCAACCACCTAATGAAGAAGTTACATAGTTACAAAGGGCCAACCCTACAGAACTACCGATGGCCAACAAATATTAAATTGGCAATAAAGATATCCTACCACCAAAGGCGGATATCATGGTAATTGGCAAAACTCCTCTCATAGGAGACTCCCGTCCAATTTCTTCAACTTTCAACGAGTAAAGGTAAAGAGTCTCAAAATAAAGATAATGTCTCCATTGCAATAAAAACAATATCAACCACCTAATGAAGAAACAACAAAAGGATCAACCACCTAATGAATAATTTAAGAGTTACAAAGGGCCAACCCTATAGAGCTACCGGTGGCCAACAAATACCAAATTGTCAATAAAGATATCCTACCACCAAAGGCGGATATCATGGTAATTGGCAAAAATCCTCTCATAGGAGAATCCCGTCCATTTTCTTCAACTTTCAGCAAGTAAAGGTAAAGAGTCTCAAACTAAACATAATGTCTCCATTGCAATAAAAGAAATTAGTGAAGCACAAAGGCAAGATATCTTGGAATCTCCAGCAATCATTATTGATGGTATTCTCGCAGAAGATCTACCATTTCTTACTTCTGCAGAAAAGGTAAACTCCTCTACCCAATATTTCTATAAAAAAGAAGAAACTATTTTGGATTCATAATATCCTTTCAAACTTCAGACTGATAAAGATAAATCCAAATGGATCAATACCAATGTGGCAGTACATAGAACATCATGGTACAAAGACTAGAGAGAAGGTTTTATGTTAACTATACAGACTCTGATTCAGAATCCAAAATCTCTAAAGAAGTTGACCCTCCTAAGCAATTGCATTTGAACAAAAGCAAGCCAATGGATTGAATCTCTTGAAGCACATAAAGAAAGCATGAATCTAAATCCCAGAAGGATCATCTACACAGAGGAAGAAACCACAAAAAGAAAGGTTCTACCCAATGACCATCCAATCAGGAACCACCATCAACATAAGTCTGGTCTGGTGAAATGTATTAGGTTTTCTATGTCTCCGAGGGAAGGTGAGCATAATGTATATGATATGTCAAATGACATATTCGAGCAAATCTATAACATCATGCCTCCATAGGAGAACTTGTAAGATTTATCTCTATAAATTTGACTTGCGGACTTGGCCATCACTTTAAACAATAGCTAGCACTTTTTTTATCAATAAAAAGAAGGCAATGAACTATATTAAAGAGATTCTGGAAGGATTACATCAAAGCTGGTGGGGGGGATCACCTGACTACTTCCCTCTAAAATTACAGCTAATCACCCCTGCTCAATAGCTAGCACTTTTCACAGTAATGTGATAAAAGATGTCTTTTGAAACACTTGAAAAGCACTTCTGAGCACTTGACCAATTGACCAGCACTTTACCAGCCCCCTGAAACACTTAAAATCACTTAAGAGAACTTTACCAGCCCCTTGAACCACTTGACCAGCTCTTTGGACCACTTAGGACCACCTGACCAACACTTTGGACTACCTGATGAACACTTTTAAGCACTTTATACTACTTGACAAGCACTATGAACTACTTAACCACCCTCTAAACCACTTGGCCTGCACTATATACCATTTGACAAGCACTTTGAACCACTCGACTAGCAATTTGAATCACTTGACCAACCCCCTGAACCACTTGGACATCACTTTGTTCCACTTGAGCACCATTTACCAGCCCTTGAACCACTTGACCAGCTCTTTGGACCACTTACGACCACCTAACCAGCACTTTATACTACATGAGTCTCAGCCCACTGTATTATAAATGAGGCAACATCCTCCTTGAGGACATTTTCCCACTGCCTCTCATTTTTCTTCTCTCTCTCTCTCTCTCTCTCTCTCTCTCTCTCTCTCTCTCTCACACACACACACACACACACACATGTGTGTGTGTGTGCGCATTGCAGAAGCTCTACACCTTCAATACAGTCTACAGGGAAAAAGTGTTGATAGAAGGCAGGCTGCAAGCAATTTTGAGCTCTCTCTCTCTCTCTCTCTCTCTCTCTCTCTCTCTCTCTCTCTCTCTTCTCTCTCTCTCTCTAACGTTTTTGATTCACACACTCAACATGTGTGGAAGCAGGACCTTCGCCGGACTCTCTCTCATCTCTCTCTTCTCTCTCTCTCTCTCACCTCTTCATCTCTCCTCTTCTCTTCTCTCTCTAAACGTTTTTGATTCACACACACCAACATGTGTGGAAGCAGGACCTTCGCCGGACTGGGTGAATGCTATTGGTGCCTCCTCCGCCTATGATGTTGACTGCTCTTTGTCTGACTCTTCTTGCCACCTTGCTAGTGCAAAGAGAGAGAGAGAGAGAGAGAGAGAGAGAGAGAGAGAGAGAGAGAGAGAGAGAGGAGAGAGAGAGAAGATCAGTGTGCAACCGTTGCGCTTGCTTGACAGTTGCCCTTGCTTGTTGTCAAACGGCAAGGCATCTCTCACCGTTGCGCTTGCTTGACAGTTGCCCTTGCTTTGAGAGAGAGAGGAAGAGAGAGAGAGAGAAGAGAGAGAGAGAGAGAGAGAGAGAGAGAGAGAGAGAGAGAGAGAGAGAGAGAGAGAGAGAGAGAGAGAGAGAAGAGAGAGAGAGAGAGAGAGAAGAGAGAGAGAGAGAGAGAGAGAGAGAGAGGGAGGCTTTGAAAGACCTTAGTCACCACAGATGGGCGATCATGGGCCTATGAAGCTGAGTTGGCCGCATAGTACACAGTATCTCTCTCTCTCTCTCTCTCTCTCTCTCTCTCTCTCTCTCTCTCTCTCTCTCTCTCTCTCTCTCTCTCTCTCTCTCTCTCACACACACACACACACACACACACCTGAAGCTCAGAGTGCACTCGACTGGGACTCCTAAAGGGTGACACGTGTCTGGGGGGGAGTGGTCGGAATTGTTGGGATTAAAGCCCAAGTGGCCTCTTATGCGGATATGGCCGGCCGCCCGCCTAACTCACTTACCTCTAACTCTTTGTATATACTAACATATTCTTTGTGAATACTAAGAATTTGGGAGATAACCCTTCTAACAGATCTCTGCGTACTGTGTACTGTGTAAGCTCACTGTGTGTGTGTGAGAGAGAGAGAGTCGACCCACGCCCCGCTCCGCGACTTCAATTGGTATCAGAGCCTTGGTTCAGTGCGGATTTGCGCAATCGCGCGCGCGCGCACTTTTCCGGCAGATTCTGGATCCGGAGTTCGAAAATTCACACTCGGCGTTCCGGGAGCGTTTCCATCAGGCGACCTGGGGTTTTACCCCCCTTTCGAAGCCGTTTATGCCCTCAGAATTTCGTTCTGAGCACTACAGCAGAAGATAGATTTCAGCCGCAAAGAAATCCGTCTTGTGTAGATTGGCAAGCAGGAGGTGGTCGACATCAATATCGACATCGACATACATCACTTATTCGTCTTCAGAGCATCATCTATAGACCAGGTACACATATATATCATCAGATATATATATTGCAGTCTGCATTGCTACTTCTTGTGCTTGCCAGGTTCCAGGGGAGGTGTGGCCATACGACGGCTTGACACCACTGGCATGTATTGCAGATTGATGTACTGTGATTGTGGGTCTGCTAGTTGTGAGTCACGCTAGCAGACAGACCGCCGCAGCGGTCATAGGACAGTGATTGGTCTATTATAGGATGTATGCTAGTTCTGGGCAGTTTGCTGAGCCATCTGAGAGGGTCGTGTGTGAGGTTTTTTGAAGCCAAGCACTGGGGGCTGGGTTACCCAGTGTGAGGTGGATTAGGTTGCTGGAGTTCCCCTCTACACGCATCTTCTTCGGCGACTTTTATCCCTTAGGATGTATGACTTTGTGTAGACACTGGATTGCATCTTATGCGTCAGGCCGTTGAGGCATTGTTCAGAGTTCAGTCTTGAGACAGATACAGGTTCTGTCATCGCCCAGAGAGGAGACAGTGTATGCTTACAGGATTTGTCACTGGTCAGCTATTTATGATTGTTTTTTGAGCTATCTTTTGGTTCCCAGAGCTCAGTTTACAGGGGAGACTCTGTCAAAAATTTTCAAAAATACTGACAGTTCCTGAGGAGAGGTGTTCAGCTTGTTGATTACAGCTTGTTTACTGTGTACAGAGGCCAGTTTACAGGGGAAACTCTGCCGGATTTTTCTCAGGAGTAAACAGTTTGGCAGATATGGCATCTTCTCACAGTGAGACTCTTTACAACATAAAGAAGCTGGATGGCACAAACTTTCCATTCTGGAAGAAGCAGATTTGGCAGGTTTTGGTGCAGAAAAAACAAGTGAAGCCATTGAAGCTCAAAGGGGAGAGACCAGAATTTATGGCTCAAGATGAGTGGGAAGAGCTTGACGAGTTAGTTTGTTCCACAATCATGCTGACACTGGCAGAAAATGTTTACTTCAACGTAGCAGAAGAGACTACAGCGTATGGCGTATGGCAAAAGCTATGTGATATGTACGAGAAACAAAGTGCTGCTTCTCAGATTTACTGGCTCAAGAAATTGGTGGATTTGAAGATGAAGGAAGGGACAGCCATGTCAAATCATCTGAATGAATTTCACTCAATTTTCAGCCAGTTAACAGCACAAGAGATAGTCTTTCCAGATTCAGTGAAGGCTATGTTTCTCTTAATCACTTTGCCAGACAGTTGGGATACTTTTCGTACAGCGTTAAGTAATTCTGTCGCGCCAGAAGGTCTTACAAGTGCCAATGTAGAAGGCAGCTTGCTCACAGAGGAAGTGAACAGGAAGAACATTGACAAAGGCAAAGGCAATAGCGCTTTGGTCGTTCGAGGGAGACAACAGTTTAAAGAGAAGAAGGGTAAGAAGGCACAAAACCGAAGTAAGTCTCGTGATTCGAAGTCAAAGGATGACATAGAATGCTACCATTGTGGCAAGAAGGGTCACATGAAGCGAGACTGTACGAAGTGGAAACAAGAAAAAGGCAAAACAAAGAGTTCTGAGCAAGATGAAAAGAAGAGTTCAGTGAAGATTGAAGAGGTGAATGTCACAGGATCTGGTTCAGACAGTGATTCTGGTATAGCAGCTGGTGACATCTTCCTTACAAGCAATCTTGATTCTGTTTTCTTGACTGCAGAGGATGGACATGCTATGAGTGATTGGATTATCGACTCAGGGGCATCTTTACATGTTTCTCCGCACAAAGAGTGGTTTACATCATATGTGGCTACTAAAGATTATGTCAGACTTGGCAATGAGCAGGTTTGTGACATACTTGGAGTGGGAGATGTGCAGTTGAAGTTTCAGAATGGCTCTTCTTTATGGCTCAAGAATGTCAGACATGTTCCAGCAATCCGAAAGAGCTTGATTAGTACAGGGAAGTTGGATGATGCGGGTTATGTGACAGTTTTTGGGAACAGCGCTTGGAAGATCTCCAAAGGTTCGATGACTGTAGCACATGGCAGCAAGTCAGGAACTCTGTACACTTTACATGTTTCAGAGGTTAAAAACCATGTAATTAATGTGATTGAGCAGCCAAGTGTGTCACTGTGGCATCGTAGGTTGGGGACATATGTCAAAAAGAGGAATGGAAATACTTTCTCATTATGGTTATTTGCCTGGCTTTTCATTTCAAGATTTTGAGTTTTGTGAGCATTGTGTTTATGGTAAGCAAACACAGGAACCGCACAGATCAAAGAGGAATCGTAGGGACGAACGGTTAGCTCTTGTACACAGTGACCTATGCGGACCAATGCCTAGTTTGTCACTAGGGGGAGCAGCGTACTTTTGTACATTCATAGATGACTATTCTCGCAAAGTATGGGTTTACTTCTTGAAGCACAAGGATGAGGTGCTCAAGGTCTTTAAGACATTCTTGCAGCTGGTGGAGAATCAGAGTAGTCAGAAGCTGAAGTGCTTGAGAACTGACAATGGTGGAGAGTACGTTTCCAAAGCTTTTCAAGACTTTTGTCAAAAAAGGGATTAAGCGGGAACTTACTGCACCATATAATCCTTCACAGAATGGGGTTGCAGAACGTATGAATAGGACCATACAAGAGAAGGTCAGAAGCATGTTGTCAAATGCTGAGTTGCCTGATGGATTTTGGGCGGAAGCAGTGGCTACAGCAGTCCATTTGATCAACAGGTCTCCTAGTAGGGTTCTGGATAAGAGTGCAGTGGCCAAGATGCTATGGACAGGCAAGGCACCTTCGTATAAGCATCTCAGAGTCTTTGGTTGTGAAGCTTATAGCCATATTCCTAAGGAGTTCAGAAATAAGTTAGAACCAAAGAGCAAGAAGTGTATATTTCTTGGCTACGGAGAATCGGGCGAGATGGGTTACCGGCTTTGGGATCCTGAGTCTAGAAAGCTTATTCGTAGCAATGATGTGCATTTCAATGAAGCCAAGTTTCACGCTAAGCCAGAGAAGATAGAGGAGATCAGAAGAGTTGTCTTCAGGGAAGATGGACCTAGTGCTAGCACATCAAGACAGCATGGTCAGGCTCAGGAACAGCCTATAGTGGCTAGAGAGGCAGAATCAGTTGTGGTGAGACGTTCTGAGCGTGTCTCCAAACCACCTGATCGTTATGTGCCATCTCTAAATTATGTCATGCTCACAGATTGCGGAGAACCATCTTGTTACAAGGAAGCATTACAAGTGGTTGACTCGAAAAAATGGCAGTTGGCCATGCAGTCAGAGATGACAGCTCTGCATAAAAACCAGACATGGAAGTTGGTTAAATTACCACAGGGCAAAAAGGCTCTACCTTGTAAATGGGTTTACAGGTATAAGATCACCGCTCATGATAGTCAGCCAAAGTACAAAGCAAGGCTTGTTGCCAAGGGCTTTAAGCAAGAACAAGGCATTGACTTTGATGAAGTCTTCTCTCCAGTGGTCAAGATGACTACATTGAGATGCTTTCTTGCATTGGTTGCTATATTGGATTTGGTGTTGCACCAAATGGATGTCAAGACAGCGTTCTTGCATGGTGATTTAGATGTGGAAATTTACATGCAGCAGCCAGAAGGGTTTGTTGAGAAAGGCATGGAACATTTGGTATGCCAGTTGTTAAAGAGTCTTTATGGCTTAAAACAATCACCGAGGGCATGGTACCATAAGTTCCACCAGTTTATGCTTTCTCAAGGCTACAAACGTAGTGAGTTCGATCACTGTCTATATACAAAGAAGGCTAAGGATGGCAGTTGGCTGATCCTTATTTTGTATGTGGATGACATGTTGATTGCTGGCAAACACTTGGAAGAAATTTCAGCTTTGAAGTCAAAGATGGCAAAATCGTTTGACATGAAAGACATGGGTGAGGCAAGTCATATACTTGGTATGCGCATTGAGAGAGACAGATCAAAGAAGTTGATTTGGTTATCTCAAACAGAGTATATTGACAAGGTTTTGCAACGTTTCAATATGGAGAAGGGAAAGGCATTGAGTGTTCCATTGCCACCATATGTGAAACTTAGCAAACAAGATTGTCCTGTGTCTGAGGAAGAAAAGGCTGAAATGGATAAGATTCCATATGCGTCTGCAGTGGGTAGTTTGATGTATGCAATGATTGCTACACGTCCGGATATTGCATTTGCAGTGGGAGTGGTTAGCAGATATATGTCAAATCCCGGCAAGAAACATTGGGAGGCAGTGAAAGGTATCATGAGATACTTAAAACATACAAAGAGTATGCGCATATGCTATGGTAGTCAGGATTTGAGTGTCAGAGGATACACTGACTCAGATTATGCAGGAGACTTGGATAAGAGGAGATCTACATCAGGCTATGTCTTTACATTGGCTGGAGGTGCCATATCATGGCGATCTCGATTACAAGATTGTGTTACGCAGTCTACTACAGAAGCTGAGTATGTTGCAGCAAATGAGGCATGCAAAGAAGCTATTTGGCTTGGTAGATTGGTTGCAGACTTGGGAATCAATGCAGATATGCCAGAGTTATATTGTGATAGTCAAAGTGCTATACAATTGGCAAAGAATCCAGTGTTCCATTCGAAGACTAAGCATATTGATGTGAAGTATCACTTCATTAGGGAAGTACTTGAAGACAAGCAGATACAACTACTGAAGATCCACACCAAGGACAATCCTGTTGATCTACTCACAAAGGGACTTCCAGGAGAGGGCTTTGTGCATTGTCGTGAGTTATTGGGCATTGGATAGATGGCAGCCATGTAAATCTTTGTACATTTATGTTCATAGATTTACAGTTACTTAAAGTGCCACATTGGACTTTAAGTGGGAGGTTGTTGGGATTAAAGCCCAAGTGGCCTCTTATGCGGATATGGCCGGCCGCCCGCCTAACTCACTTACCTCTAACTCTTTGTATATACTAACATATTCTTTGTGAATACTAAGAATTTGGGAGATAACCCTTCTAACAGATCTCTGCGTACTGTGTACTGTGTAAGCTCACTGTGTGTGTGTGAGAGAGAGAGAGTCGACCCACGCCCCGCTCCGCGACTTCAGGAATCCCTTCCCCCCATTATCATTGTATAGATTAGTGCCTCATCTACCTATGATGCTGACTACTCTTTGTCTGACTCTGCTTGCCGCCTTGCTAGTGCGAAGAGAGAGAGAGAGAGAGAGAGAGAGAGAGAGAGAGAGAGATAGAGAATATCAGTGTGCAGTTGCTACCCTTGCTTGTCATCAAACGGCAAGGCATCTCTCAGGGAGGGGGAGAGAGAGAGAGAGAGAGAGAGAGAGAGAGAGAGAGAGAGAGAGAGAGAGAGAGAGAGGGAGGCTTTGAAAGACCTTAGTCACCACAGATGGGCGATCATGGGCCTGTGAAGCTGAGTTGGGTGCACAGTACATAGTAACTTGTGAGAGAGAAAGTTACTATGTACTGTGCACCCAACTCAGCTTCACAGGCCCATGATCGCCCATCTGTGGTGACTAAGGTCTTTCAAAGCCTCCCTCTCTCTCTCTCTCTCTCTCTCTCTCTCTCTCTCTCTCTCTCTCTCTCTCTCTCTCTCTCTCTCTCTCTCTCTCTCTCTCCCCGTGAGGCTTAGAGTGCATTGGTTGGACTCCTTAGAGGATGACATGTGTCCGGGGGGAGTGGTCGGTATCCCTTCCCCCCATTGTAATTGTATAGATCGAAAACATCATTGCAATGGAAAGCTCTAAATTTAAAAAAACTGCAGATTTGTCTCTGGCCACTCTTTGCGAGAGAGAGAGAGAGAGAGAGAGAGAGAGAGAGAGAGAGAGAGAGAGAGAGAGAGAGAGAGAGAGAGAGAGAGAGAGAGAGAGAGAGAGAGAGAGAGAGAGAGTAGGCTGTGATGCTAGTACGTAGGTGATGATGGCTTTGCTTGCGAGCTTTAATGGAACCATCAAACGCAGACCCTATTGCCTTCTCATCCTCTGATCTATAGTGCAGGAAGTGACAACACCCATCTATGGTGTTGGAGCAACTTCCATTTATGGTGTTGGAAGTGGCATCTAGGGTACTGGCACCTTATACCTGTTCACATGAAAGTGAAGATCCATGAAGAAAAGCCTACCTCGTTGACATGATGAGAGCATTCTTCAGTAACATAGAGTCTATAGGCCAAGCTCCTCCCTATTCATTACAATAGTACAAGGTCAACAATGTCATTGTTTGCCCCATCGGCATATTGGAATCGGCCTTCTTTTGTAGTGAAGCGTCAATACCTAATTATAAGCCTACCTACACCTTTCCTGCGTAGCGACAGTATGTCCAGCTTCAACTACCTTACTCAGCTCGTTTTTGCAGGTGCAGCTAGTTATGGCTAGCATTATGCCACTCCAAGTATAGCACATGCAAATTCAACAACCCTGTGCCCTCGACCATCCTTCAATGTTCATGGAAATGCTATGCAGTAGGTGCCCATGCCTAATCTCAAGATTCACACCAATTCTTTTCCACACAGTTTGCATGTCTAGCAGCAAGTCGGGCAGAACCAGAAAGGGGTGCTGAAGACCTTTCAAACCCTGGTTAAATTTTGTAGATCATCAAGCTGGAGGGTACTTTGTATGCTTGCCCAGGTGATGAGCACTCTCAAAGATCAGATATTTTGTGCGGTCAACCCATGGTAGAGGTCTATTCTAGTGCTACTGAAATAGAAGATATTAGATTTCAATCGATGATCAGTTGGCCTAATCTGGAGTTGAATCACCAAACCTCATTGCCTTTGCAAGCTCATTCAACACACTTTTCTGCTGATGCTATGAGACTCTTGACGATGTAGATGGCAGAGGCCGAAGAAATGGAAAGAGTAAACATCGAAGTGAACATGAGGGCCAAAAGGCTTAGTATAATCGATCACACCGAAGCTTATGATGTTTATCCTCAAGTAATTAAGCCAGCGGCTTCAATGCTAGCTGCTTGCACTTTTAGGAGAGAGTGTGAGGGGATTATTGGCATACAACTCAATGTTAAGGAAAAGGCATTGGGTAATATTACCACTTGTGCAAGTCATGATCTAATGAGCCGTTCGCTTCAATCGGGACTCCTCGTCCAGCTTTGTTGATAGCCTATATGAAAATTTGATGAGGCAAGCTTTTTAGAATGATCTGTAGACAAACAGAAACATCTCTCATGAACAATTCAACGCAGATATGGTGTCCGCAGGAGTTGGTTAATGTGTATAGCTCCAAGGAGATGCAACAATATTGCAGCAAGTCAAGTAGTCAATCATGCAGGTGCCTATGCTGCCAACCAGGATCAAAAGAAAAGTCAAAGAGCATAAGCGAAAGATAATTCTTTTTTCCACACAGAGATTTGTTGGAGAAGCCAAAGGACACATGCTTCAGAGTAATGGTATTTCTGGAGGCAGGCATACCAATATGTCAGCACCTATTACCCTTCAACAGTAGTTAAATGATGGCTATTCAACAACTGGGTGGGATAGTAGAAACTTTACAGACAATATGGCCAATATTGAGGCCTATAAAGAGCTTCTCTTGTTAAACCGCATGTAGGTGGCAGCAAATGCGGGTGTAATTGAGATTAGCAACAAGAGTATACAGCAAAATTTCTCTTCAACAGCTGCATACAAAGCAGGCAATACTGGTGTTGTGGATTTGAACACAGAGTAGTTACTGCTTTGGAGCTCCTTCTTGCCAAAAACCACGATTTGGTGGTCGATTCTATGAGCAAAGGTCCATGTGCGCAACAGCTATTGGATCAAGTTCAGATGGCTACAAATGGCAGACATCAATTTGGTATTGTAGCCAACACAAATCCTCATTTTCTCTTGGAAGAAAGCTACTCCAGGGCGGGTAGTGAAAGTCTATTCACATCATCTCAACATTAGGAGAAATATGGACCTTGCATGGTCCTTGTAAGGAATCATAATTTTTAGGGATTAAGGCTAATGTTGTGTGAGGTTAAGGGGACAAGGGCATTGAAGAAGGTAGTTTTGAGTAGGCTTTTCTAGCCTTTTTTTAGACAAATGTAGGATGTGGACCTAAGGTGCAACTTTCTCTCTCTAGCTTTTTTAAAGTGAAGGAAGTATAGGGGTGTGACCACATCAGCAAAAACGTGGGTCACTAAGAGTCAAACTTTGACTTTTTAAAAAAACTCATTTTTACTTGTTTTTTACTTAAAACTCCCTCCCAACATATATACATATCCAAAAATCATTTTTTGACCCTTTTTTATACCCACAAGCCTAAAAAGTCCATTTTTTCAAAAAACTTTTTCCCAAAAAGTAAAAACACTTTGTTTTCTCCTCCTCCTCCCTCCTCCCTCCTCTCTCCTCCCTACCCCTACCTTCCTCCTCCTCCCCAATCTCTCCCTCCGTCCCTCCCTCCCTCCTTCTCTCCTCCCATCTTCCTCCCTCTCCCTCCCCCTCCCCCTCCCCCTCCCCCTCTATCTTTTCATACTTTGCTTCCTCACGCAACAGCTGCCATGGTGCTCACGGACATCACAAATCGTTTGCTTTCACCACCACATACTCCGCACACCAAAAGCATACATATTTGCTTACCCACGATGTTTGCGCTGAAGACCGCATGTGAGGGTGATCAAAGGTAATCACAAGAACGTCACGTTGCTGGTGAGACCAAAGTTGACATTTGGGTGGACGGCCATCTGTAGCCTTATGATCCTATAAGCCGCTTCCATCCATCCTTTAGTAGCATTTTGACATTTCTTCAATTTCTTGGGAGGGGGGAAGAAGGCTTGTTAGGCTATTGCAAGTGGTTGTGTATGGGTGCAGGTGCTTCTTTGCATATGTGGATGCATGAATGTTAAGCTCTTCACCTCAAGAAGGCGGCATTACAAGAGATTGTTGCCTCTTCTGAGAGGGTGGTTGAAACTCTTCAGCCACAAATGCAATGAAAGGAATCCCACATTATGAAGCTTGCCAACACCATCACATACTTGAAAGAAACACCCCTTGGTGCAAGGAACGCAAACGCACGTATTCATCCATTGAAACTCTTGCACATTTGGGTGGACACGCAAAAGACGAGTGATAGCCACAAAGTGATTTGGTCTTTACTTACATAATGCATTCTTACTTCACACTATTTTCTAACATTTATTTTTATTGGTTGCTAGAAACTTCATCCAGGAGGCATGCAGTCGAACAAGCCAAGATGATCGAGTCAACCTTCTCACTAGTTGTTTCAATACCCAGGATGTGATTTCTATCTTACAATCACCTGGAGGTAAGCACATTAAGGATGCAATCACCAAGGACCTTATGCATAAATTGAGAATTGTGGTTAGTGATGATGATGTGCAACAAGCTTGTGATGAGGATGGAATGAGCACCAAAGCCTATCAGGCTATTTTCCAACTCCTAAAGGATGCCCTCAAAACCTATTTCCCGTTCCGCACAAGGTCAACCTCGCAAAGAAGGCCACAAACGAAGATGTGTTCTCCCGCATTGAGACATACCTACACATTGAGGACACAATGCCAACTTCCCTTTATGCTTCATGTACAACAAAGGAAAGGGGAAAAGGTAAGAAACAATCCAAAGACCTTCGAAGAAGGGCTTCCCTGACACAATGTGGAACAATATTTTTGTGGACCTTAGAAGACTTCAACAAGCCGTGCTTAGATTTTACGAGTTACCTGAATAAGGTGACCCACTATACTTTTTTCTTTTGATTTTGTTCTTATCATAAACTTTGAAGTATAAGGTCTTGGCACTATTTATTTTGTAATGCTTGGCACAAATGTCGCTTTTGTGCTGAAACTCGATGAGTGTCAAATAGTGAAAGGTCGAAGGTTAGAGAGGCTAAGTGTCACTCTAATGAATGAGGCCCTTTTGCAAACCAAGCGAAGGGATTCAATCAAGCCATCTCCCACCCCGTCTTTTAGCGTGCAATCAGAGAAAGACATTTGGTGGTTGGGTGCTATTGAGGTGCCCAAAGAGACCAATGGAGTACTTTCATGGATTTTTGAGAGAACTCCATGGATCACAGAAGTCATACACTCCCAAATTGCAGGTCAGAAGTTGGAGTTTGAGGGTTTTGGTAGCTATAATGTGCAGTGGCACTTAGGTGGGGACTTGAAGACCATAAAGTGTTTGCTTGGCTACAAACAAGGGGCTCCTTCTCTCATGCCTTGTCCATTTTGTACTTGAGGGCACAAACCTAACGGACAAAATCACACAAGAGCACTGCAAAGGTTGGTTCCATGCTTCCATGCTAAGGGCATGGAGAACAAGGGTTAGATTGTCATGATGTCGGAGATGAAGGTAGAGAATGGGAAGCGTCTATTATGAGATGTCCCATGCTCAATACCCCAAACCGTGTTGATCAAAAGGTTAATGATGATCAAAAGGACCACGCTTGGAATCCAATCTTTCCATTTCCTCTATCGAATGTACATTTTTGTACATTACACGCATTTATGCGCATTTTTTATAGGCTATTGAAGCTCCACATTAACTATGATTTCACAATGAAACCATTGGAAAAGTCCCAGGAAGCAATTGAGAGAGAGGAGGTACTCTTGAATTCCATTGGCTATCACGGTGGAAATTGTCTCTATCATTGCTGCAAAGAACACAGGGGTGGCCCATGAAATTGCTCAACAAGTGTCAGTGAGTGGACAAAAAGCCAGACACTTTTTGAAGAAAGTTTCCCAAGGAAAGCCAGGTCGATATGCTACTCAAAATAGCTCCAACCAATAGGCAGGTAACCTTTGGGAGCTTTGGAAGGATTTATGCAAAGCTACTACTGACAATGGTCCAAATGGCGAGCTTGCAAACAAGTGCAAGCAAGTTTGGCCACATTTTGATAAAATGTTCAAGCTTATGGGCCTTAACAGCACAGCAGAAGAACAACGCCAATCATTTCAAGAAGCCTTGGCAGATTTTACCAAGGTCTTCACCCTTTCTTGGGGTGAAAATAACATCACACATTACTTGGTAAGCCATGTTACGTGGTGAACTTATTACAAGGGATTGTTTTCATTAAATAATGTGGATCGTTTACTCATGTGAACATCATATCTTGTTTGCGCATGGCACATTTTTTATGCACAAATATGGATTTGCTTGAAATTTTTAGCACTCAAGGCATGGAGAAGTCCCATTATCGAGCAAGGGGGGTGTACTTAAAAAATACTTGACATGGTGGTGGAATGGTGCAATCCAATTATTTAGAGGAGATGTTCAGCTGGTTTTTTTACACAACATTTTCTCGTAAGCTCACATGGAGCGTGCACAACAATCCAAGATTGCTATTGAAGTGCAGAAATGGAGTTGTCAAGAGCATAGCAACAAGTGGCAAATGTCGCAAGGCCCCACCAAGCATGTTGCATGGTGCCAATGCAGAGTGCGACAAGGGTCAAAGTGGATTCTGCGCGAGTGACTACACATAAATGTAGGGTCCAACTCTTAACGACATGTTCATTTAAAAAGTAATAGTTTTTTTCTAAAATTAGTGTGAACAGGGCCCTTTTTAAATGGGCCCTTATAAATATTGCATGCTCTTATAAACCACTCATTTCTTAAGCACAGGTGAGCTCTTACCATACCAAATGGAGTGCACCAAACAAACCGCAAAAGCGCATCGGCCTGCCAACAAAAACACCCTCCAAGGATGTGAGAAGCTGGCATGGCTTAAAGGCACAAGAAAACGGCCACAAACACCTCGCCATTCCAGGCACTCTTTTAGCAGTGGGCATGGTAGTAGAGCACAAGAGTCATCGAGGGCTGTAGAATCTTTACGT
The DNA here is from genome assembly GCF_014529385.1 of Adiantum capillus-veneris. NCBI lineage: Eukaryota > Viridiplantae > Streptophyta > Polypodiopsida > Polypodiales > Pteridaceae > Adiantum > Adiantum capillus-veneris. The sequence continues at coordinate 78,125,828 of NC_140958.1, forward strand.
CCACAAGAAGAAACACGTAGACAAAGAATGAAGCAACGCACCCAGTGCTAGAGAGAAGAAGAGGCTCAGCAAACTCCAGAGTCCGATAGGGAGGAGCCGCCGCGCCACAAATCACAAGCAGGACCATCCAGGACTCGAGTGGTCCATACAGACACTGAATCAAAGACAGAGCCACCATGGCAGTGAGCTCATATATCGCACACACAACAGGTGCCCGTTGGGGGAAGACACTGCCTCGAGGCCAGGGAGCTCTCCCCACAGCACAAGATCAGGAGCCAAGAGAAGAGGATGAATTAGAAGAGGCTGCAAATCCAGCCACTAAGCATGTAAACATGTGCAAGTCAAAGTTTTTCAAGAAGCCTAAACACCGCCAACCAGAAAATGTGCAAGTACCCCCAAGACAACCGCAGCGGCGTCGAAAAATAGCAAGGGCATTTGCAAAAATCTGGCACTACCAGAAGACTACAGAGCTTTTAATTCGACGTGCCCCATTTGCTCGCACAGTGAAGGAGGTGCTTCAAAGATATGGAATGCAAACAATAGCGCTAGAGCCTATTCAAGAAGCTGCAAAGGCCCACATCATTTCGGTGTTGGAAGATACCAACCTATGCACCATTCATCCAAAGCGAGTGACAATAAAGCCAAAAGATATGCAGCTTGCACATCGATTGTGACGAGACTTCGAGCATTAGCTGAAGTTAGCCCTCTTTTTGTATTGCACACCCTTATCTTTGTGATGAGATGACTTTGCAATGAAAAATGATTAACAGTTGTGTCTATTGTGTCTATTATCCATGTGTTTTGAGTTTATTGCTTTTGAACATGAAAAGTTAAATATAAATCAAACATTAACTTTTCGGGTATCCTTGGGGCAGACAAGCCTAGAAAGTGCAAAAAAAATGGTGGCCACAAGGGCACGCAAATGGCCCATCCATCAGTTTTGGATGACCTATTTGCACGCCCTTGTGGCCACCATTTTTTTTTTCACTTTCAAGCTTTGTTTACCCCATAGGATACGAGAAAAGTTAACATATTGTGAAACCAAGTTTCTATGCAACATTAAATTAGATTTTTCAAATGTCCAATGTAATTGGGCCTTTTGGTGCAGGGAACTATTAGGTAGAGCTGAAGGAGGTGATAGTGTACTTGAAAACTTAAATTCTGAGTTGATCTCACCTTTTCTAGTGTCCTTGAGTGCAAACATAGGTTCCATATGCAAAAAAAAGGGTGGCCACAAGGGCGCGCAAATTGGCCATCCAAAACTGATGGATGGGCCATTTGCCCACCCTTGTGGCCACCCTTTTTTTGCACTTGGTAGGCTTCTCTGCCCCCCAGGATACTTAAATAATATAGATTAATTGAAAGCAATTGTTTTTGCAGCATTACTATAGGATACCACTTTTTTTCACTCATATGTGTTTTATAATTTCCCCAGAATTAAGGTAATCTGAAAGGAGTATCATGTGCATCCAACTTCTGTTGTGTTGTTACTTCAAGCAAAAAAGACACAACTTATTGAAACATATCACCAATTACAACAATTGACAGATCACATCTAGAAGAATGTACAAGATAGAGAGACAATTCGAAATATTTTTTATTACTTCCAAAATGTTGATTTTACATCATGTATCTGAGGAGTTCATAATTTTCTTGACCATTTCTTGGCGCCTCTCTTGCGCTTAGAACAACTCCCCAGTCAAGAGGGACTGCGGTATGGCCTTTGGGTCAGTTGAGCCAATGGAAGCATGCTTCCCTATCTAGGCAAGCACTTTACCACGGAAGCCAGTGCCAAATTTTGTGCATACAAGGGATCTATGCACTAGGAACACAAGATGTGCAGTTTGAGCAATGGTGCTGAAACAAAAAATCTTGCTCAAAGCTTTCAACAACCAAGTCATAAAATCGGCTTGGGGATTAAATTCATTATGGACAATGGCCACATCACCAGGGGGGAGTTTTCCTAGGTAATGCGCAAGGGAAGAATGAGGTGCAAAGCCCGTCCGCTTGCCACCCGTCCTTGCTGCAAAATCATCAACCTCCACGACATCCTGTCATAAACCAATCAAGGTTGAGAAAAAAGACAATGAAGGATAAACAATTAACATGAAAATTAGGATAGAGTTTACCTCCTGCTCATTTTCATCCTCCCCCCTGTTGCCCTTTCCATCCAAGTCAATGCTCCCATGCATCGCAGCTACGAGCTTTGGATCATCTGATGGGGGGTTGTGTAGTGGCATAGACATCCTAGCAACCTCAACCTTGGCTTGTGTGGCTTCGAATTCTTCCTCAACCACGTGCAACTGCTCTGCTGTCAGGACCTCCGCGCACACAACTGCAATAGTGTCAACAACATAGTCCCCAAGTGGCAAGAGCTTGCTTTGAAGGGCATCTGGCGTATTGTCTAAGGGAAATTTGGTGTTGTTGCATAGCACGCTCAAGCATTCATCCATGCGCATGCCAAATTCTTTCTCTAAATCATGCATAAACACATACTCCTCCCTATCCACTACCATTGAGAAGAAGTGGCTTATTTCCACCTCTGGGAGAGCCTCATCTGTCGATGGTAGTGCAACTAAATGTCACTAGGGCTAGCCACGACGATGGATTTCTCTACCACCTCCTTGAGCCCCTTGGGGTACTCGAGCTAAAGTGTTTGTCCTTCTGCACTGCTGCAAGATTCATGGGGTCAACCACCTGCTCCTTGGTGTCCTTGATGAAGGACCCAACCTAAAGGTGTGGTAGGCGGAGCTCCTCCAAATCAGGTTCCTCGCTCACCAAGAAGATGAATTTTGCTAGCCGAGAAAGGTACTCCACCCCCAACTTGCGCTTCTTGAGCGCTGAGACCCCTAGGGCTTGCTCGTCCAAGAAATGGTCTGCATTGGCGGCAATTCCTTGGAATTGTCACAACCACTTGGATAATGGGCGATCACCTTTGTGTATGTAGCACAAAAGATCGCAAGGCACCCAGATCCCTGCATGTGGGGAGATAGATACAGAATATGTTATGATGTGCTCCTCCATGAACGCAAAAATCTCGGCAAATGCATCCATGTGAAGGGAAATTGTGGCATCAAGGTCAGGGAGAGGAGGAAAGAAGGTGTGGAGGTCCAACTTCCCTTTGTATTTGGTGTCCTCAAGGAAGAGGATGAAGTGTGACAAAGGGGTGGATGTGGGTGCAGATGCAGAGGCTGTGGAGGCGTCCATGTTTAGCCTGGGGTGTAGATAGAGAGTGGAGGAGCTCAAGAGTTACGAAAGTGAAAAGTGCGAATGAGTTATGCGGCCCTCCTTTTATAATGGTCCCTTTTTTAAAGACATTTTTTCCACCAAAAAAAGGCACTTTCACCAAAAAATGATCTCTCATCTCAATACAAAAAATTATATTCAAAGACATGATTTGCCAAAGCAAATCATGTTGATTACATTGGGGATTGTTTTCAAAATTGCAAGAGTTACAAAGTTATAAGAGTGATAGCATAGTTCCATCCATGCCCTAGTCCTCCTCGACCTTCAATTTGTCTTCCATTCTCTTCCCAATCTACGGACATTCATTACAATAAGCATCCAATGATCGACAAACAATGATGTATTGAAAATGTCGTGAAAGGATTCTCACCTTGTGACCTTGTAAACACAATTGCGTTTGTTGAAGGGCCTCAAAACCCATAATAGCCAAATGTTCTCGCACATTACTGAGAGTCCAATGCTTGCTCACTTGGACTGCCTCCAAAGCATCGTTGGCATCCTCACTGCAATGTCAAAGCTTGCAATAGTGCCATCTACACTATGTAAGGGATTCCACATTCTAAGCTTGCACATCCAACGATCATAGTGGAATCGTATGGAGGTGCGGGATTTCAAATAGCGCATTCCAATACCTGAAGCTCCAACCTTACAATGGTACTGGTCCCCATTGCGCATGCCCTCCACAAAACCCCAGTCCTCTTCTACAAGCCTTCCTAATTCCTCAAAATTCACATCTTTACATGCAAGCATTGTGGTAGTCTCCACAAATCCAAACTCTTTAAAAATGTGCACAAGACAATGAATAGGCAAAAGACCAACTCAAGCCCACAGACCTAGAAGCTTTAGAGTATTTCAAAGAGTTTTGGACATCTATTATCATCTTTTGCTTGAAAGATGCTACTGACCACAAATCTGGCACCGACAACTCCATACTTAATAAGGAAGTTACTTTGATGGGTTCAAGCGTTCCAAAATCTTGTGTAGAAGTAGGCACAATATAGGAGTGAGAATAGAAGAAAATCCTTCTTTGAACGAGTTTGGTTGGGCAAAGATGTGTGAAAATTGTTGCTCCAATATCCGCATGTATAGCGTTGAATGTGCCAGAGAGACTATGTAGTGGCTACTCCTCCACCAACGTGGATGAAAATATGCCTATAAATCCATGGCAAATCTTAAGTATGAACCCATAATAACATTACACTGTGATTTCACACCTAGCTTTGTATTCTCAAAACATGTACTTACAATGTGTTGGAAATCGAGGTGGTTGTTGCAATTGCATGCTTGACATTGAGAAAACATATCGCACAATGGCTACGGTCCCCTTGTCTTTGCGTTTCTTGAAGCCAAGGAGATTTCCTCTCCAATGATGATCCAAGTTTTCACGATTCCTCACACGATGAGGGCCAATAGCAGATGGTTGCATGTATACCCAAGCACCTTCGTTGAACTCTTGTGGCACCCACTCATCATCTATACCTCTTGTGTTGTGGCATGCAAGTGTTGTGACCTCATCCTTTGGCCGCTTTTGCGAAGTATAGCTTGGCCATGGTTGAACAAAGAAACTTAGGAGGAGGAGCAGGACCTTGCTTGTTGCTACAATGAAGGTGGAATAAAGTGATAGGAGAACGTGGTTAACCCTTGCTCGGTGTGGCAATGGGAGAAGAAAGTGGATAACCCTTGCTTGGTGTGGCAATGGAAGGTGGTAGGGGAGGAGAGAGGAGCTTCCTTGCTGCAGCAATGAAGATGGTGTAGAGAGAGAGTGTTGAAATAGAGGATGATTTTTCCACAATGCCTAGTAGGTAGCTGAATGCCTAGTAGGTAGCTGAATGTAAGGTAGTATGGACTTCATAACTCCTAAATATGACAATGTTCCCGCCACTTTTTGGCTCTATGTTAAAGGTGAATTGTATAAAGAGGAACACCAACCGTACCAATAATGCCCATAAGTGCCACATAATGGTAGTTCGCCAGATGTGCGTTTGGATTATTGATGAACGGAGTGAATATAGTGTCTTTTGATATGGGGATGCCTACCTCAAGATGCCCATTATCATGTGTAGTTAGGAAGCACAATACATAACGTAGGTTAGTCAACAAGGAGGCAAGAAGACATAATTGTTGACCAAAGCAGCTTACGAGAGAGAGAGAGAGAGAGAGAGAGAAAGAGAGTAATACTGATCAGAGGACATAGAACATAAAGGTACATCTACGTGTTTTATGTATGGCAAGGAGGACATATATTCCCAAACTCTTCATGTTCAAATTGCACAAGCGCGACTCCAGCTCGACAACACTACAAGGTCCATTATCTGCATCCAATTTTCCATGCGCATGCGTTTGCTTGGCGCAGCACATAAACGCTACGGGGCAAGGCACGGCTTTTGTTTCTTATAATTTTTTGGAGAGACCACAGTGCCAGATCTCCACCATACTTTTGTATGGCACCTCTATATGACGTGCACTGTATACTTTGCACTTTTAGTATGTGATGTTTCATTGCAAGATGATATGTTTAACTATTAACATTGCCTTTTTTTGTACTTTGCACTTTTAGTATGTGAGGTTTCATTGCAAGATGATATGTTTAACTATTAACATTGCCTTTTTTGTAGCTTGACTCAAATATCGTCCTGTAGATTCGACAAATCGAAAAGTGACAGTATAACATTGCACGTCAGTAAAGCACCTCATTTATTGTTGCAATTCATTCATGCTTTATTTATTTGCTTTTTTTTTAATTTTTCACATTACTTTCTTTGCTTCATTTTATTTGGATCTCGTTTTCAGAACTATACACTCAACGTCAATCAACATGTGCACATGTTAGTTACACATGCAACTCCTTGCATACGGTTGCTAGCCAAAATGTATTACAATAGTGAATACACAAGTAGTAAATGCATGTGGTTTATCGTAGTAGTGAATTCACCTTGTGCATCTTTACTTTAGCTCTAAATAATTCATACCAAACTAGGTGTCTAAATAATTGATGCCATACTATATATGTCCTCGTTTCTCCGGTACAGGTGTCAGTATGAAGTTCTCAAAACCTAGAAGATTACAATCCAAGCGTCAATAATCTAGGAAGCAAACTACAGCCAACTTGAAACTAGCTTATCATCCATATGTTAGGTCATGGCTTGAAACTAATACATTGTATACAGATTGGAGCATGCAATGTGACATCTTTGCTAACAATCTAGAAATATTGTCCTCCTGTACAGCGGCATACCTCACATATATAGTGGTAAACGAGGTCGTCAAAAGAATGAAATAGACACTCCTACTGCCCTCACGTTTGTATTACTGTTGGGCGCTTTGGCATCAGAGTGGCAGCAACAAGACGTAGCAGCATTGCATCTACAGTCCAGTACCAGTTCAAGATACCAACCACGAATCAACAATATCCCCTCTCTATTCATGAGACCGATGAGAAATATTTGGATATAAAAGAGGTAGATATTATAATTATAGACGAGCTATCCATGATAACCCTAACGACTTTTAATTTTATCGTAAGACAACATGTCAAACGTAACAAGCAGTACATTGGCAGACCCCTCCAACATTAAATGTCTTCTCTTGCTCGTTGATCTTGCCCACCTACCCTCAATTTGCAATTATGCACGGGAGCTTTTGTAACACATGCCATATCACAAGCTCGCTCCACTGGCTACATGCAACTTTGTACAAGATGTCATGCTCTGTAAGACATGCAACGAACCTTGAATTGCTTCAGTTCTTGATCATTATTCTTGAAAGAAAACCAGTGCTAGATGAGATCAATTGTACCTTAGGTGCATGTATTATAGATGAAGCGCATGTACATGACTATATCAACAACTCTACTACGATAATCTATACTCACAAATCAAACATTGTCACAAACTGCTGATGTGTCAAACCCCTGAAGAATGGAGCCAGCTTACAGATGCCGACCTAGGGGACTAAACCCTAAGAAGAACAAGTAACAGAAGAAGAAGTCCTACCAACTTATGGGGACCCCGTCTGATGGTGCCCAAGCGACATAAAGAATTGAAATAAAGTAGGACCCACACACAGAGAGAAAGAATTATGTAGGAACTGATGAATTGGCAAATTTTTGGAAATTACGCTGATAGTGCTGATGTGGCAGGCTGTACGGTCCATGTTTTGTGCTGACTGCTGACATGACAGTTGTATGGAATTGCGTAATTTATGCTGACAGCTTTTTGGCATTGCTTTTGGACCAGAAGCTTTTGAGTTTGAAGGCTTTTCATGTAAACTGCTTTTCATAGGCAAAGGGCCTTAAAATATGTGCTAAGGGATCATTCTCTGGCATGCTTCCTGAAGAAGGTGCAGAGTTTGGAATACCGGCTTTTATTGTGTTGATGCAATATAAAGAAATACCAAAAGGGGCACCAAGGTTCAGGGCCAATACTCTTTGGGGTGGAATTCCGCCACTCCATGTCATGTGTCATCTCTCTCTCTCTCTCTCTCTCTCTCTCTCTCTCTCTCTCTCTCTCTCTCTCTCTCTCTCTCTCTCTCTCTCTCTCTCTCTCTCTCTCTCTCTCTCTCTCTCTCTCTCTCTCTCTCTCTCTCTCTCTCTCTCAGTTCAGTTGTTATTGAAGTGCTAAAATTTTGTCCACTCTCTTCTTTTCTATTGGCACATGGTGCCCATATTGTGACAGTGGTATCAAAGCATCAGTTGTGTGCTTTTCTATTGGCACATGGTGCCCATATTGTGACAGTGGTATCAAAGCATCAATTGTGTGCTTTTCTAAAAGCATACCGGTCCTACCAGAGAGCAGACAAAGAAAACCAAAGACTAATGGAATTTTATTAGAATTATCTTTGGGTCCCGACCCCGGACTTATTATCCACTCCCACCCTTCATACATCGCGCACCGGGCATGCTCCCGTCTTCACCGCTCATGTCTTACAGGGCATAAGCCAAAAACATCACTTGCAAGAGACGGATCCAAGATTTGTTTCGAGTCATTGTTTTTCTCGAAAGTAGTGCCATGCAGATGTTGATGTCTATAGCTATCAAGCCGCACACTTCCAAGGACTTGGCAAGATTTTAAGAAAAAAAAAATCCGAAGTTATATCGTTTCTGACATCTTCCTTCGGAGTGCAACTTCTGGCAAAGTGGGGTATCCTCAAATGCTTGCCATGGAAACCCTAGTAGATAATAACTTGAAATTTCTCAACATCTCTCAGTAGATTTCTCTTCATGAGCTAATGATCTTGGAGGTCCTATGAGATTGCTGTCTTGACAACTATCGCCGCCAGAGGAACATTGTGTATCCACTGATTGACCATGCTGTGCTCGGCTACAACCTCATGAATGAACCTAACCCTAATTCTTGGTGCGGGTTTCAGGATGGAAATTCAATCAAATTTTTGAGCTCTACTGCTCTCGAGATTCCTTTTTTAGTTTGAGATCTGTTTAAGAGCTTGATTGGTGCTCCTGGTTGCAATTTGTTTGAAATGGATGGTATCTGTTTTGAACCTGTTTTGGTGCTGATTTGACTCTAGTTTTAATACTGATTTCATTGATTGGTGATTTTACACCCGAGTGGAGTAGTGACAAACGATGTTTGAGAATGCTTGCTCATTCATACTCATGGCCCGGACCCTTGTCGTTATTTGCGGGGGGAGTATTGAATGATTGAAAAGTATTGTTTTTACTCATGGCCCGGACCCTTGTGGCTATTAACATGGGGAGTATTGTTGTTGTTTACTCCGTGCCCAAAACTGTATGGTTATTTACGAGGGGAGTATTAAGAAGTTTGAGCAGTGGTTACTCTCAGCACCTCCAAACAATGCAGGCTGCGGTCTGGGGGGTGTTTGGTTGTAAAAGGCCTCTACATCTCATGGTCTGGACCTTTTTAGGTTACTTGTGGGAGAATTGATGAGGGAGTCGTTGAACAACTCATGGCCTGGACCTGGATGGTTATTTGTGTGGGGGAGGGATGTTCATTGGCGGCTTTACGTTTCTATGTCTTGTAACATGCATATGTGAGCGTTTGTGTTGCATTGTGATATGCCAACCACTAAATATTCCTAATTGGATGAGATTTCATGGGTATGTATTTTAGTGCATTAAGACACCCGTGGAAGATCAATGTGGTCTGGGTGTGATGGCTAATTTTACTACACCAGAATATCAAGAGTTCCAATCTAGACGAAAGGAGAAGCCAACTCCTTGATCAAAAGAGGCAAAAGGAGAAGCTAACTCCTTAACAAAAAGAGCAAGCTGATTGTCCCTCAGAATGTCCCTCGGAATGACCTCGCAAAGTATTGAGCTACCTTGAGTTGTTTTCAAGATATGTGAAATCGCAGACAATTACTCTCTTTCAAGAAGGGGAGATCTCACAAATTGCTGATGTGTCAAAGCCCTGAAGAATGGAGCCAACTTACAGATGTTGGCAGAGGGGCCTAAACCCTAAGAAGAACAAGTAGCAGAAGAAGAAGTCCTACCAACTTATGGGGACCTCGTCCGATGGGGCCCAAGTGACATAAAGGATTACAATAAAGTAGGACCCACACAAATAGAGAAAGAATTGCGTAGGAACTAATGATGTGGCAAATTTCCAAAAATTAGGTTGACACTGCTGATGTGGCAGGTTGTACAATTTTTTGCGTTTTGCGTTGACTGTTGACGTGGCAGTTGTACGGAATTGCATGACTACACACTGGCAGCTCTTTGGCATTGCTTTTGGACCAGAAGCTTTTGAGTTTGAAGGCTTTTCATGTAAACTGCTTTTCATAGGCCAAGGGCCTTTAAATATGTCTTAAGGGCTCATTCTCTGGCATGCTTCCTGAAGAAGGTGCACAATCTGGAGTACCGACTTGTACTGTGTTGATGCAATATAAAGAAATACCGAAAGGGGCACCAAGGTTTGGGGCCAATACTCTCTGGGGTGGAATTCTGCCACTCCGTGTCGCGTGTTGTCTCTCTCTCTCTCTCTCTCTCTCTCTCTCTCTCTCTCTCTCTCTCTCTCTCTCTCTCAGTTCAATTGTTATTGAAGTGCTAAAAGTCTGTTCAGTAACTTCTTTTCTATTGGCAGGTGTTCAATCGTGTGCTTTTTTGAAAGCATACCGGTCCTACCAAAATGCAGACAAAGCGAACCAGAGACTAGAGGAATTTTATTTGAAGTATCTTGGGATCCTGGCCCCGAACTTATAAGCCACTCCCACCCTTCATATATCGCGCATCAGGCGCGCTCCCGTCTTCACTGCTCATGTCTTACAGGGCATAAGCCAAAAAGATCACTTGCAAGAGAAGGATCCAAGGTTTGTTTCGAGTCATTGTTCTTCTCGAAAACAGTGCCATGCATATGTTGATTTCTATAGCTACCAAGACGCACACTTCCAAGGATTTGGCAAGATTTCAAGAAAAATTTTACCCGAAGTTATTATGGTTTTCGACATCTTCCTTCGAAGTGCAACTTCTGGCAAAGTGGGGTATCCTCAAATGCTTGCCATGGAAACCCTAGTAGATTACAATTTGAAATCTATCGACATCTCTCAGTAGATGTCTCTGATGACCTTGGAGGTCCGGTGTGATTGCTATCTTGGGACTACCATCGCCACCAGAGGATCATTGTCTGTCCAAGAGCTGATGGACCATGTTGTGCTCGGCTACGGCCTCATGGAATGAACCTAACCCTAATTTTTGGTGCAGGTTTAAGGATGGAAAGTCAATCGACTTTTTGAGCTTGACTGCTGTCGAGATTGCTTTTTAAGTTTGAAATTTTCTTGAGAACTTGTTTGGTGATCCTATTTGGAATTTGTTTGAAATGGATGGGATCTGTTTTGAACCTGTTTTGGTGCCGATTTGACTCTAGTTTAAATACTGATTTCATTGATTGGTGATTTTACACCTGGGTGGAGTAGTGATAAATGATTTTTGAGAATGCTTGCTCATTCATACTCATGGCTCGCACCCTTGTGGTTATTTGCAGGGGCGGGGGGGGGGCTATTCAGTGATTCAAAAGTGTTGTTTTTACTCATGGCCCGCACCCTTGTGGTTATTTATGGGGGGGTATTATTGTTGTTTACTCATGGCTTGGACCTGCATGGTTATTTATGGGGGGATTATGAAGAAACCTGAGCAATGATTACTCTCAGTACCTCCAAACGACGCAGGCTGCGGTCTGGGGGGTGTTTGGTTGTAAAAGGTCTCTATATCTCATGGCCCGAAGGACATTTTTAGGTTATTTGCGAGAGGAGTGATGAGGGAGTCATTGAATAGCTCATGGCCTCAACGTGGATGGTTATCTGTGGGGGGGAGGGGTGTTCATTGGAGGCTTTATGTTTCTATGTCTTATAACATGCATATGTGAGCATTTGTGTTGCATTGTGATATGCCAACCACTGAATATTCCTAATTGGATGAGATTGCATGGGTATGTAATTTTAGTGCATCAAGACACCCGTGGAAGATCGATGCGGTTTGGGTGTGATGGCTAATTTTACTATGCCAGAATATCAAGAGTTCCGATCTGGACGAAAGGAGAAGCCAACTCCTTGATCAAAAGAGCCAAAAGGAGAAGATAACTCCTTAACAAAAAGAGCAAGCTTATGTCCCTCGGAAATTTTTGAGCTAACTTGAGTTGTTTTGCAGATATGTTGTAATCACGAACAATTACTCTCTTTCAAGAAGGGGAGATCTCACAAACTACTAACGTGTCAAAGCCCTGAAGAATGGAGCCAACTTACAGATGTTGGTTGAGGGGCCTAAACCCTAAGAAGAACAAGAAGCAGAAGAATAAATCCTACCAACTTATGGGATTAAAATAAAGCAGGACCCACACACACAGAAGAAAGAATTGCATAGGAACTGATGACGTAGCAGATTTTTGGAAATTAGGCTGACAGTGCTGACGTGGCAGGCTGTACGGATTTTCACGTTTTGTGCTAAATGTTGATGTGTCAGTTGTATGGAATTGCGTGATTTTTTGTGGCAGCTCTTTGGCTTTGATTTTGAACCAGAAGCTTTTGAGTTTGAAGGCTTTTCATGTAAACTGCTTTTCATAGGCCAAGGGCCTTTAAATATGTGCTAAGGGATCATTCTCTTGCATGCGTCCTGAAGAGTTTGGAGTAACGGCTTGTACTGTGTTGATGCAATATAAGGAAATATCAAAAGGGGCACCAAGGTTCGGGGCCAATACTCTCTGGGCGGAATTTTTCCACTGCGTGTCGTGTGTCGTCTCTCTATATCTCTCAGTTCAATTGTTATTGAAGTGCTGAAAGTCTTTTCAGTCTCCTCTTTTCTATTGGCACGTGGTGTCCGTATTGTGACAGAGGCATAAAGCATCAGTCGTGTGATTTTTTGAAAGCATATCGGTCCTACCAAAGAGCAGACAAAGCAAACCAGAGACTAATGGAATTTTATTTGAATTATCTTTCGGTATTGACCCCGGACTTATTAGCCACTCCCACCCTTCATACATCGCGCATCGGGCGTGCTCCCGTCCTACAAGGCATAAGCCAAAAAGATCACTTGCAAGAGAAGGATCCAAGGTTTGTTTTGAGTCACTGTTCTTCTCCAAAACAGTGCCATGCAGATGTTGATGTCTATAGCTACCAAGCCACACACTTCCAAGGACTTGGCAAGCTTTCAAGAAAAATATTTCCCGAAGTTATATGGTTTCCGACATCTTCCTTTGGATGCAACTTCTTGCAAAGTGGGGTATCCTCAAATGCTTGCCATGGAAGCCCTAGCAGATTATACGTTGAAATTTCTTGACATCTCTCAGTAGATGTCTCTTCACGAGCTAATGACCTTGAAGGTCCGGTGCGATTGTTGTCTTAGGACTACCATTGCCCCTAGAGGAACATTGTCTGTCCAAGAGCTGAAAATCAAGCAAGACCCACATACACAGAGAAACAATTGCGTAGGAATTGATGACGTGGAAAATTTTTCAAAATTAGGTTGACAGTGCTGACGTGGCAAGCTGTGCAGAATTGTGTGATTTATGCTGGTAGCTTTTTGCCATTGCTTTTGGACAAAAAGCTTTTGAGTTTGAAGGCTTTTCATAGGCCAAGGGCCTTTAAATATGTACTAAGGGATCATTCTCTGGCATGCTTCCTAGAAAAGGGGCAGAGTAGTCTGGAGTACTAGCTTGTACTGTGTTGATGCAATATAAAGAAATACTGAAAGGGGTGCCAAGGTTCGGGGCCAATACTCTCTGGGGTGGAATTCCGCCACTCTGTGTCGCGGTGTCATCCGTCTCTCTCTCAGTTTAGTTTTTATTGAAGTGCTAAAATTATGTGCAGTCTCTTCTTTTCTATTGGCATGTGGTGTTCATACTATGATAGAGGTATCATAGCATCAGTCGTGTGCTTTTCTGAAAGCATACCGGTCCTACCAAAGAGCAGGCAAAGCAAACCAGAGACTGATGGAATTTCATTTGAAGTATCTTTCGGTCCCAACCCCGGACTTATTAGCCACTCCCACCCTTCATAAATCGTGCATCAGGCGCGCTCCCGTCTTCACCGCTCATGTCTTACAGGGCATAAGCCAAAAAGATCACTTGCAAGAGAAGGATCCAAGATTTGTTTCGAGTCGATGTTTTTCTCGAAAGCGATGCCATGCAGATGTTGATGTCTATAGCTACCAAGACGCACACTTCCAAGGACTTGGCAACCTTTCAAGAAAATTTTTTCCTGAAGTTGTATGGTTTCCGACATCTTCCTTCGGAGTGCAACTTCTGGCAAAGTGGGGTATCCTCAAATGCTTTCCATGGAAACCCTAGCAGATTATAAGTTGAAATTCCTCAACATCTCTCAGTAGATGTCTCTTCACAATCTGATGACCTTGGAGGTCCGGTGCAATTGTTGTCTTAGGACTACCATTGCCCCCAGAGGAACATTGTCTGTCCAAGAGCTGAAAATCAAGCAGGACCCACATACACAGAGAAAGAATTGGGTAGGAACTGATGACGTGGAAAATTTTTTCAAATTAGGCTGGCAGTGCTGACGTGGTAGGCTGTACACAATTGCGTGATTTATGCTGGTAGCTTTTTGCCATTGCTTTTGGACAAAAAGCTTTTGAGTTTGAAGGCTTTTCATGTAAACTGCTTTTCATAGGCCAAGGGCCTTTAAATATGTGCTAAGGGATCATTCTCTCGCATGCTTCCTGGAAAAGGGGCAGAGTAGTCTGGAGTACTAGCTTGTACTGTGTTGATGCAATATAAAGAAATACCGAAAGGGGCGCCAAGGTTCGGGGCCAATACTCTCTGGGGTGGAATTCTGCCACTCTGTGTCGCGGTGTCATCCCTCCCTCTCTCAGTTTAGTTTTTATTGAAGTGCTAAAACTATGTTCAGTCTCTTCTTTTCTATTGGCACGTGGTGCTCATACTGTGATGACAGAGGTATCACAGCATCAGTCATGTGCTTTTCTGAAAGCATACCGGTCCTACCAAAGAGCAGGCAAAGCAAACTAGAGACTGATGGAATTTTATTTGAAGTATCTTTGGGTCCCAACCCCGGACTTATTAGCCACTCCCACCCTTCATACATCGCGCATCGGGTGCGCTCCCGTCTTCACCGCTCATGTCTTACAGGGCATAAGCCAAAAAGATCACTTGCAAGAGAAGGATCCAAGATTTGTTTCGAGTCACTTTTTTTCTCGAAAGCGATGCCATGCAGATGTTGATGTCTATAGCTACCAAGGCACACATTTCCAAGGACTTGGCAAGCTTTCAAGAAAAATTTTGCGCGAAGTTATATGGTTTCCGATATCTTCCTTCGGAGTGCAACTTCTGGCAAAGTGGGGTATCCTCAAATGCTTGCCATGGAAACCCTAGTAGATTATAACTTGAAATATCTCGACATCTCTCAATAGATGTCTCTTTACGAGATGATGACCTTGGAGGTCCGGTGCGATTGACTACCATCACCGCTAGAGGAACATTGTCTGTCCAATAGCTGATGGACCATGCTGTGCTCGGCTACGACCTTGTGGAATGAACCTAACCCTAATTTTTGGTGCAGGTTTTAGGATGAAAATTCAATGGATTTTTCGAGCTCGACTGCTGTCAAGATTGCTTTTTAAGTTTGAACTCTGTTTGACAACTTGTTTGGTAATCCTGTTTGGAATGGATGGTATCTGCTGATTTGACTATGGTTTTAATACTAATTTCATTGATTGGTGATTTTACTCCCGGGTGGAGTAGTGACAAATGATGTTTGAGAATGCTTGCTCATTCATACTCATGGCCCAGACCCTTGTGGTTATTTACGGGGGGGAGTATTGAATGATTGAAAAGTGTTGCTTTTACTCATGGCCCGGACCCTTGTTGTTATTTACAGGGGGAGTATCGTTGCTACTGTCGAGATTTCTTTTTAAGTTTGAAATCTGTTTCACAACTTGTTTGGTGATCCTATTTGGAATTTTTTGAAATGGATGGTATTTGTTTTGAACGTGTTTTGTTGTCGATTTGACTCTGGTTTTAATACTGATTTTATTGATTGGTGATTTTACCCCCAGGTGGAGTAGTGACAAATGATGTTTGAGAATGCTTGCTCATTCATACTCATGGCCCGGACCCTTGTGGTTATTTGCGGGGGGAGTATTGAATGATTGAAAAGTGTTGTTTTTACTCATGGCTTCGACCCTTATGGTTTTTTACGGGGGGAGTATTGTTGTTGTTTACTCATGGCCCAGACCTGCATGTTAATTTACGGGGGGAGTATTAAGAAGTCTGAGTAGTGGTACTCTCAGCACCTCCGAACGAACGCACGCTACGGTCTAGGGGGCATTTGGTTGTAAAAGGCCTCTATATCTCATGGCCCGGACCTTTTTAGGTTATTTGCGGGAGGAGTGATGAGGGAGTCGTTGAACAGCTCATGGCCTCGTCCTAGATGGTTATTTGTGGGGGGGCGGGGTGTTCATCGGTGGCTTTATGTTTCTATGTCTTGTAATATGCATATGTGAGCATTTATGTTGCATTGTGATATGCCAACCACTGAATATTCCTAATTGGATGAGATTGCCTGGGTATGTAATTTTAGTGCATCAAGACACTCGTGGAAGATCAATGTGGTCTGAGTGTGATGGCTAATTTTACTACACCACAATATCAAGAGTTCCGATTTGGACCAAAGGAGAAGCCAACTCCTTGATCAAAAGAGCCGAAAGGAGAAGCTAACTCCTTAACAAAAAGAGCAAACTAACTGTCCCTCGGAATGACCCTCGGAAATTTTTGAGCTAACTTGAGTTGTTTTGTAGATATACTGTAATCGCGGACGATTACTCTCTTTCAAGAAGGGGCGATGTCACAAACAACTGACGTGTCAAAGCCCTGAAGAATGGAGCCAACTTACAGATGCCGGCCTAGGGGCCTAAATCCTAAGAAGATCAAGTAACAGAAGAAGAAGTCCTACCAACTTATGGGAACCCCGTCTGATGGGGCCCAAGTGACATAAAGGATTAAAATAAACCAGGGCCCACACAAATAGAGAAAGAATTGCGTAGGAACTGATGACGTGGTAGATTTCTAGAAATTACACTCACAATGCTGACGTGGCAGGCTGTACGGATTTTCATGTTTTGCGATGACTACTAATGTGGCAGTTGTACGAAATTTCGTGATTTAATGATGGCAACTTTTTGGCATTGCTTTTGGACCAAAAGCTTTTGAGTTTGAAGTCTTTTCATGTAAACTGCTTTTCATAGGCCAAGGGCCTTTAAATATGTGCTAACGGATCATTCTCTGGCATGCTTCCTAAAGAAGGTGCATAGTCTGGAGTACCGGCTTGTACTGTGTTGATGCAATATAAATAAATACCGAAAGGGGCGCTAAGGTTCGGGGCCAATACTCTCTGGGGTGGAATTCCTCCACTTCGTGTCGTGTGTCATCTCTCTCTCTCTCTCTCTCTCTCTCTCTCTCTCTCTCTCTCTCTCTCTCTCTCTCTCAATTCAGTTGTTATTGAAGTGCTAAAAGTCTGTTCAGTCTCTTCTTTTCTATTGGCACGAGGTTCCCGTATTGTGATAGTGGTATCAGAGCATCAATCGTGTGCTGTTTTGAAAGCATACCGGTCCTACCAAAGAGCTGACAAAGCAAACCAGAGACTAATGGAATCTTATTTGAAGTATCTTTGGCTCCCGACCCCGGACTTATTAGCCACTCCCACCCTTCATACATCGCGCATCGGGCGCACTCCCATCTTCACCGCTCATGTCTTAAAGGGCATAAGCCAAAAAGATCACTTGCAAGAGAAGGATCCAAGATTTGTTACGAGTCGCTGTTTTTCTCAAAAACAATGCCATGAAGATGTTGATGTATATAGCTACCAAGCTGCACACTTCCAAGGACTTAGTAAGCTTTCAAGAAAAATTTTGCCCGAAGTTATATGGTTTTCGACATCTTCCTTCGGAGTGAAACTTCTGGCAAAGTGGGGTATCCTCGAATGCTTGCCATGGAAACCCTAGCAAATTATAACTTGAAATTTCTCGACATCTCTCAGTAGATGCCTCTTCACGAGCTGATAA
This sequence comes from Adiantum capillus-veneris, assembly GCF_014529385.1. Lineage (NCBI taxonomy): Eukaryota > Viridiplantae > Streptophyta > Polypodiopsida > Polypodiales > Pteridaceae > Adiantum > Adiantum capillus-veneris. The sequence continues at coordinate 78,143,565 of NC_140958.1, forward strand.
CCTTGGAAGTCCGGTGCGATTGCTGTCTTAGGACTACTATCACCGCTAGAGGAACATTGTCTGTCCAAGAGCTGATGGACCATTCTGTGCTCGGCTACGACCTTATGAAATGAACGTAACCCTAATTCTTTATGCAGGTTTCAAGATAGAAAGTCAATCAAATTTTTTAGCTCGACTGCTGTCAAGATTGATTTTTAAGTTTGAAATCTGTTTGAGAACTTGCTTAGTGATCCTGTTTGGAATTTGTGAAATGGATGGTATCTGTTTTGAACCTGTTTTGGTGCCGATTTGACTCTGCTTTTAATACTGATTTCATTGATTGGTGATTTTACTCCCGGGTGGAGTAGTGACAAATGATGTTTGAGAATGCTTGCTCATTCATAATCATGGCCCGAACCCTTGTGGTTATTTGCGGGAGGAATATTGAATGACTTAAAAGTGTTGTTTCTACTCATGGCTCGAACCCTTGTTGTTATTTACGGGGGAAGTATTGTTGTTGTTTACTCATGGCCCGGACCTGCATGGTTATTTATGGGGGGAGTATTAAGAATTCTAATAAGTGGTTACTCTCAACACCTTCAAATGATGCAGGCTGCGGTCTGGGGGGTGTTTGGTTGTAAAAGGCCTCTATATCTTATGGCTCGGACCTTTTTAGGTTATTTGCGAGAGGAGTGATGAGGGAGTCATTGAACAACTCATGACCTCGACCTGGATGGTTATTTGTGGGGGGGAGGGGTGTTCATCTGCGGCTTTATGTTTCTTTGTCTTGTATCATGCATATGTGAGCATTTATGTTGCATTGTGATATGCCAACCACTAAATATTCCTAATTGGCTAAGATTGCCTAGGTATGTAATTTTAGTGCATCAAGACACCCATTGAAGATCAATGCAGTCTGGGTGTGATGGCTAATTTTACTATGCCAGAATATCAAGAGTTCCGATCCGGATGAAAGGAGAAGCCAACTCCTTGATCAAAAGAGCCGAAAGGAGAAGCTAACTCCTTAACAAAAAGAAAAAATTGATTGTCCCTAGAAATGACCCTCGAAAATTTTTGAGCTAACTTGAGTTGTTTTGCAGATATGCTCTAATCGCGGACGATTACTCTGTTTCAAGAAGGGGAGATGTCACAAATTGCTGACGTGTCAAAGCCCTAAAGAATGGAGCCAACTTATAGATGTTGGCCGAGGGGCCTAAACCCTAAGAAGAACAAGAAGCAGAAGAAGAATTCCTACCAACTTATGGGGACCCCGTCCGATGGGGCCCAAGTGACATAAAGGATTAAAATAAAGCAGGACCCACACACATAGAGAAAGAATTGCATAGATACTGATGATGTGGCAGATTTCTAGATATTACACTGACAATGTTAACGTGGCAGGCTGTACGGAATTTCACGTTTTGTGCTGACTCCTGATGTGGCAGTTGTACGGAATTTTGTAATTTAATGATGGCAGCTTTTTGGCACTACTTTTGGACCAGAAGCTTATGAGTTTGGGCTTTTCATGTAAAATGATTTTCATAGGCCAAGGGCCTTTAAATATGTGCTAAGGGATCATTCTCTGGCATGCTTCCTGAAGAAGGTGTAGAGTCTGGAGTACCGGCTTGTATATGTTGATGCAATATAAAGAAATACCGAAAGGGGCACCAAGGTTCGGGGCCAATACTCTTTGGGGTGGAATTCCGCCACTTCATGTCGCGTGTCATCTCTCTCTCTCTCAATTCAATTGTTTATTGAAGTGTTAAAATTCTGTTCAGTCTCTTCTTTTCTATTGGCATGAGGTGCTCGTATTGTGAAAGTGGTATCAGAGTATCAGTCGTGTGCTTTTTTGAAAGCATACTGGTCCTACCAAAGATCTCACAAAGCAAACCAGAGACTAATGGAATTTTATTTGAAGTATCTTTGGGTCCTGACCCCGAACTTATTAGCCACTCCCACCCTTCATACATCGTGCATCGGGCACACTCCCGTCTTCACCGCTCATGTCTACAGGACATAAGCCAAAAAGATCACTTGCAAGAGAAGGATCCAAGATTTGTTTTGAGTCACTGTTTTTCTCAAAAGCAATACCATGCAGATGTTGATGTCTATAGCTACCAAGTCGCACACTTTCAAGGACTTGGAAAGCTTTCAAGAAATTTTTTGCCCGAAGTTATATGGCTTCCGACATCTTCCTTCGAAGTGCAACTTCTGGCAAATTGGGGTATCCTCAAATGCTTGCCATGGAAATCCTAGCAGATTATAACTTGAAATTTCCTGACATCTCTCAGTAGATGTCTCTTCATGACTACCATCGCCGCCAGAGGAACATTGTCTGTCCAAGAGCTGATAGACCATGATGTGCTCGGTTACGACCTTATGAAATGAACTTAACCCTAATTTTTTGTGCACGTTTCAGGATGGAAAGTCAATGGACTTTTTGAGCTCGACTGCTGTCAAGATTTCTTTTTAAGTTTGAAATCTGTTTAAGAACTTGTTTCGTGATCCTACTTGGAATTTGTTTGAAATGGATGGTATCTGTTTTGAACCTGTTTTGTTGCCGATTTGACTCTGGTTTTAATACTGATTTTATTGATTGGTGATTTTACCCCCGGGTGGAGTAGTGACAAATGATGTTTGAGAATGCTTGCTCATTCATACTCATGGCCCGGACCCTTGTGGTTATTTGCGGGGGCAGTCTTGAATGATTGAAAAGTGTTGTTTTTACTCATGGCTCGGACCCTTGTGGTTTTTTACGAGGGGAGTATTGTTGTTGTTTACTCATGGCCCGGACCTGCATGGTTATTTACGGGGGGAGTATTAAGAAGTCTGAGTAGTGGTACTCTCAGCACCTCCGAACGAACGCACGCTACGGTCTAGGGGGCATTTGGTTGTAAAAGGCCTCTATATCTCATGGCCCGGACCTTTTTAGGTTATTTGCGGGAGGAGTGATGAGGGAGTCGTTGAACAGCTCATGGCCTCGACCTAGATGGTTATTTGTGGGGGGGAGGGGTGTTCATCGGAAGCTTTATGTTTCTATGTCTTGTAACATGCATATGTGAGCATTTGTGTTGCATTGTGATATGCCAACCACTGAATATTCCTAATTGGATGAGATTGCCTGGGTATGAAATTTTAGTGCATCAACACTCTCGTGGAAGATCAATGTGGTCTGAATGTGATGGCTACGTTTACTACACCAGAATATCAAGAGTTCCGATCTAGATGAAAGGAGAAGCCAACTCCTTGATCCAAAGAGCCGAAAGGAGAAGCTAACTCCTTGATCCAAAGAGCCGAAAGGAGAAGCTAACTCCTTAACAAAAAGAGCAAACTGATTGTCCCTCGGAATGACCCTCGGAAATTTTTGAGCTAACTTGAGTTGTTTTTTAGATATGATGTACTCGCGGACGATTACTCTCTTTCAAGAAGGGGAGATGTCACAAACTGCTGATGTGTCAAAGCCCTGAAGAATGGAGCCAAATTACAAATGCCGGCTGAGGGGCCTAAACCCTAAGAAGAACAAGTAACAGAAGAAGAAGTCCTACCAATTTATGGGGACCCCGTCCGATGGAGGCGTAGTGACATAAAGGATTTAAATAAAGCAGGATCCACACACATAGAGAAAGAATCGCGTAGGAACTTATGACGTGGCAGATTTCTTGAAATTACACTGACAATGCTGAAGTGGCAGGCTGTACGGATTTTCGTGTTTCGCACCGACTGCTGATGTGGTAGTTGTACGGAATTCCATGATTTACGATGGTAGCTTTTTGGCATTGCTTTTGGACCAGAAGCTTTTGAGTTTGAAGGCTTTTCATGTAAACTGCTTTTCATAGGCCAAGGGCCTTTAAATATGTGCTAAGGGATCATTCTCTGGCATGCTTCTCTGGAGAAGGTGCAGAGTCTACGTTCCTTGAGTTGGATTCGATCGCAAGCATGAGTTGCATGATCACTGAAAACATTGACTTGACAATCCGTGCGGCAAACGGTGCAACATGCATTGTCGATGCCATAACATAGAACACGGAAGGTGAAGTTACATGTATCACTGTTCTCATTTATTGTATCGTGAATAACTACAAAAGAAGAAAGGAAAAACACAAATAACTACAACAGAAGAAAGACAAAACACACTTGACATCCACCTTCAAAAATGCGAACCGACGTTCTGCATTACCAACCATACGATGAAAATTTCTTTTTGGAATACTTTCCGTTTGCAAGAATTTACATGTAGCACGTATACTAGGAAAAAACATTCATTCGTAGAAATAGTAGTACATCTAATCTCAATTGTAATCATCCCTATAATCTCTAATAATTGATGCCAAATTAGTCATGCTCTTGTTGCCTTCGGTGCTAGATGCTAAATGTCAATTTGCATATGTCATGTCATACTCTCTAGATGTTATATAGCAAGGCCCACCAAGCAAGACTAGTTAAGTGTGGGGAAAGGAAAAGACTTTCTGTCCCAGAGTTTTTATCTTGGAATGCATTGAAATGGGCTAGATAGATAGATATATATGTGTGTGTGTGTGTGTATATATATAGAGAGAGATGCGCACATGCACAGTTCACTCTCAAGGTCGTTCACTCTTGAACGGGTGCTGGACGATTGCAAGATTGCGCACATGCAAACAGTCGTTCATGGAGCAAATTGCTGATTTTCTGCCAGGCATATCACTGCAGGTGGACGAATCAGGACGATGGGCTATAGAAGCTCCACGTTAGCATCTTGCAGCTTTTGCACGTCTGTCAGGCAGTGCAATCTTCTTCCCGCCGTGCCAACGTTTGGCGAACGCTTCAGAACGTGATGAAGGGAAGGTGCTCCATTACGATAGAGACGTTCACCATCCGTTTTTTTGAGGACAGGGGCGTGGCGGGTCTAGCTGATGTGGAGTGCACTTTTCGGCCGAACGAAGCGCTGAATGCACACATGTGCGCACCATAAGAGAGAGAGAGAGGGAAGCTTTGGGTTGTTTTTTGCTACGATGGGGACTCGCAAGAGTGCATCGATTTCAGTATTATGAGTAGATGCAGAGTGAGAGCATCTCTCCAAATGCAATGATGTACACTAGCAGCTGCTGATATGGGCAAAAGATGATATTGTTAGTCATGCATCTGATGGTTGATCCTTCAGGGGGCTGAAGTAGATGGATATGGGACTGTTGACCTAAGGCTACCACAAACACAAGCCAAAGCCTGGATCGAATGGTTCTCGTCTAGGCGGTGGTTTGATTTGATGTGGATGGTTGCTGATGGGGATGTTACGTTGCCTCAACCTTGCAAAATCGCAAGTTCAAGGAATGGTCTTACAGTGGCAATCACCCTAGAGAGAGAGAGAGAGAGAGATGTTTACCTGCTGAAACCTATCCAAGGACCTGCTGAGTGCACTGTTTGTGGGATATGCTCGACTTGGGCAGGGCCAAGAAGCTCTAGGCTGTTTTGTGCGGATGCAAAGCGAGGGTGTCCCTCCAAACGCAATCACATAAGCTTGGCTCTGCCTTGATCGACATGTATGCCAAATGTGGCGCACTTCATAAAGCACAGAAAGTGCTCGAGGAGCTCCATGTCCGGGATGTCACCTCTTGGAACACAATTATTGTGGGATATGCCCAACTTGGGCACGGCCAAGAAGCTGTGGGCTTTTTTCGGCGGGTGCGAAGTTCTAGATGCAATCACATACGCTTGCATCTTGAAGGTTAGGCTGAGGAAGCTCTGATGTTTTCAGCAGATGCACAATGAGGGCATCTCTCCAAATGCGATTACGTACACTTGCAATCTTGTTCGAGATGTCATCTCTTGGAATGTACTGATTGTGGCATATGCCCAAGATGCTGATATGGCCAAGAATTCACGATGATGTTGTTGAAAGAAAACATTGCTTGGCACTGCCTTGGTCGACATGTATGCCAAATGTGGTGCACTTCATAAGCACAAACAGTGCTTGAGGAGCTTCCTCTGCGGGATGTTGAATTCACTGATTGCGGGATATGCCCAACTTGGCAGGGCCAAGAAGCTTTGGGTTGTTTTCGGCGGATGCGAAGCGAGGTTTTCACTCCTGATGCAATCACATATGTTTGGCCTTGTCTTGGTTGACATGTATGCCAAATATTGTGGTGCAATTCATAAAGCTCAAAAAGTGCTTGAGGAGCTTCCTCTCTGGGATATCTTCGTCAACATGTATGCCAAATATTGTGGTGCAATTCATAAAGCACAAAAAGTGCTTGAGGAGCTTCCTCTTCAGGATGCCGTCTCTTGGAATGCACTGATTGAAGAGGACAAGGAGATTGACACGTGGATAAAAATAAATGACTAAAAGAGGGAATTTGCAAGAGGATTTTGGGATTTAGTGGAGGAGTGCGAGTTATTAAGGAGAATGTGTTAAGAGGGGCCTGGGTAAAAAAACTTCACTTGGAAAGAGTGAAAGCCAACAAGCATGAAAAAGGGTGGATTTTTTTGTGGACTGTGTAAAAAAGCTTCACTTGGAAAGAGTGAAAGCCAACAGCATGAAAAGAGGTTAATGCAGCATGGTGAACAAAATAGAACAGGTCGGTGTAGAAGCGTGGCAAGGGGTCCTTTTTTTAAAAAAATTATGAAAAGATTTAATTTGACGAAAAAACATAATTGAAGCTTAAAAGTTACAAAAAATTAACCAACTTGTTGCCAAAAATTACCGACATGCGAGTCTAAATTGCAACCAGAGTCCAATTAATCTAAACCGACGCTATTTGTCTTTAAAAAATGATTATTTACACGCATTCAATTGCACTTACATGCATTGCAAACTAACAAAGTTAATGTGCACATTGCACACACAATCAAGCATTCCAAAGCAAAATCAATGCCGTTTTAAAATACCAAACAATTGTACAAACTTGAATTAATTCAATTTATGTGCTTGTACACTGAATTATTGGCAGTATAACAATGTGAAAATTGACATCAATGCCTATGTGTACCCTCATTTTTTGGGAAAGATCTTCAGCTTATTATAGGCAAGCACGGCGTCCATGAGCACAGAATAGCAATCAGCCATGTACACATGATCAAAATTAACATGTGTACATTATTGAAATCACGCTTGTACATTCTCTTGCGGCTTACACAAGAAGTTTTGAACAAATTCTCACAATAATTCCCACATTGTGACTTACCTCAACATCATGAGCTTATGTGAGGGAGGCACTGCATACCTAGCTAGGTACGATTGGGGGCAAGGGACCACCGGCGGTCCCTTGTCCCCAATCGTACCTAGCTAGGGAGGCGGGCCGGTGGTCCCTTGCCCCCAATTGTACCTAGCTAGGTATGCGGTGCTCGAGCTAGGTGCCTCTCGAGCAGAAGCTCATAATGTTATTCATTGTATGAAAAACACTGGAAAAGACTCCGTTTTCCTACATGAGAAAATTTATAAATCTTCTTGTAATTACTTGAGCAAAATATCAACAAAAGAAAGACATATTATTCAATTAGCATCATAAATCAAACATCAATTGCATTGAAATGTGCTCATAATCAAGCAATTCACGTACGTGATTACTTCGTTAGCGTAAGAGGCATTTTCCTATCCCTTATCTCTCGTTAACCCACGTGGCTCCTCTTTTTTTAATAAAAACCCACAGATGAAAAGCTCTTTAAAAAACTACGTTGTCAAAAGCTACCAAGTGAATAAAATAAAAAAAGCGTTCTGCGTTGCTCTCAGCAGCAATTCGATCTTCTCCACAAGCAGTTCGCAAGTTCCAAAAGCAGTCACAAGCAGTTCGCAAGTTGCAGCCACAAGCAGTTCGCAGGTTGCCAGAAGCAGCTCCTAGCTTTGTCTACAGGTTTGTCTTTGGCGTTCTTGTTTTTTTTTTCCTCTCGCTATGCCTTAAAAAAAAAAAGAAGCATGCACTGCCTCCTCTCTCCCTCCCTCTCTCTCTCTCTCTCTCTCCCCCCCCCCCCCCCCCCCCCCCCCTCAAACAGGACATGAGCTAGAAGAACTGGTCACTGAGCTTCACAATAGTATAGACGCATATTCAAAGAGCACAAGGTTGAGAAGTTCTTGATATGCTTCTTATTCGGGATGTTGAATTTTGCTATGCAATGATTGCCGGAATGCATAGCAGTGGCAAGAAAGCACTTTGGTGTAGGCCTCTCTTTTCCATTGAAAAGAATCACGCGTTTTGTATCCACAGTAAATCCACCACAGAGAAGAAGCAATATTCACTACACAAGTCAAGCATAGACAGGAAGAGCATGCGTTGTTGCAATGCTTTGGTCTATATGTATGCCAAATGTGGTGCCATTGCGAAAGGATGAAATTTTTTTGTAGGTATCCTCTCCAAAATGTCGTCAATTAGGTCGCATTGATTTTAGGATATGCCCAATATAGCTGTGGCAAGGAAGCTCTGGGCTTTTCCACCAACTCCAAAGGCAAGGCCTCCCTCTAGATACAATCACTTTTCCTTGCGGGCCTTCTTCACATGAGCAAGAGATTTCATGATGAGATTTGTAGTCAAGGGCTATTGAAGGAATATGTCCTAATGGCGATGCTTTGGTCGATACGAATGCGGTCAAATGCAAGAAATGCCCAACATGGCTAGGAAAAATGAAGCTATGGTTGTTCACCTTAAAGATGTGGCAAAACCTTCACATGGGTGAGACTATTCAGAATGAGATTGCCAGTCAGGGTTTGCTAAATGAAGATGGCATGTGTAACAATGCATTGGTTGATATGTATTTCAAATGCAAGTGCCTCACAAAAGAACGAATGGTCTCGATGCACATTCTATTCAGGTTCTCATTATTTGGATAGCATTGATTGCAGGATATGCCCCACCATGGATGTGGCAAGGAGGCTCTAGGTTTTTTTCACCAGTATCGAAAGGAGGGCAGCCTCTCTCGAAATAAAATCATTTATGTTTCCACCTACAGTCATGTGGCCATACACAAGACATTCATATGTGTAAGATAATTCACTATCAAATTTCTACTTAGGGGCCGTCGTTGCAAAAAAATATGCTTGACAATGCTTGGTTTGATATGTATTCCAATGTGGTGCGTCACAAAAAATTGTAATGGGCATCCTCTCTAGAAGGTCGTCATTTTGAATGCGTTGATTGTAGGATATGCCCAACATGGATTTAAGGAAGCTAGAAAGACCTTCTCCATGTGGCCTTTCGCAAAAACTTCAAGTGGACGCAAGATGCTGATATGGGCACCAAAATTCACAACTATATTGTTAGTCAGAGGCTACTGAAAAAAGATGTTGTGCTTGGCATTGTCTTGGTCGACATGTATGTCAAATGTGGTGCGCTTGAGAAAGCACAAGCGGAATGTCGCCTCTTGGAATGCACTGATTTCAGGACGTGCACAACAAGAGCAGGTCTAGAGAGTCTACGCTGTTTTCGACGGGTGAGATGTTGTACTTGGCACTTCTTGGCTGATATGAATGGTGCGCTTGAGAAAGCACAAAAAATGCTTGAGATCCTTCCTGTCCAGAATGTCACCTCTTGGAATGCATTGATTGCACGATGTGCGCAACAAGAGCGGGGAAGCTCTAGGCTATTTTCAATGGACAAGATGTCGTGCTTGGCAAAAGTGCTTGAGGTGCTTCTTGTCCGGCATAAGCACAAAAAGTGCTTGAGGAGCTTCCTGTCCGGAATGTGTGCAAGAAGAGCAGGGCCAAAAAGCTCTAGGCTATTTTCAGCGGGTGCCAAGCAAGTGTATTTCTCCAAATTCAGTCACCTACACTTTCGTCTTAAAGGCTATGCTTACATCTTGAAGCCATGTGGCTCTATGCAAGTGCTCAAGGAGCTTCTTGTCCAGAGTGTGGACTCTTGCAATGCACTGATTGCAAGAATTTCCCACCCTGTTTGGCACTGTGTTCGTCGACATGTATGCCAAATGTGGTACGCTTGAGAAAGCACAAGTGCTTCCTGTCCAGAATGTCACCTCTTGGAATGCATTGATTGCGGGATGTGCAACAAGAGCAGGGCCAGAAATCTCTAGGCTATTTTCAGTGAGTGAGATGTCATGCTTGGCACTGTCTTAGTCGATATGTATGCCACATATGATGCGCTTTAGAAAGCACAAAAAGTTCTTGAGGTGCTTCCTGTTCGGAATGTCGCCTCTTGGAATGCATTGATTGCGGGATGAGCGCAACAATAGCAGGGCCAGAAAGCTCTCACCTATTTTCAATGGGTGAGATATCATGCTTAGCACTATTTTGGTCGACATGTATGCCAAATGTGGTGCGTTTGAGAAAGCACAAAAAGTGCTTGAGGTGCTTATTGTCCAGAATGTTGCCTCTTGGAATGCACTGATTGCGGGATATGCACAAAAAGAGCAGGGCCAAAAAGATCTAGGCTATTTTCAGCAAATGCAAATTCAGTCACCTACACTCTCGTCTTGAAGTCTATGCTTACATCTTTTAGGCACATGGCTCTGTACAAGTGCTTGAAAAGCTTTCTGTCCGGAGTGTGAACTCTTGGAATGCACTGACCGCAAGATTTTCCCCATGTGACACGGGGTAGGGCTAGAAAGCTCTAGTCTGTTTTCGATAGATGCGAAGCGAGGGCCTCTCTCTTTATGCAATCACCTACGCATGCATCTTGTGACTATATGCGAGATGATGATATGGGCACAAAAATTCACAATTATATTGTTGGTCGGAGGCTGCTGAAAAATAGACAAGCAGAGCATGATGAGGAGTTAGAAGGAACAGGTTTTTCTTTTCTGACCGCACTCATTGCAAGATATACCCAACCTGGCTCTGGCAAGAAAGCTCTGGGCTGTTTTTACCAAATGTGAAGGAAAGGCCTCTCTCTAATTGTAGCGCCTGGGCCAAAATAATGTCATCCCATGTGGAATCAGGAGGTTTCTTTAAATTCTTAAAAAATGATTAGATTGGGCAAGATTCGCAAAGGGCACATGCATGCGAATCAGTTGCCAGATCATTTTGTGATATGAACTTTTGAAGTGCTTCTTTAGCTAAGTGGTTATGTTCATCTCTACAGCTCTGAAGCTCATTAAGGAGCCTTGGGTGATCCAAGCTATTACCAGGGTCAAGGAGTGGAAACGACTCTCCACCACTTCCATCAGCTAGCCAGGAAAGCATGCATCATTTCAATCGCAACACAAGATGCTTGTATGGGCACAAAAATTGAGCCTGATATTGTTATTACGAGCTATTGATGAAAAAGGATGTTGTGTTTGTCAATGCCTTGGTCAATATGTATGCCAGATGTAGTGCACGTTTCACAAGAAGGTCTATCGGGAATGTTGCCTCTTGGAATGCATTGATTGCAGGATGTGCGCAACAAGAGCAGGGCTAAAAAATCTAGGCTGTTTTCAATGGATGCAAAGCATCGAAATGCATTGGTAGCAAGATACACACAACAGGAGCAGGGCCAGAAAACTCTATGCTGTTTTCAGCTTCCTCTTCGGAGTGTGGACTTGTGGAATGCACCCATTGCAAGATTTTCCATTGGAGAAAGCTCTAGTCTGTGCACATCTTGAAGGCATGTGGCTCTACGCAAGATGCTCATATAGCAATACAAATTCAGCCTGATATTGTTAGTCATGGGCTGTCGGTGAAAAAGGATTTCATGCTTGGCAATGCCTTGGTCGATATGTAATCCAAAGGTGGTGCACTTGAGAAAGCACAAAAAGTGCTTGAGGAGCTTCCTGTCCGGAATGGCGTCTCTTGGAATGCACTGATTGCGGGGTCTGCACAACAAGACCAAGGCTAGAAAGCTCTAGGCTGTTTTCAGCGGATGCAAAGCATCGAAATGTACGGATTGCGAGATACACACATCAGAGCAAGGCTAGAAAGCTCTAGGTTGTTTTCAGCTTCCTATCCGGAGTGTGGACTCTTGGAATGCAATGTCTGCATGATTTTCCCCATGGCAGAAAGCTCTAGTCTATGTTTAGCAAATGCAATCACCTATGCATGCATCTTGACGGCATATGGCTCTACACAAGATGCTGATATGGGCACAAAAATTCAGGCTAATAATGTTAGTCAGGGGCTGTTGTTAAAAAAAGATGTCGTGCTTGGCAATGCCTTTGTCGATATGTATGCCAAATGTGGTGTACTTGAGAAAGCACAAAAAATGCTTCTTGAATTTCATAGCTTATATGCCCAACATAGTTGTGGAAAAGATGCACACCGGATACGAAGGGAAGGCCTGTTTCCATATGAAAAATGACATGCTTGGTGACACTTTGGTTTATTCTCTGTAGACTTTTATCACTTGGAATGTATTGACCATAGGATATGTCCAACATGGCTATGGCAAGGAAGCTTTAAGTGGTTTTAACCAAATGTAAAGGGAAGATCTTTCTCCTAATTCAATCACCTATGCTTGCCGCATGAAGGCCTATGGCCTAATGCAAGACACTCACATGTGGGAGAGAATTATGACAAGACAAAGACATGCAAACTCTTTGTGAGACAAATGGTGGGATCCACTAATCTTTAAGGACTTGCGTCTGTCTGAAAATTTTAGTTTAAGGTAGGGTGCATTGGTGCCACTGAAACAGAGGGCGCATTGCTTGAAGGACTTCCTATCCTCCGACTGTTCCATTGGAACGCATTGATGGGGCATGTAGATCATGGCATTGTGAACACAAGAACATATCAACTCGAGGTAACAAGATTTGTAGAAAACAAAGCACAAGCTCTCTCTCTCTCTCTCTCTCTCTCTCTCTTTCAAGCTTCTCTTCTAGGTTCTTGCTTTCTCTTACTCTTGGACTCACTTCAATCCAACACAAATGCGGCTAACGAAGCATTCTAGTTAGTGAACATTAGTGAGAGAGTAAGAAAAAAAAGTGAAATCAATGAGTTATAAGCATTGGCGAGAAACTTGTACCTAATTAGGTGAAATCAAGCTAAAATTGATGAAAATTGCGAGTTATGCTCAACTGCGAAGGAGCAAAAACCACCAATTATAGAACACCAAAAACGCCTAAATTTAACTCTACTTCTCATGAAAATTAGTAAGTTTCTCTTCTTCAAACAACCACCTTGGTTACGGCCGCAAAAATATTGTGTGACTGTAGCATAGTAAAACTACACAAGGTCAATACAATCTTTCACTTGTCCATCCAAAGAAGGTAACCACCCCACTAGGGCATGGAGGCATCTCACAAGAATGAGAGCTCTCTAGAATTTGTAATATAAGAAAAATCACTAATGAAAGAGTAGAAGCTCATTGAGAGAATCCATGGAAGGGCCAATCTCTTCTGCTCTATCTCCCTCAACCAAACACACATGTATATGTATTGTACTCTCATTCTTACAACACACACCTCTGAACAAGTGCGTGTCAGGCCAAGGGCTAGAGGGCAGGGCCCGACCTAGGGGAGTCAGGGACTTAGGCCAAGGGCCGGACTGAAGGTGTGGACAAGGAATCCAGTTAGGGCAAAGGGCCATGGGCTCTCCTATAATAGGTTGGCTGGGAGGAGGATCCGGCATTCAGTCTCCCCTCGGCCTTTCACTGGTATCAGAGCTTAGGAGGGGGAACCATGGAAGGGGGAAAGGACTCTCTCAGTTTCTCTCTCGATCTCAGCATGAGGTATGGCCTCCTTTTCGACAGGGGTTTCTCTCTCTCTCTCTCTCTCTCTCTCTCTCTCTCTCTCTCTCTCTCTCTCTCTCTCTCTCTCTCTCTCTCTCTCTCTCTCTCTCTCTCTCTCTGGTTTGCAAGAACAGGACGTGCATGTCTAGCATGCTCATGCAAGGCGTGGTGTGCAAGGCGGCTAAGCAAGAGGATCACGACGAAGGCCGTGTGCAGGGCCTGTGTGCAGGGCCACTAGTGCCGAGGAGGCGGGCAAGGTCAAGGTGCATAAAAACGAACGAGGTTGGGCTCGTCAGGGTCGCGAGGCCCTAGCCAGTGGTTTTCGACAAAGGGCAGAACCCCGGTTCTCCATGGACAGGACCCTGCGTGGTTTTTCCTTCTCGTTCTGCCTTCGTCACCGCCATGGCTTTCCTTGGTGTTTCAAATTCGAGCGCCCTTTGGGGCTTGGGGAACTTGGGCATCCCCTTTCCAAGGAGGCTTTCCCACCCCACCCCATATCTACACTATCTACACATAAGCCCTCGAGGTCTTGCCGAGCGGTACAAGCCGATGGCAGTACACGAAGTCGATGTGGATCCCAAGCCATTCCCAGTACGACAGAAATTTTCCAATTGTCTGAAAATTGTGGTTTGGCTACGACAGTTGGCTACGATAGCTCTTAGACACTCGAGCATGATTTGCGCATCAACAGGGAGACTCTCCATGGTTTCAAGTCCACTTGGATTCACGAGGAGCTTGGTATGGATGGTCATGCAACATGACAGATGTTGCATTGCGGCTACAACGACGTGTGCTCACCATTCGAAGCGGACTTGTACGAGTCGTTTTTTGATGTTCGGCAACGCATGTGACAAATCGAATGCATGCAAGGCATGGGCCGGGTGTCATGGAAAGGCTTCAGCATAGAGAATACAAATTATGATGACATGCAAGGCATTTTACTATGTATTTCAATCCTGATGCCATCTTCAGGGATCTTCAAAACCTTTATTTTGCTACAAAGTTGGAGTTTCCTAACACTCATTGCAAGTTCATGCAGGGCTTGCTCAATAAGGCAGGATATTGAGCATGAAGTCAGAGGCCAGGTAATGCAACCACTATTGCACAACTCAGATACACTTTGTTTGGTAATTTTAAGCTTACAAGTCCGTTGCGAATAAGGCAAGGCCTTGGTAGCAGGAAACGGCAACGGTATTCACTAAAGCATTTCTCGATTGGCAACTTATTCCATTATTCTGATGGAAAGATCCATCGGCAAGCGTCGTTTATGAGGTACGCAGTTTCTTTTTTGTTTCTTGAGCATGTGCTTGATAACTATGGTATGCCATGGACGGTTATGAGTGGTGAAGGACAAAAGTGCTCAACTCAAGCAGGTACACGGCACATCTATTGCACGTATTTTTCTTTTTTCCAACACATTGTCCAACGACAAGGTCGATTATTTGTGAATGCTCGACAAGGTTAACTTTCTCTTGTTATGCCATTGTAAATTGGCAAGAGTATATGTTCGTTATGAACACCATAACAGTGCATAAGTACTTTTGTGGAACATGGCTTCCCTTTTGACATTTGGCATAGCGGTTCCCACAGTTTGGAATATGCTAATAGCATACAAACTTAGGGAAACTTTTCAAGATGTCTGCAAGTTTTTAAATCACACGAGGACGTAGCTATCTCACTCAATGGCTATGAGCCCGCTTCAAGCGAACTACCAAAAACCTCGCCACAAGTGGGTGACAAGGTTAGTACATTTCAAGTTATGTTTGTTATTGTCTGTGTTTTACTTTTTATTTTGAAAACGATCTCTCTGTCGTGCAAAGCAAAGTGCTTGGGCAGACTCCATACGAAGCAACTGTACAAGCAAAGTGCTTTACCTGTCTTCATGTGAAGCACGACTTCTCTTTTGTGCCATAGTCTTATCGATTGACTTTGGATGAATGATAATGGCACACATCTTTGGCACTATATGGATATAAGCTCATAGTTTACACAACGGTGTATTGTGATGTATCCATGCCAGTGTAATCGTGCCAAGCACGTATACTAGAGGCTCACATGGTTGAGAGTTTCATTGAAGCCAAGGGCTTATCATTCTATTTTTTGATATGTCTACATGGCATACTAGTATGATGGACGCACAACACCCATCATTGCATACGCTTCCGCTATAGCACTAGCTACTCTGTCAAGGTCGAGCTCCGTTGTTATTGTTTTTAGACATTTTATTTTTATGTTTAATCATAGGCAACGTGCCATACATCTGCACCCCGATACAGTCACGATTACATACAAGGTAAGTGGGTGAAGATGTGACTTTTGATACCTCTCTCTACGAGGGCATAGTACAATTACATTGATGTATGCTTATAGGATATAAGCTATGACACAGGCACGGTCTGCACTAGAGCATTTGAAAAGGGCATACAACACATTAGAATACGGGGATTTCCTTAGTCCAGCATTCTCTCTCTCTCTCTCTCTCTCTCTCTCTCTCTCTCTCTCTCTCTCTCTCTCTCTCTCTCTCTCTCTCTCTCTCTCTCCGGGAAAAGTGAAACTAGGCATGATTTTATTAAAATCTGTTTATGTCAATACGGTAACAGTAAGGGCTAAGCGCCATCTATTGACACTTATTTTGGAATGGCTAAGAGCCATCTTTTTGTAATCCATCAGTGATTGCTTTCAAGATCAACCAACTCTATTCAATAGAGTACCCATCGCTTATAATGGACAAGCAAGGGTCTTGCCATTACAGATTTTTTGGGCATTATTTTAGCACTACACACTTTACGTGTGACAGTCTAGTTGAGTTTTTGACCGTCTTAAACTCGTAAGGGCTTATCTCTACCAAGGTGTGTGGATGAAGCCAGCATTTGGACAACAAGGCTACTCACACAAAACCACGATTATGGATTTTTGGGTGTCCAATTTTGGTGGAGCTCCTATTAGCACTAAGAGTGCTTATATGAGTACAATTTGGGGTAAGACCCAGAGCGTGATTATTACTCTTAGTAAGGATTGATGGTCTATTCTTGGAACCTTAACACTTTCATTTTCATGGAAAGAAGTCCACAAACTGCGAAGGGGTAGTGGGAATATTTCAACTTCCAAAGTAATGAAATGCCAGAGGCAAACCCAAGGGGGTCATGGACAAAGGCCACGGGCCGGCTGCTCGTTGAGAAGTTCTCATGCAACATTTAACCAAGGGGTTTGACAATGTTTCTTTAACCAAGGGGTCTGGATTGCAATGGCAAGGTTACATGTGCAATACTACTTGCATTTCACTCAATTTCAATTAGTGTTCTTAGGCCTTTGCAGGCGGGAAATTTGGGCAGGTGTCTTTCCCTCCAGATAAGTGAACACTATGCTCAACCTCCAGAGAGATGACAAGGTCATGTAAGAGCCAAGAATTTTGGGCCGTTGTGTGCAAAATACATTTTTTGCATTACGCAATTATGGACCCACTGGTAGGTTTTTATTTGGCACATGTTGTCACATGGGATACAACATGGTTTAGGAACTTGAGGAGTTCGGTTTAGGCAGTGTGGAGCATGGATAATGAGGGTCTCTCTCACGCACGTCACATGCGTGTTTTATAGTTACCTCCACACCCAAGTACATCTCGTACTTGAAGGACGTTTTTTCAGACATTCTTACCTGAGACATATTCCACATGTGAAGAATATGAGTCTCTGGGACAGAGACTGGCGCTGCTACTTCAATTATGTGTCGCGACGATGTCCTTAGGTGCTGGTCATATCTGTTTTCTAGACCATTATCAGCACGATGTATCAGGAGCAATTTCAGTGGCCATAAATTGTTGAATACTTAGAATGACTTGTTAAGGTACAAGTGCTGCTAAACAACATTACAAATGGTTGTTTAACATTATATATGGTTGTTTAACATTACAGATGGTTGTTTATACATATAGCAAAGCTATGAGTTGTTAATGAAAAAAAATTTATTGTTTGCACCTAGAAGTGACTTTTGTTTCACCTTCTATTATGGTTCAAACGTTTCAGCAAGGATTGCAAATGATTGCAATAGAAAATATTTAGTTTCTTTGTGCAACTATTTACACTTCTTCAATGTGTGCTAGGAGCATCACATTCGCCAAAATTATTGGCAGGACAATTATGGATATACAGGTTTGGATCTATTTTTTGCTAAATGAATGCACACTAGGTGTTATAGGCCCTAGTGTTTAGCAAAAGCTGATTTGGAATATCATGCGTATTCATCAAGTTGTTGCTTATGAAGCATTTTTCATTTTTGCACTCTATGTGCAGTATCTCTAGAGATTACTTTTGGGTCTACCAATCACCAATAGAGGTCATGGCTCGGTTTGGGTTCTTGTGGATTTTTTAAGTTAACCACGATGGTTGTTCCGCGCATTGTTGATTCCTCAGCAATGTTGTACGATATTGGGATCCCCATTTACCAGTCATCTGGGAAGACTGTCTATAAACCGTGGGGGAAACACACCTCAGTACTGACAGTTATCCAAGGGGATAGGCAGATTACAAAGTGTATTCTTGTGCTAAAGGATATGCAAAGTGCGTACATTAGCACCAAGCAATTCAATTAATAAGCATTTATTGCTCTACTTAGAGTTTGCTTACCATCAGATAAAGAATGTTTGCGATTAGGTTTAGTCTCTTCATGTACAAGTCAGCTTCTCAACCTTGAACACTAGTTATGGTGGGGTTGTCTATTGGTGAAATTTGAGAACAAATCAAGGACTTACACTTGGCTGATGAGTTATGTCAGTAAGTTACCTTTGTGGAAAGGGAACTTTCAGGTACATCTTTATTGTGATAAGTCGTTTAGCATGCTCATGTGCGTTCTAAATGGATTCTACACACTATGATTGGATTGGAACCAATAACACAAGATGGTTGCAAATGGACAACAATGTGCAAAATCAAGATGTTATTGTTGATTATATTGCACCTCCTATTGCACCATGTTTCGATCAAACAAACAGCTGGATCCATGAGGGATACCACTGTGAAAAACATTAGTGTTCTTATGAAGATCCTACCACTTGTTTTCGAGGACGAAAACACTTCTCCAAGGAGGGAGTAATGTTAGGCCAAGGGCTAGAGGACAGAGCCCGACCTAGGGGAGTCAGGGACTTAGGCCAAGGGCCAGACTGAAGGTGTGGATAGGGGATCCAGCTAGGGCAAAGGGCCATGGGCCCTCCTATAATAGGTTGGCTGGGAGGAGGATCCGGCATTCAGTCTCCCCTCGGCCTTTCAGTACGCACATACACATGGAGCTAACTAGAAAGCATGCCAAGCTTTAGTCTCAAATGATGCACACAATTTAAATTGATCATGCACATAGGTACGCTTGGAAAGAGTGACAGATGAATGCATAGCAAGAGAAAGTAAGAATGCTCAAGCATAGAATGCAAGTAATACACACATGTTCAAACATAGAATGCAAGCAATACATACATTAGCATAGTTAGTATGTAAGAAAAAGATTAGTATTGAAAAAGAAGGAGAGAGACACGTTAAGCAAACCCAAGTTTACTTCTTCTCCAAAAGGCCAATCCACATTTCATGAAGTGACTTTTATGCTTAGGGTTGCATAAACAATGTCCAAGCATCTAAAACTAATGAGCACACTTACATAACTAGTTACTTAGATTTTTCAATTCGTAGACCGCTTTCGCACCTATACTCCAATATAACCTTCACTTTGAACATTGTAGCTTGCTATTGTGTGGTGAGAAAATCAATACACATATAGAAGCCTCCAAAGAGAAGAATTTTTTCATGACATATTGGATATGGACCATAATCGCCCATTTGAATCTCAACAAATACCCCATGATCACTTTTCAAAGAAGTCACTCTTGGATGATATAAGCCCATCCTTTGTCTCAAAACTTATACTCAACAAGCCTCATATACCAAACCAAGTTTGTAGAGGGTTTTTTAGAACCATAGAGAAATTGAAAAATGCTTCGATAGTTACCAACCATGTCTTTAATCCCTATAGTTACCTCTCAATCAATGTTAATAGAGACTTCTAAAAAGACTAGCCTAATCGTGCCATGCATATTGAGGTTTAAATGGAAACCAAATTTCAAACACCTTGACAATGGTATAATAATCATAGAAACGCTCAAAATAGCCATTAGATGACCAGCAAAAAGTACAAAGATGTTCCTAAGATCCAGTATGTCGTTGCCAGAAGACAATGAAATTTTTTAATCTTGATAACAAAACGATCAAACATCACCCTTCAAATGCCTTCGCATGTGTTAATCCACACTCACAACTGAAACGATGGAGTGTAGGTGTCTTTGCTTCTCTTCAGTGCACAACACACACATACCCACATTGCTATGGCTTGTGTTCCTTGCAAAGACCATCAACAAAAGATGCACAAGCTATCTTGCTCCACTAAGAAAGTCCATTTTCATTGCTAGAAAAAAGCATAGCTTATTTTTCCACTAAAAAAACAAGGATGTAGAAACAATCCCATGTGTAAAAGCCATAATATTTACATTCAAATGATGATTTTTTTAGTCTAAAAAACACTTTAGAGTAACATAAGTGATATTTACACTCAATTTTCATAAGTTAAAAATGTCTAAAACTTGTGGTGTGCTTTGCCATGGTCCGATGCAAAGAAACTCCATAGCATCTCAATGCCAGTCAAAGTGTAGTACCTAGATCAATGACACGTCTCAAAGGCTTGAAAAAAACAAGAAACTTGAAATCATGTACAAGAAATCAGAGAAGCTAGAATACCTTGACACAAAGAAAAATGGTATGGAATCTTGAATAAGCAGCACATCCTCACCAGACCTAATGTAGCTTCAAGGAGTTGAATCCTTGCTCCGGTAGCCACATAGTATGCAATTGCATGCAATGCTACAGAAACAATGTGTCATGCTCTTTGTCATCAGAGATATAAAAATGTATATACTTTAACACATTGTCAGCCTCGTTTCAAACATAGGTGATGTGCACCATGGTTGTGAGTTGTGAAGGGTACCAATGCATGATTGGATTTCATTTTTCTCCTTGAAAGAGTATTTCTTAACAAAGTTTATAATAGAGACTACCACATGTATAGGAAACCTTTAAATGTAGTCTTTGAATTGCTTAGATTGCCACTTCACAATAAAAATATTTCTAATGTAGGTGGTTAGATGCTTTTTAAGGAAAGATGTAAAACACATCCCATTTCCTTGACCAGTAAAAGATTCAAAGAAAACATTAGACTCACGTTGAGCTTCTGAAGCAAACGCTTCCTTTCATTATCCAAGAATTTAGGTTTTTAATTACAAAGGTTGGCTTTTATACCCCAAGGTTCAAATAATGGATTTCTAACTATTTGGGCTCAATAAATACAAAGTTGACTTTTATACCTTAACCAAAGTTGAGATAATGAATTTCTAGCTATTTAAGCTCAATACAAGGCTTAGAAACTGCATATGATTACAAACTTGGATGCCTTCAACCCCCTTTAGAATCATTGACAATCAATAGTATTACAACGGCTTTGGACTTTGCAAGATTTTCCAATGATACAAAGAGATTTAATACATTCAATTGGCTCTAAAAATGAGTGGCACCCCTTTTGATGCTCGTTCTATTGCTCTTGTTAGCTGAGCAACTAACATTCCCCCCTTCCTTGGCGCTACCTTTCTTTGTGCATGTTGCTCAAGATCCTGTTGGTATCCGAGGCGAAGTTATTTATCTCACTTGACATAAATTGCATGGTGACTTTATTTCTTTGATGAAGTGCGGAGTAACTAACAAATCTTGCCCATAGATTGGTGATGATAGGGCCAAAAGCATGGGTTAAAAAAACACATTAAAGCTGCATCCAACCAACTCCTTACATAAGCTAACCATGCCCCCCTATATTGAATCCCTTGCCATGTGTGCATCTCCTTGGATAGGGGCCTCAACCCCTACACCCATAAACTCTTTGCCATACTAGACCATAGGCTTGTTGTTGTAGGAACATTGCTCATCACAATACAATACCATTGTGCAAGAGAGAAGACTTAAACAATAACCAATGCCTTGGAAGAAGCCAAGGGTAAACCAGAAGGGAAATGGGTTCCAAATATGATTATGCAAGCTCAAAAAATCTACCATGGCCGTATTAGTATATGGTCGTCGTAACTAACACAACCAGCTTGTTAGGCGGAGCTAGCTCAAGAAGCCTATGCCATAAACAAGGTTGGCAAACCAAGGCATCTTCTTTGCTTTGTTCTTATAGTAGCTTAGCACCTTACGCATATTGGTGCTTAGATGTAGAGGTTTTCATTCATGGAACTCTCTCTCTCTCTCTCTCTCTCTCTCTCTCTCTCTCTCAATCAATTTTGTTTCATTTGTCTTTCCGATAGACGGATGACATACACACAATGTACATTTGATTTGTCTCATAGGCCGATTTCGGCCTGACATAGACGTTAAAAATCTTTCTTTTCTTTCTTTTTCTTTCTCTCTCTCTCTCATAGCAACATACAAAGCTACTATACACTAGTGTGTAGATCCTTTGCAAGGCTTTTGACCTACATGGTTTTGAGCCTTTGAGGGAGAAACATAGCAAGTTTAATAGAGAAATTATGAGAAAGAGCTCTTAGGTAATATAGTGAGAGTCTTAACTACATAGGTAGAGTAAGCAGATTGTTTTGACCAATAGTTAAAGAAACAAATACGAGGTTAAAGCAATAGTTAATGAGCAAGCAAGTAGATAATAAAATCTAAACAAGTCAATATTCTACAAGAGAAGTGCACTTTTTGCTAGAGTGAGTTTGGAACAATTGTAAATTTAGATGGTTTTATTAAAGGCATAAGAGGCTTACAAGAACTTCATGTTGGCTACTATCATTAATTGTATGCCATTTCAACCTCACTAAGGCTTTTGCTTTCAACAAAAAAAGCTTTCAACAGGTGAAAGGGCAGGCCTGTCTGATATGATTTTTTGAACTCCAAGGTGATTGCCATGAGGTTTATAAGCAGAAATGACGGTGGATTTTTGTCGTAGGTTTTTCAAAAGTTTTGATCACTAATTCTCCTCCCAGCTACGAAGTGTTACCTCAACTTGGGAAGAAATTTACTTCGTTTTCTGACCCTACAATACCATTGTCAAAGTAGAGCTCAAGAAAATAAGAGTATCCAAAAATTTATACTTTATGGATTTTAATTGACACAGCTAGCAACTGCAAATGACCGACTTGATCAAGAGACTTTTGAAGTGAAAAACCAAGGTAAAGACTCACGTTGGCATTTTGAAACAGAAAATTGAAAAGCCAAGAGTTGTGCCCTAGATGGAAGGGGGACCATTCACAAACTTAAATATATCTTTCTAAAACAAAAAGTTGAAAAAAAAGTCCATGAGGCTCTTCATTAAAACGAATAAAAAATAGGATTAAAAAAATTATACGTGTTGCATGGCATGTTTTAACAAGCCAAAAAGAAACTACGATCTATGCAGACCAGTCCTCATATGAAACAGATACAGAGATATATCACATTTTTACATAAGAGGCACATATATAATACAATTTTACATAGATGCACAGATATATTACATTTTTACATAGTGCACAACCCCCACCAAGGTGACATCAGCTAGCTGTTGTCGCATTGCAACACAGTTTTATAACAAAAATAGCATACTGTGAACTGCCTTCAGCCTTCATCATGGTTTCCCCTCCTCAAGCTTTTCAACTTGTTTTGCTGCTGAACTTCCCTGGCGACACATTCCACAGGCATTCTCAACTCGCACTTCCTGATGTTTCCCTTTTCTCCTCCCATGTGTTTTCTATCTTGATCGAGATACAACTTCGGTGTCCGGTGGTCACTTTGAGAACCCGACCACGTGTTGTTGCTAGAACCAGGAAACAGCTCCATTGAATGACATTTGAGTGTTATCTTTCTCATCTTCTTTTTGTAAGTTTCTGGAGTGCGTCTGGCGGATGGTGGCACATTTCGTGGCATATGGCAACGGGAGCACAGTTTTGAGGCTGTTAGAGGTTCCCTTGGAGACACCTTTGGTAGCAAAAGGGGGGACCCTTTGCATCTGCCAGTAAATCTTGTAGCTATTTTACATGATAAAGACTGATTTGGTACATTTCCAGCAGATGGTATTTCTCGGAGCTCCTGTCTCCGTTTTACGAGCTTCATGCAAGGCTCTTGTTTATCAGGTTCCTGTCGCCTCTTCACAGCTTTCACTGAAGAGCCTGAATTGCACTCCATCCGTTTCCTCAACTTGTTCTCTTGAATCTCCACAGTGCTCTTTACGTCAAGATTTCTCAAAAAGGAATCTGCCCTTCTATTCTCCCTTTGTCCATCTAGTAGCCACCTGCATGAGACTTCACTGTCAACATGACTGCTCCTCGGGTGGAAAATTAGACAGCAGCTAATTCCAATGCAACAATTCTCGTAAACAAAAATTGTTAAGTGCCCTGTCAACATGCATTGAGGGATGCATATGGAAAACTTTAACAAACATAGAATTACGTGTTGCAATCTCAAATAAGCAAGCAAATGTCTGAACAGAAGTAACCTAATACTAGCCTGGTAAATGGACACAATTTCGATGAGGCTGTTGATGGGTGCAAGCCCAAGGAGGTTTCGAGTTCACCTGACAACTCAGCTCCTGAGTTGATTCTACATCGATTGGTGATGTTCTCTTGCATGACTTTCTTCAGAGATTGTTGCTTTGCAGTGTTTTTCACTCTTGCATATAAGAGCAGAGGGAGGAGAAGGCTTCAGCCCCTGAGTGAGGTATTTCAAGTTCAGTGTGATTCTCTCTACCTCCTTTAATCTGCCAAACTCTAGATCAGAGTGTAGCTGTATATCACCTCCATGGATAGTAGGAAGGGAGATGTATCGAGGAGGATTCTTCACAAGAGGGGTGAAGAATCAATCTGAGTGTGGGGGTGTATACACCATTGGACGGTGCACCACCCTCGGCAAATGCGTATAAAACTCTGGCAACAAGACCAGCTAGATCCAATGATCCATCCCTTGTCTCCACTTGTACAAATAACAAAAAACTCTATTGAAAGTAAGGGGGTTCTGTGCCAAAACTAGACTAGCCTCATGTGATGTCTGAAACTGAACCCCGTAGCATACTCTCCCCAGCGAGGAGACCAACACAATCCTGGGAATAGGGGGCGAGAGTAAGGCAGCTCTGAGGAAGTCTAGAAGCCTCTAATGTAGCCACTGAACTGTGAATGAGCAAAGTGTATCTCAAGGGTGCATTCAATACGCGTATTTATCAGTCTTCCCACACCATACAATAAATACCATACCGATATTCGGTACTTTGCGTACTGGTTGTATTTATACGCACACATACTGGCTGAACCATCAATGGTTCACACCTGCCGGGCACATCCACAAAAGTGTCCTCACTCCCTATTACTTGTACTTGGGAGGTACCTAGATTGACTGGACGAAATGCTGAACTCTTAACACCCCCCAAGGAGTTGGAGTCAGCAATCTGCAACTATAAGGTGAGGGTTTTGTGGACGAGGATATCTGCAGCAAACAAATCTTTGAGTTGGAACAGTACGCAGCTGCTATAACATCCAGCCACTACCCTCAGAAGACGTTCAAGAAGCATGAACAAATGCCTCACTACGAAGTGGTATACGACCAACATAGCAAAATAGGCGCATCAACTGACAAGCCCTCAGGTGCAAACCATCTTTCACAAGCATGCAAATAGGTTGAAGAGTATGAGCCCATGTCATGATGCAATCAATCCAGAAGCATACATGAATATCACAGAGACATACATCTCATGACCCATCTCAATAGGGCACGCAGTCATGGCATGGCAAGATAGATCAAACATGTCAAGCCTCCTCAAAGGTAGCATAAATCTGATACTAAACATGTCTGACCCGCAATGTCAATGGCATACATGAAGATATGTTGCCTCTCATGGCTTGCCTCTTGGGAGAGGCTCTGCACTCTATACAGAATCTATTAGCACTTGCATAGTTACAGAGAATGGCCATTTTTAAGTCTTCGTTCCCCGTTTCCATTTCACCTCCCGTTGCAAATCCCTGTTCCGTGTTTCGGGTGTGAGTATCCATAATAGGGAATGGTGTTTCATGCCCATTGCCAATTTGCCATTCCGGGTAACTATGATTAGGAGGAAGAGGGGCGACTGTTGAAAATAGGGTTGCACGGAAACGCACACAGCTTGGAGAACACGAAGGAAGCTCAAGGCACAACAGAGAGTAGTTACTTAGTGTGCAATTGAAAGATAAGATAGCCCTAGAGTGATGGGCGTATATACAATGCACGGGGAAAAAAACCTCCTAGTGAGGGAAACAATGCCCTGGCGGTCCTAAGTGTGTTCACACACATCACTACCACATGTATATGGTAACAAATCCCCCCTAACAGTGATGCGGTGAGCGAGAGCTGGCATAGGGAAGTGTCATGCCCTGAGGACAGATCAGTCCACAAAGGGGAATAAGCCCAAAGCTTTGCCGAAAGCTTCAAACTTCTCACGAGACAATGCCTTTGTGAAAAGGTCTGCGAGGTTGTCCTATGTTGGCACATAAGTTGTAAGGTCCAGCGGAAGTGAATGTTGATAGCGCTCAAGATGAGTGCTTCGAACTTTGCTCAAGGGTTCCTTTTACTTGCGGAAGGAAGAGCCTTCCGTTCTTCCTAGAGAGAGCGTCCAAGTGCAATGATCACAAACAAAGTGAATGCTACTGTGAATGAAAGTGCTAAGAATGAGAGAGAGAGAGAGAGAGAGAGAGAGAGAGAGAGAGAGAATACGACACCAGGCAATTCTCAAACCCCCCTCCAAGGGTCCCCCTCTATGGCGAGAGAGGTCTACGCTATAGATTATACGAATCTCGTACAATGGTATAGATGCAATGGACTTGCCAATGATGTCGATGACAACGATGGCAACAACAAGGACTCGCTGAAAACTGAAAATGCTAGGGCTGATATGCTGAAATCTGAACACGCTGATATGCTGCTGAAATCTGGGACTATGTCGGTGACGACGACGATGGTGACGACGGCGACGAAGAGTAGCAAAACGCTAGGTGCTGAAATCTGGAAACTGCGGCGAATTGGAAACGCTGGCTGATTGATGAAATGATGAGGATCTGCTAGTGGAAGGGTGAGATCTGCGAGGCTATGGGCTGATCTGCAAGTGTTGATGGCTGAAAACCAAAAACGCTGGCCTGCTTTGCTGGTGGTCAGGAATGCGGGAGACTAAAAACACTAGGCTGGTCTGGAGCTTGCAAAAACGCCAGAGGTTCTTGTTGGCTGAAAATGTTGGGCTCTCTGTCGGTCTGCTGAGGAGAAGCACTACAAGTTGGATAACTTCTTCTGCTACCTCTTCTGCTGGAAATGAGCGCCTCCACTTCTTATATAGTGAATCCATGCTGGTTCGAGCATGCTCCCCTACAACCCCACGACCTTGAAAAATGGCATAAATAAATAAATAAAATGCTAAATAATGCCTGGCCAATCTACAATGCACGGTTGGGTTTATGAAGTGGAAAAGGCTAATGATAGGTGCTACTGGGTTGTGCAATCAGAGGTATACAACTACTCTAAGTGCCTGGACATGCACGGCTTGCGCACAGGCTCATAAAAATGCCAGAACACTTCCTAGGCTACCTGAACCCTAGAACCAGGATAGTTTGTCCACATGCAGTTAAGGTTAGCTCCGAAGGCCCCACTCTCTATGGCGAGAGCGGTCTACTATTGATTGCACAAATCTCTACAATGCTATGGACTTGCCGACGATAAGGATGGCGACGAGACGGGCTGAAATCTGAAAACGCTAAGGGTTGAAATCTGCAAATGCTGAATTCTGACTCTGTCGGTAACGACGGCGATGACGACGATGCGACGACGACGTGCTGAAAACGCAGATGCTAAAATCTGCAATAGCGGGCTGAATCTGCAAACTCTTGCTGATCTAACCGTGCGGCAAGGATCTGTTGCGGGAAGGTGAGATCTGCAAGGTTTGGTGGGGTGCTCTGCGGTGTCTATACGCTAAAAACTGAGAACGCTGAAGCTAGGGGTACTTCTGTCGCCGAGGAACTGCAAAACGCTAGATGCTCTGCTGTCCCAAAAACGCTAGGGCTGGTTTGATGTCTGATGCAAAAACGATATGGATCCTGTTGTTAAAATCTGCTAACGCTAAGCTTGATCGACTGTCTGCAAAACGCTCGGCTGGCCTTGATGAAAAACGCTAGGTTGATCTTTGGTATGTTGGCTGGAAAACGCTAGGTTGTCCGCCGGGGATTGCCAACATCCATCGTGTCAGATAGAGATCCTAGAATGACCACTAATTTTTGAAAAGGTCTCTTTAAAAATCTAAAAAAAAGATTGAATTTCTCTTCAGCCTATCAGTAACAACCAATTTTACGATACTCGATCTACTAAAGACTTATTTTACCAAAGTAGATCAACGCTCACAATGGGAAAAGTACTTACCTCTTGTAGAGTATCCGTACAATAATTTTGTACATACTTCTACGAGAAAAGCACCTTTTGAAATAATTGAGGGAAGACCTAAACGTCCCTTGCTACTTAAAAGTACATGGGAAGATCTTCGTTGCCGATGACTATAGCCGTGACCTACAAAAATCTTTTCAAAAGGTTAAGGAGGCTATATCCATCTCTCAACAAAGGCAAAAAGCTGTTGTTGATAAGCACAAAAGGGCCTTAACGTTCAAAGAAAATGATTGGGTCTTACTTAAGATGGCTTATCAACTCAAGTTGCCCAACCATTGGCTCATACACAATGCTTTTCATGTGAGCCTACTTAAGCCCTACAAAGGAGAGCCACCAAGTGAACCAATTATTGAAGACCCTCCAAAAATCGAAGACCAAGAAGAGGTGCTACAACCGCAAGCTATCCTTCGGCATGAAGACAATGTACTACGACATGGTAAGATTATCCGACGATATCTTATTAAGTTCAAAAATTATCCTTTTGAAGATGCTAGATGGATGCAAGGACTACAGCTTAAGGATAGTATGAACCTTGTCAATGCTTACAATGCTACATTAGAGTAAGCAAGTGTACAAATTTCTTTTAAATGACCAATGTTTTTGTCTTATAAGACTAGTTCTCTTTTTATTGTGCACAAATTTAAATAGTATGCATGCTTAGAATCATGTTTGTGATGACGACGTTTCTCAAACACCAAGTAGAATTTGTCACTCTACTTGGGAGAATGAAATGGACTAAAGAGCAAACATTCTCCCAAGCACTCATCGACCTTGGAAAGATGTCGTAGGGTAAAAAGGGATCCTCTACCCGCTAACCAAGATTGACTAATGACTAAGGCTTTATCTCTTCTACCTCATAGTCGAGCACAACTATGATTTCAAGAGAGAGGTAATGTCATAAAATCTAATATCTAACCAACCCAAAT
Organism: Adiantum capillus-veneris; assembly: GCF_014529385.1. Taxonomy (NCBI): domain Eukaryota; kingdom Viridiplantae; phylum Streptophyta; class Polypodiopsida; order Polypodiales; family Pteridaceae; genus Adiantum; species Adiantum capillus-veneris. Next base: position 78,172,527 of record NC_140958.1, read on the forward strand.
GATTTTCTCACATTAAATTGATCATTTAATGTGGGAGAATAAACGGGAACAAGGGTTAGAATATAAACATGTGCTTTCAGATCTATCTCAACACGGGGCCAATGGTAAAGGGGTCCAAATGAGAGATGGTCTGTCAAAGAGCAAGGCTAGCTAATGGAGCTTAAAGACCTTAGGGTTAGCTTTATTGAAGACCTCCAAAGGTTAGTGTTAAAAGTTCTTTGACCTTAGGTAAGCTAGGGCTAAGCTTGAAGTGGGAACCCGGCCCAAGCTTGAGGTGTTTGTCGTGCTTGATGACTAAGGTGCTTGATGACTAAGATGCTTAAGGTGCTTGTCATGCTTGCCGACTAGGGAACTTGAGGTGCTTGTGTTAGGTGCAGCGGAATGAATGTTGTTTTTTTTTCAAGATTAGTGATCTTTATCGCTCAAGGTTCCTTTTAGTTCTTAGGGAAGGAGAGAGCCTTCCGTCTTATGGAGTGTTATGATCACGAACAAAGTGAGTGGATTGTGCGTGTAAGTGAATGAGACTGAGAGAAGGAGAGAGAAGAGATACGACACCAGAGACGTTGTAAACCCTCCTCCGAAGGCCCCACTCTCGTCGGCGAGAGTGGTCTATTCTTTGATTGCACAAAGGTGTACAATGCGTATGCAATGGACTATGCAACTTGGTCTATGCCGATGACGACGACGATGACGATGACGATGACGACGACGACGACGATGGCTGAAATCTGAGATCTTCTAATCGCTAAGTTTCGGGACTGTTTCGGTGGCTGAAAATGACTGTTTTGGCTGCGTTTTCTTGGCTGAAAAATGAGGTTTCTTAGGGCTGAAAACTGATGGTCTTTACAGGCTGAATCTGCTACACTTTAGGTGAATAATGCCGGTCTTAATTTGCTGCTGAAATCCAAAAACGCCAGGGGCTGAAATTGGTCCTTCTGTCGCCGGGCTTCTGCAAATGCAAAAACGCTAGGCTGATCTGCTGTGTCATGATGACGCAGGGGCTGATCTGCTGTGCACAAATCGCCAAGGCTGATCTGATGCAAAAACGCTAGGTCTTCTGTGGAGAAAACGCCAGAGTAGTCGCGGGGGTTGGTCTTGCTGAGAAGTTGCTTGTTGAGCAAGGTGCTCCTGCTGCCTCTTCTCCCAAAAAGTGCTAACTTGGGTTTGCTTATATATTAACTTAGCAAAATTGCCCTACCTACTTTTGTAAGAAAGTCACTTAAAAATAATAAGTGAAAATACCAATAAATAGGAAAATAGGCTAAATGCACTCGAAAATTCCCCTAACTGATGCTAATGGATTCTGATGGGAATTCCGATGATCATGCTGTGTGCAACCGGAGGATATGCATCTATGCTAAGTGACTGGGCATGCACGGTCTACCTACTTTTGTAGGAAAGTCACTTAAAAATAATAAGTGAGAATACCAATAAATAGGAAAATAGGCTAAATGCACTGGAAAATTCCCCTAACTGATGCTAATGGATTCTGATGGGAATTCCGATGATCATGCTGTGTGCAACCGGAGGATATGCATCTATGCTAAGTGACTGGGCATGCACGGTCTACGAATAGACTCACAAAAGTGCCAGATCACTGCTAATCTAACTTGATCGGACTGACTGAACCCTGCTGTGGTGTAGCTTGTCCACGGACACATAGGGTTGGGATGTGTCACGTGACAGCTTGTGGAAACACTACCCAAGCTTGAGGTGCTTTGTCATGCTTGCTCACTAAGGTGCTTGGGGGGTAAGGTGTCCAAAAAGTCAAATCCCATCGCTACGAGAGAGAGGGCGAGCCCTAAAGCTAGGGGATGAGAGAGAACACACACACGCTCACCAAGGCAAGCTTGGCACAAAGAAAGCAAAAGGGACACTTGTCAAGCTCCTCCTCATGTTGCCCTCATCGTGTGCCTAAAGCCTATTGGTTGGCCTTCCAAGGGGTCCAATGATAATTTAGTTCTCTCTCTCAAAGGGGAAAGGGAGACATTTGTCCCAACCATATGTCATCATCTAGGACAAAGAAAAGGGACTGCCCTGTAGGCAGAGCATAGACTAATATATTGGGAGGAAAGTAGCATAAAAATCGGTACGTTTCGGCCCTCAAACTCACCCACATGTATCTAGCACGATCATCTCTTTGTACAATGTGTAGAAGAGGCTATAGCTCTTTGAATGACATTGCTACTCCCCCCAATTTTCTTCTCCCATGCTCAGATCTCGTGTCAATCCGGCAAGTGGCCTCCATCTATATCCCATCACATGTGGCATCATCTCTCCAGAGGCCTAATGAGTCTCTGAATAGAATATAATGTCCCTATCCCAAGAGCTATCCTCAAAGGCGCCCACATCCAACCTATAAGATCCATTACAATTCCACGTTGCCATCTTCAGTATGGTCCGATAGGTCTCACACCATCATGTATAGCGACGCTCTACAATCACCACCCGACAATCATTGTAGAAGGCCATCTTTCCCTTCTCCCTTGCTATTGTAATCTCTAGCATCACCTCTCTCATGTGAGACAGTTGCGAGAGGGTGAGATCATCACCCAAAAAAATACATGTCTTCTTGAGGGTTGGCCTCTTCTTCAAGAACTCCTCCAAGGAGGGGAAATGTAGTATGAGAGCTCTATCCTTTGAGGACTCTCCCAGGCATTCTCTCCTCTTGCCCACCCTCCATGCCTTTGTGTGTGAAGGCTTCTCCATCCCCATCATGGACATGAGGCTTGTGACCTCTTTTTCAACATTGTTGACATCCTTGAGGCCGGTGACCCTCACATGTAAGGCAGATACCCACCTTCTTTGCTCTTCTTTGAGAGTCGGGTTAATGATGGTAGGTGTAGAAGACGCCTCTTACCTTTCCCTTCCACTTGTTTGCTGCCTCCACTTTCTGTTTTGGTGATGACCTCGACCCAAGATGACTTCTTTTCCTCCTCCTTGATGAACCACACTTATTCTTTGATTGCATTCAGCTCCTCCATCACGGAAGGCTGACATTCCCCTTCTTCAAGTCGCCCACTTTTGGCTTAAAGAAGCTCACCTTGTAGATTTCGGATGATGGAATCTTGGACGACCACAGAGAGAGAGAGAGAGAGAGAGAGAGAGAGAGAGAGAGAGAGAGAGTGCTGACAAATAACTAAGGACCTTGCAAGCATGCTGGTTACAATGGTGAGAGCAGGTGCACAAAGATGTGACAAGCAATGTTAGTGCTTGAGTCAGCTCAAGATAAAGACGCACAATTGATATGTAAGGCGTGAGATTCCACACATACAGACACAAGTATAAGTCATGGCAAAAAAAACAAGTCCATGACATCCTAACGATCTTCAAATCAATAAAGAAAGGGCAAGGTCTTAGAACCACCCTGAAAGTATGTGGACAACCTTGAGTGGAGTGAAGGGTGGCCAATCCAAAAGCAACCGCCACTGCACATTTGAGTGCAGCAAGGAAATAAGCATTGCACGGCATCTTAAAAATGAATCCCGTCACAAAATGTGGACGCCTGGCATCTATAATTTTCCTTCTCAATTGCAATTTTCCTTGTCAAAAAGTCATAACGTTGCACGCAACTATAATTATCCTTGCTCTGTTTGTGACAAAATTGCAGAGAAGTTCTTGATCATTAAAAAGATGCAGAAAAGTTAGTGCTCTATATGTGAAGAAAGAGATATAAAGCAGCCATAACACTGGCTTCACAATTGGACTAAGAAGGGAGAGGCAAGCAAAGATTCTGAACCAAGTTACTGCTATTAGGATGACATTTGCCAGGGTTATCATACAGTTTAAACGGATCCTGGGACAGTAGGCTACACTTTTCACAAGTGGAGAGGAGAGAGCATTGGACATTAACTTGGCCTGTGTGTCTTAACTTCTAAGTGATCAGGAAATAATCAACTGGGATAATATTATGCACCTCCAAATGGTTCCTACGTAGCATTCAAATGATATTTACACTATAACGCTTTAAATCAAGTCGTGAATATAGCTAGATTTGTTTCTCTCCCAAAAGTTTAAAAAACCACCTGCCCATGAAGCAAACAAAAGATACAATGCTTAGTGATCGAAATACCTTTCCCAAAGTCTTTTAGCTTGATTGATGTGTTTCTCCAATGCTTCTGAGCACTAGATTAAACATGTAGAGAATTTCAGTTAGCTGTATTCCTTTCATCATCGATAATCAGTTCCACCGAACAATCCAATGTTTAAAAAACAACTGAAAATTTATTTCCATCCCCCCCCCCCCCCCCCCCCCCCCCTCTCTCTCTCTCTCTCTCTCTCTCTCTCTCTCTCTCTCTCTCTCTCTCTCTCTCTCTCTCTCTCATATTGTCGTCACATTGTACTGCTTAGTTTAGGATCCCGCAGTATTTATATTTTGTTATCCTAGTTTAATTTATTTTGTTAATCTGACTTTGTATCAGATACACCGCATTGTAACTTTCTGGTCTCATAGGTCACTTTGGCCTTTTGAAGACGTTAATATAACATTTCATTTCATTTTCTCTCTGTCTCTCTCTCTCTCTCTCTCTCTCTCTCTCTCTCTCTCTCTGATCCAAAGTGTCCTGTCCTGGGGCAGCTCGCGCTGTGCCTGAACTGCCATCAACTATTGATCCTCCTCAATCTCTCTCTCCAACTGCTTTGGTGCCTCCTCTTGACATCTATAAAGGTGGCTTCCACAGTCTTTTCAGATACAATCACTTTTGAGTGGAAAGGGGTGTTGCACTGGCAGAGGATTGTGGTTAGGGTAGACCGAACTAGTGCCTTAGATGCCATGAGATGGGGCACTTGGTGAGGGATTGTCCTAGAGGGTGACAACAGAAACAAATTGGTTGGATAAGTAGACAATCCTCACAGCCACAACAGACACCACAGAGCTCTGCTCAGCCGCACAACCCCGTGCAGAGTTAGCAACAATGAGTGCTCTACAACAACACAGTGTTGAACAGACTCAAAGATAGAGACAGAGACTGAGACAGAGACGGTTTATAGACGGGTACAGGCACAACCTATCCTTATTTTTACTGGGTATTTCAGAATGTGGCAACTGTCTTCAAAAGCATCTAGAGTAAAATCCTCATACCACGGGTGCAAGAACACCAATCCGTCTCCGAAGCTGAGAGGAGTACAGCTGACTCCTCGAGAGGCGAGTTCCTTTAAAGAGAATAGCAATGAAAGTGCCTCTGCCTAGTAGGATGATGTGTTCCATTTTGCCTTCATCCTAACTAGTTAGTGCACGAGAGGATGTTCACTCAAGTGTAGGAGCATCTCACTAAGCGGCCAACGGCCCCTCTTTCAGAGAAGATATTAATCCGGTCAGCAATCTTACGCAGAAGATCATCAGGAATAACCATTGAAGGTGCCATAAGACTAAAGAGGGAGCCAATGTGGATAAGCCTTTCGACAAAACCTTAACCTTCCCCTCCTCACCTCTCAGCCCTAGGTGAATGAAAGGATAGTGGAGGAATGTTGAAACAAGTTGTGATAGAACACCATAAGGAAGGGGGGACAAGTCGGGGGCTGACGGAATGGCAGGTGAGTGGCGGGCAAGGTAGGGCAGGGGTGTGGCGAGGCAAGGCCAGGCAAGTGAGTGGCCAGCAGGGCATGACAGGGCAGGGCAAGGGTGTGGCAAGGCTGGCTGGGAAGGTGAGTGGCGGGTAGGTCAGGGCAAGGGCGTCACGGGGCAAGGTTGCGAGTTACGAAACGGGATAGCGCAAAGGCGAGACACGGCTACCAGGGTGCCAAGCACGATGGGTTGGGGTTTCAACGCAAGAGGTTCGCTCTCTCTCTCTCTCTCTCTCTCTCTCTCTCTCTCTCTCTCTCTCTCTCTCTCTCTCTCTCTCAATGAATCTCTACAGACTCGGCCGTACCTTTCATAGAGATATTGCTTTAATCTCTCTCTCTCTCTCTCTCTCTCTCTCTCTCTCTCTCTCTCTCTCTCTCTCTCTCTCAATGAATCTCTACAGACTCTGCCGTACCTTTCATAGAGATATTGCTTTAAAGATTACTACCCTAAGCCAAAAAGTAAGGGTGATTTCACAACCTTGCAATAGGATGACGTAAACACCAATATCCCTCACCTGCAAGACCGTTATATCGGTGGCAGTTGCACCAAGAAGGATCATGTAGCTCATAAAGATGCGAGGATTGTAGTCCTAGAGGCCCAAATTCAAGACCTCGTCGAGGAGAATGTGCAAGCTTGAGGAAACAAAAGAAGTAGAGAGCAAGGCTCTACTTGCGAAAGCACACAAGGTCGAAACCTCGCTCACCCAAATTGTCACAGAAGCCCAGGAGGCAACACACAAAAAGATTCACAACAAAATTCGAGCAACATTACAAGAAAACCTACTAGAAGAATCCCTTGGCCTCAAGGTCAAGATTCGGGGACTCCACTCACCATGGTGCACAGATGAGGACACTCTTCAGAAGCAATCTCCAGGCTCAACGATATTCTCCAACCAATAAATATCAAGCCAGAGACCGTCTCTTCGATCAATGATACGCATAGAAACGTACCACCCAAGCATTGTATCCTCAAGGTCAAGATTCGGGGACTCCACTCACCATGGTGCACAGATGAGGACACTCTTCAGAAGCAATCTCCAGGCTCAACGATATTCTCCAACCAATAAATATCAAGCCAGAGACCGTCTCTTCGATCAATGATACGCATAGAAACGTACCACCCAAGCATTGTATCCTCACTCTCAAGGACAGTCCTTAACTGATATGTACCTATGCTTCATCTGAAAGCAATCGTTGTAATGTTTTGTCTTCGGTCCCATGGGTCATATTTGACCTCCGTGGACGATAATTCTCTCTCTCTCTCTCTCTCTCTCTCTCTCTCTCTCTCTCTCTCTCTCTCTCTCTCTCTCTCTCTCTCTCTAGGATACATGATGAGCTACTGATGGAGAAGGTCCAGGTGATGCTCAAATCAGAGCTAAACTATATGAGGGATGACATCAGGAAGAAAATGCAGGCGAACGTTGAGAGCTACAGGAACTCCATGTATGGAGGCATGATGAGAGAACTAAGGAGAGAGATCCGGGGGATACAGAATGAGGAAATTCAGATCGTGAAAACGGAATTACGAAACCTAATCAAGGCCGAAGTAAATGTAACAGAATGCGTTATGCAAAAGAAACTCGATGAGGCAGTAGCAAGTTTTGAAGCATGGAGAACAAATATGGAAAAGCACATGGGGGAAAAAGATGCAATAATAGAGGAGCTAAAAGGAGAACTTGCAGCTTGCAAATCTGCAACTAAGGAGAAGGGAGACAACCAACCTTCGGTGCTGAAGGAGCTCGAGGACATGAAGGATCAAATGAAATCTCTATAGGAAGGAGATGAACAGAAATCGAAAACGGCATCTTCATGGGCGGAACGTCTTATTAAGACACAAGAAAAGGTTGACGAAGCAGAGAAATGGATTGAAGATGCGAAGAAAGGAAAGGCCCAGATGCTTGAGACCACACCTACCTCCACCATTATTAATATGACCATTGAGGAAGAGCAGAAAAGGAAGAATTGGGCTCTGCATGTGCAGGTCACAGGAGTCAAAGACAAAGAGAATGTAGATGAAGAAGTGAGGGAACTGCTACAACGCATGGGCATCATAGAGCCTACTCACACAAGTGCATGGAGAGTGGGTAAGAAAGGAATCGACAAGAAGGGAAACATAAAGGATAGGGCACTTATTCTCCGCTTCCCGAATATAGAAATAAGGAAAGAATTTCTAAAGAAGAGGCCAACTCTTAAGAAAACCGGTATTTTCTTGGGAGATGACCTTACATTGGCACAAGTGGCACACATGCAAGAGTTGATGCCAGAGATCAGGGCAGCAAGAGAAATGGGGAAAATCGCCTTTTATAGAGGAGGGAAAGTAGTGGTTCTGGAAAAGCGCTCATCATGAAGGTGCGAGACCTATGGGGCGACGCTCTGGATAGCGGCGTGGAATTGTAATGGATCATATAGGCTAGATGTAGGTGCCTTTGAAGACAGCTTTAGGGACAGAGACATAGTTTTCTACTCAGAGACACACCAGATACCGGGACAGCTTATGCCACATGTGAAGGGGTATTTATGGGAAACAGCTGGTCGACCAGACAAGAGATCTCTGCGAGGTAGCCGGGGTTCAGGAGGAGTAGCAGTCTTATTTAAAGAGGAGCTGAAACCACTACTACAGATTATCAGGAAAGATGAACAAGCAAGGTATATGTGGGTGAGAATGAGAGCCGAGACAGGTAGATTTCTATATATCGCTATATGCTACTTCCCTCCAAGTACATCAGTCTACTCCTCACCTAAAAAACAGTCCCCTTTCTCCATATTGAATAATGACATATGGGAGTTCTCTAGAGATGGAGACATCGTTCTCTTAGGAGACTTTAATGCTAGAACGGCCAACTCTCAAGCAGTATTCTATGATACTTCTGAGGAAATGCTCAAAGAAGTGGATTTATCACAGGAGGGGCTTACTAGAAACTCACAGGATAAAGAACACACTGAATATGGGAGACATCTCACGGAAATGGCAACTACACATGGTTTGGCCATACTTAATGGTCTAGAGAATTTCCCTTTATCAAGGGGGTTCACATGCTTCCCGCACAGGCATGGGGCCAGTACAGTGGATTATGTCATGACTTCACCAAGCTTTATTTCTAGTATCGAGGACTTTAAGGTGGGACCCAGACCAGTTGGGATTGCACTAGATCATGCTCTCTTGACCTTATCAATCTCCTTCCAATACAATGCCTCTCAAGTACAAAGGAAGAAGACACACACAAGATATACTTTCACGCCAGAGACCAATTCAGTCTATGTGGAAAAGATCTATAATAGGATGTGGTCAGCCGAGCCAGTATATACTGTAGAGGAGATTACTTCTCAGCTAACAGAGATACTACATGGAGCAGCACAAGAGGCATACCCACATACTCAGCCTGATCAGAAGAGAGGATCTGGGAACATGCCTCAAAACAGTGGGGACGACGAGGAATGCAGAGAGACGAGAACCCAGGTCCAGAAAGAGCTTACACTTGGGATCATCACATATAAGCAGTCTAGGATTGCTCTTCGGCGTATAGTACGTCGCAAGAAAAGGGCATTTTTAGCCAAACTGGAAAAGGATTTATATCAGCTCTTCTTGAGTCAGGACTCACATGAGGCCTGGCGTTTATTTCACGAGCACTCATCGCCTCCGACAATTACTTCTCCTCAGATTTGGGGTCAATATGTAACATCATTATATACGGTATCTGGACAGCCTCCATTACCAGATCCGCTAGAGCCACGCCCTGCTACTAGTACTTTCTTTACTACGGAAATGGTGGAAAAAGCCATTGATAAGATGAAGACGAGAAGAGCATATGATCATGAGGGTCTAGTAGCAGAACATCTGATCCATGCAAGGGATCTACTTTCAGAAGTCCTTGCTCGTCTGTTTAATCGCGTCATGTATGAAGGATTACCTGAATCTTGGAAATTATCTACTATGGTACCTATTTTCAAGTCAGGGGATCCTATGATACCCGGAAACTACCGTACCATTATGGTGGGTCACACATTGACCCGACTGTACGCATCCATTCTGGAAAAAAAATTGAGTAGATGGGCAGAGAATGAGGGCATAAGGGCAACAGGACAAGCTAGATTCAAGAGGGGTTATTCCACTTTAGATCATATTCTTACGCTCAGAACCATTATTGAGGAAGGAAGAGCAAGCGGGAGAAGGATGTATTGTTGCTTTGTGGATTTTCGGAAAGCTTTTGATACAGTACCAAGGGCCAGATTGATGTGCAGAATGCAAGAGTTAGGGGTCCCCAAAGAGATTATCTGGGGGATCATGGCCTTATACGGGTCAGTAACTGGCTATGTACGTACTCCAGAAGGGGATTCCGACATTGTTCATTCCACCATTGGAGTAAAGCAGGGATGCCCACTATCCCCTACTTCATTTGGTATGTATATAGATGAGGTATCAGATTACATTGATAGAGAGGGTGACAGAGGTGCTCAACTTGCAGGGTCATGGATCCCTTTGTTGTTATATGCAGATGATATTGTATTGATAGCAGAATCACCAGATGGAATGCAGAGGCAGTTAGATGCATTACATAAATTCGCAGAGGACAGCGGACTGTCGGTAAATTTGGGTAAAACCAAAGTTGTGGTGTTTAACACCACACCGCAGTGGGTTAGGAGATCGGCAACTACATTTGCATATGGCTAGGATACAGTAGAGTACACCGATGCATACACATACCTTGGTGTGGTATTTACAGGACCGAAGTTTACTCTTAAGAAAGCAGCGGATGCTAGATTGTCCAGAGCCTATGCGGCCTTGGGAGGGTTGGAGAGGATGTGTTCACAAGTGCAGTTTCAGGAACCACAAACAAAACTTTGGCTCTTTGATACTGTGGTGGCTTCGGCTATGCTTTATGGGGTCCAGATTTGGGGACCATCTGTGGATCAGGATAATTGGAAGTCAATGGAGAGACTTTTGGTATCTATGATTTCCCGAATGATTAGAGCCAAGGCCTCCGTACCACACGCGATTACCCGAGCGGAACTAGCTACCCCTCCGATAGAAATTGAAGCTCTTACCAGATCAGTGTCCTTTATATCAGTGTCCTTTATACATGGTTTATGGGATACAAATAATTGCTAATATACTAGATTGGCTCTCGAATCCTCTCGAAAATTAGCAATGATAGGAGATACATCATGCTCGTATGCGCAACTGTCCTCGTGGTTTCAGAGACGGGTTCAGTATGGAAAGATTACCCCCCTTCCAATACTCTCTTGAGGCTCCATCACTGGCAATCACACGAACGGAGATTAATAAAATCATCCGCCGCCAAGATCTTATACAGTTGGACACTAAGAGGACATGGGTAGACCCTACACAAGAATTGGGCAGGAAGATGGCCGACTACAAAGAAAACTTCCTACAGCTATCTGAAGATGGTTTTGTGATTCGCCCGAGCTACATGGATACCCACCTGTCTCATGGTTTGAGATGTGCTATTGGTCAGATTCGTACATCCTCACACCAGCTGGAAATTGAATTTGGCAGATTTAGGGGAATCCCACCTGAGAGCAGAATTTGCAAGTTATGCGGAATGGAGCCGGAGACAGAATTACACTACATATGCCATTGCACCGTATACTATGAGATACGTGGGCGTTTCCATTGCCTATTCAAAGAAGGCTTTGGACCTCTAGATAGAGTCATGCAGTACCAAGATCAAAGGTGCTTAGGCCTGTACCTACTGGAACTACATCGGCACAGGGATAATCTAATGAGAAGACAAAGAGCACTACAGCCTCAGAGGCAGATCACAGATTTCTTTGGATCAAGAGAAGCAGGAATGGAAGGAGAACCAAGAGGCCAGCAGCGAGCACAAAGGAGTACCCACATTCATACCAAAGGCACCCTCATTGACAGGGCGGTTGAGCTTAGGAAATCGAGATGACCACGACCGAGATGCAAAAGCACACTTCACCGGAGGAGACTACAACAAAGGATTAGAAGCATTCTAGCCAGACACCCAGAATGCTCCTAAGAAGTTTATCTAATACTTTGTATTTAGTTTTTCGCATTTATTTTCACATTTTCACACTTTTCAGACATTGTAACAGATTCACCACTTTTGTATCAGTTTGGTCTCATAGGTCACTCTGGCCTTTTGAAGACGTTATATAACATTTCATTTCATTTCATCTCTCTCTCTCTCTCTCTCTCTCTCTCTCTCTCTCTCTCTCTCTCTCTCTCTCTCTCTCTCTCTCTCTCTCTCTCTCTCTCTGTGATTAACAATGAAACAACTCACTTGCTCCCACGGTGTTGAAGATGGATCAAGGGACAAGTATCGCCAACACACGAAATTAAACGACGCCGTGTTGTGCTCTACCTGTCCAAGCAAAAGTTTATTAATTTTAGAGGTGAAGGAAGTGAGAATGAGTAAGAAGTGGAAAAAAGAAAGGTAGAAACAAACTTTTTAAATCTTCTGAAAAACATACAGGAAGCCCAACTCTGATGCGAATAACTTTATGGTCAAATTTCTCATAGGCCTGCTTGAAATTATCTACAATGCTTGAAAGACTGCAATGACACAAGTAAACTACAACATAAGCCAACCTGTTTACAAGAAATTTGGAACAAAAAAAAAGTAAACTACAACAAGAATATAAAGCTCTATTTCATTTAATAGACGCTTTAGAAGTTTCGCAGGAAGGACCTGAGAATCAAGTAATCCTAGTGCATGAAATATGTTATACAATCCAATGAAAGTCTTATCACAAGGACTTGTGAGGCCTCCTTTGAATGGATAGAAAATGTTGAGAATTCTTCTCTTACAGGACTTGAGTTGTGATTAGAGCAATGAACACCTTTTATCATTTCTTACTACCTTTCAAACGCAAACTCTTTGCTCATTAGATTTTTTTGTCGACTAATACCAAACGCCCCATATCTGTTGTTGTACCTTACAAGAAGAACTATATGTTGATGTACCTATCAACACAAGCAGACACAACTCAGTTTTATTGTAAACAGAGACTTAAACAACATCAACACAAAGCTAGAGAATGTGAACATACAAACTAAAATTTTGTGTAAGTATATGCAGGGTGACCAAATGACATCAAAATCCTGCAAACTTCTCGATCTGAACGTCAAGTAAAATCACTGAGCTCATCCATCTACAGAAAAGCTAGTTCTATTTTCATAAAACCTCCCTATTTTCAGAAACCTTCCAAATACACATTCACACAACCACCCTTATATTATATGAACTGTATACGGGTGGAGAAGCTAAAATTGAGAAATCCACAAGTAAAACCTGGATTAATGAGTAACTAATGTATTGTACAATGTACCATACAATGAAGGGGCCGTACAAAAAGCAGAGGGGCTCACTAATGAATTATGACAGGACCTCTTTCATGGGCCTTGATGAGATGCCCCATGCTCACACTAGTATTGTGATAGTGGCCTTAAACCCTTCCCATGCTACACAAGTCAAAATCATACTCTTGATGGACATGTGTAACAACCCTCGCTCAACAACGTTCCTTATTTCTCCCTGCCGTTCTTTTGAAGGCTCAACATTGTTCTGCTAGAGTGTCAAAATGCAGCGGAGTTGAAAGATTTAGACAGGAACGAGCAATCACACGATCAAACCCTTTTTGTTAACCTTGTATTAGTGAATGAGTCCTTGCATTATTGATGGTTCCTTCCTCGGAATGAATAGAGAACTTGATGGAGAGATATGCATCTCTTTGTAACGTATGGAGATGTAGACCTCTGATAGAGAAACTCCGAGAGATTATGGTAGCGATGGAGAGAGAGAAGACACCATTCGGTCCCAATCAGCCGTCTCAAGGGCCCCCCACCCCGTTATTGAGTTGTATTTGCTTCCATTGCATACAACAATGTACAACAGCTGATATACCTTAAAGCATGGGCTGACCTCTAGGGAGATTATTGCCAAGGTGACTCTACAGATGAAGCACCTCCAGGGCATGCACCAATCTGAATTGCCTTGATGTGGACTACGTTCGGCCACTAAGGGAACATTTGGGGCTCATTGCACACCCGATGTGAGAGGATTCAAGGGATACCCGATGGGTGAGAATTCAAGGGGCTGCAAAAATGCATCAGATCTGCTGCAAATTGGGAGGGGCTAGAAGAGGCTGACAATGGGCTGAATCTGCAGCTGATAGAGCGCCTCTGAATGGCAAGGGATGAGCAAATGTGAGAGGGCGATACGCTGCAAAAATGCCAGCAATTGGTGGGGCGACCTGGCTGCAAACGCAAGAGGGGTCTTGTTGCTGCAAAAATGCCAGAGAAGGCCCCATACGCATGGCTGCAGAATGGACGGTACATAACGTTGTCCTAGGGAATATAGCATTTAAGGTGGTTTGGGGGTCGTATTCCATATTAAACCATTGAGGTAGCGTTGCGCTATAAGCAAAGCCAAATGATGGGGGAGGCCCTGCTTTTATACACAGTTTTAATGCACTACGAGCTCAATGTCTACCAATTTGGTGATCCATTTGACATGGTAATGATAGGCCACATGCTGCTTTTGCCGAATGCCCACCAAACTGTAACAGCACCCGTCAAACACGTATATAAACCATTTATGGCAAACAAGTAACTATGTTACCCCAACTTGGATGGTGTTAACCAATTTCACAAACGGAATGGATGCTCATGAAGCAGCTGGATGGCTATGCTAGCGTCCATGTCCACGAAGGTCCACGAAGGTTATCGGCAAGCCTGTATTGCCCCTATGCAATAGACTTTGTGAGATCCCTACAAATGGATGATAAAGTTGTGTATTTCCTTCAAAATTTCATGGACCGTGGCAAGTCCTATGTATGATGTCTCTGCCAACTACCAAGTGACTCAAAGATAGAGGCTCCTCTTGGGGCTTCTACTAGATTGCCGGATGATGGAAGCTCTACATGAATCCTCCTTTGTGCAACGGATGTGGTGGTGCCTCCCCGCGGTGGTGCCACGGATTGGAAACATTTCCCTCCGAATAGGTGGTTACCTGTTGTTGAGAAGATGTATATGGTCTACACCTGATGTGCCACCAAAGTTGTGTATTGATCAATGACGATCCAGTGCCCCTTCTGAATTGGTGGATGTCTCCAAGTAAAAGCGATGATGATTGTCCAACCAGTGCTAACACTCCAAAACAGTTGCACTAACATGGGTGTCCACCTTCCCAGTTGTCACCATATCCTAATACTTGGGATCATAATTTTCATGTTTCCGATGCATGTATACAACCATGCAATTGGTGATCTCTTGCTATATGGATGAACCTTAGATCTAGTAAAGTATTGAGCCATTGGGCTTCCGGAGAGTAGGACATCCAATAATGGTTGAAAATAACCATGCAAGGCTCCATTATGCCAAGGTGCCCAAGCCTTAGACACCAAGGTAACTACCCTCTCGCGGGGGTACCACAACAGCAACCCCCAATATACAATACCCGTGTTTCCTACGCTCAAGGCGCACGACCCTATACCCAATGGCAGGTCGTGCAGTTCCCTAAATGAGAAGAGTGTCCTTGGGGGAAACACTCAAACACACTCAAATACAAGAGGAAAAAAAAATGAGAATATGATGATTAGTGCAAAATCAACACTCTACACCAATGTCGAATGCAACAGAACTAAAAGATTACTCAAAATCGAGAAATCGCTTGCATTAGTAAATGAGTCCTTGTGTTTTCAATGGTTCCTTTCTTAGAATGAATAGACCTTGATGGAGGGATAGATTCTCTCAAGGTAGATAGGCAGATCTGAGTCGAGAGATAGAGATCTGCTATAAACAACAATAGACCTATGTACAGAGATGTAGATCTGAGATGGAGAGAGAGAGAGAGAGAGAGTTGGGAAGGGAGGGGGGGGGGGGGGGAACACAACGATATGGCCGCAGATTTGATGTCAAACCCGCAAGGGCTAGGTGAGGCTCACAATGGGCTGAATCTCCAGCTGATGGGGTGCCTCTATGATGCCAAGGGTTGGAAGGGCAAATGTGGGCTGCAAAAGCACCAGCGACTAGGGAGGCAGACCTGATTAAGAATGCCCCTATGCCCAATAGACCAATTTTGGCTCTGAGAGTCTGAAGACATACTCTAGCATGTCCACGTGGCACATAGGGCCATGTGTACGTAGCATAGAGACTCTCAAAGAGGTTGCCAAACAATGTAGAATAAAATACCCCCCTTTGTTGACAATGGGGTCGGTCATCAAGAGGGCTGGTTGGGCCCCATTGTTGTGTCTACTTCTCCTTATCTCTTTCCAAGATTACCTGCACCTCTCTCTCTTTCTCGACTCCTTAAGGTTGAAGGAACATTCACCAAGTTCAAGGAGAAAGTGAAGGTGGTTGTGGGTTGTGAATTGACTATCCCTGTGGTCATATGTTGCATCTTCTATTATCCATAGAGTATGACAATAACGCTTGGGCTATCCATTGATCACAACCCCGATTTTTTTCTTGTGTTTTGAGTGTGTACACTGTACTTCTCAAGAAAGACTCCTCTCACTAAAGGACAAACAAAGCTGTTTGTTAGGGTGGAACCGTGCGCCTTGTGTATTAAAGAAAGCAAACACTATTCATGCAAGGTTGCAATCGTGGAGGTAGATAGTTCTTCGAGTAATGGCTGTCACTACCTCTAGCAGTTCGACATTGCGGAACTCCTTGCATGATTGTCACCTTGGCCAATAAAAGAATCATCAAATGGACATGAAAGGTGCTCAAGACTCTGTGGATGCTAGCTTTGCTACGTCCCTCTTGACCTCTTTCCCTCTCCTTCTACCACCTCCTTCCTATCCAAGGGATGTGTTGAAAATGATGATGGAGATCGCGATGCATCAAGAAGACTTTCAAATGTAGGATTTGGTAGACCTCCAGAGAGTGTGTCATCAAGGTGAATAAATGAGACAAGTAGCAAAGGAGTCTTCTGCTCAACGTGAGGCTGAGAATTGATATACCTTCATAAGTTCAGAATAATCCGAACTCATGAATTATCTCAGAGGGGATAAAACACTCACAAAACTACAAAAGCAAGGAACAAGAAAACAACAAGGAAAAAAAAGAAACAAACTCACTTAATTTGCAACTAAACACAACTGCTTAGTTGACTAAAACTTGAAACAAGTAATCAACTTTAAACTAACAAGGATAAGACATCTCAAAGCCTTAACCCTAGAAATCAGCCTCCACACAACAACTTAGTCCTAGTGTAAACTAAATATTATAAATAAATACTACTACAAGCCTACGAAGAAGAGGCTGAAAATAACCACAAAGATCCAAACTTGACAATATGTGACCTCAACTTCGCTGCTTGTCCAAACAACAAGAATAAGATTATCACCTTTCTCATGCATAGCTTGGACAACAGCTATGACATCCCTACTCACGTCGTCAGTGCCCAAGAGTAGGTACATGTTTGTATAGAGGTCATTCATGCTTTGAATATACTCTATAAAACCAACGAGCTGAAATTCTATCACCCTCCAAGGGTGATGGGAGTACTCAACCACGATAAACGCTAGCATTTGTCAAGCAAAAGAACATCAAAATAGTGTGTTACTTAGTCAAACCATTAGTGGGCTTTTAAGCTCCCCAGTTTTATTGAATTTACTACATATTATCTTGGACATTCCAAAAGGAAAATACATTGAATTTACTCCCCACTTTTACTGAATTTACTACATATTATCTTGAACATTCCAAAAGGGGAAAAAAAAAAGTTACTATGATGCAAAAATGAACAAAAGTTTTTCATGATTCTTTTGAATGAGTATCCTTTCTCAATGAATAAAGAAATGAGATGACACGATTGAACAACAAAAGCAAGTTTACTAGAACAAAGACGAGAAAATTTTAATAGTTGAGAGCAAATGACACCGTATCTAGCTAAAAGACAATGTTCAAAGAAAAGTGAGGCATATGGATGATATCTAGATTGGCATATTCCAGTTCAAGGCATTTATCATAGATATCTACTTCCAATCCAAGGGAGTTTGAAAAATCTTAAGGTCTAAAAAGGCAAAGGCACAAGAATCACTATTTGTGGTACAGTTAAGTTCACAAATGAAACCGGCCCATAGGGCGGTAGACTTTGGCTTTCACCCGAAACTTTACTTTAGACTTTAGGACACAAAAAAACTTTGCAAATAAAACCTGTAACGGGCATTAACACTTCAAATGAACCCGGCCTGGAAGCTAGAGCGCTACCAAGCAGACGCCGACAACCTCCTGGCCCCAAAAACTGACACCCCTTTCGGTATTTCTTTATTCTTATTGCAAAAACCGATCTGAACACTTTCACCTAACTCCCACCAAGCTGCCCAAACCTATCCATGGCTGTAATTGCAGGTTTTTGACCCAATTTCGCTAGCATAACAGCGCAAAACCCCTGTAGGTCAAAAGTACACGTCGAGGATGCTTTCCCTTGCGGTTTGGAAGCTTTCCACTGAGCTGCAGGTCAATTTCAACGTGCTGTAATTCCCTATTTTGTCATTGTCAGGTGCCCAAGCCCTATTTACGCATCCCAAGGCTTACCCAAGGCTCCCCTGGCATTGTCCTGCAGTTTAGGTGTGAAACACTAAACCTGCAAAAAAACACAGCAGGCTGTAATTCTCTGTTTTGGATCGTTTTGGGCAAAGCGAGCACACCTGACCATGTCAAGGGTGCTCCCGCATACAATGGAACAGTTCCCCTTTGAGATGGACGAGTTTTCACGCAAGAAAACTCTCCATTTTTGCAATCCTTCGCGATGGAACTGTGCGTACCTGTGGGGGATTAGCAATTAGCTAATCCGGTTCCAGTTCAAAAGGCTCTTGCCTTGGCAAATTGCATTAACACTCCCAAAATTGTACAAGGTCATCTAAGGAGCCCAACTAGTGGGGCATTACCTACCATATGTGCAAAGGGGAGAGAGAGAGATGCACAAGAGCAAATCATCGCGCCACATAGAGCAAGGGAGAAGGCAAGGTTTCCATTAAAGCTTTATCACCTGCACCAACTACTCACACACAAATTGTAGCACAATGAAGTGCAAAATCAGTCCCCCCTCTCAAAAATGGGCGCCCCCAGCTGGGATGGGCTTGGCAAGTGCACCCGGAGCCGCCATGTGTCGAGTTTGCCTCTTTAGAATTGATTCCTAGTACCCACGACTTATACGTGTAGCGAGGGGGCCTAAATGACTTTGAACTGAGCCTATACACCCTTTTACTGCTTAGATTCCAGTGCCAACTGGCCCGACCATATCGTGGCGGCCTACCCTTCCCAACTGCAGGTGAAACTCTCAGCCGTAGGCCATTTCACACTTGCCACGCAATGTCCGACCATTTGTGACTTCAAAAAGAGGGTCCCAAAAGTTAAATAAAAATCATCGGAAAGAAACCAACAACTAAGGTTAGCAGTTGCCACGTCCTCGTGATAGTAGTTAGCAGTTGCCACGACCTCATGACAACAAAACTCCTTAGGATGAATTCCTCCACCTACAAAACTTGAATTCAAGTACATAAAATCTTGAAAAGAAGGAACGCCAAAACAAAAAGATCATCTACAAGGCGTCTTATATTGCAGAACTTGTGCAAAAATATTGGGCAAGTGTTAGCAAAGACAAGACGCTCCATAAAATCAAACTCATAAGTAAAAAGATAGAAATTAGCAAGAAAAACAACACAATTGGTGCCCATAGGGATACCAATTGTTTGCTTGAAAAGAGAGTCACCGCGGTTATATATAAATTATCCAAAAAGAATGAGACCTTTTGACTAAGCATGGAACAAATCGATTGGTACTTTAGGCCAAGGCATGGTATCTCAAAGACCCATCTATGCAAGTTGCGATTGCTCCAGTAGCCATTCGCTCTGAGCCCTCTCTTCTCGCAGCCAATTATGAGACTTGCTACCATAGAAGAGGCAACCATCAGGGCTTCTACATACATGAGAACTTTAGAAGATATAATGCGTATGATAATAGCATAGAAGTTTTATATATCTTTGTACCCTTTCTAACCATCGGGTTGAACCCACGCAAATGTTTGCTTCTCCAAGAATCGTCAATTTGATTGCAGAAGCTCTTCCCCAAATTGTTGAGGTCATACTTCTCTTGCCAATGGCGATCTTAACTAACTTCTATCTTTCTCTTTAAGAGAGATGCAAACATAATTCTCACATTTGGTGGATTTAGAGGTGAGTCCAAGAGTGATTAGTACCTAGGGCACTTTATGGGCCAGCAGCAACTACAAAGAGAAA
This sequence comes from Adiantum capillus-veneris, assembly GCF_014529385.1. Classification (NCBI taxonomy): domain Eukaryota; kingdom Viridiplantae; phylum Streptophyta; class Polypodiopsida; order Polypodiales; family Pteridaceae; genus Adiantum; species Adiantum capillus-veneris. The sequence goes on from NC_140958.1 coordinate 78,192,324, forward strand.
GATAGCCAAAAGGTAGTCTATTACTACCGATTGTCTACTTTTCACGCAGTGCGAAGTATGTATACATGATGCACGTGGTCAGAATACTGTAACAGACTTGGACACTCCAAGTCAAGAATCTACCGCGACAACACAAATAACCACTTCAAAAACAGTTCACAGTTCACAGTTCACAATTGATTGAACACTGGCCCAGCGGAGTTCCGTGCCTAGAGGTATTGGCCCCAAAGACTGGCGTCCCTTTCGATATTTCGTTTTTGTATTAATCTAAGTTCAAAGTACAAGAGTGCAGGCAAGCGCTCACACTCAGACTCTGCGTTTAGATGCTCTGAGTTGTGAGTGGCAAGCCCGCTTATTTAAAGGTACAAGGGTTGCCAAAAGCAGAGCCCCAAAAGCCTTAAAATCAAAGCTTTCAAAAAAAAATAAAGCAAAAGGTCTCTCTCTCTCTCTCTCTCTCTCTCTCTCTCTCTCTCTCTCTCTCTCTCTCTCTCTCTCAATACAATAAAGCAAAGAGCCTTTTTCCCTCTTCCCATTGCGTGGAAAAGCAATGCCAAAAGCCATGCCCAAAAACTGCCGCAAGTGCTTTCCGAAAAATCAGCCGCAAATCGCGGGCTGCTGTACAGCTGCCACGTGTCAGGCCACGTCAGCAAATTAGGGTTTGTGATTTTCTACATTTAGGGTTAGGGTTTCAGAAAATAGGGGTTTTAGGATTAGGGTTTTTGACTTTCTGCAGAGCGGACAGCCACGTCATCACTTTGTGACATGCCCCCCACTTGAAAGCATTGTAATCACCTCGATTACGCCTGCAAAACAGACAGAGGCCATAAACTGTCTTAGCAGACACTGACTATTAGTACCTACATACTAGGAACACACATCTAGCACATGTACCAATTCACATCATATGACATCACAGGACATCACATGACATTCAACATTCATTTGGATCATAGACCATGATTTATCGGCAATGTAGCTAGCAATTGCATCTAGATCTAGTCGGGACCTCATCAATGCCCGATTGACTAACCCCTATTGCAACCATGTCTATTCCAGATCATTCAGACCAAAATGCTGCAGTCACTTCGTCTATCTGTTCTTGCACTTAAAACAAGTAAAGAACAAATCAGTTTCATATTCAAGAATTCCATTTCATAAACACATACAGCAGAATACTGTCAGCTCTCGGTATCCCTGAAGCTCAAAGAGACATCAGTGACTCTAGTATACAAAAATCAAGGCATCTGTTGACAAAGGAACGGAGTAATTCCCCTCTTGTGCATCCCACTACACCAGATCTGCGGCCAAGCTGAATTCTGGGTTCCATTTGGAGTAGACTATGCTAAACCAAAAGCTTCGAGATAAAGGGTTTCAGAATCGGAGAAGTATCAGCTAGGTCCTCCTCCTCCCTCCACTTCGCATCCAATGCAGAATAGTTCTTGAACTTAAACAAGAACCACCTTCTTACTTTACCTTTATTCTTTGTGTCCTTATGTGCCAAAATCTGTCATGGAACAAGGATCTCCTCGTTTTCCTCTACTTTGGGTTGCTCATCGGGCTCTCCATCATCACGCACATCACCTTTAAAAGGTTTCAAGAGACTCACATGAAATGCATTGTGAATCCTCCAAGTGTCAGGCAGTTTTAGTCGGAAGGAGACATCATTGATCTTTTCGGAGATCTGGAAAGGTCCGTAGTATCTCACTAAGCTTTGGAAAAAGCCTCTCCTTTCCCTTCTTCTTTCTCAGGAGTGCCTTCTCAAAACGTAAGAGAATCCAATCATCCTCCTTCAATTTCAAATTGCGACAATGGCGATCCGCTGCCTTTTTCTGTCGTTCTTTGGAAAAAGCCTCTCCTGTCCCTTCTTTCTCAGGCATGCCTTCTCAAAACGTAAGAGCACCCAATCATCCGCCTTCAATTTCAAATCACGACGATGGCGATCCGCGTCCTTTTTTTGTTGTTCTTGAGATTTTTGCAAAGCCTCGTGGACCTTGGCAAAAGTCGTATCTAAGTCGCGTGTGTATTCATCCGTTCAAAAATCTTATTTTTCGTACTTAGGAAGGGTGGAACCTTCGCAACACCTTCAACAATCTCAAATGGCGCCTTCCCCGTCGAAGTGTATCGTGTTATTGTAGGCAAATTCCACCAAAGGTAGATACTTTTCCCATTGAGTCTTCTGATCCGAGATATAAGACTTCAATAAATCTAAAACCACTGAATTGGCAATCTCAGATTGCCCGTCAGTCTGCAGGTGGAAAGATGACGAGAATTGCAACCGCATGCCAATGTTCTCCCAAATTGCCTTCCAAAACAAACTCGTAAAGCTGGGGTCCCTGTCGGGAGAGAATCGTCTCAGGCATGCCTTGTAATCTGAAGATCTGGGCAACAAACAGTCTCGCTAAGTGATCCGTCTTGACTGTTTTCTTCACTGGAATGAAATGAGCATGTTTGCGAAATCTATCAATAACACTCCAGATACCAACGTGACCACTTTGTGTTCTCGGGAGATCAACAAACAGTCTCGCTAAGTGATCCGTCTTGACTGTTTTCTTCACTGGAATGAAATGAGCATGTTTGCGAAATCTATCAATAACACTCCAGATACCAACGTGACCGCTTTGTGTTCTCGGGAGATCAAAAATGAAACCCATTGCAATACTTTCCCAGGGGCAGGTGGGTATGGGCAAAGGCTATAACAATCCCTGTGCTTTATGCCTATCAAACTTGACCTTCTGGCATACCAAGCAACTGCGCACATACTCTTCAGATCCTTCTTGAGTCTCTCCCAATAGAAGTATCTCTCTATCCCTTTCATGGTGGTAGCAATGCCACGATGACCCGTAAAAGGTGGACACTGGCAGTCAGTCATAACCTTTTCCCTCAACGGCCGTGTAACGCACAACATGGTTTTCCTCATCAAGTAGCCATCCCGAATGGAATATCCCACTACTATCTCCCCATCCTGTATCCGTGTGAAAACGCCTGCAAAATCCCAATCTGTGGCATACTGATCGACCATATCCTCGAAGCTCCTATGATGTATCGTGGAAATAGCCAAAACCAACGGCTTTCGAGACAAAGCATCTGCCACCGCATTCTTCTGTCCCTGAACATGGACAATCTCGAAGTGAAACTGTGACAAGATGTTCGCCCACCGCATCTGCTTTTCCGATAGCTGCTTCTGTGACAAGAAGTAGCGTAAACTCTAATGGTCTGTAAAGACAGTAAAATCCGATCCGAGTAGGTAATGCCACCATTGAGTAAGAGCATGGATAACCGCCAAAAGCTCTTTCTCATAAATCTGTGTTGTCATTTCCAGCCTTGAGAACAATCGGCTCTCGTAAGGAATGATCTGGCCTTCTTGCATTAAGACCGCACCCAGACTGCGACCACAAGCATCACAATATACTTCAAATGACTTCTGCAAGTCCGGCAAAGTCGAGTCTGGTCTCATAGTCAATTTTCTTTCAAAGTCTGAAAGGCAGTCACCCCTGTGGGTCCCTACGAGAAAGGGACTCCTTTCTAACTTCATGGACATTCTTCAAATCGGGCCAATCACGGCAAAGTCGAGACTGGTCTCGTAGTCAATTTCTCTTTCAAAGTCTAAAAGGCAGTCACCTCTGTGGGTCCCTACAAGAAAGGGACTCCTTTCTAACTTCATGGGCATTCTTCAAATCGGGCCAATCACGGATAGTCTCTATCTTGGCTGGATCCATTTGCACTCCTGTTGCTGAGACAATGTGTCCCAAAAAGTGTATCTCTGGTCTATACAAATTCCAGTGCCGACCACTTCCCGTCTGCGAGTGAAACTACAGTTCACATTGGCCATACAATATCCGACCATTTGCTACTTCAAAAAGAGGGTCTCAAAAATAAAACAAAAATCATTGGAAAGAAACCAACAACTAAGGTTAGCAGTTGCCACGTCCTCGTGACATAGTTAACAATTGTCACGTCCTCATGACATACCCCCCTCTTGAAATCGCAAACGTCCTCGATTGCATACCATAAATACACGCCACTAATGATCTTGTGCTATTAACACTCTTTTATCATCGCATGTATCCGCAAGAAAGGTCATAACACATAGATACAAATGACTTAATGAGACCATCATACTTTTGTCATTTCCATCTATTACACTGAATTCATATGTACATTTAATGTGCTAGCTCTATCGTTACCCCTCCTTTGCAAACATTGGGTTGGGCCATACATAGGTTGTAGCCCAAAGGCCTCAAGGTAAAGCTGCAATACATTTGGTGACTCTGACAGTTCATGCACTTCCATCCACTTTGCATCCATAGGTGGATCGTTCTTGAACTTCATCAAATAGCATCTAGCAACTTGTCCCTTAACTTTTCCGGCGGAGTTCTGTGCCAAGAGATATTGGCCCCAAAGCCTAGCGCCCCTTTCAATATTTCTTTTTGTATTAATCTGTGTTCAAAGTACAAGAGTGCAAGCAGGCGCTTACACTCGGACTCTACGTCCAGATGCTCTAAGTTGTGAGTGGCCTACCCACTTATTTAAAGAGTACAAGGGACGCTAAAAGCAGAGCCCAAAAGCTGAAAATCAAAAGCCCAAAAAATAAAGCAAAGGCTCTTTCTTTCTCTTCCTTGTCAAAAGCAAGTCCAAAGCGTTGTCCATAAAAATAGCTTTTAATATAAAGCAGAAGAGTTGATGGAAGACACTGTAACCAAGGATGTATTCTGATTTGTCCTAAAGGTCAGCTTTGGCCTCGACAAGAAGTTAATATATCTTTCTTTCTTTCTTTCTTTCTCTCTCTCTCAAGCTTAGAAAAAGAAAGTCTCTCTCTCTCTCTCTCTCCCACTCTCAATTGCGTAGCCAAAAAGCTGCCAAAAACTGAGCGCTGATTGCGCCGGAAATCATGGAATTTCATACTGCTGCCACGTGGCACCACCTCCGCCGTTTCCGGGTGATGACCGTACGCAACAACCACGTCATCATTCAGCCTGCAACACCGTACGCAACAGCCACGTCATCATTCAGCCTGTCCATCCCCGGGACTGTCCATGCTTTAGGGGGAAAGGTGTGTGTGTACACTGGGCAGCCACGTCACAATTTGTGACAGGAAGGGGGTAGTCTGTCCATGTTAAATCCATGTAGCTCAAACCATGATGTCATCTCTCCATACCATAATGTCGTGTCTCCCTGCAAAGCTGACTATCGAAAGGACTCTGGCTAAGCGGGAATATCTGTCTCTAGGAAGGTCCCACAGACGGTGTATAAAGGAAACTGATCTCGTAAACGCCTCAACCGCTGTTTTGGGGGGGGGGGGGGGGGGGGAGCAGCTAGCTCTGCTCAAGTAATGTCATGTGGTACTAAATCCTTGGCTCTAATAAGCCGTGCAATCATAGAGACTGTAACAGACTTGGACACTCCAAGTCAAGAATCTACCGCAACAGCACCAAATAACCACTTTAAAACAATTCACATTTCACAATTTATTCGACACTACCCAGCAGAGTTCCGTGCCTAGAGATATTCGCCCCAAAGACTAGCACCCCTTTCGGTATTTCTTTTTGTATTAATCTGAGTTCAAAGTACAAGAGTGCGGGCAGGCGCTCACACTAAGACACTACGTCCATATGCTCTCAGTTGTGAGAAGCCAACCCGCATATTTAAAGAGTACAAGGGATGCCAAAAGCAGAGCCCCAAAAGCTGAAAATCAAAAGTAAAGCAAAAGAGCTCTTTCTCTCTCTTTAATTGCATATAAAAGCAAAAAGGGCTCTCTCCATCTCTCTCTTGCAATTTGCACAGCCAAAAAGCATGCCAAAAAGCAAACTGCCGCAGCTTTCAATTCTGCAATTTCCACCGCGTTTTGCGGGCTGCCACGTCAGCAGTCGTACAGTGGCTTGCCACGTCAGCAGGTGTACGGAATTTTCGCGTTTCACAGGGCTGCCTTGCTCACCGATTCTGTTGCCTCATATTCGCAATGTGTCTATGTGTGTTAGGGTTTTCCACGTCACCATTTTGTGACATAACCTCCTCTTGAAAGCATTGTAATCGCCCTCGATTACGCCTACAAAACAGACAGAAGCCATAAACTGTCTTAGCAGACACTGACTGTTAGTACCTACGCACTAGAAACACAGATCTAGCACATGTACCAATCGACAGTCACATCACAGGATATCACTAGACATCACAGTACATCACATGACATTCAACATTCATTCGGATCTTAGACCATGATTTATCGGCAATGCAGTTAGCAATCGCATCTCGATCCAGTCAAGACCTCATAGATGCCCGATTGACTAACCCCTATTGCAATCATGTTTGTTCGAGATCATTCAAACCAAAATGCTGCAGTCATTTCGTCTATTAGTTCCTGCACTTAAAAACAAGTCAAGAACAAATCAGTTTCATATTCCGAAATTTCATTTCCTAGAGTCATACAGCAGAATATTGTCAGCTGTCAGTATCCCTGAAGCTCAAAGAGACATCAGTGACTCTAGTATTCTAAAAATCAAGGCATTTGTTGACAAAGGAGCGGAGGAGCTCCCCTCTTCTGCACCCCACTGCACCAGATCTGCGGCCAAGCTGAATTCTGGGTTCCATTTGGAGTAGACTATGCTAAACCAAAAGCTTCAAGGTAAAGGTTCACAATCTCAAGAGTATCTGCTAGGTCCTCCTCCTCCATCCACTTCGCATCCAATGCAGGATAGTTCTTGAATTTAACCAAGAATCGCCTTCTTACTTTACCCTTATTCTTTGTGTCCGTATGTGTAAAGGATGGTACAACGGGTTGCGGGATGAAATAGGGCGGGCTAGATGACTTTAGAAGTGGCTTTTTGACACCAATATGTGCCGGATGTGTAGGTGCATGAGGCGAAGTGGAAGCTGGATGGTCAAAAGAAAAGCCTAGACAGGGATATACAAGCTTTTGTGTGGGAATTCAAAGCCCTTTGGAGAACAGCTAATGGCGATAACTGCTACACAAAATGTTGATTACTTGAAATTGAGTAAATTACTGGATTGCTTACATAAGGATGTACGGAATAAAGTTGAAGCGGATTGGGACCTGTGACGTATGTGGAAGCAGTCAATTTTGTGAGAGGCTGGACCAAGAAGATTTTGAAGAAGCAACAAGATAGGCAAAGCTTGTTAAATATTTTGGTACCTAGGCAAGTCGATGCGGTGAAAGTGGATCCAAGGTTGAAACAAAGAGAAGTGCCGGTGCAAGAAGAATCGAGGGTTTAATGGTCGAAAAGAGGTGAAGCGTTTTCCATGCCAATGTTTCCACTTATAGAAGCTCCACTTATGAAAGAAGAGAAGATGGCTCAAGATTGGGTACGAGATGTGCTGCCAAATCGAGGTATGGTTGTTCAGTCTCCTTTGAAGTGTGCTAGAGATCAGAGAGTGCGGTTTGCAGATGATATTGAAGCAATGAAAATAGAGGAAATCTCGGATCTTGAGACAGAGGAACAGGTGGAAATAGATGATAGCAGCTTTATGGATGCTGATACAACATGGGAAACCGATTCTTACCACTCAAGGTATGTGCCGAAATCTGTTCAGGAACAAGAATCTCCTCGTTTTCGTCCACTTCTGGTTGCTCATCAGGCTCCCCATCATCAAACAAATCAGCTTTGAAAGGTTCCAAGAGACTCGCATGAAATGCATTGTGAATCCTCCAAGTGTCAGGCAGTTTCAGTTGGAAGGAGACATCATTGATCTTTTCCAAGATCTGGAAAGGTCCGTAGTATCTCATACTAAGCTTTGGAAAAAGCCTCTCCTTTCCCTTTTTCTTTCTCAGGCGTGCCTTCTCAAAACGTAAGAGCACCCAATCATCGTCCTTCAATTTCAAATCGCCACGATGGCGATCTGCTGTCTTTTTGTGTCGTTCTTGAGATTTTTACAAAGCCTCGCGAACCTTGGCAAAAGCCGTGTCTAAGTCGCGCGTATACTCATCAGCTTCAAAAATCTTATCTTTTGTGCTCAGAAAGGGTGGAACCTTCGCAGTACCTTCAACAATCTCAAATGGCGCCTTCCTTGTCAAAGAGTGTATCGTGTTGTTGTAGGCAAATTCCACCAAAGATAGATACTTTTCACATTGAGTCTTCTAATCCGAGATGTAAGACTTCAATAAATCTAAAACCACTGAATTGGCAATCTCAGATTGCCCGTCAGTCTGCGGGTGGAAAGATGACGAGAATTGCAACCCCGTGCCCGTGTTCTCCCAAACTGCCTTCCAAAACAAACTCGTAAATCTAGGGTCCCTGACGGAGACAATCGTATCAGGCATGCCATGTAATCTGAAAATCTGGGCCACAAACAGTCTTGCTAAGTGATCCAGCTTGATTGTTTTCTTCACTAGAATGAAACGAGCCTGTTTGCTAAATCTGTCATTAACAGGCCACATACCATCGTGACCACTCTGTGTTCCCGGGAGATCAAAAATGAAATTCATTGCAATACTTTCCCATGGGCGGGTGGGTATGAGCAAAGGCTGTAACAATCCCTGTGCTTTACGCCTGTCAAACTTGACCTTCTGACATACCAAGCAACTGCGCACAAACTCGTCCACATCCTTCTTGAGTTTCGGCCAAGAGAAATATCTCTCTACCCCCTTCATGGTGGTAGCAACACCGTGGTGACCCGTAAAAGGTGGACAGTGGCATTCGGTCATAACCTTTTCCCTCAACGGCTCTGTAACACACAACATGGTTTTTCTCATCAAGTAGCCATCCCGAATGGAATATCCCGCTACTGTCTCCCCATCGCGTATCCGTGTGAAAACGTATGCAAAATCTGGATCTGTGGCATACTGGTCGACCATATCCTCGAAGCTCCTATGATGTATCACGAAAATAGCCAGAACCAACGGTTTCCAAGACAAAGCATCTGCCACCAGATCCTTCTCTCCCTGAACATGGACAAACTCGAAGTGAAATTGTGACAAGATGTTCGCCCACCGCATCTGCTTTTCCGATAGCTACTTCTTTGACAAGAAGTAGCGTAAACTCTGATGGTCTGTAAAGAAAGTAAAATCCGCTCTGAGTAGGTAGTGCCGCCACTGAGTAAGAGCATGGATAACCGTCAAAATCTCTTTCTCATTAATCTACGCTGTCAATTTCGGCCTTGAGAACAATCGGCTCTTGTAAGCAATGACATGGCCTTCTTGCATTAAGGCTGCACCCAGACTACGACCACAAGCATCACAATATACTTCAAATGACTTCTGCAAGTCCGGCAAAGTCAAAACTGGTCCCGTAGTCAATTTCTCTTTCAAAGTTTGAAAGGCGGTCACCTCTGTGGGTCCCCACAAGAAAGGGACTCCTTTCTGCGTCAAGATATGCAAAGGGGAAGCAACCTCTGCAAATTTTCTAATGAACCGCCTGTTGTACGAACACAATCCCAAGAACTTTCTAACTTCATGGACATTCTTCAAGTCAGACCAATCACGGATAGTCTCTATCTTGGCCGGATCCACTTGCACTCCTTCTGCCGACACAATGTGTTCCAAAAAGTGGATCTCTAGGAGAAAAAATTCACTTTTCTTTGCATTAATCACTAACTTGTGATCTCGTAATGCCTAAAAGACCTAAAGCAGATTGCATTAATCACTAACTTGTGATCTCGTAATGCCTGAAAGACCTGAAGCAGATGATCTCTATGTTCTGCCTCATTCTTGGAGAAAACAATGATATCGTCAAAGAAAGTGTCAACAAATAGCTTGTACTCTCGAAAAATCATGTCCATCATCCGGGAAAATGTCGCAGGAGCATTGGTTAAGTCAAAAGGCATCACCAAAAACTCAAATAACCCAAAAGTCGTCCGAAAGGCTGTCTTGTAGACGTCTCCCTACGCGATTCTGATCTGATAATATCCACTCTTCAAATCAATCTTGCTAAAACACGAGGATCCCTGTAATTTGTCGTGTATATCATTGATCCTAGGAATCGGAAATTTGTTCTTGATGGTGATTTTGTTGAGAGCAATACGGTGAAGTACTAGGCTGGACAAGACCCTTTTCCAAGAGGTCTTTCGCTTGGTTCATAATCTCTTTGTTCTGTGCTCGGCTCACACGGTAAGGTGGCCGATTCAGTGGCGTGCTTCCAGGTATCAGATCAATGGTATGATCTTCAGGACGAGCAGGTGGTAACTCACCTGGCAGGCTCTCTGAGAAGCAATCGGCATAAGAGTGGAGAAAATCTTGGCGTTCTTTATCAAGTTTAGACATATTTGTCCTATCCTCATCACCCAACTCTTTCATAAAGATCGAGTAAACAAACAGACTGGATTTCATTAACTTTGAAATGGCCGAAGCCGATACAATAGGGACATACTCGCCCTTTAGTTTAATGTCAAGTACAATGGTTCAGCCCTTCTCTGTAATCAATGTTGCTTTCCTCGCCCGATACTCGACCACGGGATTGTTCTTGTGGTACCAGGGAATTCTCAAGAGGACAACACAACCTTCCAAAGGCATAATGTAAAAGTCCTCATGCCCCAAATACCCCTGACAATGTGACCGAAGTTTGCCAATGACACGTATAATGGCTACGTCCCTGCCTGGTGCCACTAGAACTGCCTCCGCACGTGGTCCCATCCGATCGGGAGTGATCTCGAGCCGCGCCGCCAATTCCGGTGAAATGAAGTTGGCCTTGGCTCCTCCATCAAAGAAGATCGGGGCTTCTTGGTCTTTCACTTTGCCCCAAGCTTGGCAAAGTTCTGTACTCTCGTCCATCGTGTTGGGATCGGTACCCATGCAATCTGGAACTAGTCTTATTTTCATCTTGCCTTTTCTTCCACGTTCCTCAACTGCTCTCGAACTCTCAGGCCTATTGTCGTCCTTGTCATTCTGTTCTTTCTGTTGCTTTTTAGGACACTTCGCCGAGATATGTCCAGTTTCTCCGCATCCAAAGCACTTCCCCTCCCTGATGAAGAGAGCCCGCTCCTGAGGAGTAAGCTTGGGTCGTGCATCTTTCTTTTCTGAGTTGCTCTTTCTCTTTCTACTTTCATTTGTCGAAGTCTATTCAACTCTTTGTGTCATGATCTGATCGGTGGGGTAAGTCAGACTTCCAGAGTGAATGGCGAAACCCCGTTTCGCATGACTCATCAACTCCTGAATAGAAGCTAAGTTCTGTTTCAAGCAGTGATCTCGGATCTCTGTATGTAGACCCAAGGTAAACCGCTCAATCTCCTCCTTGATCAAGATCTTCTTAAATGAAGAGGCCGGTAGAAAAGAGCTCCAAAATCTCTCGCAATAAGCGTCCACTGTATCTTTCTTGGTCATCCGAAGATGGGTCCAAGCATTCGGATATCACGTTCATACTCTCGAGTCAACCATGAAGAAATAAAAAGCCTCTTGAATTTCAGCCATTTAATTGGCGCAGTCTTGCTTAATAGAAGCGTGGACCACCAAGTTCGAGCATTCCCCTTAAAATAAGAGGCAGCTCTCCGAATCTTAGAGTGCTCTATATATACATATATATATATATATATATATATATATATATATATATATATATATATATATATATATGTGTGTGTGTATATATATATATATATGTGTGTATATATATATACATATATATATACATTTATACATATATATATACATATGTGTATATATATATATATATATATATATATATATATATATATATATATATATATATATATATATATATATATATATATATATATATAGAGAGAGAGAGAGAGAGAGAGAGAGAGAGAGAGATGAAAATGAAATAAAATGTTACATTAAAGGTCTTCGAAGGGCCAAAATGACCTATGAGACCAAACCAGTGCAATCCTGATGAATCTGATACAATGTCAAGGTACAAAATAAAATGAATGGAAATAAGAAGTTACAATGTGGTGGGTCTAAAGCTACTAGAGGTGAAACCAAGCAGATCCAACATCGGCCGCTGGCGAATCTTATCAATCTCCTCCATGGTCAAAATTCTGACCAGGCGTTATGCATGTCGGGCCAAAGTGATCCGAATCCTCTGATGGAACCTCCGTCAATACTGTGTAGTCCTCCGCAATCGTGGGCGTTAGGATCTCCCCGGCTCGGTCGCTCAATCGATCAGCGTGCCTCTGGTGCGAGGGGAGTGTGGGCTTTGTTGTGGTAGTAGGTCATTGGGAGCAAAAACAGACCCAGGCATTCCTGGTCCTCGTACCCCATGACTCTGGAGAGTGGTCCAAAACCCTCTCTGAACAAGCAGAGAGAGAGAGAGAATGAAATGAAATGTTATATTAACGTCTTCAAAAGGCCAAAGTGACCTATGAGACCAGAAAGTTACAATGTGGTGGATCTGATACAAAGTCAGAGTAACAAGATGACAAAATGACAAAATAAAATACTATGGAATCCTAGACTACTGGGTGTGGACTAAGCAGCTAAAACAGCTAGCTGGGATAGCTAGATCACAGGAGATCCACCATCGGTCGCTGGCGGATCTCATCAATCTCCTCCATGGTCAGTAGTCTTACCGGGCGTCGTGCATGTCGAGCCAAAGTGACCCGGATCCTCTGATGCAGCCTCTGTCGAAGTTGTGTAGTCCTCCGCAGTCGTGGGCGTCTGGATCTCCCCAGCTCAGTCGCTCGGTCGATCGGTATGCCTCTGGTGTAAAGCGACGAGCTCTGCTGTGGTACTAACTCCTCCGGGTGTCCAGTGGCAGCTCTAAAGAAGTCTGTGATCTGTCTCTGAGACTGGCTAGTCTTTCCTCTCATCAAGCTCTCTCTGTGTCTGTGCAGCTCGAGCAAAAACATTCTTGGAATTGCACCAATGGACTGGCCAACAGGCAGACAAAAGTGAAAGCCTTCACGCAGTTGTAGCTCATTACTCTGCCTAAACCCACTCCAAAATTCAATCCACTAAACCTAGAAGAACAGCCGATAAGCATTATTTACATAAAATGCATCACTCCAATACTTTTACAAAAGCCAAGTAACTAGGTTCCGTGAAACAAATCATTAATGATAGATCAAACACTCAAAGGGACACAGCTCTCAATGATCCAATCAATCAATTAATCTTCATTTCTGTCCTTCCTTGCAAGGAAGAAGTGTATGATGGTACTAGAATGCTGATATTTTGTCACTCACTATAGAACTGAATCACAAACCTGTCCATGTAGTTCACTTTTGAATCCTAGTGGAATTCTCTCAGTATCTGCAATACCTGCCTTTTGTAGAACAAAACAAGGAGCTTTGAGAATGATGCAAAACTTCTGTGCGCTTTTTGAACTGCCATAAACAACTCGACAGAAGGAGGCAACTTACCGTTAAATAAAGTGCCAAGAAGACAGCCTCAACACACTTGATGGGTTGCGGGTTGTATATCATCTGCATCAAAGTGCCTAATCAAATCATCTCAAGTGAAAGCAAAACTAATCACCATGTACAAAGATACAATGATTGTCAGAAATGCACAGTCCAGAGGAGAAAGCGAAGCAACCCTAACCAAGTTGGTTTGCTCCACATGCTGCAGCTTAAATTTTCTTGTATTGCACATGAAATGCAACTCTTTAATGTAAGTTGAGGAATTTTTTCATGTTATTTGTGACTCCTGGACACATACACAACCACTGTTATCACTCACAAAGATGGATGCTACCCTCACCATACCTCCCCCCAACTTAATTGGTGTATCTCAACATGGTATCAGAACCAGGTTTTCTCCCACAGCCTCACCATCACTACATTTTTTATCCTTTACATCAACGATCGCCAATCATCTTCCTGATTAACTCCGTTGACCACTAATTTCTCCTCCAAACTCAATGATCACACCTTCTACACAGACCAGTTCCTCCCCATTGCCAAGCCTGTTCTCCTTATCATAGGAGCAATTGAAATCATGGTATAAGTTGCTATTATAGCCTCTGCTCGAAGGGCTCCTCAAAAGAAGTGCATTCATGTATGAGTTATCCATTTGCATTGTATGCATAAGCATTTTTTGGTGTGCAAAGCAAAAGGTGTCTTCCACTTCTGCAATGGTGGCACTGACAGCCTTGTACTAAGTGTGCTAGCCTCATCACATGAAGATAGGCTCAGCTTTTAACAAAAATCAGCTTGAGAGCAGTACCTTCTATCTTCTACATATCTGGGAGTAGAGTATGTCTAGTTGCTGGTTAAAGGAACACAAAAGGTGTGATGGCTGCTGCCTTGCACAGATTAGTTCTGGCAGCTGTGTGGACTGTGGAGTCCTCAGATTTTGCAAGCAGGCATAAGTTAAACCCTGCCCGGTGCGATGTGCTTGCAATAACATTATTATGCAGACACAGGCTGGCTTCCTGGTCCATGAGCAGTAGAAATCGTTGTTCAACTGGGTGCACTATCACTACAGTTCGCAACAGCATCGCTTCCAACAGTGCTCAACAGCAACCATACAGAGGCCAAGCAGTGGAAGGCAACTTATGCAACAGCTAACTGCATCAGCTACTTGCCACATGTAATGTCGCAAAAACAGCAAAGTCCTTGAGAGCTTTTTTCCGGATTGATTTTTCCAATTGGCTCGTGCTTTTTGAAATTAGAAATAGATACCCTGGCATAAAGTACCAGCAGTAGAGGCAATCCTACGTAAAGAGCGAGCACATTGTCACACCTTTCCACTCACTACAAGTTCACACTAATGGGACTCTATCTGATATTAACAAATCTACAGCAAGCTATGACAAGCTTCAAATCATAACCGTTGTTTACACAAACCCACACAATGCAAGAAGCAGTGTGTATTTTTGCAGCTTGCTTTTACCCATGCATCGGCACAACGTCACCTTGTTATTTGTAGACTTAGAATCACAAAATGATGCATCCATACACTTTGCTTGCCACCTTAATTTTGAGTACTATCTGCCCTACATGCACATGGTAAGACCGACCATGCATAGCTCTCTCCATCTAACCATTTTGATTTCGACGTGTATGAATCTAGACATTACTATGAATACTACCCTGTGTCACATGACACATCCCAACCCTATGTGTCCGTGCACAAGCTACACCACAGCAGGGTTCAGTCAGTTCAGTCAAGTCTAGATTAGCAGTGATCTAGCACTTTTGTGAGTCTATTCGTAGACCGTGCATGCCCAGTCACTTAGCATAGATGCATATCCTCCGGTTGCACACAACATGATCATCGGAATTCCCATCAGAATCCATTAGCATCAGTTAGGGGAATTTTCCAATGCATTTAGCCTATTTTCCTATTTATTGGTATTTTCACTTATTATTTTTAAGTGACTTTCCAACAAAAGTAGGTAGGGCAATTTTGCTAAGTTAATATATAAGCAAACCCAAGTTAGCACTTTCTGGCAGAAGAGGCAGCAAGAGCACCTTGCTCAACAGGCAACTTCTCAGCAAGACCAACCCCCGCGACTACTCTGGCGTTTTCTCCACAGAAGACCTAGCGTTTTTGCATCAGATCAGCCTTGGCGATTTGTGCACAGCAGATCAGCCCCGGCGTCATCACGACATAGCAGATCAGCCTAGTGTTTTTGCATTTGAAGAACCCCGGCGACAGAAGGACCAATTTCAGCCCCTGGCGTTTTTGGATTTCAGCAGCAAATTAAGACCGGCATTATTCACCTAAAGTGTAGCAGATTCAGCCCGTAAAGACCATCAGTTTTCAGCCCTAAGAAACCTCATTTTTCAGCCAAGAAAACGCAGCCAAAACAGTCATTTTCAGCCACCAAAACAGTCCCAAAATTCAGCGATTAGAAGATCTCAGATCTCAGCCATCAAGTAGTCGTCATCATCATCGGTATAGTCCCATTGCATCAGTCCATTGCATACGCATTGTACACCTTTGTGCAATCAAAGCAGACCACTCTCGCCGACGAGAGTGGGGCCTTCGGAGGAGGGTTTTACAACCTCTCGGGTGTCGTATCTCTTCTCTCTCCTTCTCTCAGTCTCATTCACTTGCACGCACAATATCCACTCACTTTGTTCGTGACCACAGCACTCTACAGACGGAAAGCTCTCTCTTTCCCTAAGAACTAAAAGGACCCTTGAGCAATAAAGATCACTAATCTTGAGAAAATACAACATTCATTCCGTTGCACCTAACATTGGTATCAGAGCTTTGGAAGTGTTCTGCATTACTCAAGGAAAGAACCACAAGAACCACAACAATTTTTTTTGCTTGTTGCGATCGCACGAACCCAAGTTTACTTGGGCGTCGCGATTCCTAATCGTGTTTTGTTGAAGAGTGACAGGAATCCCAAGAAAGAAGGGCTTGTCCAACCTCCCCTTGTGTCTCTTTTCACTCATTGAGAGCGGACCGTGCACTTAGCGGCCGGCCAATCGACGTGAGGTGAGAAAAAGCAACCTTGGTGTGAGCACAAGGCCGCCAAGGGGTGCGGGGTGCGCCCGCAGAAAAGAGTAGAACTCGGGTGAAGAGAAGATCCTTCTCCAACGCGATTTGCAAGCGAAAGAAAACCTCAAGAAGCCCAAGAACCCACGACCCTCAAGATTCAAGAACCCAAGACCCCCAAGAACCCAAGTTCCTCGTGAACTTCAGAACCCAAGTTCCTCGTGAACTTAAGAACCCAAGACCCCCAAGAACCCACAAGAACCCACGACTTCAGAATGGTCATCACTGGAAGCGGAATGGATACTTCGCTTGGAGGTGATGAGCATGAGAGAGGCGAAGAAGAATTTTCCACACCAGGAGGTTTTTCCGACCCTCCCCCTTCACCATCTACGACAAAGATTGCACTAACTCCTATGGAGGAGTTGGAACAAGAAAGAGAAGCAGACAGAAAAGCCTACGAAGAAGACATGGCAGCCATCGAGCGTAAGTACCAAGAAAGAATGGCAGCCATAGCGCGCAAGAGCAAAGCAAGACAAGCAGATTTTGATCGCGAGATCAAAGCACAAAAAGAAAAGAGCGACCAACACATGATGAAAGAGTTCTTGCGACTCTTTTCTATTGTGCAGGCGCAGTTCACACAAGATCAAGAAAAGGAGACTCTCTCAGTCTCTACTTCTCCAAAGCATGAAACACAGGATTTACATGATTGTGTGAAGCATGATGATGATTTGATTGACAATGACTTGCATGATGTTTTGATTGACAATGATAAGCACAATGATTTGCATGATGAGAAGCATGATGAATCGGATGCCAATGATAAGCATGATGATTTGGATGCCAATGATAAGCATGATGATTTGAATGATAAAGACAAGCATGATGATTTGCATGATGATCAAGATGTGATTTCTCACAAGTATGATGAGTTGCATGAAGATGATGTGATTGTTCACAAGGATGATGTGTTAGTTGATGCTTTTTCTAGCGAAGCTAACCACGTTGTAGATTCGATCAATCACAAAAAAGCAATCTTTGCTTTCAAGTCGAGGTCCAAAGAACCCCCACAGGACGATTTGATCATTCAGGACGAACCGATCTTGGCTCTCGAGCCTTGGTCCAAAGAACCATCACAGGAAGTATTATGTGTTCGCATGATTGGTACGCACGCATTGTTCGAGTGTTTCATTCGTGAAGGTTTCCTGTATTTTAGTCAGCATCGTTATGTGATCCCTTTTCCTAGGCATGACATATTGTATGTTGAGCACGTTTGTCTCATGGATGAGCACGAATGTATGCGGATTGTTCATGAAAAGTTGAAAAGTTTATATGTCAGGAAGTCACATTCCATGTCTCTTCCTTGGCATGACACAGTTTCCGAAAGAGCACATCATAGTATGAGCAGCAAGCATGGGCATTTCCATTGTGATTTGCCACAGTTGATTGATTTCCATCAAACAGAAAAGATTCGACCGCATTGTTTGCATGTGTTTGATGAACGGATTGTAACTCCGTCTCTATGTTCATCTACATTGCATACACAGTCTTTAGAAAAGACAAAAAAAAATTCCTTCACTATACATGGAATGGGTATGTTCATGGTTTTGTGTTGGAGATTGTTTCAAGAATTTTCAGCCATGGAGATACTTGAAGACGAAAGAAGCAGGACTCTAGACGAAGTTGAAGCAAGAAAGGAGATTCAGAAGACTTTGTGTCGCTTTCGACGCGGCCCAAAGAAGCAAGCGTTGCAGACCTTTATGAAGTTAAAATAAAACACGACCCACACATCAGAGTGGGCCGGCGAAGAGTCCCTTCCAGGATTCCGGATGCTGTTGGCGATCTCCCTCGACGCCATACAGTTCGGTACCAGTACCTCACTTTGAAAAGGAGGGGATGTCACGTGCCACATCCCAACCCTATGTGTACGTGGACAAGCTACACCACAGCAAGGTTCAATCAGTTCAGTCAAGTCTAGATTAGCAGTGATCTGGCACTTTGTGAGTCTATTCGTAGACCGTGCATGCCCAGTCACTTAGCATAGACGCATATCCTCCGGTTGCACACAGCATGATCATCGGAATTCCCATCAGAATCCATTAGCATCAATTAGGGGAATTTTCCAGTGCATTTAGCCTATTTTCCTATTTATTGGTATTTTCACTTATTATTTTTAAGTGACTTTCCAACAAAAGTAGGTAGGGCAATTTTGCTAAGTTAATATATAAGCAAACCCAAGTTAGCACTTTCTGGCAGAAGAGGCAGCAGGAGCACCTTGCTCAATAGGCAACTTCTCAGCAAGACCAACCCCCGCGACTACTCTGGCGTTTTCTCCACAGAAGACCTAGCGTTTTTGCATCAGATCAGCCTTGGCGATTTGTGCACAGCAGATCAGCCCCGGCGTCATCATGACACAGCAGATCAGCCTAGCGTTTTTGCATTTGCAGAACCCCAGCGACAGAAGGACCAATTTCAGCCCCTGGCGTTTTTGGATTTCAGTAGCAAAATAAGACCAGCATTATTCACCTAAAGTGTAGCAGATTCAGCCCGTAAAGACCATCAGTTTTCAGCCCTAAGAAACCTCATTTTTCAGCCAAGAAAACGCAGCCAAAACAGTCATTTTCAGCCACCAAAACAGTCCCGAAATTCACCTAAAGTGCATCAGATCAGCCTTGGCGATTTGTGCACAGCAGATCAGCCTAGCGTTTTTGCATTTGCAGAACCCCAGCGACAGAAAGACCAATTTCAGCCCCTTGCGTTTTTGGATTTCAGCAGCAAATTAAGACCGGCATTATTCACCTAAAGTGTAGCAGATTCAGCCCGTAAAGACCATCAGTTTTCAGCCCTAAGAAACCATTTTTCAGCCAAGAAAACGCAGCCAGAACAGTCATTTTCAGCCACCAAAACAGTCCCGAAATTCAGCGATTAGAAGATCTCAAATCTCAGCCATCAAGTCGTCGTCATCATCATCAGCATAGTCCCATTGCATCAGTCCATTGCATACGCATTGTACACCTTTTTGCAATCAAAGTAGACCACTCTCGCCGACGAGAGTGGGGCCTTCGGAGGAGGGTTTTACAACCTCTCGGGTGTCGTATCTCTGCTCTCTCCTTCTCTCAGTCTCATTCACTTGCACGCACAATATCCACTCACTTTGTTCGTGACCACAGCACTCTACCGACGGAAAGCTCTCTCTTTCCCTAAGAGAACTAAAAGGAACCTTGAGCAATAAAGATCACTAATCTTGAGAAAATACAACATTCATTCCGCTGCACCTAACACCCTGATAAGACCTTCACAAGCGCAAAACATTGCACACAAAGGAAGGGACATTCCTTGTCAAGGCTCAAATTGTTAACAAGAGGCTAGACAAGAGGAAGCTTGGACACTGGTACTACCAAGGTACATTGTCTAAAAACCCATGTATAACCCCTCCTCTGGTCACAACAAATTGTCATCAAGTGGAGTGCAGGCATTCTACTCGAATTGAGGAAAGGGGTTTATAACGCAGAACTGTTGACCAGGAGGAAGTCATTGTTGTCATGGACCATAACAATTCTTTTGCAGCAAGTGTGTCAACTGTGGTATGAGAGGCAAAAATAGAACTATAGAGATGAGAGAGAGAGAAAACCAAGTAACAAGGCACGTCCTAATTACCAATAGCTTGAGCATGCAATTATTTCAAGAAAAGGGGGTGCTCTTGCCATATTTTGGCCTCTTCACCCCCAAATTTTGGCACTTATTAGTCATTCCAAGTCAACCCATGCCTATCTACACACGCTACCCCTTCTTGATCCATGCTCCCACTATGCCACATTGCTAGCACAAAGATTGCCATTTTCAAGGTCATTCTAGGGCAATTTTTGTCTCCTTTAAGCTTGACAAAGACCCTAGAAAAGTATCTAGTAACTTGTGAATGTTCGGCAATCCTTTGGTATTGTCAAGTCCAAGCATTGCCAATTCTACTACTTTTCTGAATCAGTTAAGAGGCTTTCTAGGCATGTTCTCTCTAGCCTACAAAGATAAAATTACAAGTTTAGCTTCAATCTTCCAAATCTTACTTATAAAAGCTCTCTGGTCATTAGAAGAAGCCATCATAAAATGATCACAATTTGATGACATTACAGAACCACCTCGACAATGCATCCACTACCAAAACAAATCAAGGACAAAATCACCAATCATTGGAGCCGCCTTCCATGACCCTTCTTTCTACCCAACCATATGTAAGTAGTGCTGCCATAACCTACCGACTTTAGCCCCACCTTTAAATCCACACACACGGGCGCACGTGTTCACGCTACAATTAGAAGGGGCCCATATGCACTACATTTCTTACTTTCAAGAAAATGTTTCCAAACCATGTGCTTCATTCTTTCTTAAGTAGCTTAAATATGGAGCTTTACAAAACTAGTATCACTTAAAGCTCGTCACACGTATTACTCTATCGAATCGTCTTTTGCTTCATATTGATTCAAAACTAGACTCTTAACTGATGCAGTTTTAGAAGATTACAAAATTGTGAATATCTCTTACGACAAAAAGACTTGGTTCTCACCATCTTGGCAGTATCCATGATGCGTGCCAATGGCCTCAACTTGTGGGAATTGAAGCTAGTCTGAGGACTCTGCTTATATTCAAATGAGCTGATGTACTGCACAAGCGACAACAAAACCAATCTATAAGTTCAATTTAATAAGTTAATTCCTGAACGATCGTATTTTTTTATTAGAGATAGAATAGTCCTACAAATGTAGTGTAAGAAACAACAGGTCTTCTTAGTGGCTACTCAACAAAGAAAATAAATTAAAATTCCAAGATTCCAAGGTATGAGCATAACCTCAAAAATGAACAACAAAAATTATTGTTGGCTTTAGGGTTGTAAGAATGCACACACAAATTGGAAAACAAGGAGACGCTCAAGGGCACGCAACACAAGAAGGTATATTACTAGGTGTCCAAGTACACAGATAAGGTGGCTAAGGATATAAAAGCCAACGGGAAACGTCCAAGCAATGGAAAAGGTACACTAATGGTCCTCAATGTGTCCACACCCATCACTAACATATCATGGTAACAAATCCTCCCAGGGTGATGCGATTGAACGTGAGCTAGCACTCATGTGCAAAGAAGTGCTAGATCTTGTGAAGGGTGATCAATCCAAAAGAGAATAAGCCCTAAGCTTTGTAAAAGAGTTTTTATCACAAAGCTTCTAACTTCTCATGAGGCAAAGCCTTTGTGAAAAGATCAGCAAGGGCATCCTACATAATAGGCACAAATGCAAGACTGATCACTCCTCAAAGAGTCTCTCCCTGACAAAATGGTAATGCACCTCAATGTGCTTGGTGCAAGCATGGAACACTCAGATCCTTGAGACTGCAAATGCGCTCTACTAAAAGTCAAGATGGTGGTCGTAAACTACGGTCCAGTATCCAAATCAAACAAACGGCGTCTAGACAAACCCACTAAACCGTAGTTGTGAAAGTTGCCTTGCACTTGGCTTAACAACTAGAGGTTCCCACAACAAGCTTCTTCTTGCTCGGCCACGATATGCATGAGTTACCAAGCACAAGGCAAAAACCACTTGTGGGCACACGAGTGTCAAAGCCGCCAACCCAATTTGAGTCCAAAGAAGTGCAAATTTGGTAGCATAATCCCCATTTGGGCTAACACAACTAAGAAGTATAGTGCCACTCAAGAATGAAAAATCTCCTTAACAACGTGTAAATGATTAGACCCTTGGCTATGCATAAATCTGCTCACCTATGAATGTCCCGCTTCGTCATGCATACATAAATAAGCCAACCAACAGCTTGCTCATAAAGACCGACTACAATCAAAATTAAGCATGTCTCAAGCACGAGGACTTTCCTCTAAACCATATTTACAAAGCCTTTTTTTTTCCGAGAAAAAGATCCTTCTAATAGTTAATAAAACTGCGATAGGGCTACAACCACCTCTACTAGAGAGGGCTACATCAACCATAAGGGGAGACTCTCCCAATTTACAAAGCCTTTTTCAATTTGCACACTTTGTTTTCTTGCTCTTTTTCAACAAAACCACGAGGCTGCGTTACATACACTTCATGATTCAAATCACCATTCAAAAACACAATCTTTATGTCCAACTGATATATACCTTCATAGGGTCAAAATAGTCTAAACTTACGAATTAAGAGAGGGATAAAACACTCAAAAAACTACAAAAGCAAGGGACACAAGCAAATAAGAAAAAACAATTAAAAAAACTAAATCGCTTTATTTGCTACTAAACAAACTAGATAAAACAAACCATTATTCACTTAAAAATGGTTTTAGAAAAGGCATAGGCAAAATAAGTTGAAGCAACTTACTTGACTAAAACTTGAAAAAGTACTCAACTTTAAACTAACAAGGATAAGACTGTAACAGACTTGAACACTCCAAGTCAAGAATCAATCACGACAGCACCAAATAACCACTTCAAAAAAGTTCACAATTCACAATTTGCACTGGCCCGGCGGAGTTCCGTACCTAGAGATGTTGGTCCCAAAGACTGGCGCCCCTTTCGGTATTTCTTTTTGTATTAATCAATTCAAAGTACAAGAGAGTGGTTCGGGTCTCACTCTCAGACTCTGCGTCCAGATGCTCTGCAGAGTGGGAGCCCAAACCACTTATTTATTTGTTTACAAGGGATGCCAAAAATAGAGCTCCAAAAGCTGCCATCTTTTTAAAAATAAAGCAATTTGTCTCATAAGCCTTGCTTGAAAATTAAAGCAAAGTTCAAAAGCTGCCCAAACATTGCGTAGAACTTCCAACTGCTTTTTCCCATAACAAAAAACGAAAATTCTGTCGTACAGTCCAGCGTGAAACGTCGGATCCTGTCGTACGGTGCCACATCATCATATCTGCGCATTTTCGGGTTCAGCCCTGCTGCCTAGGGTTAGGGTTAGGGTTAGGGTTAGGGTTTCTGGCAGGTAGGGTTTTTGGTAGATTTTAGGGTTTGCATGTTTTAGGGTTAGGGTTTTCAGCAACATTTAGGGTTTCAGTTCTGGGCAGCCACGTCATCACTTTGTGACATACCCCCCTCTTGAAAGCATTGTAATCGCCTTGGATTACGCCTGCAAAACAGACAGAGGCCATAAACCGTCTTAGTAGACACTGACTGTTAGTACCTACGTACTAGGAACACACATCTGACACATGTACCAATCGACAATCACATCACATGACATCACAGGACATCACTAGACATCACATGACATTAAACATTCATTCGGATCTTAGACCATGATTTATCGGCAATGTAGCTAGCAATCGCATCTAGACCCAGTCGGGACCTCATCGATGCCCGATTGACTAACCCCTATTGCAACCATGTCTATTCGAGATCAAGTACACCAAAAAAGCTGCAGTCATTTCGTCTATCAGTTCCTGCACTTAAAAGAAGTCAAGAACAAACCAGTATCATAATCAGGAATTCCATTTCATAAAGTCATACAGCAGAATACTGTCAGCTTTCAGTATCCCTCAAGCTCAAAGAGACATCAGTGACTCTGGTATCAAAATCAAGGCATCTCTTGACAAAGGAGCAGAGTGACTCCCCTCTTGTGCATCCCACTGCACCAGATCTCCGGCCAAGCTGAATTTTGGGTTCCATTTGGAGTAGACTATACTAAACCAAAAGCATCGAGGTAAAGTTTCACAATCTGAGGAGTATCTACTAGAATCTCCTCCTCCATCCACTTCGCATCCAATGCACGATTGTTCTTGAACTTAACCAAGAACCGCCTTCGGACTTTACCTTTATTCTTCGTATCCTTATGTGCCAAAATCTATTCAGGAACAAGGATCTCCTCGTTTTTTTCCACTTCGGGTTGGTCATCGGGCTCCCCATCATCAGGCACATCACCTTTGAAAGGTTTCAAGAGACTCACATGAAATGCATTGTGAATCCTCCAAGTATCAGGCAGTTTCAATCGGAAGGAGACATCATTTATCTTTTCAGAGATCTGGAAAGGTCCGTAGTATCACATACTAAGCTTTGGAAAAAGCCTCTCTTTTGTCTTTTTCTTTCTCAGGCGTGCCTTCTCAAAACGTAAGAGCACTCAATCATCCTCCTTCAATTTCAAGTCGCGACGATGGCGATCCGCTGCCTTTTTCTGTCGTTCTTGAGATTTCTGCAAAGTCTCGCGAACCTTGGCAAAAGCTGTGTCTAAGTCGCGTGTATACTCATCAGCTTCAAAAATCTTATCTTTCGTGCTTAGGAAGGGTGGAACCTTCGCAGCACCTTCTATAATCTCAAATGGCGCCTTCCCCGTCGGAGTGTATCGTGTTATTGTAGGCAAATTCCACCAAAGGTAAGTACTTTTCCCATTGAGTCTTTTGATTCGAGATATAAGACTTCAATAAATCTAGAATCACTGAATTGGCAATCTCAGATTGCCCGTTAGGTCTGCGGGTGGAACAATGACGAGAACTGCAACCGCGTGCCAATGTTCTCCCAAATTGCCTTCCAAAACAAACTCGTAAATCTGGGGTCCCTATCGGAGACAATCGTCTCAAGCATGCCATGTAATCTGAAAATCTGGGCCACAAACAGTCCCGCTAAGTGATCCAGCTTCACTGTTTCTTCACTTGAATGAAATGAGCTTACTTGCTAAATCTGTCAATAACAGTCCAGATACCATCGTACCACTCTGTGTTCTCGAGAGATCGAAAATGAAATCCATTGCAATACTTTCCCAGGGGCGGGTGGGTATGGGTAAAGGCTGTAACAATCCCTATGGTTTATGCCTGTCAAACTTGACCTTCTGGCATACCAAGCAACTGTGCACATACTCTTCACATCCTTCTTGAGTCTCTCCCAAGTATCTCTCTACCCCTTTGCTGGTGGTAGCAATGCCGCGGTGACCCGTAAAAGGTGGACAATGGCATTCAGTCATAATCTTTTCCCTCAACAGCTGTGTAACGCACAACATGGTTTTTCTCATCAAGTAGCCATCTCGAATGGAGTATCCTGCTACTGTCTCCTCATCCCGTATCCGTGTGAAAACGTTTGCAAAATCTGTATCTGTGGCATACTGGTCGACCATATCCTCGAAGCTCCTATGATGTATCGTGGAAATAGCCAGAACCAACGGCTTCCGAGACAAAGCATCTGCAATCACATTCTTCTATCCATGAACATGGACAATCTCGAAGTGAAACTGTGACAAGATGTTCGCCCACCGCATCTGCTTTTCCAAAAGTTGCTTCTCTGACAAGAAGTAGCGCAAACTCTGATGGTCTGTAAAGACAGTAAAATCTGCTCCGAGTAGGTAGTGCCGCCACAGAGTAAGAGCATGGATAACCGCCAAAAGCTCTTTCTCATAAATCTATGTTGTCATTTCCGGCCTTGAGAACAATCGGCTCTCGTAAGCAATGACATGGCCTTCTTGCATTAGGACCGTACCCAGACTACGACCACAAGCATCACAATATACTTTAAATGACTTCTACAAGTCCGACAAACTCAAAACTAGTCCTGTAGTCAATTTCTCTTTCAATGTCTGAAAAGCAGTCACCTATGTGGGTCCCACGAGAAAGTGACTCCTTTCTGTGTCAAGATATGCAAAGGGGAAGCAACCTCTGCAAACTTTCGAATGAACCGTCTGTAATACGAACACAATCTGTCACGGAGACATGGCAACTGTTAAGTATGTCACGAGGACGTGGCAACTGCTAACCTTAGTTGTTGGTTTCTTACCAATGATTTTTGTTTAATTTTTGAGACCCTCTTTTTGAAGTTGCAAATGGTTGGACATGGTATGGCCAATGTGAACGGTAGTTTCACCCGCAGACGGAAAGTTGGTCAGCACTGGAACTCGTAAAGTAAAAGGATGTCTAGGCTCAGTTCAAGATCATGTAGGTCCCCCCGTCGCACTTAGCAAGTTGGTGGATACTAGGAAGTGAACTCAATAAAGGCATAAAGTCAAGGTGGGATCACCAACAGAAAGTATCCGATAGTTGGGCCACGTTGCACTTTTGGATGCGGTCCCAATGAGGATAGATGGTCAGATGACCAGTGGGAGCCCAACGGAAGCATCTCCTAAAATTTAGGGAACTGCTATTTTGGGCCGTGAAATGTGTTCGTGTCATTACCTTCGGTATGACCAAGGGAACATTTTATTACTCTGCTGCAAAGTCAATTGATGCACCAGTTGAGAGATTTTTAAGCAGCCCAATGTGGGAAATTGCATGTATGAATGCCAAGTGGCACTTTTTGGTCAATTTACCAAGTCTGGGAGAAGAGAACTCGTAACTTACTTTTTGGAGCAGTTTTGGAGGCTGATAACTCTGATTTTCAGCCATCTCTCTCCATTTTTGAGCTTCCCATGACTTTACCTAGAGCCAAGGAGCTCATTTTCAGCATCGGAAGGCATCAGATGCGTGTTTACAAGGCTGTTTTGCTGCATTTTCAGCGATACACAGGTTTTGGCAGCCATGGAAATCTTTCCCTTTTTGCATCTATTTGTTCATAGATGCATTACAGGTGAAGGACAGAAGAGGGGGCGCTCGATTTATGCTGGGGGGATGCTTCATTGAGAACCTGTCACAGGTTAACAGCTATGGAGTGCTTGCTTTCCTTCTCATGTACAGTGCGGTGCCAAGAGTGATTCCCTGCACACTACACACTGCTCTCTCTCCCCCCTACACGCAGTTATGTGATGTCCCACAAGAGGGCTCTTCATTTGACTGACGTACAGTTGTGTGGGTTCATGCTTTTGTGCTAGCAGCAACATGGGTAGCTGACTACTACTTCAAAGCAGGCACCGGTGAGGGTCATAACCTCACCGTACAGGTGCGTTTTCAGCACTGTGTATACGCTGTAAATTGACTGTTTTTCAGCCATACGGACACCAGAACCATTGGGAATAGTGCCCCACTGGCAAAGGACAATTAGGGGACTGTTTGGGGCTGAAAACAGAGCAAAAACCAGTAAATACAGCGTGCTGAATTTACTGTTTTTGGGCAGGAATCAGAGGGTTTATGCCAGTGGAAGAGAGTTCCAGCAGGGGAATTGGTTTCGCGCAAGTTTTGGGGCTGTTATGCTGCCGAAATTTGGCCAAAGCAAAAGGTATCTAGCTTGATACAGATAAAGGATTCCCAAGACTGTTCTTTGTTGTAATTTACCCTCCTAAAGAATATAGAAATACCGAAAGGGGCGCCAATTTTGGGGCCTACAGGTTGTCAACGTCTGCTTGGGCCATTCTAGCTTCCGAGCCGTGTGTGCGTTCAAGTGTTAATTCCCGTCACAGGTTCCCTTTGCAAAGTGCTCTGTGTATGTGTCTAAAGTAAAGAATTTCGGGTGAAAGCCAACGTCTACCACCCCACAAGCCGCTTTCACAATCCCAAGAAGCTTCTAACTTCATGGACATTCCTCAAATCGGGCGAATCATGCATGGTCTCTATCTTGGCAGGATCCATTTGCACTCCTGCTGCTGAGACAATGTGTTCCAAAAAGTGCATCTCTGGTAGAAAAAATTCACTTTTCTTTGCATGGATCACTAACTTGTGATCTCGTAATGCCTGAAAGACCTGAAGCAGATGATCTATGTGTTCTGCCTGATTCTTGGAGAAAACAATGATATCGTCAAAGAAAGTGCCAACAAATAGCCTGTGCTCTCAAAAAATCATATCCATCATCCGGTTAAATTTCGCAGGAGCATTGGTTAAGCCAAAAGGCATCACCAAAAACTCAAATAACCCAAAAGTCGTCCGAAAAGCTGTCTTGTAGACATCTTGCGGCGCGAGTCTGATCTGATGATATCCACTCTTCAAATCAATCCTGCTAAAGCACGAGGATCTCTGTAATCTGTCGAGTATATCATCGATCCTAGGAATCGGAAATCTGTTCTTGATGATGATTTTGTTGAGAGCTCTATAATCGATGCACATCCTCCAAGATCCATCTTTCTTCAAAACCAACAACACTGGAGAGCAATACGGTGAAGTACTAGGCTAGACAAGACCCTTTTCCAAGAGGTCTTTCACTTGGTTCATAATCTCTTCATTCTGTGCTCGGCTCACACGGTAAGGTGGCCGGTTCGGTGGTGTGCTTCCACGTATCAGATCAATGGTATGATCTTCAGGACGAGCAAGTGGTAACTCACCTAGCAAGCCCTCTGAGAAGCAATCGGCATGAGAGTGTAGAAAATCTTGGCGTTCTTTATCAAGTTTAGACATATTTGTCCTATCCTCATCACTCAACTCTTTCATAAAGATCGAGTAAACAAACAGACTGGATTTCATTAATTTAGAAATGGCCGAAGCCGATACAATAGGGACAAACTCGCCCTTTAGTTTAATGTCAAGTACAATGGTTCTACCCTTCTCTATAGTCAATGTCGCTTTCCTTGCCCGATAATCGACCACGGCGTTGTTCTTGTGGTACCAAGGAATCCCTAAGAGAACATCACAACCTTCCAAAGGCATTATGAAAAAGTTCTCATGCCCCAAATACCCCTGACAATGCAACCGGAGTTTGCCAATGACAGGTGTAATGGCTACGTCCCTGCCGGGTGCCGCTAGAACAGCCTCTGCAAGTGGTCCCATCCGATCGGGAGTGATCTCAAGCCGCACCGCCAATTCCGGTGAAATGAAGTTTGCCTTGGCTCCTCCATCAAAGAAGATCAGGGCCTCTTGATCTTTCACTTTGCCCCAAGCTCGGCAAAGTTCTGTACTCATGTCCATGGTGTTGGAATCGGTACCCTCACAATCTGGAACCAGTCCTGTTTTCATCTTGCCTTTTCTTACACATTCCTCAGCTGCTCTCGAACTCTCAGGCCTTTCGTCGTCCTTGTCGTTCCGTTCTTTCTGTGACTTTTTAGGGCACTTCGCAGAGATATGTCCAAATTCCCTGCATCCAAAGCACTTCCCTTCCCTGATAAAGCGAGCTCTCTCTTGAGGAGTAAGCTTGGGTTGTGCATCCTTCTTTTCTGAGTTGCTCTTTCTCTTTCTACTTTCATTCATTGAAGTCTGTTCGGCTCGTTGTGTCATGACCTCATCGGTGGGGTAGGTCAGACTACCAGAGTGAATGGCAAAACCCCGTTTCGCATGACTCATCAACTCCTGAATAGAAGCTGACTTCTGTTCCAAGCAGTGATCTCAGATCTCTGTAGGTAGACGCAAAATAAACCGCTCAATCTGTTCTCTGAACGAGATCTTCTTGAATGAAGAGGCGGGTAGAAAAGAGCTCCAGAATCTCTCGCAATAAGCATCCATTGTATCTCTCTTGGTCATCCGAAGATGGTTCTAAGCAGCTCGTATATCGCGTTCATACTCTTGCGTCAGCCAAGAAGAAATAAAAAGCTTCTTAAATTTCAGCCATTTAACTGGCGCAGTCTTGTTTAAAGAAGCGTGGCCCACCAAGTTCGAGCATTCCCCTTAAAATAAGAGGCAGCTCTCCGAATCTTGGAGTGCTCTGAGTAGCGTCCTCCCACGAAAGCGATGTCAAACTGCTGTATAAAAGACAAAGCCTTCGAAGCATCTTTATATCCTGAAAAAGTGTCAAATTTGATCGAATGTCCACCTTCCTTAACCCCTCGGACTTTCTTGCTTTTATCTTTCAGAAAGTCATACTGGTTGGCTTTATATGTAAGGTGCAGCGGAATGAATGTCGTATTTTCTCAAGATTAGTGATCTATATTTGCTCAAGGTTCCTTGTAGTTCTTAGGGAAGAAGAGAGCCTTCCGTCTTTATGGAGAGTGCTATGATCACGAACAAAGTGAGTGGATATTGTGCGTGCAAGTGTATGAGACTGAGAGGAGAGAAGAGAGATACGACACCCGAGAGGTTGTAAAACCCTCCTCCGAAGGCCCCACTCTTGTCGGCAAGAGTGGTCTACTTTTGATTGCACAAAGGTGTACAATGATGATGCATGGACTGATGCAATTCGTAACTATGTTGGTGACGACGATGATGACTTTAGGGCTGAATTCGATGCTCTTCTATCTGCTGTCCACAAAGGGGTAATAGCTGAGACTCTGGACCACTTTGGGGTGCTGAAAATGATTGGTTTGCTGCTGTTTTTATGGCTGAAAATCCCTGATTTGTCGAGGCTCTTATGGCTGGTAAAAACGTTGAAGCTTTAGCAAGATCAGGCTGCGTTTTTGTGGCTGTCGTCGAAGGTTGAAAACGCTGGTTTGTAGCACGTCTAGGGCTGCGCTTTATGGCTGAAAACGCTGCCACTTGCAAGCTTTGTTGGCGATAGCAAACGCTAGGGTTTGGTGTTGTCTGTTGAGGGGAAAAACGCCAAGAAGGGGGCCTTGTTGGCGATGGCTGATGGTTGGAAAAACGCCAAGGGGGGAGATGGTATGGAGCTAGCAAACGCTAGGGGCTGATGGGGGTGGACTCACCAAGGCAAGCTTGAAGAGGGTCTTGTTGAGAGAGGGAGGGAGTCCCTGTTGCTTGGAAGCCTGTTGTGCTCCTTGCTCATCTGCCCAATTGTGCTAACTTGGGTTTGCTTATATATTAACTTACCCAATTTGCCCTACTTAGTTCCCAACAAAAGTCACTTAATAAATAAGTGAAAAATGTCAAAAATAGGCAAAAATAGGATAAAGTCACTTGAAAAATCCCCAAACTGACTCTGACGGAATCTGATGGAAATGCTTATGCTTATGCAGTGTGCAACCAGAGGATTTGCATCTACACTAAGTGACTGAGCATGCACAGTCTACGAATAGACTCACAAAAGTGCCATATCACTTCTAATCTAGACCGACTGGACTGACGGCAACCCTGCTATGGTGTAGCTTGTCCACGGACACATAGGGTTGGATGTGTCACGTGACATTATAAAAATTCTTCTTGTTCGCATAAAAGTTGCCATCGTCAGAGTCTAAATTGTTGGATAGTGAGCACGAAGAAAGAACGACAGCTTAGAGCGTGAGCGCAAGCAAGCGCTCTTGGCAACCGAAGAAAGACAGTTAGGCTTGGAACGTGAGCGTGAGCAAGCGTGCTTGGCGGCTGAAGACCGACGAGCGGCCTTGGAGTTAGAGTGTGAGGCGCAAAGGGACCAACGTATGCAAGAGTTGTTCCTACAAGTACTTACCTCGAAGCCTAAGCCGGTTTGGTAGTTCATCAAATAGAGATTCGGACTCCAACAACCTCGTCACAGAGAAGTTGACATTTAGTAAGTATGACGGTAAGATGGATACTAATGTCATTTATTCTTGGTTGCATCAATTTAATGCTTATTTTGCGATAACTAAGAAGACGGAAAACAACAAAGTTTTAACGGCAGCCATGTATCTTGCCGGTGATGCCATTAATTGGTATCAAGCGTGGCAAGAGGAGCAATTGGCCGCGTACCTAGAGGAAGCCGAGGAAGACGTGTGTTGGACGGGAAGCTACTCACACACCCATGAAGTGCATGCAAACACTATCTAGATCAACATAATGTCAATCGAGGACACAGATGACACGATAGGCACACGCAGGAAATCTCTTAAGCTTGTCAGGCTGAGACCATCCTACACATACAACACTCTGGAAGGCCAACCACAATCAAGAACCTCACTGCTCTCAACTACACCACCTAGCCACATACACACATACGGAAGGTAGCTCACCAAATCATGCCAGATTCATACGAAACTGAAGGAACACCATCCCCTCACTAGGATACACCTGTCCCTAAGCTTCTACACTCAAAACCCATCTGCGGAAAACACGTAGGATGACAGAGCTGAATTTTGAAAGTGCCCGAAACTGAAATTTATGAGTACCTATGCGTAGCTTATGTCGCCACAATTCTATAGACTACTAGCACGCAGAAAACAGACATCGTTTGATACACTTACGGCCACAAATAGCTCGTAGATGCGTCGACGTGTGCGCTTCGTCTTGCGTGGAATGCTTGGCGTTGTCGCGTAGCTCTCCCCGGAGCTACAGCAATGGTGCAGTCGGATCTCCAATGTGTTGAGCGAGCCGAGCGTAGCGAGAGGATGAGGCTCACGCTCTCTTTCTCTCACACACACAGTAGACGGGAGCCCTAAAGTTTGATTATGATTAAAAAGTCTCCTTACAAAATGACCTAGGTACCTTATATACTAAGGCTACCTTAGGTTTAACCAAAAATGGGGTTGAATGGGTCAAATGGCTTTGTATTTACAATCTGGAAGTGCCATTTCACCCCGGCTTCTAAAACTAGAATAACTACTCATTACAAATGACGTTTATAGCCATAATCCACATCATTTCATAACTCGCAAAAGATAAGACTTTGGTACGAAACTTGAGTTATGTTGTGTTGTTGACCCAGCGGTCAACATTCCCCCCTTCCGCGTTCATGTCGTCCCCGACATGACCTGATTGTCGATGGCGATGTGGTCTTTGCTGTCGTTTTGTTGTTGGAAAGAAAGTATAGACTCTAGCCTTTACAGTAGCTTGTCTTGTTCGTCCAATCCGATGTACATAGTCTTCACATGATTTAGGAAAATCATAATTGATGATGAACTTTATGTCTTTCACATCCACGCTCCGAGCTGCAGCATCTGTTTCTGTCATTATAGGTCTACTGCCAGATCTAAATTCAAAAAGAACCCAATGTCGTTTAACTTGACTCTTATCATCATGGATAGAGAAAGCTCCATCCATCACTTGCTCCAGCAAATCTGTCAATTCGGAGTATTTGTGATTCTGAAAAAAAACTTCTACAATCTGTAGAATTGAGTGATTGGCTTTCTGATCTTGTGAGCCAATGACAACTTTGTAAGGATTTTGTAGAAATTGTATGGCTAAACCCATAACTTCTTTAGGCCAAGTTGCACTCCAATGCAAAGTCTGTCTGTCAGGCCGAATCCAGGACTGATTGTATCTTTGTCGAACCACAACAAGAACTATAATCCATTAGAGCGAACATCTATCATCATAACCATTCATCTTTTGAGATCCTCTGATTACTTTTATGTCTGCTCTTCTTCAGTGGGGACTTCTTTATTCCTGTGCAATCATGTTGTTAGTGTTGTCTGCAGCTTTGTCATTGTAGGCCATTCTTCGACTCACCATTGAGGAGAAGTATGCTATGATCTGAAATTGGTGCTCCAATTCATTTGTCAATTGATTTGAGTAGCATTTTCTTATTGTTGATGTAGAAGGAATATGTACAAGAGGATGGTGATAGGTGTCTTTAGATTAGGGTCTAAAACCTGGATGACCAAAGGGAAAAAACCCGGTGGGAAAAAAATGCCTTTGGTATACGCTCTTATTGGAGTTGAGCAGTTGAACGTGAAGTACATGTTCATAAAAGGTGAGTGCTTGGGTGAAACACGAAAAGAGTGCCTGATGCAAGTGCCAATTATGAGACACTCTATATGCATATGAGAAATTTGTCAACAAAAGCATGCAATGTGAAAGGAGGAGTTGATGGGTGTTTCGAGGAATAAATGTAGCACATGTGACATCAAAAGATGTCTCAATAGCTTCCACCTTTCCGAGAAGGGTTTTCGATGTAGAAGTTTCTCCACTCGTATCTCACTGTGCTCAGTACGTGAGTGTCTTTTGGACCTTCTCCTTCACTTCACCAGACTTAAGTACTTAAACTTCGACTCTTTTGCTCACCTATACCAGCATGAGCGACACAACGTAAATATGCTCAACTCTTCCAGCTTGAGCAGTACCTAGAATAGCTAAAACGCTTAGACCACAGAGAATATTACTTGAAGCTTTGGGACTAACACCTCACTCATTTTGTGGCTTAGCTACTCGACTCTGACTTGTATGACTTGTCGGTTGCATGTTGACTCTGCTTTGTGACAAGTTCTTCGACTGTTGTAGTGGCTGCTGAGACATACTTCGTGAAGTTTCATCATTTTCATGTACCTTCTTCTCTTTGTAGTGCTCAGGCCTCTCGTCAGTCTTTTCTTCATGCGGATTATGGATTTTTTTTATTTTTTCTTAATAATAAACAAAGAAAATCTTAAAACAACTCAACAAAAGAAAAATCATTCAAATAGAAATCTAAATGTTATGTACACTATACACATGTCCCTAGGGGCTCATATATGGATTTTGTCCCCATACTCCTCTGTAGCACTACTATGAGGGCATATACTCTAAATTTCGTCAAAAAAATATCACAATAAAACGCAAAAATTCAATGCATCTCACAAAACATTGCCCTCTAATAGTCATAATGTTAGGTCCGCATTCAAAATGCCTCCCTCCTTCCTATTTGGAGTCATCCTTTACGACAAGGTATCGCAAAGGGTATGTGTTGTGCTTGGGCAATTAAAAGTTGTGTCTATGCAGGCCTTGTAATGTAGCCCTACTATGCATACACAGTCAATGCATGGAAAAGATTTATGTTGTGCAAGATGTGGATATAAGCAATTTGCTTATTGGCATTTGTTGGCGAGGCTTCCTATTCTAAGCAATGTAATGGTCTTTGAAGCTCCTGTATCGTTGCTTGATTGAAGCGACTTGCTCTCTTCTAACTGTACTGTAATCGTAGGAAGAATTGTAAGAATTCAAGCGACGATGCATTGACAGGAGTTTTGTTGTTCTTCTTTGGGACCCATTTCTTTGCAATTATTGGCTGTTTTGTTGCTAACGCTCGTTTGGGAACCCATACTTGCCCGTGCTTCGTTTGTGTTTGAAGAGACTTCTTTGGGATCCACCTTTTTGTTGTGTGAGTCGACAGTGGTCTTTGCTTCAGCCCTTGTACACTTGGTTGGGGACGGGATTCAGGCTTTGAAAATTGATACTGTGGTTGTTTTGGAATCCAAATGAATTCCTGATTTTTTTGTGCTTGAATCAACTTCTTTGGAGCCCAAACCTGAGTTGTGAAAGCTTGCGACTTTGTGATATTCTTACCCGTTCGTGCACGCTTTCCTTGTTTTTGTTTTGGTGTTGGATCTTGTGATTTGTCATTAGAGATCTTTGTCTTCTTGATCCATATCTGTTTTTGGCCGATCTGGCTTTTTGGTATCCAGATTTGTCGAGCTTTTTGGCTTTGACTTGTTGTCCTGTTCTTTTGACCTATCATGGTTGTTGCTGAAGGCGTTGGTGATAGCGATGGTCTGAGTTGATGATAGGGGATGTCCTAAGATTCATCACTATCGCTACAATCCTCAGCAAGGTTGACTTCTTGTACTTTTCCTTGATTTTTTGGCTAGTAGTGGAAAGTTACTATCTGTTTGCTCGTGGGTGGTAGTTTCTTGGAGGACTTTTTTAGCCCATTGATTAGAGCATTGTTAGCTCGTTGCTCTGGTCATATTCCTCCTAGTAGCTGAGTCTTTGCATCCTTATTAGGAGCCATGTATGAGGATGCTTGTGGTGGCTGTGTCTTCACCGAAGACTTTGGAATCCACTTTTGATGCACTTTATTCATGTAGTGATGACATTGATTCCCGGGTCGTTGATCTTCTTGAAGCTCGAAGTGTTCTACAGAGTCATAGAACTCGTCGTCTTCTTCATCTTTTGATTCTCCACATTTCTTTGTGTGCTCCTTATTTCGAGAGCTTGTGGATGTCTGGATCTCTTCGTTTTCCTGGATTACACTCACTGCAAAATAAGGAACGACATCATAGCCATTTTCATCACAAAACTTTGTTGTGGGAGCATCCTCCACGACGCACACGTCCAGAGTAGCCAAGATGTGTTCCCATCCAAAAGGCTCTAACTCTTCTTCAGGAAATGGTTTTGGGATATAGTCCTTATCCTCTATAACCCGCTCTAGGATACATTCCTCACGTTTCAAGCTAACACATTGTGAAGCTCCACGCATCCATAATTCTTTAGGCTTACCTAACCAAGCTAGAAGTTCTGATCCTGCTACTGTCTCGGAATCAAACTCCTCAACCGGTGTTCTCGTCACATCCCTATAGCTATGGTCCCTCAAGTTTATCTTTGTTATGGTTTCCATATGTCTCAGGTATATATGGTCATAACCCCAATCTTGGACCATTTTCAATTGTCGCATGAATGGTCTTCCCAGAATGATGTCATAGTTGTTCTTCTTGCCAAAGTCGACAACAGCAAAAGTGTATTCATATTCAATGCCACAAGAAGTAACAAGTACTTTTTCTAGCAGTCCTAGGGGCTTTTCCTTGTGTCCGTCTGCAAGTTGCAGGGTCATTCGTGTGGATATCAAGGCAGGTTGTCCCCATTTTTTCCAAACCTCTTTGGTTGCAATGGCCACACCAGCTCCACTGTCAAGGATCGCCATGGTTTTTACACCATTGAATTCCATAGGAAGGGTGGTGTTTCTATCTTCTCCCTCATAATACTCGCCTACCTTGTTTAATGGCACTGGCCTAGTATTTAGTTGAGGCATTTCAAGCTCTTTGATGCCTTCCTCGATTTGAATCATTGGGGTTTTTACACCAAATTTCTCTAGACATTTACCCACATTAGCCCACATGTTTGGTCTTATTCTGAGCAACTCGGCTAACATTATTGTACACGTGACTGGGGTAGATAGAATATCTACTAGCCCCTTTGAATCAATGGCCTTGTTGGGAGACAGTCTCTGTGATGGGACTGCAACCACGTCTGACTTGGTCTCGTACTCTCCCATGTAGGACGGTAGTGTTCTTAGCGAATGGAGTTGACTATCCATAGATTGTACAGATCCTTTCTCGCCCCAATTCGATTGCACGTCTAGATTCATTTGAGATCTAGTCTCAAATTCCTCTATTGGTGGTAGAAACACTCCTCGTTCATCACCAGTCTTGTCTACTCGTCTTCTTAGGTCATCGGCTTCATTGGCCTCTCTGACTTGTTTCCAGAATTCATCAAGACCATCTATCTCTTTACAATCCTCAGGTATAGCTTGGTGAAATCCCTCGGAAGAGTTATCTGTGGTATTCAGTACTATCCTTGGTTCTAATGCTGGGTCTTTGAGGTTTGGTTTGTGCTCATGACTAGAATCTGGCTCTTTTAGTTCCTGGTTTGGTGGGATTACTTCTGTAGGCATGACACTGATCACATCCTCAGGTTTTGCAACTGGTGGTTCTAGAAAAGCTTGGGCTGTTTGAATCATTTTCTGGCACATTTCAAACCTTTGCTTTTCTAGCTCCGCATAGGGATATGTCATCCACCTTTGTTCTTGGGTTTGATTGTTTTTTAGCCTCGCATCATAGGCTTTCAAGAGGGCATCTAATGTCTCATTAACCTTCTCTACCAACACAGATCCTTCTGAACTAGCACTTCTCGGTTTCTCATTCGTGGATGGTTCTTCTAGAGGTTTAACCATCTGTGTAAGAGAAGGTACCTCCTTTTCCTCATGTTGTTTTATCTTTTCCTCAGCTTCGGTAAGCTTCTCAGCTAGGGATTTTTGCTCTCGTTCCCTGCGTGCTTTCATCCTAGTCTTTCTAGCTTTCCAACTATTTCGTTTACTCTTGGTTTTCTGACTAGGTGCGTCTCTCTTTGGTCCATCATCTGTCTTTGGACTCGTGTCACTTTCCGTGTTCTTTGTCTCTGGATTCTCATCAGCTTTCTTTTGAGCTTGTGCTCTCGTAACCACTTGAACTGGTACGACATTTTCGTTTTCTGAGCTACTAGGTAGCTGAACAATCCCTAATACATTTGTCGTGCTTTTCCTGATTTGGTTTGGTTTTTTCGGGCAATCGGGGATCAAGTGAGTGATGCCACACTCAAGACAATAGGCATTTACTTCAGTGATCTCCGTATGAGGACATTGTTTGACCAAGTGGTTGTCACGACTTTTGTGACAATCTGTCTCTGGTTGAGGAGATTCTTTTAGCATTTCCTCTTGGCTATAAGCAAGCTTTGACCTAGATAAGCCGCTATTTGCAATGAATCGCAATGTCCTTTCGTCCATTTCATACCTTCTTTCTTTCGACTGAAACCCAAGAGGTGGAGGTTGTACTGGCCTCACCACTCCATGTGTTTCTCTCACATTTTGTTGCTCCGAAGGGTAGAACTCACTTTGGTTGCTATACCACATTGTAGCGGGTACTAGTGTTGGTTTATTTGATGCTTCCATCATTGGCATGTATCTAATGTCTACCGGCATTCTAGCACCTGGCAGCGGACGTTGTT
Source organism: Adiantum capillus-veneris (assembly GCF_014529385.1). Lineage (NCBI taxonomy): Eukaryota > Viridiplantae > Streptophyta > Polypodiopsida > Polypodiales > Pteridaceae > Adiantum > Adiantum capillus-veneris. The sequence continues at coordinate 78,230,652 of NC_140958.1, forward strand.
GTCCTAAGACAAGCTGTGGCCTTAAAACTCCTACTGGTCCTGGCGCATTCCCCGTAATGTATCTAAGTGGAGTAGGTGCTTCTGGAACAGGTTGTACATACCTCTCCCTAGCATTTTCCATGCTATAATAGCACTCTTCCCCCGTATGGTTCGTCCATTTTTTCTCAATTTCACACCAGTTCGGCTCTCCCGAATCAGACCTTACAAAAGGAATCAACCTCTTGACCAAGTCGTCAATAAGCTTTTCTTGATCAATAGGTGTCGTTGGCTTGGTAATGGACTCACTTATCTGTGAAACACTGTGCTGAGAGGATGTGTCATCTCCTTGACTCTTTAAGTCCTTTTCTTTGTATGCCTCACAGTTATCCACTAGATAAAGAGCTTCTTTGATCAACTCGTTTAGCGTCATCCTCCTTATCATATGCAGATCCTTCTGAAGGCCCGCATCTCTCATTCCCTGGATAAAGATCAGCATCAGTCGTGCTTGCGTAGGTACTTCCGCTCTCAGACAGAGCTTAACATATCTCTTGAGTCGTAATGATGCTTTGCGTACTCATTCATTCTCTTTCTGTTTGAATCTATGGATTTGCGAGACCGTGTTGTGAGCAATGCCTTTTGGCGAGAATTCTTCAATAAACTCCTCAAACATCTCATCTAGGGTCTCAAAATCCCATATTTTCACCGAGTCGAACCATGTAGCTGCATCATCGTCTAGAGTCAATCCAAATCCCGCAAACTGTGTCGCAAAATCTGAAACTTCCTCTACTCTAATCACTCTTCTAAAAGCCGCTACGTGATCTCTTGGATCTTTATCTCCGGAGTATTTTCTGTTTACCCATTTCTGGACTTGGGATGGTCTAACTCATCGATTGTCTACAAGTCTAACCAGAGACTCTCCCAATCCTTCTCTCGTTATCGCTCTTGAAGGGAATCCTGGTGGCTCTCTTCTTGGAATTCCTATAGGAATTCTTGTGTTTGGTGGAGGCATTTGTGGTCCTTCATTGACCAAATATCCACCTCTTTCTAGTACAGTCTGTGGATTTGTGTTTTCTACAACTCTGTATTCTCGTCCATACTTGTCGACAACTATAGATCTCCATTGACAGTCGACTCCGTATGTGTAAACATATAAGAGCTTGTGATCCGTTATCTCTTCTAGGTATGGATCTGAGCATCTATAAAGATTGACCTCATTGTCGTCAATGTATCTATATAGTCCTTCACTCTCATGACCAATCATCCAAACTCTCTCAACAAGATGGGTCTTTATCAATTGCAAGTTTGGAAGATCCATTGTGGGAGGATATTCCTCTATCGTCGGGATCTCCAAGCTTGTGTAAGCTGCGTTTGAATCTAGGGTAGACATGATTTCTCGGCTTAAGAGCTTTTGCTTGGTTCAAGTAGACTTAGTCCATTGTGTTCAAGTGCTTTGGTTAGGGAAAAGTCGAAACTATGTCCAAAATCGCAACCGTTTCGTCACAATTCTCGCAAATTGTCGCTTTCATTCAGACACCCCTGACTTCCGGATGAATTTTGAGACCTTAAACGATGTTTTTTTTCAAAGTTGAACTAAATGGTTGCCGTAGGCATACATTTAGTTCAAGTTTTGCTCTAAGATCTGTAGAGCCGCTCTCAGGCTACGGTTTGATATAAAAACTTTTCCAATCCGATACCGTTTGTGAAAGTTATGGCCAAAACAGTGAAATGCAGTTTAGACTGGTCAAAATGAGTCCAAATTCAATTTTGAAAAAAGATTTGGGATCTCTGTAACAATGTGAACACTTCTGTATGGTCAAAAGTACAGTTGGACCCTAAAACTGGCCTAGAGACATCCTACGCGTAGGATGTCTTTTTGCTCAGAATTTAACAAAATTTGGTCCAGAGACTCCCTTGAGTCCAGCAACACAATGGTATGCTCAAAATTAAGTTTGGAGTGCAAAATCACACATATGATATCCTACGCGTAGGATGTCTTTTTGGCCTGTTTGACCCCAGACTTGTCCCAAAGCTTCCCCTTGATGTCAACAACCCAGTGGTATGCTCAGATTTTGGTTTGGATGTCAAAAGTCCCAAATTTTAGCTGTTCTTGCCTTTTTCAGTCAAAAATGCTAAGTTCTGTTCAATCTTCCCTTTCACTGACCCAAATGAGATGAAATTTATCACATGCACTCAAAACATCATGTATAACATGCACATGAAGTCACCCTATGGTTTGGTCTCAAAAATTATGCCTTGGGCACAATTTGGGAAGGATGTCTGGTAATTCTCGTCTTTTGGTTTTGATCAGTCAAAATTTGGTCAAATTTCGACTTTCCAGGTGAAAATAGGGTAAAACCTATCTTCTAAACACACTGGTAATCTCAGATTTTCAAAATTTCTACCAGATCACCCTGTAGACATCCTACGCGTAGGATGTCTACTGCTGATTTTTTGAGACTGAAGTGTCCCTGATGCTTCCTTATGCTCTCAACAAGTGCAAGTATGCTTCACAATTGCAAAAACATGCAACAATCACTCAATTTAAGCCTTTTCTGAAATTTTACGTTTTCTGACTCCGCCTTTTGGCTTTTGGTCAACAAAAATAGGGAAAAACACCCAAGTTAATATGTTACTAGGGTAAAACCTACCCTCTGAACACACTGGTGCAGTCAAAATTTTCAAATTTGGTCTCCAGAACCCCCTTGAGACATCCTACACGTAGGATGTCTATGTTTACAGAATTGCAGGTTTTCTTCACAAAACCCTTGCAAATGTTGTTTTATATGCACAGCATCAGTCAGTAATACAAAAATGTCCACAAAAGCTTGTTTAATGCATTTTTACCCTCAAAAGCACACTTTTCCGTGATTTCAAATGCAATCAAGCACTTTAGCAAATAATTCAGTGATGAATAGCTCTAGATCAGAATCGGATCACTTACCTAAAGCTACTCCTACAAATCATATGGGGTTTTGCATCTATGAGTAGAAAAACGCTTCACTGCCACACACAGACTAGTAAACGCTTTTATCACCTCACAAATCACTCGACCACCAACAACTACTCTAATCCACATATCCTAACTAAACCTATCTAATCGCAGACCCTCGGCAAGACACACGCTTCCTAGCTATCCACTTGATCGCGGAATATCCTCTTCCGAATCCACTTAAGAAAAACGCTTTCTTTAGCCAAAACTAAATCAAGCAACCATCACACGAGTGTTAGTAGGAAACCTACTTAGGTCCTTGTGTCCCCGGCAGCGGCGCCAATGTTGGACGGGAAGCTACTCACACACCCATGAAGTGCATGCAAACACTACCTAGATCAACATAATGTCAATCGAGGACACAGATGACACGATAGGCACACGGAGGAAATCTCTTAAGCTTGTCAGGTTGAGACCATCCTACACATACAACACTCTTACACATACAACACTCTGGAAGGCCAACTAAACCACAATCAAGAACCTCACTGCTCTCAACTACACCACCTAGTCACATACACACATACGGAAGGTAACTCACCAAATCATGTCAGATTCATACGAAACTGAAGGAACACCATCCCCTCACTAGGATACACCTGTCCCTAAGCTTCTACACTCAAAACCCATCTACAGAAAACGCAGAGGATGACAGAGCTGAATTTTGAAAGTGCCCGAAACTGAAATTTATGAGTACCTATGCGTAGCTTATGTCCCCACGATTCTATAGACAACTAGCACGCAAAAAACAGACATCGTTTGATACACTTACGGCCACAAATAGCTCGTAGATGTGTCCGCGTGTGCGCTTCGTCTCGCGTGGAATGCTTGGCGTTGTCGCGTAGCTCTCCCCGAGCCTACAGCAATGGTGCAGTCGGATCTCCAATGTGTTGAGCGAGCCGGGCGTAGCGAGAGGATGAAGCTCACGCTCACTCTCTTTCTCTCTCACACACAGTAGACGGCAGCGCTAAAGTTTAATTATGATTAAAAAGTCTCCTTACAAAATGACCTAGGTACCTTATATACTAAGGCTACCTTAGGTTTAACCAAAAATGGGGTTGAATGGGTCAAATGGCTTTGTATTTACAATCTGGAAGTGCCATTGCACCCCGGCTTCTGAAACTAGAATAACTACTCATTACAAATGACGTTTATAGCCATAATCCGCATCAATTCATAACTCGCAGAAGATAAGACTGTGGTACGAAACTTGAGTTATGTTGTGTTGTTGACCCAGCGGTCAACAACATGCCCTTTTCTTTCAGTTGGGCCGACTTCCAAGACAAGCTCAAGGCACCGTTCTTGCCACCTCAGTACCTAGCGCGGTTAAAAGAAGATTGGCGCAATCTCAAGCAAAATGGTACCCCAGTCATGTCTTTTTCTAACCGTGTTTTGCAGCTTGGCACCCAATTATGCAAATCGGATGCGAAGCGCAAAGAGGCTTTTATTTTCAGGGTTAGACGACTATATCAGGTTTGATGTCGAAGTCTTCGATCCCATCGATCTCAACAAGGGCGGTAGCGATTGCTCTTACACAAGAGATGAAGCACAATAACGGAACGCCTAAGGAGAACAAGTCTTCTTAAAGTACCTCTCAGACTTCTCAGAACCCTAAGAACGGTACGAACAGTAAGAATGGTAAGAACGGTAACTCTTCTAACCAATCTTCCTCTAGTCGTTTAGAAAAGAACTCATACAATGAATCTAAGGGTAAAGCTAACACACTTGCTAAACCCCAGATGAGAAAGCTCACCCCAGATGAGAAAGCCGCACGAGGAATTTTAGGAGGATACATAACATCAAAAGAACAAGTGATTTATTCTAAGGAAGGTCGATGTTATCATTGTCACATCAAAGGTCATATAAAGAAAACATGTCCTAAGATTGAATCTAACGAATCCATAAAACCCACATCCTCTGCTAATGCCATAAATGAGAACACTCGTGTGTCCCAAGTTTCTCATGATCCTCCCATTGATGAGTCTCTCATGAAGTGTTATGGTCATGTGAATGGTCAACACATGGTGGTCTTGTTTGATTCTGGTAGTATGCATGATGCGATTAGTGACTGTCTTGTCGAAAGAGCCCACTTGGAGGTTCGCAAGACATCTCCTTTCGAGGTGTCAGGCTTCGCTCCCAATACGGACTCTCATTACACGAGAGTGCCTTGATGCGTTTTGGCTCAAGACCAGCCTAGCATTTTTCAAGAGGTCAGCCTTGGCGTTCCATGGCCTCTCCAAAAGCAGTACATCAAAAAGATTCAAACTCAAAAGCTTTGCCGAAAAGCTGCTAGCGAAAAACGGGGAAATCCTTACATTGCCACATCAGCACCTGTTGGTGCGTGTTGTGGGATTCCGTACGGCCTACCATGTCAATCAAGTTCCAACGAGTGCTTTTTTATTTTTCTTGTGTCCCTTGGGCGCCGTCGGAAAGGGATCAAAAGCTGGGACAACTTATAGTCATTTTGCATCTGCTAGGGTCTTGTCAGTTTACGGATCAGCCTCGTGTTTTTGCAGATCACAGATCAGCCTAGCATTTTTGCAATTGCAGATCTACATCAGCGTTTTGCAGATTCCCAGCGACAGAACCAACCCTAGTATCAGCGTTTTCAGTTTTCAGCAGTTAGACTTCGCACAACAGTCCCCAAACCTTGCAGATCTCACCTTCGCGCAGCAGATCCTGGTCGCACGGTCAGATCAGCCAACGTTTGCAGTTTAAGCCCACTATTCGCAGATTCCACCATCTATGTGTAAGGTGCAGCGGAAGTGAATGTTGAACTTTGCTCAAGATGAGTGCTTCGAACTGTGCTCAAGGTTCCTTTTACTTAGGGAAGGGAGAGCCTTCCGTTCTTTAATGAGAGAGTGCAATGGACACAAACAAAGTGAATGGACATAGTGAGTGAAGGTGCTGAGATTGAGAGATACAGAGAGAAGAGAATACGACACCGGGAAGTTGTCAAACCCTCCTCCAAGGGCCCCACTCTCGATGGCAAGAGTGGTCTACTATTGATTGCACAATCTGGTACAAGATGGTGATGCAAGGTCTAAATGATGCTATGGCTGGAAACTGTATGCTGCGGCCACGATGACGACGACGCTATCTGCTACTGTGACTTTGTGTGCAAAAACGCTATCTTTCTTGCTTGAAATCGCTGGATCTGCTGCCCTTCTATCTGCTGAATTTGTTGACTGTCTTGCTTAGGAAAAATGCTGATCTTGATGCTACTTTGTCGCTGAATTCCAGCTGCAAAACGCTGGCCTGTTGGGGCTAAAAACGCTGCTGCAAATGGTATCTATGGCTGCTACAAAAACGCTCGCCTGAGGCTGCTAAAAACGCCAAGTGTAGCCTATATTACTGCTCTAAAAATGCTGTCTTGCTGGCTGTGACACTGCTGCAGAAGCGCCAAGGCAAGGGCTGAAAAACGCTGGGGAGTTGTTGCTGAAAACGCCAAGGCCAAGGGGGGTTTCTTCTTGCTGAGAAGGTTCTCCAGAGGGCTTGCTGTACTGGGTGCCTGTTGCTCTCCTTCTTCTTCTGCCAGATAGTGCTAGCTCTAGAGAAGGTTCTCCAGAGGGCTTGCTGCACTAGGTACCTATTGCTCTCTTTCTTCTTCTACCACATAGTGCTAGCTCTAGGTTGCTTATATATTTACTTAGTCAAATTGCCCTACCTACTTTCCAACAAAAGTCGCTTAAAAATAATAAGTGAAAAATGTCAAAAATAGGGAAAATAGGTCTATGCACTATAAGAATGCTCTTGATGGGTTCTGATGGAAATCTGATGATCATGTTGTGTGCAACCAGAGGATATGCATCTAATCTAAGTGTCTGGACATGCACGGTCTGCGAACACACTCACAAAAGTGCCAGATCACTTCCTATTCTGTTCCCTATACCTAGAATTGATGATATTCTACACAAATTAGAAGGAGCAGCTATGTTTAGCAGGATAGATCTAAAGAGTGGGTACCATCAGATCCGCATTAGATCAGAGGATGTGCACAAGACTGCTTTTAGAACGACGTTTGGCCTTTACGAATTTTTAGTGATGCCCTTTGGTCTCACAAATGCTCCTGGTACGTTCAATAGGATGATGGACAGAATTTTCCGTCCACACCAGCAGTTTGTTGGTACATTCTTTGACGACATGATAGTCTACTCAAAGAATGAAGAGGAGCATAGGCATCACTTGGCCATTGTGTTCAAAGAGCTACGCAGCCATAGGTTGCTCATCAATACAAAGAAAAGTGAATTTTTTATGGACGAGATTCATTTTCTGGGACACGTTGTCTCAAAGGATGGTGTCAGAATGGATCCTGCTAAAGTTGAAGCGATCAAGTCATGGCCAGATTTGAAGACGGTGCACGATGTCCGAAGCTTCTTGGGACTATGCTCCTATTACAGAAGGTTTATCCGAAATTTCGTTGAGATTGCTTCACCTTTACATGCTCTTCAAAAGAAGGCAGTCACCTTTAGATGGACACAGAAAGAGATTTCAGCTTTTAATCTCTTAAAGGAAAAGATGACTTCAAATCCAGTCATTGTGTTGCCAAATCTTAGAAAGTCATTTGTGGTCCAGTGCGACGCCTGCAGCACTAGCATTGGTGCAGTGCTAATGCAAGATGGCAAGGTAGTAGCCTATGAGAGTAGAATCTTGCAAGGGCCAGAAAAGACTATGCAAGTCTATGAAAAAGAATTGCAGGCCGTGATTCATGCGCTCTTAAGTTGGAAACACTACCTGCTAGGTGCAGATTTCGTTGTCCAAACGGATCATCAGACCTTGCGATACTTCTTGACACAGGCAAAGTTATCTGAGAAGCATATGTGATGGGAGAATATCTTGTCCATGTTCCATTTTCAGATTGTGCATGTGGAAGGCAAGAAGAACGTTGTTGTTGATGCCTTGTCAAGGAAGCCACAAATTTCAGCTGTGTCAATTCCTTATCATCATGAACTTGATGATATGAGGGAGCAGTATGCAAATGATGAAGATTTTGCAAGGGTCTTCGAGCAAGCTAATGGATGGACAACGTCATGAACACTATCTTCTCAAAGATGGTTTCATGATGATGCATGGCAGATTGTGTGTCACAAAGCCATTGCGACGCAAAGTTATGGAAGAGAGTCATGTCCCACCGTATGCAGGGCATCGTGGTATCGATGCTACAGTTAAAGCGGTTGAGACATTCTTCTACTAGCCTACATTGAGAAGAGATGTGGATGCCTTTGTGCGAGAATGCCTAATATGCCATAAAGTCAAGTTTGACAGGCAAAAGGCACCAGGGTTATTGCAACCACTACCTATTCCAGATAAACCATGGGAAAGTATTGCTATGGATTTTATCTTTGATCTTCCGAGAACGCAGACAGGAAATGATGGTATTTGGACCATCATTTGCAGATTCAGCAAGCAGGCTCATTTTATTCCTGTCACGAAGAAGATAAAGCCAGATCAGATGGCACGCTTGTTTATGAGCAATATTTTCAAGTACCATGGCATGCCACAGTCGATTGTTAGCGACCGTGATCCACGCATGACAAGTTTGTTCTGGAGAAGCTTGTTTGAGAATATGGGCACAACACTCAAATTCTCTTCGTCATTTCATCCTCAAACAGATGGGCAGTCAGAAGAGGCAAATTCTACTGTCCTAGATTTGTTGAAGTGCTATGTGTCAGAGCATAAAGGAAAGTGGGAGCAGTATTTGCCATTGGTGGAGTATGCATACAATAATATAGTGCATTCATCAACTGGCAAGGCACCTTTTGAGATAGTTGAAGGTGGCAAGAAAGTTCCTCCCATACTGCATACAAAGGACAAGATATTTGAAGCAGATAAGTATGTTCAGGACATGGATGAAATGTACAAGAAGGTCAAAGTGGCCTTAGAAAAGACTCAGGCAAAGCAAAAGAAAGCAACTGATCGTCACTATCGTGAAGTGGTATTTTGTGTCACAAAGTGATGACGTGGCGGACAGCAGAAACCCTAATTTCTGCCAGAAACCCTAAAATTCCTGCAAACCCTAATTTTTGCCAAAAATCCTAAATTCCGGAAATCGCGGAGGCGGATTATCATAAAAAATATTTTATTTTTTTTATTTTTTATTTTTTTTGGAAAATGATGAGCGACGCGAATTTTGCTTTTGCTTTTTTTTTATAAAAAAAAAGAAAAGAGTCTCTAAGAGAGAGAGAGAACTGATGCTTTTGATTTTAAAAGCTTTTGGGGCTCTGCTTTTGGGCATCCCTTGTAACCTTTAAATTAGTGGTGAGGGCCTCACTTCTCAGAGCATCTGGACGCAGAGTCTGAGAGCGAAACCCTAACCGCTCTCTTGTACTTTGATGATTGATTAATACAAAAAGAAATACCGAAAGGGGCGCCAGTCTTTGGGGCCAATATCTCTAGGCACGGAACTCCGCCGGGCCAGTGCAAATCTATTGTGATCTGTGAATTGTTTTGAAGTGGTTATTTGGTGCTGTCGCGGTTGATTCTTGACTTGGAGTGTCCAAGTTTGTTACAGTGGTATCAGAGCACGGCCGATTTCTCTTCTACGGGAAATCCGATCCCCGAATTTTTTTCCGCGGCACCTATGGCTTCAGGCAATGATCAGTCGACTCCCTTTGCATCTGGAGATGCGGGCTGGGATCACAACGAGGATTCAGACAGAGAGTATGGCCCGCCTCGGCCTACTCAAGCGGAGCAAACAGAGATGGAGCATCGTCAATTGATTGGCGATGCAACAAAGATGATGCTCAATTTTGCCAAGGACCCGAAGATGGTAAAATATATGAACCAGACCTCTTTGAAAGAGGTACAGATGGAGTGGCAGAGAACCACAACACCACTCTCGAAACCCGCTCTCAAGAAACCTTCTGCCTCCAAGAAATATACGGAGAAGGAACTGGAGAACGTGGTTGATGTACGGATTGCTCAGCTTTTCGACGTGCAAAAGAAAGGCAAAAAGCACGGCAAAAAGCAGAACAAAGGTACTGACTTCCCGGGATATTTGGGTCGTCAGTCGACATTCGACAAAGCAAAGAAACGGAAGAAGCGTGTTCGATTTGAAGGAGTACCCAGTTCTTCTTCTTCTTCTTCTAACAGTTCTTCTAGCTCCTCGGATTAGAGCGAAGAAGACAGAAAAAAAGCAAAAAGCGAAGCAAGACACAAAGCTTCGGAACGGGCAAGAAAAAGGCAAAGAAGGCTACATCTCGCCCAGAGACTGACAGTTCTACTGAGGACTCGTCTACAGACAGCTCAGATTCCGATGACGGAAAGTTTTATGCGAACAAGAAGAATTTTTACAAAGCCAACCAGTATGACTTTCTCGAAGATAACAGCAAGAAAGTCCAAGAGTTTAAGGAAGGTGGCCACTCGATCAAGTTTGATACTTTTCAGGATACTCAGATGCTTCGAAGGCTTTGTCTTTTATACAACAGTTTGACATCGCTTTCGCGGGAGGACGCTATTCAGAGCACTCCAAGATTCGGAGAGCTGCCTCTTACTTTAAGGGGAATGCTCGTACTTGGTGGTCCACGCTTCTATTAAGCAAGACTGTGCCAGTTACATGGCTGAAATTCAAGAGGCTTTTTATTTCTTCTTGGTTGACTCAAGAGTTTGAGCGAGATATACGAGCTGCTTGGAACCATCTCCGGATGACCAACAGCGATACAGTGAATTCTTATTGTGAAAGATTCTGGAGCTCTTTTCTACCCGCCTCTTCATTCAAGAAGATCTCATTCAGAGAACAGATTGAGCAGTTTACCTTGGGTCTACCTATAGAGATCCGAGACCACTGCTTGGAACAGAAGTCAGCTTCTATTCAGGAGTTGATGAGTCATGCGAAGCGGGGCTTTGCAATTCACTCTGGCAGTCTGACCTACCCCACAGATGAGGCCATGACACAACGAGCCGAACAGACTTCTGGGAATGAAAGTAGAATGAAAAAGAGCAACCCAGAGAAAAAAAAAAGGATGCACGACCCAAGCTTACTCCTGAGGAGAGAGCTCGCTTCATCAGAGAGGGGAAGTGCTTTGGATGCGGGGAACATGGACATATTTCCGCAAAGTGCCCTGATAAGGCACAGAAAGAACAGAATGATAAAGACGACGACGGGTCTGAGAGTTCGAGAGCAGCTGAGGAATGTGGCAGAAAAGGCAGATAGAAAAGCAGAACTGGTACCACATGGCGTGGGACCTGCACCGAATCTAATGAATGAAAGTACAAACTTTGCCGCTTTCGGGGCAAAGCGAAGGATCAGGAAGCTCTTTTGAAGGAGCCAAGGCCAACTTCTTTTCACTTGGAATTGGCGGCTCGATTTGGAACTACGCCCGACAGACTGACGCCACAGGCGGAGGTAGTTCGACTGGCACCCGGATGGGATGTTGCCATTACACCGAGCATTGGCAAACTTCGTTTGCAATGACAGGGGTGTTCAGGGCACGCGAGTGACGTTCTACTCAGGATCCCTTGGTACCACAAGAACTACGCCGTGGTTGACTACCGGGCCGAGAAAGCGACTTTGATAAATGAAGGGCTTAGAGATTGTACTTGATGAACTTCAGTTTTCTTACTCATTCTTTTGGGAGAACTGAACGATGGATAAAAGTTGAATATGTTTTGACCTGAAGAAAAGAACGCCAAGATTTTTTTTCTCCACGCTCATGCCGATTGCTTTTGAGAGGGCCTGAAGATCATACCATTGATCTGATATCTGGAAGCACGCCACCGAATCGGCCACCTTATCGTGTGAGCCGAGTACAAAATGAAAAGATTATGAACTCAGTGAAAGACCTCTTGGAAAAGGGTCTTGTCCAGCCTAGTACTTCACCGTATTGCTCTCCAGTGTTGTTGGTTTTGAAGAAAGACGGATCTTGGAGAATGTGTATCGATTATAGCACTCTCAACGAAATCACCATCAAGAACAGATTTCCGATTCCTAGGATCGATGATATACTCGACAGGTTACAGGGATCCTCGTGCTTTAGCAGGATTGACTTGAAGAGTGGATATCATCAGATCAGGATAGCACCAGGAGATGTCTACAAGACAGCTTTTCGGACGACTTTTGGGTTATTTGAGTTTTTGGTGATGCCTTTTGGCTTAACCAATGCTCCTGCGACATTTAACCGGATGATGGACAGGATTTTTCGAGAGTACAGACTATTTGTTGGCACTTTCTTTGACGACATCATTGTTTTCTCCAAGAATGAGGCAGAACACAGAGATCATTTGCTTCAAGTCTTTCAGGCAATTACGAGATCACACGTTAGTGATTAATGCTAAGAAAAGTGAATTTTTCCTACTAGAGATACACTTTTTGGGACACATTGTGTCAGCAGCAGGAGTGCGAATGGACCCGGCCAAGATAGAGACTATCCGTGATTGGCCCGATTTGAGGAATGTCCATGAAGTTAGAAGCTTCTTGGGACTGTGTTCGTACTACAGGCGGTTCATACGAAAGTTTGCAGAGGTTGCTTCCCCTTTGCATACCTTGACACAAAAAGGAGTACCTTTTCCGTGGGGACCCACAGAGGTGACTGCCTTTCGGACATTGAAAGAGAAATTGACTACGGGACCAGATTTGACTTTGCCGGACTTGCAGAAGTCATTTGAAGTATATTGTTATGCTTGTGGTCATAGTCTGGGTGCGGTCTTGATGCAAGAAGGCCATGTCATAGCTTACGAGAGCCGTTTGTTCTCTAGGCCGGAGATGACAGCACAGATCTATGGGAAAGAGCTTTTGGCGGTTATCCATGCTCTTACTCAGTGGCGGCATTACCTACTCGGAGCGGATTTTACTGTCTTTACAGACCATCAGAGTTTGCGCTACTTCTTGTCACAGAAGCAGCTTTCGGAAAAGCAGATGCGGTGGGCGAACATCTTGTCACAGTTTCACTTCCAGATTGTCCATGTGCAGGGTCAGAAGAATGTGGTGGCAGATGCTTTGTCTCGGAAACCGTTGGTTCTGGCTATTTCCGCGATACATCATAGGAGCTTCGAGGATATGGTCGATCAGTATGCCACAGATACAGGTTTTGCAGATATTTTCACACGGATACGGGATGGGGAGACAGTAGCTAGATACACCCTTCGGGAAGGCTACTTGATGAAAAAGACTGTTGTGCGTTACACAGCCGTTGAGGGAAAAGGTTATGACTGATTGCCACTGTCCACCTTTTACGGGTCACCGCGGCATTGCTACCACCATGAAAGGGGTAGAGAGAGATTTCTTTTGGTGGAGACTGAAGAAGGATGTGGAAGAGTTTGTGCGCAGTTGCTTGGTATGCCAGAAGGTCAAGTTTGACAGGCATAAAGCACAGGGATTGTTACAGCCTTTACCCATACCCACCCGCCCCTGGGAAAGTATTGAAATGGATTTCATTTTTTTTTATCTCCCGAGAATACAGAATGATCACGATGATTTTCCGATTACATGGCACGCCTGAGACGATTGTCTCCGACAGAGACCCTAGATTTATGAGTTTGTTTTGGAAGGCAATTTGGGAGAACATTGGCACGCGGTTGCAGTTCTCGTCATCGTTCCACTTGCAGACTGACGGGCAATCTGAGATTGCCAATTCAGTGATTTTAGATTTATTGAAGTCTTGTATCTCGCATCAAAAGACTCAATGGGAAAAGAACTTACCTTTGGTGGAATTTGCCTACAATAACACGATACACTCTTCGACGGGGAAGACGCCATGAGAGATTGTTGAAACTGCTACGAAGGTTCCATCCTTCCTGAGCACGAAAGATTAGAAATTTGAAGCGGATGAATATTCGCGAGATTTGGATACGGCTTTTGCCAAGGTTCGCGAGACTTTACAGAAGTCTCAAGAACGACAGAAAAAGGCAGCGGATCGCCATCGTCGCGACTGGAAACTGAAGGAGGATGATTGGGTGCTCTTACTTTTGAGAAGACACGCCTAAGAAAGAAAAAGGGAAAGGAGAGGCTTTTTCCAAAGCTTAGTATGTGATACTACGGACCTTTCCAGATTACTGACAAGATAAATGATGTCTCCTTCCGATTGAAACTGCCAGATACTTGGAGGATTCACAATGCATTGCATGTGAGTCTCTTGAAACCTGTTAAGGGTGATGTGCCTGATGATGGGGAGCCTGATGAGCAACCCAAAGTGGAAGAAAACGAGGAGATCCTTGTTCCTGAACAGATTTTGGCACATAATGATACGAAGAAAGGTAAAGTCCGAAGGCGGTTCTTGGTTAAGTTCAAGAACTTTCCTGCATTTGATGCGAAGTGGATGGAGGAGGAGGACCTAGCAGATACTCCTCGGATTGTGAAACTTTACCTCGATGTTTTGGTTTAGCATAGTCTACTCCAAACGGAACCCAGAATTCAGCTTGGCCGGAGATCTGGTGCAGTGGGATGCGCAAGAGGGGAGTCACTCCACTCCTTTGTCAACAGATGCCTCGATTTTGATACTAAAGTCACTGATGTCTCTTTGAGCTTCAGGGATACTGAAAGCTGACAGTATTCTGCTGGATGACTTTATGAAATGGAATTCCTGATTATGATACTGATTTGTTCTTGACTTCTTGTGAGTGCAGGAACTAATAGCCGAAATGACTGCAGCATTTTGGTCTGATTGATCTCGAATAGACATGGTTGCAATAGGGGTTAGTCAATCGGACATCGATGAGGTCCCGATTGGACCTAGATGTGATTGCTAGCTACATTGCCGATAAATCATGGTCTAAGATCCGAATGAATGTTGAATGTCATGTGATGTCCTGTGATGTCGTGTGATGTGACTGTCGATTCTGTACATGTGCTAGATGTGCGTTCCTAGTACGTAGGTACTAACAGTCAGTGTCTGCTAAGACGGTTTATGGCTTTTGTCAGTTTTGCAGGCGTAATCGCGGTCGATTACAATGCTTTCAAGAGGGGGGTATGTCACAAAGTGATGACGTGGCGGACAACAGAAACCCTAAAATTCCTGCAAACCCTAATTTTTGCCAAAAACCCTAAATTCCGGAAATCGCGGAGGCGGATTATTATAAAATATATATATATATATATTTTTTATTTTTTTTTTGGAAAATGATGAGCGACGCGAATTTTGCTTTTGCTTTTTTTTATAAAAAAAAAGAAAAGAGTCTCTAAGAGAGAGAGAGAGAACTGATGCTTTTGATTTTAAAAGCTTTTGGGGCTCTGCTTTTGGGCATCCCTTGTAACCTTTAAATTAGTGGTGAGGGCCTCACTTCTCAGAGCATCTGGACGCAGAGTCTGAGAGTGAAACCCTAACCGCTCTCTTGTACTTTGATGATTGATTAATACAAAAAGAAATACCGAAAGGGGCGCCAGTCTTTGGGGCCAATATCTCTAGGCACGGAACTCCGCCGGGCCAGTGCAAATCTATTGTGATCTGTGAATTGTTTTGAAGTGGTTATTTGGTGCTGTCGCGGTTGATTCTTGACTTGGAGTGTCCAAGTTTGTTACATTTTCACTTGGTGATTGGGTGCTTCTATGCTTTGAAAAGGCAAGGTTAAAGAAGATGAAGGGCAAGGAAAGACTGTTTCCAAAGCTCAGCATGACTTACTATGGGCCCTTTCAAGTATGCGACATAATCAGTGATGTTGCATATAGGCTGAAATTGCCTGAGTTGGAAGATTCACAATGCGTTTCATGTGAGTCTTCTCAGACCCTATGTGGGTGATGTGTCAGAGGATATGCCAGCTGAAGATCAGCCGTAGGTCGAGGAACTTGACGAGATCTTGGTCCCGGAACAGATTTTGGCACATAAAGAAAGAAAAGTGAAAGGCAAGGTTGCTAGGCGTTACTTGGTGAAGTTCAGAAACTATCCACCAATGGATGCTAAGTGGATGGAAGAAGGTGAACTTGCAGAGTCACCAACTGTGTTATCACTTTACCTTGAAGCCTTCGATTTGCAACCTACCTTGACCCCTTGAGTTTCAAAGCTACATGGACTGTCAGTGTGACAATGGCTTCTGAAACAAATGATGTACATTGTATTTAAAGTGAGCTCAAATCAAATACATGTTACATGAATGTTGTACAGATTGTCAATTTGGCAATTGCTCTTATGGAAAGTCCAAAAGTTTGGTTAGTGCTATAGAAGTGAGTATTTCTTGTCAGTTTGTCAAGGATACAGTAATTGCTTCTATTAAAGGATACATGTGTAACTGCATTCTTAAACTGTCGGTTTGGGTATGCTCGAAAGTGTTACTGGATCCAACGTGTACTAAAAGACAGTGGCAAAATGTGAAGCTACCATTTTGTCATTGGAAAGTTAATGACTCAAAGCAATGGCAGAGTGCGAAGCTACCACTATGTCATTGCGACAGGGTTCACACATAGGCAATACATGTGTCAACAAGGTGCTGAATACACCAGGGCTGACAATGAGCATGTATGTGTCGTACATGTGTCGACAGCTGTGCGCACACCCGAGTGTTGACTGTGAGCATGTACGACATAGATGCAAACGAGGACGTTTGAGATTTCAAGAGGGGGGTATGGCACCAACGTGTGAATACTATCTATCCTTTTTGTTGATTTCTTTCTTATTATTTATTCATTTTCACTTTTTGGAAACACCCCTCGGGAAATCTAATTGCCCTGCATTGCATAGCTAGTGTGGAACTGTTCAGAGGGAGTCCAGGCCTGAGGGCAAGTATAACCGGCCTATACAACGTAGAGGGCGGTACTATTTCAATTACCTGTTAACTTTACACAGAGCACTGAGAAGGGAAGAGAACACAGTTGCGTCCAGCGACTAGAATGTCACTGCGCACACGAGACCGACACCCTGTAGGCCCCAAAGACTCGCGCCCCTTTCGGTATTTCTTTATTCAAATTAAGATAGACGATCCGACCACTTAGCACAAGCTTTCACAAAGCTGTCCAAACCTGGCGAGGGCTGAAAACGCAGGTTTTCGACCTGATTTTGGCAACATAACGGCGCAAAAACCCCTATAGGTCAAAAGCACCTGTCTAGGACGGATTCCCTCGCTATCTGGAAGCTTTCTAGTGAGCTGTCACAGAATTTCAGCGGGCTGTAATTACCTGTTTTTCACTGTCGGGTGCCCAAAAGCCTGTACACGCATCCCAAGGCTCTCACGAGGCTCCCCCGGTGTTCCCTTGCAGTTTAGCTGCGAAACCCTAAACCTGCAGAAAAACACAGCAGGCTGTAATTCGCTGTTTCGGATCGTTTTTAGCGGAGCGAACACGCCTACGCGTGTTCCAAGGGCTCCCGCACACAATGGGACAGTTCCCCTGTGAATTGGAAGAGTTTTCACGCGAGAAAACTCTCCGAACTCGCAATCTTTCGCGATGGAACTGTGCGTACCTGTGGGGGATTAGCAATTAGCTAATCCGGTTCTTGTTCAGAAGGCTCTTGCCTTGGCAAACGCGCATAAACCCCAAGAACTGTACATGTTCATCTGAGTAGCCCATCTAGTGGGGCATTACCATATGTGCCAAAGAGGAGAGAGAGATGCACGAGAGCAAATCATCGCGCTACATGAGACAGAGGAGAAGGCAAGCTTTCCATTAAAGCTGTAGACCTGCACCCACTACTCACACACACACTGTAGCTCACTTATGTTCAAAAATCAGCCTCCTCTCTCAAATTGGGCGCCCCCTCTTCATGCTGGAAGTGGCAAAACTGCCTGGAGCCGCCATGTGTCCAGTTTGCCCCTTTTGAGTTAATTCTCTAGTTCCCACTGACTTATAAAGTTATAAGTGACTTTCCGAGTGGCCCAGAGTTCATTTGGTGCACACAAGCTTCCATACTCATCAGAATTCAGTGCTAATTGGCCCGACCAATCCCAGACTGATCGACCCAGACTCCCGCTGTGAGAAACCTATTCGGCCGCAACCGTTTCACACTGGCCATGCAATGTCCACTTGCACCTTTTCAAGGGTCCCGGGGAAAACAAGTAAAAATAAAAATAAATAAAAATATCTAGTACTTATTTACGGAAGGCAACAAGAAAAATACACCTCCTGGTGACACACCCCACCCTTGAAATACTGCAAGCGACCTCGCTTGCATGCCAATAATACATGCAGTATCTCCTGATATCACATGTATTCTACGATGGGAATCCAAGATATACATGCTTCCGGAAATGTAGCGTTGGACGATTAAACAATCCCACCAACCTGGCTACGGCACATATATCAAGCATAGAAGTCTTCTAGTGTACTCTCAAGCACAAACTTCTCTAGCTAAATTCTGTACGGAAAGAGTAGATACAATTGCTTAACTACTCTCTTGAGCATCATGAACCATGCTCTTGCCTTGCTCCAAAAAGTCTACATCAAGTCACTGTGGGTTCCATCTGAAAGGCTTCAAGATACAATTGCAATAGCTGAGGTGAATCAATCAATTCAGACTCTTCCATCCATTTGGCATCCAACGATGGATAGTTCTTGAACTTCACCAAATAGCGTCTTGCAACCTTTCCTCTAACCTTTCTTTCTTTATGTGCCAATATCTGTTCAGGAACAAGGATTTCATCCAATTCTTCCACTTCGGGTTGTTCCTCATCAAGCATATTCTCTGGCACATCACCGACAAAGGGTCTTAGAAGGCTGACATGAAAAGCATTATGTATTTTCCAACCTTCTGGTAGCTTTAACCTGTAAGCTACATCGCTGATCTTTTCTGAAATCTGAAAAGGACCATAATATCACATACTGAGCTTAGGAAACAAGCGTTCCTTGCCTTTCCTTTTCCTTAACCTGGCCTTTTCAAAGCGCAAAAGCACCCAATCACCAAGTGAAAATACAAGTTCATGACGGTGACGATCAACAACTTTCTTTTGCTTAGCCTCAGTCTTCTCAAGAGCAATCTTTATCTTCCTGTATGTTTCATCCATATCTTGCACATACTTGTCTGCCTCAAAAATCTTGTCCTTAGTCTGCAAAATGGGCGGGACTTTCTTCCCTCCTTCCACTATCTCAAATGGTGCCTTACCTGTTGACGTATGCACAGTGTTATTGTAAGCATATTCAACCAATGGAAGATGGTGTTCCCAAGTTGCCTTGTGCTCTGACACATAACATTTGAGCAGGTCCAGAACAGTAGAATTTGCCTCTTCTGACTGTCCATCAGTTTGCGGATGAAACGAAGAAGAGAACTTTAGCATAGTGCCCATGTTCTCAAACAATGCCTTCCAGAAAAGACTCGTCATACGTGGATCCCTGTCATTGACAATTGACTGAGGCATCCCGTGATATTTAAAGATATTGCTCATGAATATCTTGACCATGTGTTCTGGCTTTATCTTCTTCCTCACAGGAATGAAATGGGCCTGCTTACTGAACCTATAAATGATAGTCCAAATCCCATCATTGCCTGTTTGCGTCCTTGGAAGATCAAAGATAAAGTCCATTGCTATGCTTTCCCATGGCCTATCTGGGATCGGCAATGGTTGCAACAATCCCAATTGCTTTTGTCTGTCAAATTTGACTTTTTGGCATACTAAGCATGATCTTACAAATGTGTCAACATCTTGACGCAAAGCTGGCCACTAGAAGAATGCCTCAACCCCTTTCACTGTCGCATCAATTCCACGATGTCCGGCATATGGTCCATGACTTTCCATCAAAATCTTTGGCCGTAACTGTTTAGTGACGCATAACTTTCCATGCATCATGAGAAAGTCATTCTTAAGCATATAGTGCTCATGATGTTGCCCATCAACAAGCTGGTCATAGATCCTTGCAAAATCTGAATCTTTAGCATATTGTGTCTTCATTTCATCTAGTTCACAATGGTACAGAATTGACACTGCTGAAATTTGGGGCTTTCGTGACAACGCATTAGCCACCACATTCTTTTTCCCTTGCACATGCACAATCTGAAAATGGAACATTGACAAGATGTTTGCCCATCGCTCGTGCTTCTCAGACAACTTCGTCTGTGTGAGAAAATATCGCAAGGTTTGATGATCCGTTTGGACAACAAAATCAGCCCCTAGCAGATAGTGTTTCCAACTAGTAAGAGCATGAATTACTGCCAGCAATTCTTTCCCATAGACTTGCAAGTTCCTTTCAGTCTTCAAAAGAATTCTGCTCTCATATGCGACTACTCGGCCATTCTGCATTAGAACTACACCAAGACTATGGCCACACGCATCACACTGAACCACAAAAGGTTTTGAAAGATCTGGCAAAATGATTACCGGATCTGAAGTCAGCTTCCCTTTCAAGTGTTTGAACGCTAAAATTACCTTGGCTGTCCACTTGAAAGTAACTCCTTTTCCTTGTAGTGCATGGAGTGGAGAAGCAATCTCAGCAAAATTTCGGATGAACCTCTTGTAGTAGGAACATAAGACTAGAAAGCTTCGGATGTCATGTACGGACTTCAAGTCTGGCCATGATCTAATTGCTTCCACTTTAGCGGGATCCATGCGTACCCCATCCTTTGAAACAATGTGCCCAAGGAAGTGAATCTCTTGCAAAAAGAATTCACTCTTCTTCACATTAATGAGTAGCCTGTTCTTACGTAACTCATTGAAAACTGCAGTCAAGTGATCCCTATGCTCCTCTTCAGACTTCGAATAGACAATCATGTCGTCAAAGAAGGTACCCACGAAGTTTCCATGTGGTCTAAAATTTCTGTCCATCATTCTATTAAACGTGGCAGGAGCATTTGTGAGACCAAATGGCATAACAAGAAACTCATAGAGACCAAATGTTGTCCTGAACGCAGTCTTATGGACATCTTCTGGCCTAATGCGTATCTGATGGTACCCACTCTTTAGGTCTATTCTTGTAAACAATGACGCTCCCTCAAGCCGATCAAGAATGTCATCTATCATCAGTATGGGGAACCTGTTCTTGATGGTATTCTTATTCAAGGCGCGATAGTCAATGCACATGCGCCATGAACCATCCTTCTTCTGCACTAAGAGTACAGGCGAACAAAAAGGGGATGAACTGGGCTGAATCAGCCCCTTCTCTAAAAGCTCGTTGACCTGACTCATAATCTCTTTCTGCTGGGCTGCACTAACCCTGTATGGTGGTCTATTCGGTGGACTAGAACCTGGCACAAGATCTAAAATATGATCCTCAGGTCTCTCAGGAGGTAACTCCCCTGGTAAAGAGTCCGAAAAACAACCACTGAAACCACTCAAAAAAGTTGACCTGTCTTTATCTGAGGTAGACAAATTGGATACAACTTGAGGTACTTCTTTTGCAAAGATCAAGTACGCAGAAAGATGATTCTTTATTACAGATGAAATAGCAGAAGCAGAAACAACTGGAACAGACTCGCCTTTAAGCTTTACATCAAGGACATGAGTCTTTCCTCTATGTACAAGGGTAATCTTTTTGTTGTAAGTATCCACCATAGCATGCAACCTGTAACACCATGGGATACCCAGTAACACATCACAGCCCTCAAGTGGCATAATATGAAACTCTTCCGCATCCACATAACTCTAAATGTGCAGAACGAAGCTTCCCCAAAATGGGAGTAACGGGCTCTGAATGACCTGGGCATGCCAAACCTGCTTCCCCTGTCATACCCATCTCCTCTGCACGAATGCCCAACTTTGATGCCAATTCTGGTGATATGAAATTTGCACGGGCTCCTGGATCAAAGAAAACCAGCACTGTCTGGTCTCTAACTTTGCCCCAAGCTCTGCACAGCTCCGTGGCATCTGTGTTTGGCTGGTCTCCAACCAAATCTGGAACAAGTCCTGCACTTGGCTTTGGCTTCTTCCCTTTATGGTCTGACTTGTCATCCTTATCCTGTGACTTCTTCTGTGGGCATTCATTTGCAAAATGTCCTTCCTGTTCACAAATGTAGCATTTCTTGGCCTCCCTAAGAGCTTTCCTTTCTTCAAAAGTTTTGCCAGAAAAATGCCTTTTTTGCCCTTGTCCTCGTCCGGAAAAAGATTTAGACTGCTTCTTGGACGTATCACCTTCTTCAGTGGAGGGCTTCTTTGTGGGAGGCTCAGAAGGCTTTGCTGCAACATTGCCCTTGGCTGAAAACTGTTTGCCCTGGGACCCTTTCTTGTGGCTATTAAATCCATCGGAATCTCCCTTCGACAGATTGCTGGCCACTCTTGCATTCTCTATCAACAGAAACATATTCATGACAGTAGTCTTTGTGCAGTAGTCCCTGATTTTCTTGGGCAATCCGCAACAGTACTTCTCAATCTGTTCTGACAATGGCACAAACCTGTAAGAGGTGACTGGCAACACCGCGGCCCAAAACTTTTTATTGTACTCTTCCAAGTTCGCACACTGTTTAGCATTCAACTCGTGCCATTCTGTCATCACATCCACTTCAAAAGTGTTTGTCAACCATGCAGGCACAAAAAGATGTTTGAATTGGACCCACGTTGTTGGGGCTTGACCCTGGTTCAACAATGCGGTCCACCATTGAAGCGCATTCCCTTTCAAGAAAGTGGCAGCCTTGCGTATCTTTGAAGTTTCCGTGAAGTTTCCTCCAGCATAAGCTACGTCGAACTGTTGTATGAAGGTCACAACTCGTGCCATTCTGTCATCACATCCACTTCAAAAGTGTTTGTCAACCATGCAGGCGCAAAAAGCTGTTTGAATTGGACCCACGTTGTTGGGGCTTGACCCTAGTTCAACAATGCGGTCCACCATTGAAGCGCATTCCCTTTCAAGAAAGTGGCAGCCTTGCGTATCTTTGAAGATTCCATGAAGTTTCCTCCAGCATAAGCTGCGTCGAACTGTTGTATGAAGGTAAAAGCCTTCAATTGATCCTCAGTTCCTCTGAAAGTTTCAAACTTCACTCCCTGCCCACCTTCCTTGTAATCCTTAAGCTGACTCAAAGGAGCCACATTATCATAAGCAGGTGCCTGTAACAGTGGTGCTCCATGAGTGTTCATTCCAGCACTCGCATCAACTATTTTACCTGTCATATCTGCATTTGGTACGTATGGCTGCGAAAAACCAGCCATACCAAATTGTGTTCCAGGCACTCGAAACTGGCCGTAGGCACCATGAAAACCTGGTTGGACACCCATGTTCGCGTACATAGGGTTACCCATGCCTGTTTGCATTGTCCCGAACACATTCCCTGGCATATAACCTGGGGAAGGTCTGGGGAAGGTCCAGCCATAGCTTGAAACACTGAACCACCTCCAAAATAACCAGGATAAGTATTAGGTAATGGAAGGGTCTGACGCATAGCCTATTCATTGCTCCCTCGACCATTCACAAACGGTTCTTGTCCAGCTAAAGCAAGCTGCTTTGGATCATTGGACACCGCTAGTTGCTCAACCACATGGGCTTTCCCTCGAGCATCATGAGTCCTCTGCGCATTGGAAATCTCCTTTTCCTGCAACGGCTCAGTCATGCCCTGTGTAGGAGGCTGAAAACCCTGTGTCGGAGCCTGTAAGAACTCCTGCATCCTTGGGTTGTTAGCC
Source organism: Adiantum capillus-veneris (assembly GCF_014529385.1). Taxonomy (NCBI): domain Eukaryota; kingdom Viridiplantae; phylum Streptophyta; class Polypodiopsida; order Polypodiales; family Pteridaceae; genus Adiantum; species Adiantum capillus-veneris. The sequence continues at coordinate 78,254,011 of NC_140958.1, forward strand.
AACTGCTGAAACATGTCCATGCAGCAACGCAGTTGAGTTCTAAACAACCTGTCCTCTTCTTGAAGAGTTGAAGGAACTTTCTCCGTGCCATGTGAGGAAGATCCCTCTTCAGGTACTTGGTCTCTCTTCTCTGCCATAACGACAAGCTCTGTGTTGTTTTCACCCACAACAATCCACGCTGCACTTTTTGAAGAAAAAGTGACTATCCCGTCGATGGAACCATATAACCGGCCTGTACAACGTAGAAGGCGGTACTATTTCAATTACTTGTTAACTTTACACAGAGCACTGAGAAGGGAAGAGAACACAGTTGCGTCCAGCGACTAGAATGTCACTGCGCACACGAGATCGACACCCTGTAGGCCCCAAAGACTGGCGTCCCTTTCGGTATTTCTTTATTCAAATTAAGACAGACGATCCGACCACTTAGCACAAGCTTTCACAAAGCTGTCCAAACCTGGCGAGGGCTGAAAACGCAGGTTTTCGACCTGATTTTGGCAGCATAACGGCGCAAAAACCCCTGCAGGTCAAAAGCACCTGTCTAGGACGGATTCCCTCGCTATCTGGAAGCTTTCTAGTGAGCTGTCACAGAATTTCAGCCGGCTGTAATTCCCTGTTTTTCACTATCGGGTGCCCAAAAGCCTGTACACGCATCCCAAGGCTCTCACGAGGCTCCCCCGATGTTCCCTTGCAGTTTCGGTGCGAAACCCTAAACCTGCAGAAAAACACAGCAGGCTGTAATTCGCTGTTTTGGATCGTTTTTTGCAGAGCGAACACGCCTACGCGTGTCCCAAGGGCTCCCGCACACAATGGGACAGTTCCCCTGTGAATTGGACGAGTTTTCACACGAGAAAACTCTCCGAACTCGCAATCTTTCGCGATGGAACTGTGCGTACCTGTGGGGGATTAGCAATTAGCTAATCCGGTTCCTGTTCAGAAGGCTCTTGCCTTGGCAAACGCGCATAAACCCCAAGAACTGTACATGTTCATCTGAGTAGCCCATCTAGTGGGGCATTACCATATGTGCCAAAGAGGAGAGAGAGATGCACGAGAGCAAATCATCGCGCTACATGAGACAGAGGAGAAGGCAAGCTTTCCATTAAAGCTGTAGACCTGCACCCACTACTCACACACACACTGTAGCTCACTTATGTTCAAAAATCAGCCTCCTCTCTCAAATTGGGCGCCCCCCCTTCATGCTGGAAGTGGCAAAACTGCCTGGAGCCGCCATGTGTCCAATTTGCCCCTTTTGAGTTAATTCTCTAGTTCCCACTGACTTATAAAGTTATAAGTGACTTTCCGAGTGGCGCAGACAAGCTTCCATACTCATCATAATTCAGTGCTAACTGGCCCGATCAGTCCAAAACTGACCGACCCAGACTCCCGTTGTGAGAAACCTATTCGGCCGCAGCCGTTTCACACTGGCCATGCAATGTCCACTTGCACCTTTTCAAGGGTTCCGGGGAAAACAAGTAAAAATAAAAATAAATAAAAATATCTAGTACTTATTTACGGAAGGCAACAGGAAAAATACACCTCCTGGTGAGAGCAAGAGAGCACTAAGGTTGGACAAGGACTATGATTAGCCAAAGTGGGGTCATTGACTAGCCAAAGTGGAATCCTTTGCTACAGAGGCTACATTTCAGTTCTGGGTGTGGCTGCAGTGTACAAAGGGGGTCAGATGACCTAGAAAGATACAATGGCAGCATCTCCTAAAATTTAGGGAACTGCTATTTTGGGACCTGAAAATGTGTTAGCGTCATTACCTCCGGAATGACAAGGGGAACATTTTATTACTCTGCCGTGAAGTCAACTGGGCAACCGGTCGGGAAATTTTTAGGCGGCAACCCCGAAACGGGAAATGGCTTGTAAATGTGTCAAGTGGCACATTTCTGTGCAGTTTCCTCATGCAAGAGAAGGGGGCGCTGATTTTAGAGAGGAGAAGGCTCATTTTCATGCTCACTGGTTGAGAGCTTCAACGGAGTGCTTGCTTACCTCTTATGTACAGTGCGGTGGTAGGAGTGATGCCCTGCACGCTACGCATTATCGCCTACAAAACCGACAAAAGCCATAAATCGTCTTAGCAAACACTGACTGTTAGTACCTATGTAATAGGAACACACATCTAGCACATGTACCAAATCGACAGTCACATCACATGATATCACCGGACATCACAGGACATCACATGACACTCAACATTCATCCGGATCTTAGACCATGATTTATCGGCAATGTAGCTAGCAATCACATCTAGGTCCAATCGGGACCTCATTGATGTCCAATGATTAACCCCTATTGCAACCATGTTTATTCGAGATCAATCAAACCAAAATACTGCAGTCATTTCGTCTATCAGTTCCTGCACTTAAGAGAAGTCAAGAACAAATCAGTATCATAATCAAGAATTCCATTTCATAAAGTCATACAGCAGAATACTGTCAGCTTTCAATATCCCTGAAGCTCAAAGAGACATCAGTGACTCTAGTATCTAAATCAAGGCATCTGTTGACAAAGGAGCGGAGCGACTCCCCTCTTGTGCATCCCACTGCACCAGATCTACGGCCAAGCTGAATTCTGGGTTCCGTTTGGAATAGACTATGCTAAACCAAAAGCATCGAGGTAAAGTTTCACAATCTAAGGAGTATCTGCTAGGTCCTCCTCCTCCATCCACTTCGCATCCAATGCAGGATAGTTCTTGAACTTAACCAAGAACCGCCTTCGGACTTTACCTTTATTCTTCGTATCCTTATGTGCCAAAATCTGTTCAGGAACAAGGATCTCCTCGTTTTCTTCCACTTCGGGTTGCTCATCAGGCACATCACCCTTAAAAGGTTTAAAGAGACTCACATGGAATGCATTGTGAATCCTCCAAGTATCTGGCAGTTTCAATCTGAAGGAGACATCATTTAACTTTTCAGTGATCTGGAAAGGTCCGTAGTATCGCATACTAAGCTTTGGAAAAAGCCTCTCCCTTCCCTTTTTCTTTCGTAGGCGTGCCTTCTCAAAACGTAAGAGCACCCAATCATCCTCCTTCAATTTCATGTCGCGACGATGGCGATCCGCTGCCTTTTTCTGTCGTTCTTGAGACTTCTGCAAAGTCTCGCGAACCTTGGCAAAAGCCGTATCCAAATCTCGAGTATATTCATCCGCTTCAAAGATTTTACCTTTCGTGCTTAGGAACGGTGGAACCTTTGCAGCACCTTCAACAATCTCAAATGGCACCTTCCCCGTCGAAGAGTGTATCGTGTTATTGTAGGCAAATTCCACCAAGGGTAAGTACTTTTCCCATTGAGTCTTCTGATCAGAGATATAAGACTTCAATAAATCTAGAACCACTGAATTTGCAATCGTAGGTTGCCCATCAGTCTGCGGGTGGAACGATGACGAGAACTGCAACCGCGTGCCAATGTTCTCCCAAATTGCCTTCCAAAACAAACTCGTAAAGTTGGAGTCTCTGTTGGAGACAATCGTCTCAGGCATGCCATGCAATCTGAAGATTTGGGCCACAAACAGTCTCGCTAAGTGATCTGGCTTGATTGTTTTCTTCATTGGAATGAAATGAGCCTGTTTGCTAAATCTGTCAATAACAGCCAGATACCATCGTGACCGCTCTGTGTTCTCGCGAGATCAAAAATGAAATCCATCGCAATACTTTCCCAAGGGCGGGTGGGTATGGGTAAAGGTTGTAACAATCCCTGTGCCTTATGTCTGTCAAACTTGACCTTCTGGCATACTAAGCAACAACGCACAAACTCTTCCACATCCTTTTTGAGTCTTGGCCAAAACAAGTATCTCTCTACCCCCTTCATGGTGGTAGCAATGCCACGGTGACCCGTAAAAGGTACACAGTGGCATTCAGTCATAACCTTTTCCCTCAACCGCTGTGTAACGCACAACATAGTCTTTCTCAGTAGCCTTCTTGAAGAGAGTATCCAGCTACTGTCTCCCCATCCTGTATCCGTGTGAAAATATCTGCAAAATCTGTATCTGTGCCATACTAATCGACCATATCCTCGAAGCTCCTATGATGTATCGTGGAAATAGCCAGAACCAACGGCTTCCGAGACAAAGCATCTGCCACCACATGCTTCTATCCCTGCACATGGACAATCTGGAAGTGAAACTATGACAAGATGTTCGCCCACCGCATCTGCTTTTCCGAAAGCTGCTTCTGTGACAAGAAGTAGCGCAAACTCTGATGGTCTGTAAAGACTAGTAAAATCCGCTCCGAGTAGGTAATGCCGCCACTGAGTAAGAGAATGGATACCCACCAAAAGCTCTTTCTCGTATATCTGTGCTGTCATCTTCGGCCTAGAGAACAATCACCTCTCGTAAGCAATGACATGGCCTTCTTGTATCAAGACCGCCTCCAGACTACGACCACAAGCATCACAATATACTTCAAATGACTTTTGCAAGTCCTGCAAAGTCAAAACTAGTCCCGTAGTCAATTTCTCTTTCAATGTCCGAAAGACAGTCAGCTCTGTGGATCCCCACGAGAAAGGGACTCCTTCTATGTCAAGACATGCAAAGGGGAAGCAACCTCTGCAAACTTTTGTATGAACCGCCTGTAGTACGAACACAGTCCCGAGAAGCTTCTAACTTCATGGACATTCGGGCCAATCCGGGATAGTCTCTATCTTGGCTGGGTCCATTTGTACTCCAGCTGCTGAGACAATGTGTCCCAAGAAGTGTATCTCTGGTAGGAAAAATTCACTTTTCTTTGCATTCATCACTAACTTGTGATCTCGTAATCCCTGAAAGACCTGAAGCAGATGATCTCTATGTTCTGCCTCATTCTTGGAGAAAACAATGATGTCGTCAAAGAAAGTGCCAACAAATAGTCTGTACTCTCAAAAAATCATGTCCATCAACCGGTTAAATGTCGCAAGAGCATTGGTTAAGCCAAAAGGCATTACCAAAAACTCAAATAACCCAAAAGTAGTCCGAAAGGCTGTCTTGTAGACGTCTCTCGGCGCGATTCGGATCTGATGATATCCACTCTTCAAGTTAATCCTGCTAGAGCACGAGGACCCTTGTAACCTGTCGAGTATATCATCGATCCTAGGAATCGGAAATCTGTTCTTGATGGTGATTTTGTTAAAAGCTCTATAATCGATGCACATCCTCCAATATCCGTCTTTCTTCAAAACCAACAACACTGGAGAGCAATACGGTGAAGTACTAGACTGGACAAGACCCTTTTCCAAGAGGTCTTTCACTTGGTTCATAATCTCTTACTTCTGTGCTCGGCTCACACGGTAAGGTGGCCGGTTCGCTGGTGTGCTTCCAGGTATCAGATCAATGGTATGATCTTCAGGACGAGCAGGTGGTAACTCTCTGGTAGGCCCTCTGAGAAGCAATCAGTGTGAGAGTGGAGAAAATCTTGGCGTTCTTTATCAAGTTTAGACATATTTGTCCTATCCTTATCGCTCAATTCTTTCATAAAGATCGAGTAAACAAACAGACTGGATTTCATTACTTTTGAAATGGCCGAAGCCGATACAATAGGGACAAACTCGCCCTTCAATCTAATATCAAGTACAATTGTTCTGCCCTTTTCTGTAGTCAAAGTCGCTTTCCTCGCTCGATAATCGACCACGGCGTTGTTCTTATGGTACCAGGGAATCCCTAAGAGAACATCGCAACCCTCCAAAGGCATTATGAAGAAGTTCTCATGCCCCAAATACCCCTGACAATGCAGCCGGAGTTTGCCAATGACAGGTGTAATGGCTATGTCCCTGTCGGGTGCCGCTAGAACTGCCTCTGCAAGTGGTCCCATCTGATCGGGAGTAATCTCGAGCCGCGACACCAATCCGGTGAAATGAAGTTGGCCTTGGCTCCTCCATCAAAGAAAATCAGGGCCTCTTGATCTTTCACTTTGCCCCAAGCTTGGCAAAGTTTTGTACTCTCATCCATGGTGTCGGGATCGGTACCCACACAATCTCGAACCAGTCCTGTTCTCATCTTGCCTTTTCGTCCACGATCCTCAGTTGCTCTCGAACTCTCAGGCCTATCGTCATCCTTATTATTCTGTCCTTTTTGTGCCTTTTTAGGGCACTTCGCAGAGATGTGTCCCTGTTCCCCGCATCCAAAGCACTTCCCCTCCTTGATGAATCGAGCTCGCTCCTGAGGAGTAAGCTTGGGTCGTGCATCCTTTTTCTCTGGGTTGCTCTTTTTCTTTCTACTTTCATTCCCAGAAGTCTGTTCGGCTCGTTGTGTCATGTTCTCATCTGTGGGGTAGGTCAGACTGCCAGAGTGAATGGCAAAGGCCCGGTTCGTATCACTCTTGAATAGAAGCTAACTTCTGCTCCAAGCAGTGATCTCGGATCTCTGTAGATAGACCCAAGGTGAACCGCTCAATCTGTTCTCTGAACAAGATCTTCTTCAATGAAGAGGCGGGTAGAAAAGAGCTCCAGAATCTTTCACAATAAGCATTGATTGTATCTTTCTTGGTCATCCGAAGATGGTTCCAAGCAGCTTGTATATCTCGTTCATATTCTGGCGTCAACCAAGAAGAAATAAAAATCTTTTTAAATTTCAACCATTTAACTGGCGCAGTCTTGTTTAAAAGAAGCGTGGACCACCAAGTACGAGCATTCCCCTTAAGGTAAAAGGTAGCTCTCCAAATCTTGGAGTGCTCTGAATAGCGTCCTCCCGCGAAAGCGATGTCAAACTGCTGTATAAAAGACAAAGCCTTCGAAGCATCTGAGTATCCTGAAAAAGTATCAAACTTGATCGAGTGGCCACCTTCCTTAAACTCTCGGACTTTCTTGCTTTTATCTTCGAGAAAGTCATACTGGTTGGCTTTGTAAAAATTCTTCTTGTTCGTATAGAAGTTTCCATCATCAGAATCTGAGCTGTCTGTAGACGAGTCCTCAGTAGAACTGTCAGTCTCTGGGCGAGATTTAGCCTTCTTTGCCTTTTTCTTACCCTTTCCGAAGCTTTGTTTCTTCCTTCGCTTCTTACCTTTTCTGTCTTCTTCACTCGAATCTGAAGAGCTAGAAGAACTGTCAGAAGAAGAAGAACTGGGTACTCCTTCAAATCGAACACGCTTCTTCTGTTTCTTTGCCTTGTCAAAAGTCGACTGACGACCCAAATATCCCGGGAAGTCGGTGCTTTTCTTATGCTTTTTGCCGTGCTTTTTGGCTTTCTTTTGCGCGTCAAAAAGCTGAGCTATCCGTGCATCAACCACCTCTTGTAATTCCTTCTCTGAATACTGTTTGTGATCAGAAGGTTTCTTGAGAGCGGGTTTCAGGGGTGGTGTAGTGGTTTTCTGCCACTGTGCATGCACTTCCTGAAAAGAAGTCTCGCTCATATATTTTACCAATTTCGGATCCTTCGCAAAATTGCGCATCATCTTTGTTGCATCGCCAATCAATTGACGACGCTTCATCTCTCTTTGCTCCGCCTGAGTAGGCCGAGGCGGGCCATACTCTCTGTCTGAATCTTCGTTGTGATCCCTGCCCGCATCTCCAGATGCAGAGGGAGTCGATTGATCCTTGCGTGAAGCCATAGGTGCCGCGGAAAAAAAAATTGGGGATTGGATTTCCCATAGAAGAGAAGCCGGCCGTGCTCTGATACCACTGTAACAGACTTGGACACTCCAAGTCAAGAATCAATCGCGACAGCGCCAAATAACCACTTCAAAACAATTCACAGATCACAATAGATTTGCACTGCCCAGCGGAGTTCCGTGCCTAGAGATATTGGCCCCAAAGACTGGCGCCCCTTTCGGAATTTCTTTTTGTATTAAAAATCAATGTCAGAGTACAAGAGCGGTTAGGGTTTCACTCTCAGACTCTGCGTCCAGATGCTCTGAGAAGTGAGGCCCTCACCGCATATAAAAGGGTTACAAGGGATGCCCAAAAGCAGAGCCCCAAAAGCTTGAAAGCAAAAGCAAATTCTCTCTCTCTCTCAATCACAGCAACAAAAAGCAAGTTCTCTCTCTTTCTCTCAAAGCGTAGCCTCAAGAAAAAGCCCAAAAACAGTTTTTGCGTCGCTTGTGCTTTTTTTTTCAGCTTCCGTAATTCACGCCGCAAAATCCGAAGCTACTACCACGTGGCACTGGCGCCAGATTAGAGTTTCCAGCCAACAGTTAGGGTTTGCAGGAAATTAGGGTTTTTTGAAATTAGGGTTTTTGCTGCTGTCGGTAGCCACGTCATCACTTTGTGACAGTATCTGCTAGGTGTAGGCACTAGGGAGTGTTCCCATACAAATCATTAGTACCTGGCCTAGGTAGTATCTGCATACAAAGCACCGCTTATAAGTAAGTTTAATAACTTACTATTATAAGTAATATATAGTAGCATTTTAGCAAGTCGTGGGTTTTTTGTTTGGAGCCTGCTTGACCCAGCTACTTTTACCTATACAGGTGACTCCAAATACTTTTACCTATATAGAATACTTTTACCTTTTTGTTTGGAGCCTGCTTGACCCAGCTACTTTTACCTATACAGGTGACTCCGAATACTTTTACCTATATAGGTGACCTTCGGAGTCACCTCTCCACTTACTATCCCCATACCTGCAGTACTAGTACCCAGCAGCACAAATACCACCCGACGTTTTTCACCAATACATCCAGCACTCATGGCGTTTTTGCCCAGCATCAACCCATAGCACCAGATTAACCCCACAGTACTAGATCATCCATAGCGTTAGCAATTTTCGGCCATAACCTCGTCATACCGTCGCACATCCAACAGTAACACCAGCGTTTTCAGATTCAGTCCCCCAAATCAGCTAGTGTTTTTTCACTTTTCAACCCACCCTCAACATCGACCATAGCAGATCAGCCATATCCTTGTTGGCGATTGCAGATCCCATCAGCTCCACATGCGTTTTGCATTTTCAGCCCTTAGCCTCCCAGATCCAAGCATCCACCACAATATCCCACCAGCAACTCTTAACATCTAGGACCATTGTATCAACATTTGTGCAATCTAAAGCAAATACCTCTCTAGCAATAGAAAGCAGGACCCGACCCAATCCGGTGTCTTCTCTCTCTATCACTCACAGAACCTTCACTCACAATATCTCCTCTCTAGACTATTGCATCTCTCTCTCAAGCAGTAAACGGAATTCTCTCATGAAGTAAAAGGAACCTTGGGTAACACTAAGCACTAATCCTGAGTTGTAATCGTTGTGGTCAATTGCATCCTTGCAGTGTTTCCCAAAGGTATCCCTAAGGGTATTTCAAGAACCAAATGCATCGACACGAGCACCCTTGGCCGCCATATCGGAAGAAGCAAGCATTCCACCCAAAAAACCAAAAAAAGACTTTGAATTCAAAGGTTTGGAACCTGGAGCACCCCAAACTCACCAATTTCCTATACACTTGGCGCTCAGTCTCTTCTTTGGCTACTTCCTCAAATTCCTCAACATTCGATCAGCTGATCAAGAATGTGATCAGCTTTTTCTTCTTTGGCAATTGCTTTATCTTAAGATTCTGTCTTCACATTCGGTCTCCCACTCATTCTTTGACAAATTCTCTGTCAAGATCCATGGAGTGTTTTGCAAAAAGTCGGATTGGATCCTCCGTAGAAGAAAAATCAATTAAAGCTAACTAGTAAGCCATTGGCGAGGTAGTGAATCCACAACAAACACACAACTCAACTTGAAAACTAAAACCACTTAATATTGAAAGAGCACGGAAGACGAGACATGGTAGCAAGTTCTCTACCCAAATGCAATGGCCTTTGAGTTAGGCGCCCCCCACAAGTACTTTTTATACTGATAAAGCCACAAATTACAATTGTTGGGAAGTCACTCTACAACTGTGCAACCATGCAATTAATCTACAAGTGCAAGGCTTCATTTAATAAGGCACATGGCCAAAAGCAACTAATACCAAAGCTCTGGTGCCCAAAAAGCAATGGCGTCCTTAAGAGTCAACTCCTTTCAATAATTTTAAGCGGAAAGTGCCTGCGTCCAAAGTGCCGCATCGATTGCCGCGTTTCACGCCACTTCCTCTACCATCGTCCAAGACGAAAATCCCAGGCCATACAGATCCATGTCTGCATCTCTCTCTCTCTCTCTCTCTCTCTCTCTCTCTCTCTCTCTCTCTCTCTCTCTCTCTCTCTCTCCAACCCCTCCCCAGTCAGGTATGATATTGCCACATCAATTTTTTGTGACATAAGTAGTGACTAGGGGACTCAACAATTTGAAGGGTGCATTTGATGCATGTAGGATCATGTCCCATGGAAGAAACCCACGTCCTAATAGGTAATCCACCATGGCTAGCAGCCATAGAAAATATGAGACCCGTCTAACTATATGCAGATCCAATGTGCTGACCACTACTGTCTCAGATATGCATGTGAGAGACCTAAATGTAACCATCTCTCTACTGTCTAACTAGAGCAATGCGTCCAATCCTAATTGTATACTCAAAAACAACCCGAGCCTGACCATGCTCTGCAAAAGGACACTGTCACTCCCCTGAATCCCTGTAAAGCTGAGAGATCGGTCTCCCCTTCCATATCCAATGTCCATAACCGCCAGGATGAAGCCTCCTCCGCAAGAAAATGGGGGTCTACATTGTGTTAGTCTTTCATCTGACAAGTTACAACCTCAAAGTCCAATTGTGTGGTTTGCTTTTGGGGACACCAAAAAGAAAGCATCTTTCTCAACCATGGTTTTGCCACACTTTGCCAGAAAATTTGTCATCCCATTTTGCTGCATCTGCCCCATGAATCCTTTCAGCTTTTTCCTATATAAATTATAATTAAGGCTTGAAGGAATTCAAACAAGTAGCAATTGCATTGCACTGGAGACCACTATTATGTTATCTATTGTTGTGCTTGTACGTTTGCACGCAAACCTTTTGCATATTCCTGTTTGCTTTATATCCTCCACAATACAACCCATGAGACTCCCTAACAAATGCTGATAGTTACCTTTTAACATCTCATGCCATTTGGACTGCAAGGTGGCGCACAACAATGTGAGCCTTGGGTTTTGATTACCCACTATCCCAAAAAACAGACCAGAAAAAATTGTTTGTTGTGACTCGTACGATAGGTTATCATGAGCCTCTTCATTGAAATCGATAATCACAATCACATTACCATTTTTTTATGATTCTGGAGAAAATATCTTGATTTACTATCAATTAGTAGGAGGGAGTTCAAGCACGGCATCAAGGGCCTTTGTTTAGACAAAGTATCGATAAATACATATTAGATTATAAACAACAAAGTGTCTTAAACCTCATCAGGATATGGGTGCTTTTTGCTGGCTATCAATGGCTCCTACTTATTGGAATGAGGAGTAGAATGTCTCTTAAAATTTGATATGGCTTCAAATGCTGTTTAAACACTTGTCAGAACCCAATGCCTGATAATGAAACAGCTAAGAATATCAACCCTAAACTAAATATGCAGCCATTCAGAGTAACAGGTAGACAAGGCAGCGAGTCGAAACAGCACAGTGAAGTGCTCATTTTGGTAAAAAAGCATACTTGTTCAATGACATTGAGCCTGGCACGGACAGGAAACTTGAAGAAGCTTGGAGGGAGTGAAGGTCTCTTGGTTACCGCAGGACTGGGCTGAGACAAGGCGATAAGGCGAGGTACAGATGGGTTCAACCCTCGTTCGTCGGGGTCTGAAGCTGCTTCTGTGTTGGTGGTGGATGACATTCCAGTAATTGCAAGCGTAGTACGAAAGTAGATGTCTTTCGAGTATCCCGTGTATCGCTCCAAGCGCACACTCTTGACCTCGGCGTTCATGTCAGTGCCCCCAGCATGATTGTAGTAGCGAAGCGGCGCTTGAAGAGTTGCGCGAAGGCACCTTCTCTTTTTGGTAGCTAAAATATATCTTCTCACTATTCAAGAGGATATATATAGTTTTCTTTGATTACACGAATATGAGATCATAGGAGATCATAGTCACGATGCGTCCCGTCTCTCCCTTCGAGGTTTGCCCGAGTCTCTGCTAGCTACCACTAGGCCGGGTTGTACAATGTACATGCACTCAAACAAGAGGAAAAAAAGTGATAAATCACGAGGATGCAACCAAGAAGACGAGATTATAGTAAAACTTACCCTCTAATTTGTGGAAATTCCCAAAATACCCTTCAAATTTCAAACATTCCTGTGCAGGCTCTAGGCTAGGTAGATTAAAATTGAAACCGAGATAGAATTGCCGAAAAGCGCGTGGGCGAACACACACACACACACTGCCAACTGTTAAAACTGTTGAAGGCTTGTGTTACACAGGGAGACACAGACTCCAAAGATCATAGTCGCGCAAGATAGATAGATAGATAGATAGATAGATTTCATTATCGTCCTTAAAGGTCACATATGACCCATGGGACCAAAAAAGAGAGCGTTACAACGAGGTTTTCAAAGAGATACGTATCAGTTAGGGACTGAGGGTCCATTGGAAGAGAAAAGAGGCAAAAGGAAAATAGAAGATCCTAACACTAGGTTGGTAACCTAACAGGACATAAAAGTGTCCTTTCAGGGTTTTGAAAAAAACCTCCAAAACCTAATAGGACATAAAAGTGTCCTTTCAGGGTTTTGAAAAAAACCTCCAAAACCATAGTAGATCCACTCATTTTGTAAAATCCTTTCATGAGGTTATAGTTCAAGGCATACTACACATGGAAAAAATAAGAAACTTGTAAAATTTCTCATCTTTTGGTCACACCAAGCCTCCAATGTTGATGGACCAGTACATTTTCATCGAAACAGTCATTTCTTACGTTTTGTTGCATAAAAATAAGATTAGGGATTTTTGTAGGACTTGAGATAAATTCCCTAGTTAACTTAAATGGGTTGGTGATCAGAACATATGATTGCTTCTCACTCACTATTTTTTGTTTTGCCAAAAGAAATAGGTACAAAAAAGTTGAATTTTTGCCATTCTACAAACCTATCATCAAAGTTTCTATAGCCACGCTCAATACAAATAATATATGCATGTTTTCTTAGTTCACTATTGTACTTTAGGTTCATAAGGAGCCATGGAGCATGTCAAAAGAATAATACATCTCTTACTAAGGGGAATCTTGGGGACAAAGATGAAGTGCTAAATACAGCAAACATGAAAAAACCTGGGTTCAACATTATGAGTTGTAGAATCCCATAGAAACTATTCAATATCTATCCAAATTTGATCCTTATGGCTAGATATGGTTACTACCTACAAAATGCATGTAGTTGTCACAAGAAACTATTAATATTGAAAAAGCTATACTTGATATACTAGAATGTTTCATTTTCTTCTACAATTGAAAAAATCAACCATCGTTGTCTACTATGCAAAATAGGGTATTAGGTGCCCCAAAACTCAAGGAATATTAGCTTTATGTTACAATATGCGACATAGAAAATCAAAACTGCATTTGGATATCATGAAAGCCACCAAAAAAATCATAGAAGAGCTAAAATTGGCTAAAAAACAAAATTTGACAATTTTTGTAATTTGGTCATAACTTACAACTTTAACATTTATTTCTCCCTAGAAGCATCAAGACATGTTGAGGACTACTAAAGATAGTTATCTAGCATTATAGACCTCACAAACATGAATTCTAGAGTGGTATAGTTGCAAAAAGTTGAAAAAAGCCAAAAACAAGACCCGTTTTTTCACACAGTTTAGGTTGTGAAATGTTGTGCAAGGACAAGGTTAAAGATGGAATTGATATTCCAAAAAAATGTCGAGTTTTTTTCAGCTTATGAGACAATTTTCTAGACAGATAGCACCTCAAAATCCATTTTGAAACTCTTGACATAATTCAAGGAAAATGGTCACTTAACAGGACATAAAAGTGTCCCAGGACATAAAAGTGTCCCATTACCAACCTAGTGCTAAGGGGGTTCGAGAGACGGAGATGACGGTTTAGGAGTTCGAAACTCGTGGATGATGGCTTTACCACCTCGGTAGACAACCATTTACCTTGTTTACGAGCTTCATGCATCTTCTTGAGTTCGCTAGCTTTAAGCTTGAGTTGATGTCGAGTCAGTTTCTCGGTGATCCAAAGCATTCTTCCCTTGAGGAGGCAATATTGTTGCAGTAGTTTCATCCGTGCTTCTTTGTCCTCGAATGTAAGAATACATTGTTGAGGTGGAACTGCCTTGTTTGTATCGTTGATCCAAGAGATGGAATCGGGCTTGATGTGGATTGGTTGGAGGATATCATTGAGCTTGGTGATGGCTTCTTCGAGTGTGTCTTCTTCTGTGCACCATGGAGAGTTGAGCCCTCCAATCCTGATCTTGAGGCCAAGAGACTCTTGTTGTTGATTTTCTTGTAGCACTTTTTGTATTTGTGTATCGAGCTTCTTGTGAGTTACCTCGTGGAGTTCTTTTTGTACCACCATGACAGTTTCGATGAGGGAAGCTTCGACTTTGTGAGCTTTTGTAAGTAAAGCTTGACTCTCTGATTCTTTTGCTTCCTCAAGCGAATGCAAGCGTTGCTTAAGCGACGCGTTCTCCTTGATTAACTCTTGGATCTGCATCTCCAAGATTGTAACCCGTGCATCTTGACGGGCGAAAGGGTCTTTTTTTGGAGCGGCCATCATCGCAAGAAAGCTCTTGCGGCTCTATGCTGGAGTACTAGGGGAAGACATAATCAAGGCCCCTGTGTGAATGGTTAAGTCTGTCAAAACAGAGTAGAAGGTTCGGACCTCGTCAAGAACCAGGTCGGCTTATGGCGAGCAAGAATGCGGTGTTTACATAGGCAGAAACATACCCTTATGCTTGCACTAGAGCCGAAACTGTGTCAACTTCGTGGCCTACCACTACCACCGCTAACAGACAATGCCAGAGAGAGAGAGAGAGAGAGAGAGAGAGAGAGAGAGAGAGAGAGAGAGATGACGAAGACCGTTATATAAAGAGTGAGTGCATCTCTTCCTTCAGAGTGTGGAAGTTTCTCTATCTTCTTATTGCCGCTACGCCCTGCAAGAAGAAACAAAAGAGGGGGAAGGGGACTTTTAAGGTGGGAAAAGAAAGGCAATCAGAAAATTGATCCCCCGTGTGTAGCAGGCCCATTACACCACAGGGCGGGGGCACCCATTTAAGTGTGGATCATAGGTGAGAGTCTTCCAAGTTCAATGCCAACAAACTGGTAGAATTAGCAGGCAGCTGTGATTGAGGCCCAAGCCCCCCTTTCTAGAAATGGAGAGAATATAACTTGGAAGTCGAAGGCAGCTGCCCCATAATCCATTGGCGTACTACTCCTGCTTATAAAACTGCACCTAGTATCAATAGCAAGTTGCTCCTCATAACAGTCTCCGTTAACATCCTTTGTGGGCTCCTTCACAACGTTAACCTCTGCACTCCTTCCCTTCGATGTGCCGAAGCTCCACCTCCTCTTCTCTTTCTTTTGCTTTCACAAACATATGTAAGTGAGTCCCGATTCGACTTTTCTCTTGCTAATAAATTTGACAGTCATTATAGTGCTATGATCATTCCTGCTCTGAGTCCTGACCCCCTCACGGACCATTTACCGCCACATTGCCTACTGCTCTTGCATGCACAGCTCCATTTGTTGCTGCATGCATACGATCAATCGACACAAGAAGCACAAGAAACTGAGGGCGACAATTGACACAAGAAGCACCTCCTGCAATGGTGCAAACTACTCAACACGAGAGAGAGAGAGAGAGAGAGAGAGAGAGAGAGAGAGAGAGAGAGAGAGAGAGAGAGAGAGAGAGAGAGAGAGAGAGAGAATCTCTCCAAATTCTCACTTAAAAATGATGATATTCTAGGTGATCTCGAGAGTCGAGAGCCATGGAGTGACTTCTCTTTTTACTTGTTTTAAAAATCCCAATTCTCAAGATACCCCCAAAATAGGTCTGCTCAATTTTACGTGAGGATCATCATTAGTAGGAAGCTCTTTGAGGAGGAAAAAAGGGGGGACCTAGCACGTGGAGAGAGAGAGGCTAATTGAAAAAGATTTTTGCTCTGTGTGTGAGATGTCGTCCAACAACCCGATGAAGTGCATGTGCGCTCCTGAGGTGCTCCATTTGGCCTGTCAATGCCATGCACCAGGGATGTATGAGGACGAGCCAGTGCAGATAGAGACTACATTTTCTTGCTTTGCTTGGGCACATCGCGAACATAGGAACGGGAGCAACGACGACGACAATGATGAACGAAGGGAAGAATGGATGCAAGGTAAGGGCGGAAGACTTGTCAAAGAGAAACTGGAGAATCATGTGTTTGAGGCAGATGGTGAGGGTTGATGCAGCAGATGTCAAAGAGTAGCAGAATCGAATCGGAGGTGCATCCAAGGCAGTTGGGGATCGGTCGAACCTGGGCATCACGCTGCAGGAATGTTGTGAGCAAGAGAATCATATGGGAAGTTGTGTGGGAGGTTGCTCAATAAGCAACATGAAACAATGCCGCACATGTGGCCTTTCAGTGCAGGAAAAGGCCCTGCATTGGGTCACCAACAGCGGATGGACCCAAGAGTGAACCTGCCTGTAAATATCCCATGGATACATTCCACCAGCAGCAGCAAACATAGGAGCCATCATGCCGCCAGAGCCTTGAGACACATGTGCACCCTTTCGTGTACGTTCCCGAGTTGAAATCTCAAATAAAGCCTTCCTCACAAGAGCTGCATCACCAGTCACCTACATGAAAGTTTGACTCTCAGGCCTCAAAAAAGCTATTCATTAAGAAACCCTATACCCGAAAATTTCAAAAGACCCAAATTTCAAAAGAGACAAATAGATCTTACCTGCACAAGCTCATCAGTGGAGCCAATACATGGCGAATGTTGCTCTTTTGGCAAGATTTTGATTTGGGCACCAATTTCCTTCCACATTTGCTCAATTATCTTGCCACCCTTCCCAAGCAAATAGCCAATGTGGCTCTTAGGGACTAGAAGCCGGACAAACATGGGCTGAGGAGGCTCGTTATCATCATCATTTATCATCATCATCGGCCTCTGTAATCCTGGCATGGACTTTGACAAGGGCTTCTTGAGCAACACAAACATAGTAGCCTTGTTCTCTGAATTGGTCAGTAGAGGAGCTGATAAGGATTACACGTTCGTCAAAGCCAAAGACGGGGTCCTTTAATCTTGGATCTGTACTCTATTCGGAGGGCCTTAATGGTGGAGCTCCTTTGCCAATGAGGCTACCAAATCTTGCCAACAGGGCAAAGAATACGGTACTCGGTCTCTTCAGCTTGTGCGGGCTTCTTTTGCCTCCCATTATGCATTGCAGTGTCATCTTCATGGAGGGAAAGCTTCCCAGACAAGCCACAATAGCCTTCCATAACGTACAAAGAAGCTCAACAATAAGGCAAGCTTCGTGTAACCAAGGGGAGGGAGGAGTAATTTGTATGGAGCAGTCATTGTCCGAGGATGCACCCCCCTGCAGGTGATGGTGAGAAGGGGTTGCTGCACACGATGTTGAGAAGGGGAGGATGTGGGCGGGGCGATGAGGGGGTTAGGCTCGGATGCCAAAGTGTAGAAGGGGTTGTGAGGGCACAAAGCCAAGCTTGAGTAGCATGATGCAGGCCTGCGTAACAAGCATGAGATGTGATGAAAGGGGTTGCAACTGTGCGTGGCAGCTAGAGCCAAGCACCAAGAAAGTGTTTTTGGCCTGCCCAAAGGGCAAGACTATAGCGTTGCCTTCTCTTTTTGCTGACTAAAATAGGAAAAAGGTTGAGTTGTATTTTTAAGCATTTTTTGATAGGTCAAAAATGTTGATTGGTTGAAATAAGATAGTGGGCACTCATTGAAATGAATTGTGTAAATCTAATGATAGACATGTCTTGAGTTTTGAAATATGAAATGAACTCTCATATATCAAGGAAAAGATTTTGGGTTGCCCAATGCCTTTGGAAGCATGAAACATGGACGTCCTTACATGTTAAATGATAAAACCTTAGAGGCTCCACAAATCCGAAGAGTCACCTTTTCATTTTGAAATATGAGAAGTTCTTTTACCCACCTTTTCATTTTGAGAATTTGGTTCACCCCTTGAAACTTGAGGTAATAGACTAAAGTTGTCATTTTTGTTAGTTAAAACTTTATGGAAGAAATTTATCATTTAGAGCTTTAACCTTTAAAGATTTTTATTTTTATTTTTAGAGATTTTAAAGCTAAGTTTAGAACTCAAAGATGTAGAACTTTTAAAGTAAGGTCTCCAATTATCCAATGAGTACCTAGAGTTTTTTTTTATTAGAAGATAAAACTTTGAATTAAAGAAAGTGAAAATGTTACATGGATCCACACGTAGGGGGAGGGTCACCCCGAAACGCTAGAGTTTTAGGACTTAGAGCTTTAAAGCTTTTAAAGTGGGATCTACAACTTAAGGATTTACACTTTTAAATTTGTAAAAAGGGCTCTAGAGCTTAAAAATGTAAAATTTTTAAAGTGGGGTGTAGAGCATAGGGATCTAAAGCTTAGGGTGTAGAGCTTAAGGGTGCTTTTTTAATTCAATTTTATGTGCTTATGTTTTTATAAAAAAAAAGCTTAGAGATGTAGTGATTTTAAAGTGGGATCTTGCCTCAGATCAAGGCCTAAAATTGACGCCTATTTTTTTTTGTCAAGGGCTATTTTGACAATCAAAACAATCTCAAAATTGCCTGTCATTGTTTGTATTTATATCTTTAAGTTAACGTTATATATGGCAAATTATATAAGTTGATTGCATTACACAAAGCATATGAAAGGGGGCTTGAAAAATTGCATGTCAAAAAGAAATTTTTATCACGCCTGGCAGGCTTGCGATTTTATCACTTGTTTAACACAGTGGACACTTGCTCATGGAGGTTGCACGAGAAAAGAGGAGCCAGACTCTAATTGCAAGCCCAATCAATACTATAATCTTGGAAAAAATCTTATCTGAATATCTGTTGAGAGAAAATAGCACATTGTCTCCCACTGGCTTTCACTCTTAACTTTCTCATGAGTGCTCACTACAATACTCACCAATCAAACATTTTTTATTTTTTATTTTTATTTTTAAAATATATATGAGAATTTTCACTAACAAAAAGGGAACACATCACTATGGCCTTAACCCTTTGGGTAGGCCAAAAAGGTGTTCTCCTTACTCGAGTGACCCTCTATCAGGCTGTCATATCGATGATTTGTTGACTTGAAAAGCATCCGACACTTTCCTCATGAAGGCAATCCAATCACAGCCTACCTAAGTTCTCAACTTAAGATTACTCCTTGCGAACTACGCAGGGGGAACGTTGGCGGTGCAGGATTTGGACCAAGTGTAAGAGGCTAGTCAATTGTGCACGCGTTGCTTATGTCATGAATTCAAAGTGCCATTTTCTCTAGTGCAAAGTGCCCTAGAGTCAACCTAAGCAGCTCTTTTATACGTGCCAACTATGTCGACAATGCGAAATGCACACAGGCAATTAGTCGTGAGGCAGCAAGTTGGGGTTGATAGGCAGAGGGTGATGACACCTCGACGGAGAGGAGGCAAAAGTCAACAAAGTTGGGGTGCAAGGAATGGGGTTGCCATGGGCAAAGGCACCAAGATACGCGGGGAAGGCAAGCTGCACTAGGTATTGCAAATATATCAAAGGGCTGAAGGTAGAGCTACTATCAAATTTGTGCTACAAAAACCTCATTGCAATACGGACTGCTCGAGGGCCAGCAAGTCTAATTTGTAAACTTCGAGCTGCAGTTTCGTGGAGACAATCAACAGTGGCTTCAAACACCAACATGTCAAAATTGGGATTCGAGGCAGTCAAAGAGGAGGAGGTGGCAAAGGGAAGCAAACGAGAGGCAAGGAGGGTAGATAGAATGAATTCAAAAAACGTAGAAAGTTCCTTTCTAAACTTCATCATTATTACTTGTTAACAAATGCATACTCTGACCCATATTGTCTCTTCGACGTTTTAAACAGTGCTTTCCTTTGGGCTGGTTTTCATGTTGTCTTTTCGACTTTTTAAACAGTGGCTACATTCCCTCTTCGTTTATGTTTCGGTGCTTGAGTCCTATTTTTTAGTTCCTTAATTCCATTTTCATTTTGTTTACTTACACTTAATTTTGTTGAATCATCATTTCTTACAAGGCTTACAATTCTTAGTCTTTTTTAAAGCATGAAAATCACAGTCTTTTTTTAAGCATAAAAACCTATTCAAGGCTAACAAATTTGTTGTTTTGTTCACATGGATGCAGGGTGAGAATGCTCTTTGCTTCAAGTGGTTTAGTTTTCGACTCTAAAGATGAAGACCTATTTCGGTCTTAATTTTGCCGATGATTAGGATTACTGGAATGGTTCCTCATTTTGACCATATTGTATAATAATGAATCAAATATCGATTCGTTTTTGTGCACACCACCTTCTAGTTGTGTTTTGAACATAAAATCCTTTTGTGTATAAGTAATAGTTATAATACAACAACAACACACACACACACACACGCACGTGCACACACACAAACACAGGTCCCTCTTCCCTAAACCCCACCTCACTCACATAGAGGGACTTGCCATGAAGGCCTACAAACGTAGAGAGAGAGAGAGAGAGAGAGAGAGAGAGAGAGAGAGAGAGAGAGAGAGAGAGAGAGAGAGAGAGAGAGAGAGATGTTGGGTTTCAAGCCTTGATCACGAGTCGTCTAACTCGTGGGACACACTCCCTATTAGTAAACTGATATGAACCACTCCTTATGTGGAGAATGCATGGGAAAGGAGTTTAAAGTTAGTCTATCAATTCTATAAATGTAAGGTGTTCAATTAATATCAAATAGCATGCTACTCTTGTATTTTTGATCTGCTTTTCTCTCCTTCTCTCGCGTTACCCTTCTTTTGTTGCACACCCTCCAGCTTTCATGGCTCCCTTACGTCTTCATCCCTCGTAGTTTTGCTGCCCTAATATGAGAGAGAGAGAGAGAGAGAGAGAGAGAGAGAGAGAGAGAGAGAGAGAGAGAGAGAGAGAGAGAGAGAAGTATTTCACATCCCTACTTTTTGGCACAAAGTAGGTTGCTGTTATCGAGGAATTCCGAACTCCGAGCGAACCACTCCGAGCTAACACAAAACCGAGCAATTTTTGGCAAAGCACCTTGAATATAACCACGTTGTATAATTGATGCCATTAAGGATTAAGTAAGAAATCATCATCTCCATCATCTATTTCTATGCCTCCAACTTCATCTATGCATCTTCTCCATCATCTATTGTTATAGCATCCAAACTTCACGTGTGCTTCCAAAACATCAATGGATGCAAAGATGTATGGTCTGCAAGGGCCATAAAATGTTCTTTCAAAACAAACTTGATCTCAAACATTCTACATTCCAACATTAGAGGACCAAGGATAGTGATATGCCTACACTCCCTTGCCTAGATGTTTATCTTATACTCCCTTGCCCAACACCTAGAAGTCCTACGGTCTGCAAAAACGGCAATGGTGATGATGAGGCCATGTGAGTGGTAGCCTCCTTGACAGCGGCCTTAGCACCAGCAGTGACCTTAATCTTGGTCGGGATATGGATGAGACGAGGAGGGTGAGGGCCACAACGTCACCACATGCAAGCTTGTAACGTAGACACTCACAAATGACATCCAACCAGATCCAGTGATGCGATCACCAGTCCGACTCACCACGCTCCTACTTGCGCCATCTCACCATCCTCAAGTTGCCCCTCCTCCGATGATCCCAATATTACATGGATAACTGCATGCTCAATTAATATGTACGCCACTCCATGTTGGAGGAGAGAGGAGTGTCCTTGAGGGCCAAAATGTCACCACATCATGCAAGCTTGTAGGCAGTTACAGATGACATCTAGCCAGAACCAATGATGCGGTCACCACACCCTTATAGCTTGTGTCCACTCCACCATCTCACCATCCACACTTGGCCACCTCCCATTACACACATACCTGTATGCTCATATCACTCCTTCTACAAGACTTATCAGTTATCATTCTTATGAGCTTCCCCCTAATGTCACATCTAGCTCCTCCCCTTCTTGTTTGCAAAGCCACCTTCCTCACCCACGAATTGCTCCCATACACCCCTTTCACAGCGCACGTCAATTGATCAGGCCCCCTACAAGCTCGAACTATCCTCGAGTGGCATGTACTTGGTTGCCCATGCTAGCTGGGTGAGCTTTCTCCTCTTTGCACTATCTAAACCTCCCTTATCCTCCAGCGAATGTCTACAGTTCCCGTTTCTTTATAATCTGGTGGCTCCTCAGGCCTCCCTTCACAATCTCCAGTTTAGTGCTACTTCCCTCCTGCCGGTTGCCTTCACCCATAGCTAGCTCTCAGTGCGCCAACCCTCAGATCTCTTCACATACCAGCGTGTCTTTGCTCTCGCTGCCTCATGATGTCAAAGCCTTATAGTTACGAGTTGTCATGCTTATGAGCTACCTCACCCTCACCTCTTGTGGGAGAATTGAGAGAGAGAGAGAGAGAGAGAGAGAGAGAGAGAGAGAGAGAGAGAGAGAGAGAGAGAGAGAGACATCAGCCAGGCATCGCTTCCCATGACATGGTTAATGCATTGCTTGCAATTAGCAGAGGCCAAAAAATTGAGGAGCGCAGCGAGCATGCATGGGCACAAAGCAGGGCTCCGATCTTAGCTTGCGAGACTGTAAGTCAGCAGGTTCATCCTATTTGTGTGTTGCGAGGTCGACATGGTCTTCGTACACAAAGGTGCGTTCGTAATATTTGAAACGACATTTTATTAGATTCATTTGTTGAATTGGAATTGATATTGTGAATGTAATTTCCAAAAGAAACCTACTTGTAGCCATCCACGCCGGCGTGGATAGCTACATGCAGTTTCATTTTTTACAAAAGTTATAAGTATGACAACCTTTTAGTTCTCATGATTCAGATGATGAAAAATTCAATGAATTTTTTAGTGCATGGCAACTTTTGTGTACTTAATCCCTTTGAGCACTTTCGCATGCAACAAGAGTAACGTTTTTGCTTACTTGATTAGTCACGAACGATCTTAGTTGGCTTTTGTAAAGTGCCCTACAAAAATGCATAGAGAGAGGACAGAGTTTTGCAAACTCTATCCGCACTGATGGCTAAAGAAACAGCAATGGAGGAAAATATTATTAATGCACACCAAAAATTATAAATTATACTAAATTTCATTGCCTTAGATGGCCCTCTTTGACCATAAAGAATTGCACATATATATCCATGCTACCTTGAATGGCTACTAGTCCTCTGCACCCAGAAACCAAAGCTAGTGCTCACAATCTCCTTTCTTTGTCACCTTCCATTGCATGCACCCATTTGTGTCACTCCAGATAGCTACAAACAATACAAAGAGATGGATATATTATTTTATATATGAGAGACTACACATTGTTGCTCCCCAATTTCAAGATACAGAAACGTAACATGCTCTCTTTTCATTGTAAAAAACACACTAGAGAAGGGAAAGAAAATAATTGGAGAGATGAATCTTCATGGGCATGTTCCATTGCGACATGCTAGTTGTTCATTTTAGTTTTTTGATTAAGTATCTATTGATAGGAAAAGACACGATAGCTTGGTTACAATGAAAACATTACCCTTGTTTTGTTGCAAAGATGATACGGTAGGGTGGGTGGCAAAGTATACTCATTCATTAGACTTGATTATTAGTCATTTCATTATGGTTCTTCACCATATTTCTTATGGCTATTTTGATTTCCTGGGTGATTTCACTGAGTAAAGCATGATTTTACTTTTAATGAAAATTCAATCAATATCACGGATATAAAGCATTTCAAGCCATGGTCATAGTTTTTGTCGTGCAAATATACTATGATCTTCATGGGGTATAAGAGAGGTGCAAGTCCAATTGAGGAGAGGAAGCAACTTTTGTAGATCCTGGAAGTATGACCACTTGATTCATTTATGTGACACCGAATACTTAGTTTGGCTCTAACTATACATGTTTTCTTTAGGGAGTCAGGGGCCATCTCTCTCTCTCTCTCTCTCTCTCTCTCTCTCTCTCTCTCTCTCTCTCTCTCTCTCTCTCTCTCGTTACCATATACATGTGGTAGTGATGTGTGTGAACACACTAGGACCGCCGGGGCATTTTTTCCCTCTTTAGGAGGTTTTCCCCCCCGTGCATTGTATATACGTCCATCACTCTAGGGCTATCTATCTTTCCATTGCACACTAAGTAATACACTCTCTATTGTGTGCCTTGAGCTTCCTTCGTCTTCTCCAAGCTGTGTGCGTTTCTCTGCAACCCGAATTCCAACAATTGGTATCAGAGCAGGTTGCGTCCTCCCGGGCTTAGTCTCTAGCTGCTCCAGTACACGCCTGCTCGCTTTCTCCAATTTCAGTGAGCTTTGGCGAGCATTCGCAGGTCGACAAATATTTGGGGAAAACTCGTAGAGCTTGGTCTGCTCAGATTTTTTGATTTGGGCTCATTTCGGCCTCCGTTTCCACTACAGGCAGTATTGCACAGGCTATTTTGTCATTTTGTGCAGAATTTCTGTCAGTGCCGTTTTCTGCATAACAGGTTCCTTATAGTCTTCTACGATTTGTGCTATATAGCACGTGTTGTTTCTCCTATTTTCGGGCAGTTTTCACATCAGGTGCAGCATTTACCATGGCTAACAACAACAACAAAGATGTGTTCAAGATGTTTGCTGTTGAGGACAGGTTGGATGGGGACAACTACCCTATGTGGGCTTAAATGATGCAACATGTTCTTGTGTCAAAGGGCGTCTGGAACATTGTGCAGGGCATTGATGTACGTCTTGGTTCTGAGGATGTAGGCGATGTTGAGGATGTTGCAGGTCTTGATGCTGTTAGAGTTGTTTTGCCTACGACAGAACAAGCTCGTTGGGATGTAAAGGATGCGCAGGCTCATGCATTGATTGCGTTGTCTGTGAAGTGCACCATTGTTCCTCACATCTGCTCAACAAAATCTGCAAAACAGGCTTGGGATATTCTAGCAGGTCTTTATGCAAGCCGCAATGAGGCTAAAATTGCTTTGCTGCGTAAAGAGCTAGAGTAGAAGATTATGCATGAGGAAGATGATATGGACACTTTCCTTGCTAGTGTCAAGGATATCAATGAGTAACTTATTTCTGCAGGTGAAGTCATTTCAGACAGTTCCCTTGTGCAGACTGTTCTTGATGCCTTACCAGATTGCTACCAGACTTTTGCTAGTACTTGGAGACGATGACCCAAGGAAATCGTGAAGTTGTCAAGTTTGATGCATTATGCACATTGCTGTTGCAAGAGTCACTTTCTAGAAAAAACAGGACTAGGCAACGTGCAGTTGAACAGGCTTTTATTGCTTCTCAAAGAAAGGGTGGTAACAGCAATGCAGCCACTTCTTATGGTTCTGCTGCGAGTGGCAAAAATTCTATTCCTAATGCTTCTGTTGGCAGCAATTCATTTGGAAATTTTGGTGATAAGGGCAAAAAGAAGATGCGTTGCCATTATTGTAAAGCTAATGATCACTTGATCAAGTCGTGTCCTAAGTTGAAGGACAAAGAGGCTAAGAAGAAAGAGGGTGGTTCCACTGCAAATGCTGGTTGCACTACAAATGCAGCCATTGTTGATTCTTCTTTGAAAGGAGACTGTAATGCTGATGTTGATGCAGAATGGGCTTTTAGCGCAGAGTGCACTTACAATCCTGTTGTCCATGATGCATGCTTGTCAATTGCTGTAGATTCACATGTGTGGTATTTTGACAATGGTGCTACAAAGCACATTACCTCACATCATGAATTGTTTACCTCTCGCGAGTCTGTCCCTCATGGGAATTCAATCACTTGTGCCAACAATGCCTCTTATCCAGTTCAGGGAGTTGGAAAGATTGTGCTTACTGCTGCTAATGGCAGTTCCTTCACACTTGTTGATGCACTTTATGTACTTGGGATCGAGAAGAATCTCTTGTCTGTATCCGCACTTGATAGACTTGGACTTGTAGTCAAATTTGTGGATGAGAGATGTACAGTTCATGATCTCAGTTTTGGTGATGAAATTGTTGCATCTGGCCTTTTGTGCCGTGGGCTGTATAAGCTCACTTTGTATGACAAGTGTGGACAAAATTTGGCAAATGCTGTTGCAGATTCAAGGTCTATTTCAGATGAAAAACTTTGGCATGCACTTCTTGGTCATCTGAATTTTGCCAGTTTGCTGCGTTTGCAGAAATCTGATATGGTTGCTTCTTTGTCGCCTCTTGAAGCACCTGTCAAACATGTTTGTGAAGGTTGTATTCTGGGTAAAATGCAGTGTTCTAAGTTTCCAAAGGATGGTTCAGTTAGGGCCACATGCAGATTGCAGCTTGTGCATAGTGATGTTTGTGGGTCCATGCAAACTCCGTCCTTGGGCAATTACCTGTACTTCGTGACTTTTATTGCATGCATGGGTATTTCCATTTAAAGCGAAGTCCGAAGTTTTTATGTGCTTCAAACAATTTCTGGCTATGGCTGAAAATGTCTTGAAATGTACTATGGGCACCCTCCATTCCGATCGAGGGGGGGAGTATATGTCTCATGAATTTAATGCATTTTTGGCTAGTCGTGGGATAAAACACCAATGTACAGTGCCTTATACACCTCAGCAAAATGGTGTTGCTGAGAGGAAAAATAGGTCACTGACGAAAATGGCACGATGTATGGTCAAAAGTCAAGCTTTGCCGCATTCTTTTTGGCTTGATGCCATCATGTGTACCACTTATGTACTAAACAGGTGTCCTACGAAAGCTTTGCAGTCTATTACTCCATATGAAGCATGGCATGATAGAAAGCCTTCTATTGAGCACATGCGTGTTTTTGGCTGTTTGGCATATGTTTTGGTGCCACAAACACAACGCAGAAAATTGGATGATAAGGCTGTCAAATGTATTTTTGTTGGTTATAGTGCTGAAAGCAAAGGTTACAGGTTGTATCATCCGCAAACAAACGTATTCTCGTTTCACGGGATGTAGTGTTTGTGGAAGATTCTGTTCAGCCCTTGCTGTCATGTACTAGCGACAGTAATGTAAGCTCACAGGACATTTATGACACTTTGTTGCCTCTTTTCAGTGGTGGAAATATGAATGTAAGTTCCAATGAGGCAAATGTACAACCTATGAAGGTTTATGAAAATGTTGCAGATCAGCCTATTACTGATGCAGATGTACATGATATACTTGATGAGGAAAGGGCTGAAAATGAGCAGGCTAGAGGTATGCCAAAATGGCTTGTGCACACTTTGCGTGACAGTAAATTGGATGCACCTTTTTCTAGTCGTACTCGTTCAGGCTCTCGCCATGCATCTTATGCATCAGATTGTTATGCTTTGGCTGTGTCTAGCTTACATGATGTTGAGGAGCCTCTGTCTTTTGATGAAGCACAAAATTCAAAAAATTGGATGGCTGCCATGCAATCAGAATATGATGCACTTATAGAAAATGACACATGGACTTTATGTGATTTGCCTCCTGGCAGAAAGGCCATTGGTACGAAGTGGGTTTACAAGTTGAAACGCAACCCGGATGGTGAGATCGATCGCCATAAGGCTCGACTTGTTGCAAAGGGTTATGCACAACAAAAAGGCATAGATTATGAAGAGACTTTTGCTCCCACCTGTCGTATGACTACTGTGCATTTTCTATGTGCATTGGCAGCTCATTTTGGTTGGGATGTACATCAATCAGACATTGTTACTGTTTTCTTGAATGGTGACATATTTGAGGAAGTTTATGTAACGCAGCTCGCGGTTTTGTCATAAAAGGACAAGAGGACAAAGTGTGTAGATGTAAGAAGGCTTTGTATGGGTTGAAGCAATCTCCTCGAGCTTGGTATGAGAAAGCTGACACTCATTTGGTCAAACGAGGCTTTCGTAACAGTCCAACAAAAAGCACATTGTATGTAAAGCGTGAAGGTGATGTACTTCTCATTATGGTTCTTTATGTCGATGATTTGCTGATCACTGGACCAAATGAGAGACATATTGCTGAATTTAAGGCTGATTTGAATGCTACTTTCAAGATGAAAGATTTGGGGCTGTTGCATCATTACTTGGGTATACAGTTTAAGTAGTGTGATGGTGGTATTGCTTTGTGTCAGAAAAGTTACATAGAGACATTGCTATGCAAGTTTGGACTTGAGGATTGCAAACCTATTCCCACTCCCATGGAAACAGGTTTGAAGTTAAGTCTACAGGATGCTGGAGATCCTACTGATGTCACTCTTTACCAACTGTTGTTGGCTGCCTCATTTATGTATGCAACACGAGGCCGGATATTCAGTTTGTAGTCTCACAGGTCAGCAGATTTATGCATAGCCCAGGGTCTAAGCATTGGCAGACTGTCAAGAGGATTTTCCGCTACCTTAGTGGCACTTTACATCTTGGCTTGTTTTATCCCAAGGGGGGATCATTGCCGCCAAACTTACATGCTTTTTTAGACTCAGATTGGGCTGGTTGTTTTGACACGAGAGTGTCCACAAGTGGTTTTTGTTTCATGCTTGGCAGCTCATGTATATCATGATTGGGCAAGAAGCAATCTACTGTGGCCACTTCGAGTTGTGAGGCTGAGTACATGGCAGTCTTCACAGCTACGGTTGAGTGTGTATGGCTCAGATGCCTTATGGCTGATTTGGGTGTTGGACAGGACACTGCCAACACTATCTACACTGACAGTCAGAGCGCATTGGCAGTTGCGAGGAACCTAATTTTTCATGCTCGCACAAAGCACATTGAGGTGCATTACCACTATGTCAAGGAGAGGCTCTCAGCAGGAGAGATCAGCTTGGCTTATGTGCCAACACAGACAACCTTGCAGATCTTTTCACAAAGGCATTATCTCGTGAGAATCTTGAAGCTTTCCGCAAAGCTTTGGGCTTACTCCACTTTGTGGACTGATTATGTCCTCACGGCATGGCACTTCCCTTTACTCATGTGCCAACTCTCGTTCACCGCATCACTCCAGGGGGGATTTGTTACCATATACATGTGGTAGTGATGTGTGTGAACACACTAGGACTGCCGGGGCATTTTTTCCCTCTTTAGGATGTTTTTCCCCCCCGTGCATTGTATATACGCCAATCACTATAGGGCTATCTATCTTTCCATTGCACACTAAGTAATACACTCTCTATTGTGTGCCTTGAGCTTCCTTCGTCTTCTCCAAGCTGTGTGCGTTTCTCTGCAACCCTAATTCCAACATCTCTCTCTCTCTCTCTCTCTCTCTCTCTCTCTCTCTCTCTCTCTCTCTCTCTCTCTCTCTCTCTCTCTCTCTCTCTCTCAAATTGCTTGCTTTATTATTTCCTTGCTCGAAAATATTCGCTCGCCATATGGTAGGACTCCTTTTATCAAAGTAATAGTCATCGCTTCCTGCAACTATTTTTAATGTATCATTGCATGCCCCGCTAAGTACTAAGGTTAAACCTTTGAATTTTAGAATAAGTTTTTCATTTTTAAAATTGTGGAGCCTTACTTTACTTAGGCTTGTTTCAAAAAGCTAAATATGTTTACCTTCATATGACAAAAAAAACCCCTAAAAAGGGTAGATGGTCGTTAAATCTTATAGTAACAACTTCGGAATCAGAGGGGCTGAAAGGGGCCAATTGATGTGTAGCCAAGGATACTAGTGCATATGTTATAACAAACGAATGAGACTAACTCCGCCTCCGACAGAGTAGTTGACTACGGCGGCATAAAGAAAGAAAGCATCAAAAGTAAACATCACTTCTCATAGCATACATGATTTGGTTTGAATCAAGTGTGTGTGTTTGTGACGATTATTTGTGATCACATTTTGGTACAACGGCGATACCTCCGGTGGTGCTATGTACATATGCTGAGTAAGACTCCAGCAAAGGAGCCACCAAGGCAACAAAAAAGAAGAGAACTTTCCTAAAAGCTATTAGTAAAACACAATAAATTCTTCCATTTCCCTCAATTATTTCAATTATAGTCCTTCAATAAGAGACAACAAAAAAAACTCAAGCTTACGCGTGGAATTCCCACGGTCCAATGTTGTGTCATCTACTGTATATAATTTCAGTAACCATTCGTTACAACCAAAATTAAGTGAGGACACTGCATTTAAAGGTCTATGTTGTCCCACTTCTCTCTCAGAAACATGTCCTAGCCCTGTTTGCTTGTCCCAATATATATCAAACTATAGATTAATTTTCTATTATCATTGATAGCTTCTGATGAGAAAAAACACAACCAACCAAGTATATTGGGTTAGAATCAAACCAATAGGAAAAAATAACACGATTTTTTAATATATCAAACCATACATATTTGTTAGTTGTAAAACCTCTTTGTACACAATGTTTCGAGCGTAAACCATTGGTGGCTCTGCGGATTCACTTATATTCGATCTTTGAGCATCATCAAGAACTATTTTGATGGCAGATGAAGATCTCACATGGGACATTGCAACACATAGCTGACCATGAGTGAAAATGGGTGTAGCTAGATACAAACCCAAAACTTTGAGTGTTTGACCTTGTGCCTTGTTGATTGTCATTCCAAATGCAAGCCTCACAGGAAACCATCTACGCTTCATTTCAAAAGGTAGTCCATGAGAAGCCCCTATAATAAAGTCTATTATGGGTATCAATACCCTTTCTCTAGCATGTGACCCACTGATTACTTCTGCATCAATAATCCTGTGGTGAAACTGCTTACATATCAACCTTGTACAATTGCACAAACTTTGTCGAGGATCCAAGTTGCGAAGAAGCATAATTGGGGCGTTCTCTTTCAATTGCAAAGAGTGTGGTGGAAAACCTCCCCCAAGCTCAAGAGAATTCAAAAATTCAGCTGTATAAAGAATGTTGCTGCAATCAGATGAACATACTGAGTCTGCACTCACATAATATTCCTCTCATTTTACCCATGGCCAAGTCATTAATGGCATCAACCTCCTTATTGCGAAGAGCAAGGATACCTCTATCCTTAAAAAACCTCTTGTAATCTTGAATGTGTTGCATATTTCCATATATAAAATCAAGGAACCCTTCAAGACTATTTCGTGGAAGAAGCATGTTATTTGGCAATGGGACATGGTCATTCAAATATCCATGACCATCACCAATGTGAAGTATCCAATTTGCAAGTGCATTATTTTATCCTTGAAACACACACATATTGTCTTATAGCCGCAAAACCTTTATATATTTCCATATGTGTGAGTGACACAAAGATGCATTCACAATATCTACACGACTTCCTTTGCGGACAACATGCAAGATTTGTCTAAAATCGCCCCCAAAAAAAAGCACTTTTCCTCCAAACAATACATCATTTTGCATCACGTCCCTTAACGTTCGATCTAGTGCCTCATAAGCATATGGATGGGTCATGGGAGCTTCATCCCATATGATCAAGGCAGCTCTCTTCAAAAGTTCAGCAAGCTGACTGTTCACTTTGATACTACATGTTGATTCCGAATGCAACTCTAATGGTATTTTAAACCTTGAGTGAGAGGTCCTTCCCTTGCTAAAAAGTAAAGTTTCAATGCTGGATGATGCACATGCCTAAGCAACCTTTTGTTGACCACAAATGCGAGAGAGCAAGGCATTATAAAGATACGTTTTTCCAGTTTCACCCGGTCCATCTAGAAAATAAAAACTTCCTTCTGCCTTTTCAATTGCCTCCATGACTTCATTATATGCAATGTGTTGCCCTTGATTCAAAGAACTCTCCATTTTATTTGCCAAATCATTTGTTCATGTGCATTGAATATTGTCTCCTCACTTAGCAATCCACCACTACGCTGCAATAAACGTGCTTGATCTATGCTAGGCATTCCAAAAAAGTCAACAAGTCGTTTTCCATATTGTTGAAGCATATAATTTAGGGTAGATAATGCTTGGTTGTTATTTCATGACAAACATGCTCATCAAGCGTACGTGTGCGCAAAGCATAAAAAAATTCCTCAGAAAGATCTTTGGAGAAATTATTCCATAGAGTACCTGGAGACAAAGGCTCACAAAACACCAAAATGATCACAAATAATTGTTGCATTTGTGGTCCCAATCGTTGCAAGGATGCCTCCTGTAGACACATTGACCATTCAACATCATTTTGTAGTAGGCCCCTAGCATTGCAAGCTTCCTTAGAGGTAGGGTAAGTGTTCCCACTAAAAGTTCGAAGGTCCTCAAAAGTTCCGTGAACCCTTGCACTCGTTAAGCAACAGTCAAAGGTAATAAACCTCCCCAGCTTTGCAGGAACAATGTTATACATTCTTCCGATGGTGTTGCCCTTTTGTCTGTGTGAGTCCACACTTTTCTGCGTGCACTCCAAACCCATTGAGTAGGAAAGGCTGTGTAGAGCAAATCATTTGCTTTCGGATACCTTTGATTTGCCACAAACCACTCTGTCAGTGTTGTCTTTCTATTTGCATCATTATTGACTACTCCCGCCAAATCTGCAGCATCTTTAAAAGTCACCATATTCTGTAAAGGAAGATGAACTTGTAACCGCATTGTATCGGGCTTCTCATCATGTAGGTCAGATCCAAATATCCTCCAAATTGCCTCCGATGCTAATACATAACGTGCCTCTAGATAGCTCTTAATTTCATCAAGAACACCTTCACCATCTTGCAGGAAGACTGTGGCTCTATCATGGCCCTTATAAACATATTTTTAAACATAGTTTACAGCTGTGATAGTCGAGCATATCTCAACATTGATGTGCGCTTTATATCTCAATGAGAGAAGTGGATAATATGGCACAACCCATTGATTATCCAGCTTGATTTGTTTTGATAGCACATAATTTCCATCATCTCGTCGCATGTATGTTGGATATCCATCACCATCAATGCAAGTTTTTGCACAAAACTTGCGTGGATATTTATATATGCACCTCCCGTCTACCATGCATGGTGCATTTTGATTCAAGACACCACATGGACCATGAATGTTACAACATGTTATAACATTGTGCAAATCAGGGAACCTGTCTTTGTCCGGTAGCTCATCACAAACCATTTTATTATAGTGTGAAACATCAGTGGGCTTGTACTGAGATGCAAGTATTAACAAAATATGAGCATGAGAAAGTCCTCTTTTCTAGAATTCTATCACACTGACATGCCCAATGACATCTCCAAAAATAGAGCCCTGTATAAGCAAATGCATCAAGTCTTTAAACTTATGGATAAAGACTTGTGCTATCAAATCAAGACGATCAAAAGCACTTTGTCCTGGCAATAAGGCATCATCAATCTCT
This sequence comes from Adiantum capillus-veneris, assembly GCF_014529385.1. Taxonomy (NCBI): domain Eukaryota; kingdom Viridiplantae; phylum Streptophyta; class Polypodiopsida; order Polypodiales; family Pteridaceae; genus Adiantum; species Adiantum capillus-veneris. Next base: position 78,287,106 of record NC_140958.1, read on the forward strand.
TTCCAGCGTGGATTGCATGTGAAACTTATAAATAGGTATGGCTTCCCACGCTTGCACATGATTCCCATGGCATCTTGATAGAGCTGATACATATGTCGTGGGCCACCCACAAAAGACGAAGGAAAAAGAATCCTTTGTCCAACATTAATACCTCTCACTCCTTCCACCACATCCCTAGTTGCCACCATGTCTGCAAGGCCTTGATAAGCTTCAACACAAAGTTCCTTTTGATGGTTTCTCAAGCATAGTAGCCTAGACTCCTCCATTGTACTGTAAGCATCAACAATGTATTGCTGCAATAACCTACCCCCTCGTAAAAGACACTCTGTGGTGTCACTCTTTACTTGTATCCTAAAGGTATAATAGTGCTTTTGAGTCATAAAGCGTGTTCTCCTTTTAGTATTCACACCGGCATCATCATCGAAGTTAGCATTATTATTGATATTGAGAAGAGATATGTACAGGTGCCAGCCATCTTCTCTTCTTGGAAAAAACAAAACATATAGTAAAGGCATATATGAGCGATGCAAGGAAGAAATTATTTTAAGGCCTCTTGTACGATATTGCAATAAAATATCACGATGCCCCACATTTCTTTCATCTCCATGCCCAGTTATGATTGCTGTAACTTCTGAGACACGGGGTGCTAGGTACTGCCAACCATTTGAACGTGCTTCAGTAATTACCATCTGGACCTTAGGTATTATAGAATCTTACATCATTGTAGCGGCATGACGAAAGGCATTTGCATATGGTTTCTCATGATGCATCATCGTTTGCAAACTTTGCAAAACATCTCTATCCACATTTGGTACATGGTGTAATCGATTATTCAACTCATTCTCTGTGTCAGAAAAGTACAATTGTGCAAAGCGAGGAATTTGATCTATTGTTTCCGCTGCAGTCATAGGCCCAATATTATGGTACACAGATCCATGAACTTAAAAAGTGTATATACCTCTCCCTCTAGAAAATTTCTCATCTACATGGGCCCCCAATGATGCAAAAGCTAATGCATTATTATATGCCCTTATGTTTCTGAGAAATCTTTTGCTTCTAGTAGTCCCCTGCTTCAATTCTTTAAGCTCCATTGGTGGATCACTTAAAGGAAGCAAAGACACTTTACCCAATGAGCAACAATGCTTTCCCAAAAATGTTTGTATTGACCTCCCTTCTACCTTCCAAGAAAAAGCACACAGATAGAACATCTAAATTCCAAGATGCCCAAGCTGTGTAGCATTTACCATGGTAAAGAGAAAGCATGGGCTATGCTTTAAGACCAAGGAAACTGGATACACTGTACGAAAAGAAAGGCTGTATTTCTCAACTTTGGAGAAGTCACCCTCTCTAAGAGCATTGTGAGGATTTATGTGGACATCCTGCAAGGGTCTATGAGTTTCAATATTGTAGAGATTATTTTCGGAGTTAGCAGCAGTTGGTCCTTGCTCATTGATAGAAACCCTTGATGAATAGGGGTCATTCAAAATATCAACCCTTGATGAAGAGAGGACATTGACATAGACCATTGATGAAGAGGGGGCATTTCAAAAATGAACCCCATGCAGAGATCTTTGAGCCCTAGACCGTGCAACTTCCCGTCTTGCTTTTTGAGTAGCTTCACACAATCTGCTATGTCTTGCATGTCTAGGAGTCAAAAAACTCTTCTTGAAAAGTCTCTTGGTCACTTTCACTTGTAGGTGCTTGAACCTCTTTCCAAATTTTACTTAAATATTCATTGGACTCGTGTTGGTTAGCTTCATTACGTTCGCAAAATCCTTGAATAATGTGTAAACACTTTGAAGAACCTTCATCATCCCCATAACCTCTTGATCTAGCAAGTTGCTTTGTAGCTCATAGGCTATTACGATCTAGAGGTGTATGCATGATAACCTCATTAACACCATGTCCTCCTATAGCAGCAATTGGAGAACAACTAGAAGGGCTATCCATCATTGCACGGACAATAATTTTTACACTAAAATGGTCATCTATTAGTTCAATCCTTGAAAGTACACGACTAATAGATACTGCACATAACAAAAGCATAAACTAAAAAGGTCCATAGTCCAAACCTGTGTCGACAGCCTGAAAGGTCGAGGCTGGCAGCACTCAAGAGAAAAAAAAAGGCAATGTTGGATAAAGAAAAGAGAGGAAGAGGGTCAGTTTGCTCCAAATGAATTGCTACCGACACGCGAGGACCAATTTGTGGATGGCACTGAGGGACGCACCTCTTAAAATATTGAGGAGGCACTTAATTTGGCTTGATTGCCCGCAGCTGGAGGTAAATAACAAAAGATAAGTTCACTGAGTTGGTCGGGTTGGCCAACTTTGCCCCATGTTCGAGGAGCTCAGTGGCACAGTCGAGTCGACGTGGCCTGGCGTGAGTGCTTGTTGCTTGAGGAGCTGACTATCGCGTGGCCTGGGGTAGTGAGCCAAACTGGCAGACGCTGGCAGTCGACGTGGCAAAGTGCAACCAAAGTGATGTGTAGAACTTCAGCAAGTAGCTAGTGCGCAGTGCGCGCGTTTTTAGCCGCCCTCAAGCGCGTAGTAGGACATGGCAGTTGGGGGCAGCCTTGTCTCTCTCTCTCTCTCTATGGAATCATTTATACTCATTCTCTGCACTCCAAAATGCTTTGACTGATGCACTTGTGTTACAATTGCCTGATTTTGATCAACCACTCTTTGTTGTAGACACTTATGCTAGTGGAAAAGGAATTGGTGTAGTTCTTATGCAAGATAACCATCCACTTGCTTTTGAAAGTCATAAATTTAAACCTTTTTTTATCTAAGTTCAGTACATATGAAAAAGAATTGATTGTTGTAGTACATGCTTTAAAAATTATTTAATGGTGCTGACTTGATAATTACAATGGATCAACAAAGTATTGAATATTTATTATCTCTCAACCCCTAATAGATGATACACATATTAAGTGGACTGTTTTTATTCAAATTTTTCAACCTAACATTCAGTACGTCTCTAATAGATGATGCTTTGAGTCGAAGACCCTCTCTTAATAATCTATTTATTATTACGGGTACTTTATTTCATTATATGGTTGTTACTTATGCACAAGATGATGATTTTAAACATGGTTGCATATGCTTGACAACTCAGTGCATACATTTCTTGAATGCACCAGACAAATTTTTATTTTTTTACTTCAAACAAAAAATGTATGTCACAAAATTCATCGAGGAATTGCATAAACCACCTTATGCTGGACATAGAGGCTTTACTACTACTCTTCAAAATTTATGTCGTGGTTTTTATTGGCCTGCTATGAAAAGTATGTTAAACATCATGTTTTATCTTGTTTGATTTGCCAAAAGATTAAAGGATCAATAGTTTGTTACACCCTCTACCCATTCTTGAAAGACCTTGGGAACACATTTCTATGGATTTTGTTAATGTGTTTTCCACTCACTCCTCACAAGCATAATATGATTTGGAATGTTATTGATTATTTTTCTTAGAAAGCATATTTCATTCTAAGTAATAAAATTCTCACTGCACATCAAGTTGCGCTTTTCTTTCTAAAGTTGTCTTTCCTCATCACAATTTTCCAAAGGTAATCATATATGATAGAGATTCCAAATTATGTAGTGCTTTTTAGACTACAGTCTTTGAAAATCTTGGTACTACACTTGATTTCACCTTTGCATTTCATCCTGAGTATAATGGTCAAACAAAAGTCACCAATTGTACTTTTATTGATTTATTAAAAGCTTATGTGTCTTCTCAACCAAAGAGATGGGATGATTACCTGCATATTTTACAATTTTCTTATAGCAATACCACTCACTATGCTACACGTAAATCTCCTACTTCAAGTCTTTCTAACATTATGCATGTTGTCAAGACTTTCATTGCAAATTTTCATAACATTTATCAAAGTGTTCACTCTACTATTAAGCACTCAAAATAACTTTACACTAAGCACACTAAAAAACATCGCAAAGCACATGAATTTAATGAAGGAAATCATGTTATGCTTTGAATTGAAAAGAGAAGAATTAAAAGCGTTGATACAAAGATTTTTGTTAAGCTTTGTTTTAAAATCTAATATCTAGCTAGCCCAAATGATTTTCTTATATTAAACTGATCATTTAATGTGGGAGAATAAACGGGAACAAGAGTTAGAATAGAGACATGCACTTCTATACCTATCTCAACAGGGGACCAAAAGGAGATATGGTTGCATCTCAATAGGGGTCCAAAAGGAGATTGTCTACCAAAGAGCAATGTGTAATAAATGCTTCTAGACTTATCCCAGCTGGGGACCAAGAGGAGAGATCGTTGCATCTCAATAGGGTCCAAAAGGAGATTGTCTACCAAAGAGCAATGTACAATAAGTGCTTCTAGACTTATCTCAGCATGGGACCAAGAGGAGAGATCGTTGCATCTCAATAGGGGTCCAAAAGGAGATTGTCTGCCAAAGAGCAATGTGTAATAAGTGCTTCTAGACTTACCTCAACAAAGGACCAAGAGGAGAGATGGTTACATCTCAATAGGGGTCCAAAAGGAAATTGTCTACCAAAGAGCAATGTGTAATAAGTGATTCTATCTCTGCAGGGGACTAAGAGGAGAAATGGTTACATCTCAATAGGGGTCCAAAAGGAGATGGTCTATCAAAGAGCAACGTGCATCTAATGGAGCTTAAAAGACCTTAAGTTTAGATTCTTTAAAGACCTCCAAAGGTTAGTGTTAAAAGTCCCCGTAAAAGTCCTTAGACCTAGGACCTTAGGCAAGCTAGGGCTGAGCTTCAGGTGGGAACCTGACCCAAGCTTGAGGTGCTTGTCGTGCTTGCTGACTAAGATGTTTGAGGTGCTTGTTATGCTTGATGAGTAAGTGCTTGAGAAGCTTCCCATGCATGGGGGGTAAGGATCTTGAGTCAAAAAAAGACCCTACAAAGGAGGGGGAAAGCCCCAAAGTTAGGGGAATGTTTGGCTTAACCTCCCACTCACCCAAAGGGCACCCCCCTTTCTCAAGGGGCACATGGACACATGTCAAGCTCTCCCTATGATTAGCCACATGGTGTGCTTGAATCCTATTGGCTGGGCTTAAGAGGGGTGCAATGAGCTTCTAGTTCAATTCAACAAATATCTAGATATTTTCAAGTTCTCTCTCTCAAAGAGGTAAGGAGGACACTTGTCCTAATGCTACCCATGTTGCTTGAAATGCATTATGCATGTGATTGGCTAGGCTTAGAGGGGTCCAATGAGCTTCAAGCTTGATCTACAAGGAGGGGTCAACCAAAGCAAGCAAGGGGTGTGCTTGGGGGTATACACTCTCTCACACACTCATTTTTAACACATTCTCTCACTTGGTGAAAGTGCAGGAACTCCATCTCCTTCTCCAAGCTTGTTGAGAAGTTGAGAGCCTACTTCAATACTCTTGGCAATGGAGTATAAATCCAACCAAGAGCCATGCTTCAATGCTTAAGCTTGCCATCTTCTCTATCTTTATTATTACTATGCTATTATGTATGCTAGCAAGAAGAGTGATGATAAGTGAGCAACTATTTCTTTCTCCTATGAATGTTTCTTCTTCCTCTTCTCTACCCTCATTCCCCACTAGCTCTCTCCACCTTTGAAGGTGTTTGAGGCCTTGGGACTGAGGCAAGGGATGGTTAATGATTTTACAAAGTTTATGGTATGCTCATGATGCATGAAGCTTTTCATCTTCATAGCATCACCAAGGTCACAAGGAACACAAAGATTGTATTATACCAAGTCTCTCTTTATGGGAGAATCTATAATACAAAAGCCTATTGGAGAGGGGACCGGCTCCACATATATCCGGTCCTCAACTGTTGTCAAGTTCTCTAAACTCTCTCTCTTGCAAAAGTATTTTTCATGCCAAGTTAATTAAGTATATCAGTTATGTTTGCTACCGCTAATTAAGTTCACCCTCTATGTTCTCAAGGTAATCTCACAAAAATGCTCTCTTTCATTCTCCTAATTTCGCTATTCTCAAAGTTCATAGGCCATTTTCGTTACATTTGTATCAGAGCTATTGGTTTCTTTTTTCTTGCTTAAGAAGAGAGCAGTCTCACAAAAATTCTCTCTTTAATTCTCCTAATTCCGCTATTCTCAAAGTTCATAGGCCATTTCCATGACATTGGTATCAGAGCGATTGGTTTCTTTTTTCTTGCTTAAGAAGAGAGGTCCTTAAGTTGTTCATGAAAGGTTGGGCCTGTTTATTGCAATAGGGTAAGTGGGACAGGGATCTATTATTTTGGTTGAGAAGGACTTAGTTTGAGGTCACCGCTGGGAACTATAGTCTTAGTACTGGAGTCTCTTGGGGCTTGCCTTTGGCTTAACCATTATTCAGCTACTAGCAATCTCAATAGAAACTATAATCAATCGAGCAATGTTAGACCCACTCCACTAGTCTTTGCAATCAACAGTGTCTAAACCACGGGTGTGGCTGCTGAGAACTAATTTTCAATGGTAAAGAAGAGTAGCGACAAAGGTTTTTGAGGGTACCAAAGCACAAAGTAATCTATAATTGAGTTTAATTAGCATGGGTGACAATAACCAAGAGAGTAGAGTGAATATTGACAACTTTGATTTTGCACATAAAGGTGCTAATGATGATGCCCCCATGTTTGTTAATTATCTTGTTACTAGGTTTCAACAAGCTATGGGCAACCTTGTTTTGCAAGCCGAAGTTACTCAAAAACTTTGTGCTTATGGGATTTCCCTTCCTCTCCAAGAGGAGAGAGAGAGAGAGAGAGAGCTTAGGAGGCGTCTTGATGAGACCCCCAAAAGAAGACTCTCTCCCATAAGAGAGGAGGAATCCAAAGAACGAGAAAGAAGCAAATCCCTAAGTTCCTTTAAAGATGTGGCTCCATGAAGACAATGGTCTAGACGATGCCAACTCCTTTCAAGAGGAAACGATCAACCCACAATCCTTCTCCTTGTCACTTCAAAAGGGAAGAGAAGGAAGGAAAGGGTAAGAAAGAGGTCACCCTCTTCTCCTTCTTCTTCACCTTTCTCCTCTTCCAAGGAAAGCAATAGCTATTCTCCTTGAGAATACAAGAGGGAAGGACATCGCAAATCTTACCTTGCATGGCGAAGGTCCCAAAATCTCTAGAAGTTCAAAGAGGGAGGAAAGAGTACTTATTTTCTCACCTATGATGGAACCTTTGGTGCTACCGACAAAGTATTGGCCTTCATCAACAATTTGATGCGGCCTTTGGAGACGAGGGCTTCACAGAGTCCTCCAAGCTACATCATGTAGCTATGCACTTCCAAAAATCTACTCGTCAATGGTGGACTAGCCTTCGTGGAAACGGCAAAGCCCCAAAAACATGGAAAACTCTACGAGTTTCCATCATGAAGCAATTCCTTGCAAGCGATGCAAAGGACAAAGTGCTTACCAAATGCGGAGTTTGAAGATTCTCCGTCATGAGTCTATCCACAAATATGTGGACAAGGTTTGGGATTTATATCTCAAGGCTACTATCTTTAAAAAAATAGACTTTGTCGAGCAAAAGGAACAATAACGTGTCCGCGATTACCTGAAGAAATGGCCGAGTATGTCAACTCCCAATGGCCTGGTTCTATCACGGAAGTAATCCACCATACTATGGTTGATTCACACATAAATTTCCAATAAGGGGCTAAAAGGAATGCCAAGCCCATGGAAAAAAAAAGATCGAAATGAAGCAAAGGGGAAGAACAATGCTCAAAATTCTTCCCAAGGCAACTCTATCAAAAACAATAAAGCTAAAGAGAAAGGAGTCTACAAAGGCAAGAATTGACTTTCTCTCGAGGATCTAGAGCATTATGCAAAGATAGCCGGTGCTTCAAGTGCGGGGAGCAAGGACAGGCCTATCGAGCTTGCCCTCAAAGAAATGTGTGCAATGAGCTACCTAGAGCCTCTATGGTTGAAGCTCCAAAAGAGGATGCTCATTCCCAAGGATTTCCCTTTCCTATGCTTGGGGAAAGATGCAAGAGCATGATGCCTTTATTTTGTTTGACCTTGGTTCAACTCACAACTTCATATCCACAAAGTTGACCACCAAGCTAGACATACAAGCCCACGAGATGGGAGATGCATTGAAAGCCAATGGAGCTATCAAGGGATAAGACGTCTCAGTTACTCCCTTATATGGAAAATTGTGGCTTCGTGTCCAAAGCTATGTGGACAAAGAGGATTTCTTCATCTCCCCTCTCAAACATGAGGATGTTATCATTGGGGCAGAATGGTTCAGCTGCATGGCTGCCAATATGAAGTTCCTTGAAAGGAGAATACACTTCACCTAGAGGGAAAAGAGCAAGTACGTAGATGCTAATGAGTTGAGGAACACCATATCCCTGGTAAATATACTTACTTTTGCTAAGTCAATGAAATCCCTATTTTTGCGTATATGATTTTTGTTAGAAAATATGTAAATGATTCTAATGTTTTTGCAAGTAGCAATAAAGGAAATCAAGAGGAATTAGAGCTGTCTAATTTCCTAAATGGATTCCAAGATGTTTTCATTGATGACATCCCTAGTGAGCTACCTTCAAAATGAGGGATGATGACCATGCAATTGAGCTCTTACCAGGAAGCTCACTGCCTAACAAGCTCCTTATCAAGTTTCCTAAGCTCAACAAGAGGAGATCATGAGGCAAGTGCAAGAATTGGTGGAAAAAGGGATGGTGAGTCCTAGCTTCTCTCCATTCTATTCACTAATACTTTTAGTGCAAAAGCAAGATGACACATATCACATGTGTGTCAACTATAACGTACTAAATAGGATCACTATAAACAAAAAGATTTCCTATGCCGCGAGTAGAAGACCTATTTGATAAGTTACAAGTTTTGGCCTGACAAATGGTCTAGTTGCAGTCAAATTCATGATGGAAAAAAATCTTCGGGCCACTCAAATTCTCTTGAGGAGTACACGTGACACCTCCAAGTAATCTTTCAAGTTGTGAGAGAGAATAAGCTTTTCATTAACCAAAAGAAAAGTGACTTTTTCCTACAAGAGATTCAATATTTAGGTCACATTATCTCTAAATATGGCACCCGTATGGATCCAACAAAGTTAGAGGTAATAGAAGATGGCATAATCCAAGGAATCTATAGGAGCTACGAAGCTTTATAGGTATGTGTGCATCTTATAGAGGCTTCATAAAAAAATTCTCGCTAATAGCAGGCCCATTACATGACTTAGCACAAAAGAATATTAAGTATTCATGGACTGCAAAAGTGCAAGAAGCTTTTGAGAAGCTTAAGAAGAAACTTATCTCTCAACGTGTGCTCACACTACTAGATCTCTCAAAGCCATTTGAGGTCCAATGTGATGCTTGTGGTGATTGCCTTGGAGCTATTTTGCTTCAAGAAGTGAAGGTGCCGCGGGAAGCATGTCCGAGAGAGAGAGAGAGAGAGAGAGAGAGAGAGAGAGAGAGAGAGAGAGAGAGAGAGAGAGAGAGAGAGAGAGAGAGAGAGAGAGAGAGAGCTACTATTGGGTGGAGCGCACAACAACGTTAACTTGTTGCAACTCCTTATTCACTTCTGTATTAAAGAATAAGTGTATATGTGGTTAAGTTAGTAGATGGGTTAGTGGTAACTGGGATGTGTGGCTAGTTGGCTTGAATCCCAACAAACTCCCACTTGAAGGCCAACGCAGTTCACGTGACCTGGTATGTACAACAATGAAGCAATCTAGTGGCTTTAGCCTATACCCATAAACTCACTGCAATGTGTAAACCGCTCCAAAGTTAAGCCTTTTGTCAAAGCATCTGCTAAGTTGTCATCAATGTGTACCTTGACCAAATCAATGAGCTTTTTGACCAAGAAATCTCTCACGAGATGATACCTAACTTCAATGTGTTTCTAATTGGAGCCAATGCAAGAGCACTTTGATTATCACAATATATCACTAGAGTCTCATCAATGCCAAGATTTCTGACCAAGCGAGATAACCATACAACCTATTTACTTGCATCCGACAACGCAACGCACTCTGCTTCTGTAGTGGAAGATGACGTACAATCTTGAAGACATGACTTCCAAGATACTGCTGCTCCAGCAAATATGAAGACATAGCCAGATGTTGATCTCCTATTGTTGACACACCCCGCATAGTCTGCATCCACATAACCCACGATGGATGCATCATTGTTTCCGAAGCGTAAACACCTGCCGATCGCACCTTTGAGGTACCTAAGAATGTACTTCACTGCTTCCCAATGCTTGCTGCCAGGATTTTCCATATATCGGCTCACCACTCCCACTGCAAAAGCAATGTCTGGCCTTGTGGCCACCATAGTATACATGAGATTGCCCACTGCTGAAGAATATGGTACCTTAGCCATTTCTGCTCGCTCTGCATCAGATTTGGATGCATCCTCCTTATTGAGTTTCAAGAATACCTGCATTGGGGTATTCAATGCTTTCCTTCCCTGCATATTGAAACGCTGCAAAACTTTCTCAATGTATGTTTCCTGAGATAACTCAAGAATACGACGTTTACGATCTCTTTTGATTCGCATGCCAAGAAAGTGCGTAGCATCACCCAAATCTTTCATTGCAAAATTGTTGTTAAGTGTTTTCTTCAAGTTGGCAATCTCTGCAATGGATTTCCCATCTATAAGCATGTCATCAACATATAGAACTAGAATGATCATTGAGCCATCATCTAACTTTCTCATGTACAAGTAGTGATCCTCTTCGCTCCTTTTATACCCTTGAGACCTCATACATGCATCAAATTTATGATACCACTGCCTTGAACCCTGCTTTAAGCCGTAAAGTACCTTTTTGAGCTTACATACTAGTTCCTCACGAGATGTGTTCTCCTGAACAAACCCTTCAGGCTGCTGCATGTAAACATCCTCATCTAGATCCCCATGAAGAAATGTTGTCTTCACATCCATTTGGACAAGTTCCATGTCCTCAATCGCTACAAGACCAAGTACGTTTTCATCTTGACCAAAGGCGAGAAGATTTCATCAAAATTGACTCCCTTTTGCTGTTTGAACCCTTTGGCTACAAGTCTAGCCTTGTACTTTGGATTTGGATCACCTGAGGTAAACTTCTTCTTGTTAACCCATTTGCAAGGTAAAGCTTTCACATCATTTGGCAGTTCTACCAAGTCCCAAGTGTCATTTAGCCAGAATCAAGTTATACTCAGATTCCATAGCCTGCTCTCACTACACCACATCATCCGTCATCATGATTTCTTGGTAGCAGCTTGGCTCACCACAATCGGTCAACATGATGTAATCAAGACCTGGCTCAAAACGCGTAGGTGGACGAGAGACTCTAGTAGACCGTCTCACTCCTTGTTGACCATTGCTACCCTCTCCCTCTGAAGCATTGCTAGTGGAAGGTACATAACTAGCCTGCTGAGTTGATTTCACTCTCTCTGAGGCAACGTCCTCAAAAGTGACTCTCCAAACCTCTATTTCCTTGATAGGTTGTTTATGCATCTTTGACTCATTGAAGATCACATCTAAACTACGGATGACTCGACGAGATTCTGGGTGCCAGAGACGATATCCCATCTCTCCATCTGCACCATATCCAATGAAGATACATTTGTGTGACTTTGGCTCTAACTTCTGTTGAAGTTGTTTAGGCACGTGAGCATAAGCTTTACAACCAAAAACACGTAGATGGTCATAGTGGGGCTTATGTTTAGACCATAACTCTTCTGGAATCTCATAATTCAAAGTGTTTTTCAATGGTCTTTTTAAGTGAAATTGAATGTGATTTGGTGATCCTCTCATCATAATCTCGACTACGAAAACAAGCAAATTCTAAGCACGATAGGAAAGAGCGTTTGTGACTTTGCTGTCACGAACGCTCTTAGATTTTTAGTCACCCTTAGAAAGAGGTTTGGTGATTCTTCACAAACACTTTTAACAAAGTTTTTGTGACTCTCATAACGAATTCTCACAGCCAGAGGTTTTGCACCTTCCTAGCTAGGCCGCACACATTCCGACATTTCTGGTGAACCCAACACGAAGGAGCCGGGGTGGGGGTTCATTTTTTTTTGAAAGGTTTAATTACAAATAATTTAAGCTATGGATCAACAAGAGCAACAAGGCATGCGTTTTGATCAAGGCACAATGCAAATGTTTCAAGCATTCGCCATGTTTATGCAACAACAACAGGCTGCAGAAATGTAATGTACCCAACATTTATCCTTATAAATCATTTCAGAGATTTTGCAAAGTAATTGAGGTTCTCAATTTTGTGAGTCATCATGAGTTTATAAGAGCAATCGGATCAAAAATCGCGTTCAGAATCTATTTATTTATGATCTTTCTTTATGTGGGAACTTAATCTATGTGTGAAGAAAAAGCTTAGAGATAGTATTTTTAGGAAAGAAAGAGAGGTGAATCAAAATTAGGATACTTCTTGCTTTCTCTCTCTCAAGATAGAATGGGAACTTGTAAATATAGAGCTTTTTTAAATTATTATATATATAGAGCCGCGACGACGCGTGAGCTTTTTTCTTCTCCTATTCTTGAAACCTCTCAATATTTTTAACACCCTCTTAGGGCCTATATAAAGGACCCTTCTCCTCTCACTTTGAACACACACATCTACAGAAGCGGAAGCTCTCTTGCAACGACGCGCCGGAGAAAGCCTCTCTCCCTTAACCTCTCACCTTCAAGCCATCTCCATCTCCAATCGTCGACGTGCCGTCACCCGATTTGTGAACACTCTCTCTCTCTCTCTCTCTCTCTCTCTCTCCAACAGCGCGCTTTTCTTTTCTCTATTCCGAAGCTATGGCTTCGAAGCGTGTAACGCAAAGTTCTAAGGACGCCCATGTCGTTGCACCACCAAGGAAGGTGGGAAGAAAGGTGTCAACTCCGAACGTATCTCATGCGGAAGTATCAACCGAATAAGAAGTCGAAGCCGTCCAACCTCTAGCACAGGAGTTAGTCGCACGCGCTCCAAATCCGGTAAAACAAATTTATAATTATGCATAGTTGACCGGTAAGATGAACTTAGACCTTACTTTAAACCGACCGGAAATGTGATTGTTCAATCACATGAAACAAACATATGTTTTCATAGATTAGTGAAAGAGCTGTTTGATAAATGTCACTGTTGTTGGATTGTTATTGTTTAATCAATTGTTATTGTTTGATAAGCGGTTTCTGATTGATATGAAGAATTGGTTGATCATGTTGATGAATCATTTAATGAGAAGAATTGTTGAAAGAATATATTTTGTTCTCGCGGGTAGCGAGATGATTCCGCGGTTAGCGGAGATTAAGTTGAGGTTATCAGCTCTCTTTTGTTCCTCGCGGTTAGCGAGATGCCTCGCAGGTAGCGGGATGCCTGACGGTTAGCAAGATGCCTCGCGGTTAGCGAGGTGGGAAGGTTGCGCAATTTACGGTTAGCGAATAAATCCTTTGCAAAGGCTCTGTTGGTTAGACAGAGAAAGTCCGCGGGTAGCGGCAAAATCATGAGAAATTGGAAAAGTTGTTTTTGTTGAATAATAGGACTGCCTTCATTAGCATTGTTTGAAGGGCTGTATAAAAGAACCTGTGTTTGGCATTAATTAAGGAACACTGTTTGTATATGAAAAACAGTGTGAAAAAAAGTGTGCGTGTGGGGTGGAAAGTGGGGGCTGGCTCAAGTTGCTAGTCAAGGATGGGTGGTCTTGATTAGTCGAGAAACTCTTCACTCCCTCAAATTAAAGACTTATTGTGCCAAGAGTCGAGATGACCCAAATCTACGTGACACAAAATTACTATCTAGTTTAAACTAAGTCTCTTATCATATTTATAATTTATGGATGGCGGCCGTGCCTCTTAAACGTGAGGAAAAAGGAATTGTTTATGGATTGTAAATATGTCAATGGGATTTCATCTTTAGGTTAAGAAATAGCTTTCATTGGAATTTTAGATTTATCAACCTGGCTTGTGGTGTACGATCCTTATAACCACGTAAACGATGGATAGAGGACTTCCTCTCTTCTGTTGCTCGTATCTCTACTTTGTGGAAATGGAGTAGGGTGTCGTCAATGGAAAATGAGAATTAAGGAAGGACATTTATCAAGACGCCCCGGTCTTTTAGGACGGGGACCTTACAAGAAAGAAGGGAGGTGTCAGCAACCAAAGCCCTTCAAGCTATTGTGAACAAAATGGACCATTTTGAAGGGAAAGATGTCACAAAGTTTCTGTGTGGTTATGTAAAGGAGATGGAGCTACAACGGGTCCAGAGGTGGACATGATTTGTAGTTTTGAGCTTGTTGTGGTCCCCGAGATTAGAGACCATGTAAGGGGAATCAGGGAGGAGCATGGAGAAGGTTGGGAGCAATTCAAATTAGCCCTAAAGGAGGAATACTTCATGGAGGACTCTAAAAGGGTTACAAAAAGGACCTTCTTGGAATGGGTTGCAAAGCCAAAACAAGGACTTTCCATCATCGAACTGTTGAGAGAGTTTGAGCGGTGCTATGCTCAACTGTCAGGAACAGAGCGGGCTACTTTGGATAGTGAAAAGACCAAATTGTTCCTTCAAGCTGCAGGTCAGGAGCTCCAAGAAAAGCTAGAGCTACTCCTTGAAGACAAGAATATAGAATAGGGTCTAAAGGATGAGTGGAAAGAGGTCGAGGACGCAGTCTCATTGCTTACTAAGAGGCAACGTTGTAGGGACAAGATGGTGGTGAATGGTACTACCTCTCCTCCTAGCACGTCATAGATTCCACCAAAGCCTATTGTTGTGATCCAAAAGGTGATAATTCAATGCTTGATGAGCTTGTTAAGGGTAAGCGAGAAATGAAGTTAAAGCTAACAAGGCTTGAAGAGAAAGGACAACCTGTTGTTGCATGACAAAAATCCCAAAGCAAAGAAGGATTTGTACACATATGCATATGGTGTGATGGCACAGACCATGGCACAAGGGATTGTGATATCTTTAGTGATGCCTTAAAAAGAGATCTTGCGTTTTTTAAGAATGGGAAGATCCATCTGCCGGAGACAGGTATGCCATTAGGAACTAACTTTGGAAAAGGAGGTAGGCGGAAGTTAGTGGAGGATATGGCGACCAATCATGCTATATCTGCAGTGGAGGCTGCTACCTATAGGGCAAAGATAGAGCTAATTCCAAAGAAAGCATTAAAGTCTACTCCAGATGCTTTTGAGGAGGTTGATAGCTTGTGGCCATATGCAGTAGCCTCAACCGAAAAAGGGAAGGTAACTAAACAGGTATTACATGAAGCTAGTGGTTGCATACACCATACAACATGTTGGGATGACCTTGTGGACTCTTTATCACTACATGCCTATCGTGCAAAATGCTATAACAATGAAGCAATTGTGGAAGAGAAGCGTAGATGTGAGAATGAAGATGCAGGTCCTTCTACTTCGAAGAGGGTGACAAGAGCCGGAGGAAGAAAGGATCCAAGACCTTCTTATGAGGCTCCACCACATGTGCCTCCTTCTTCCAAGATTCTTATGGAGGAGACATCTATAGGAAAGAAGAAAGAGCAAGGAAAAGCCAAAGAAAAAGGCCCTACATAAATACTACAATCTGACATTGAAGCTGCTACAAACTTAAAGTAGGTATTGAGGAAAGGATTTTGAATAGCAAAGTTGAGTTTACCTTGGGTGAAGTTCTTGGCACTACTAAGCGCGAGTTTCATGAAGAAATTATAGATATTATAAAAAGAAAGAGGAAAACTCTCACTGAGTCTATTCCTCCACAGAGTGAGGGTGACGGGGAGTCACTTAAGGCACGTGGAATACATGTCCAAGAGGGTGATGGTGATGAAAGTGAAGTAGGATGCTACCGGTCTTCTCAAAGAGATGCACATGCTAGATTTGCAGATGATGATGATGATGATGAAGCCTCTTATAAAAGCCACTACTCCAAAAGTCATTGGGCAAGAGCTATAACAGAAACTTTAGTCAAGGTGGGTGATCTTGAGGAGCCATATGTTGCATTGATAGATCATGGCTCTGAGATCAATCTTATGTCCAAGAGTCTTTACATAAAGGGTAAGTGGCCGATAGACACAGATCATGGGTGGATGATTAGAGCTGCAAATAACTCATCAGGAGAGATGTATGGGGCTTGTCTAAATGTGAAAGTGATGATTGGTAATGTGAAGGATGTGCAAAACTTCTTTGTGCAAGAGATGTTTACCTATCCTCTTATCCTTGGGCAGCCATACATCACAGATGTTCGCATGGAAACAAAGGTCTTGGATGATGGTTTTGCTTATGCTAGGGTAAAGAGCAGAGATGGGAAGCGAGCTGTGCAATTTTTGACTGTGTGTGTGAAATAATGAGAGGAACCGCAATAGTCTTCGTGAGTATCCTCTACCAAAGCAAACAAAGAGTTGAAAGAGTACAAGGAGACAAGGGGTTTTAGCCATGTACCATTGTAAAGCGAGATTGCAATGGTACAAGAAGAAAAAGATTCTCACCTGACCCAAAGCGAGAAGAATCTTTTTCTGTAGGTTTTCAGGATTAACAGAGCATGGGTTAGTATGTTTTATGAAGCTTGAGGATATGAAAAGAAGTGCACGATAATATGTATACAATGTATAGAAATACATGAAAGAAAATGGTTTCATAGAGGATAGTGAATGCGTTTCAGGTTTCTTTGAACAAGTTTCTCATGTAGATACTATGCTTGAGCTTGAGGCTATAATGGACTCTAGCATGCAAGATGGAACCCACATTGTGGAAGTGTGCTCTATGGAAATGTATGATGTGATTGAGGCTTTTGAAGATCAGAAAGATTTCAATGCTAATGAAGGACCGGAAATGCATGTGGAGACCAAGTACAAAACGGTGGCAAAGAAAGTGAGACCAGTGGCCTTACCTTTACCATCAAATTGCAAGAAAAAGCTAGAGCAAGCTTCTTTGCAGCCGAGTCCTAGGGATCCAAAAAGAACTGAACACAAGTTTACAATGGAATCCATTAAAGAGATAAAAGTTGGATGTGAGGAGTTTTTAACAGAAGAACAAAAGAAGAGTCTTACAAAAATGCTTTCAAGACATGATAAGGCTTTTACTTTCCAGCCATATGATAGGGTGTGTTGATCCTAATGTTGTTGCACCTATGGTGATCTTCACTATCCCTCACGTACCTTGGAATCTACACCCAATTCCGGTTCCAAAAGCACATTTGCCAAAGTTAATAGAACTACTCAATGAAAAGACTAGCATGGGTATCTTGGAGCCTTCTTGTGCGCCATATTGGAACAAATGGTTCACTGTGCCTAAGAAGAATGGAGCTTTGCGATTCATACAAGATATGCAATCTGTAAACAAGGTTACTATCAGGAAAGTGGGTACAGGACCTATAGTGGATTAATTTACAGAGGTGTTTGCAGGAAGGTCAAATTACTCAATGGGGGATCTCTATTCAGGGTACGATCAATTTCACATAGATGTTGAGAGTAGAGCTTTAACAACTATGAAAACAACTTTGGGACTGGTAAGGATGTGTACCTTACCTCAAGAAGCAAAAAATTCAGTTGCACATATGATTAATGGGATGAACAAGGTTCTACGTGACTTCATTCCTCAAATCACAATGCCATTTCTTGATGATATTCCCATCAAAGGATGTGAAGACAAAGATAAAGATGAAGCTATGGTTTCAAGGAGGTGCCGTAAGTTTGTTGCAAACCATATCGAAGATTGTGAGAAGATCTTGTCAAGGCTGGAAGAAGTTAATCTTACCCTATCAAGACAAAAATCTGTATTTGGAGTTAATGAAGTGTTTATTGTGGGGCATATGTGTGGTCCTTATGGTAGAAGGCCTTGTCCAAAAAAGATGGATGCAATCAAAAACATGAAAGAAACATGTACAACTATAATTGAAGTTCGAAGATTTCTTGGTGCTCGTGTCTTCTATCTTATTTGGATACCACATTATGCACATGTAGCAGATCCCCTTTATAGCTTGTTGAGAAAGAATCAGAAGTTTTGATGGGAAGAAGAGCACACAAAAGCCATGAGAAAGGTAAAGAAGCTACTTCTTTCATCGCCAACCTTGAGAAAGGTAGACTATGCATGTGAGAGACCTGTCATTGTGACAGTGGACACGAGTCCTACAGGGATAGGATGGGCAGTAGGGCAAGATGATGATGAAGGAAAAAGGTACGTGTGAGATTTGGAGCCAAGATTCTGAGTTCTCACCAACGAGATTATGCACAAGTAAAAAGGGAACTATGGGGGTGGTTATAGCATTGAGGTGTGACGAGGAGTACTTGATAGGGGCATCAATGGTTGTGGAAATTGATTGTTTGCCTCTTCTTGAAATGATCACAAACTGTTGGACTCGTGATATTGCAATGCTGCGATGGATAGCCTACATAAAGTCCTTGAATCCCGAGTTCAAGCATATTGCAGGGAAAGACAATCCAATGGCAGATATGCTATCTAGGGCAAGGTATGAAGATGAACAAGACATGATTATTGAGGGAGATGATTTAGGCACAAAGTTTTGTACTATTCATCATGCGAAGAGTAGTCATGCATGTTTTGTGTCTTCACTTGAGTCCTTTTCGAAGGAACTCTATGAGGACCATGAAAGTTTATGGGCAGGACATCGGGGTGATGGGAAACATTTGCCAAGGTAAAAGAAAGGTATTGGTGGAAAGGGATGTATAAGGATGTGGCTGAGTTTGTTGAGTCTTGTGTGACATGCCAAATACATTCAAATGTATGGCATTGTGATGGACTACATCCTACTTATCCATTAGCCATGCATTACAAATGGGTTGTGGACTTGGTCACAATGCCTTTGGGACCTTGAAAAATGAGGTATTTGGTGCTTGCAAGAGAATATTTATGTGATCAAGTTGAAGGGCGTGCATTGAGGACAAAGAGTACACAAGGTGGATGTAAATTCCTTCTTGAAGGTGTGATCTTTTGCTATGGGTGTGTGGGAAAGATAACTGCAGATAGAGGAGAATTGGATGCTGATGAAGCAAGGGAATTCTTCTCTAGGATGGGTATCGAACTAGCTCTAACTTGTGCTTATAACCCAGAGGGAAATGGCAAAAGTGAAAGGGGACATCGTCCAATAATCAAAGCTTTAGCTAAGGCTTGTGAAGGTAAGCTTGGAGAGTGGCCAAGGTTATTGACATTTGCATTGTGGGCTGACCGTACAACACATAGTTTAGTCACTGGCTATATGCTTGTTGAATTGATGTATGGTCAAAAACCTATGATGCCAGTTGAAGATGTAGTGCTTACATGGAATTTTTTTCCATGGGAAGATGGAATGACTAGAGAAGACCTTCTTGCATTGCGCATATGGCAATTGGAAAGGAGGCCTGAAGACATTGAGCTTGCAAAAGCTCGACTAAAGAATGCAAGGTTGAAAAACAAAGACAGATTTGACAAGAGGCATAGGCTTAGACCAAAATACATTGAAGAAGGTGATTGGGTGTTGGTGTACGATAGTAGCCTTGAAAACCAACACTCTACAATAAGGAAGCTTGCAAAGAGATGGTTTGGTCCTTATGTTGTCAAACATGTGCATGGAAATGCAACTTACACCTTGCATGAACTGGATGGGATAGAAATGAAAATTCCCATTGCAGGAAAAATAATTAAATTATTCAAAAGAAGAGGGGATGCTGATCCATTTGATGCACAACCAAGTGAAGAGGATGATGAAGCCAACTATATGAAAACTAAGGATGAAAGTGAAAATATGGCACCTGACCATGAGTTTTAATGCTTTACAAATGTTGTTGTGGCACATACCGGAGGATGTGCAGGTTTAGAGGGGGTGGATGTTGTGCCATGGCACGTACATAGTGTGAAATAAAAACATTCACCTCACTTTTGACACTTCTCATTGTATGGAAATAAGCCTGTTTATTGCAATAGGGTAAGTGGGACAGGGATCTATTATCTTGGTTGAGAAGGACTTAGTTTGAGGTACACCGTTGGGAGCTATAGTCTTAATAATGGAGTCTCTTGGGGATTGCCTTTGGATTAACCATTATTCAGCTACTAGCAATCTCAACAGGAACTATAACCAACGGAGCAATATTAGACCCTTTTCACTAGTCTTTGCAATCAATAGTGTCTAAACCACGGGTGTGGCTGCTTGAGAACTAATTTTCAAAGGTAAAGAAGAGTAGCGACAAAGGTTTTTGAGGGTACCAAAGCACAAAGTAATCTATAGTTATGTTTAATCAGCATGGCTAACAATAACTAAGAGAGTAGAATGAAGGTGCTAATGATGATGCCCCCATGTTTGTTAATTATCTTGTTACTAGGTTGCAACAAGCTATGGGGAACCCTGTTTTGCAAGCCGAAGTTACTCAACAACTTCGTGCTTATGGGATTTTCCTTCCTCTCCAAGAGGAGAGAGAGCTTAGGAGGCCTCTTGATGAGACCCCCAAAAGAAGATTCTCTCCCAGAGGAGGAATCCAAAGAACGAGAAAGAAGCAAATCCCTAAGTTCCTTTAAAGATGTGGCTCCACAAAGATGGCGGTCTAGACGACGCCAACGCCTTTCAAGAGGAAATGGTCAACCCACAACCCTTCTCCTCGTCACTCTGAAAGGGAAGAGAGGAAACAAAGGAACTAAATGGTAAAAAAGAGGTCACCCTCTTCTCCCTCTTCTTCACCTTTCTCCTTTTCTGATGAAGGCAATAGCTATTCTCCTAAAGAATATAAGAGGGAAGGACATTGCAAATCTTACCGTGCATGGCAAAGGTCCCAAAAGCTCAAGAAGTTCAAAGAGGGAGGAAAGAGTATTTATTTTCTCACCTATGATGGCACCTTTGGTGCTACCGACAAAGTATTGGCCTTCATCCAACAATTTGATGCGGCCTTTGGAGATGAGGGCTTCAGTAGATATGCACTTCCCAAAAATCTACTCGTCAATGGTGGGCTAGCCTTCGTGGAAACGACGAAGCCCCAAAGACATGGAAAACTCTACGAGTTTCCATCATGAAACAATTCCTTGCAAGGGATGCAAAGGACAAAGTGCTTACCAAATGGCGAAGTTTGAAGATTCTCCCCCATGAGTCTATCCACAAATATGTGGACAAGTTTGGGGATTTACATCTCAAGGCTAAGCATTGACCAGGTTCATACTATCCTTAAGTTGTATTCCTTGCATCCATCTAGCATCTTCAAAAGGATAATTTTTGAACTTGATAAGATAATGTTGGATAATCTTACCATGTCGTAGTACCTTGTATTCATGCCGAAGGATAGCTTTGGGTTGTAGCACCTCTTCTTGGTCTTCAATTTCCAGAGGGTCTTTAATAATTTGTTCTTTTGGTGGCTCTCCTTTGTAGGGCTTAAGTAGGCTCACATGAAAAGCATTGTGTATGAGCCAATCGTTGGGCAACTTGAGTTGATAAGCCATGCCATTGATTGGCTTCAATATTTGAAAAGGACCATAGTAACATAACATTTCATTTCATTTCATTGTTTCTCTCTCTCTCTCTCTCTCTCTCTCTCTCTCCTCCCCCAAGAAATGTCAAAGAACAACCATCTATGCACTCAAAATTTCAGATTTAGCCCCGCACATAGGTAGTCACAAACCACAACAAACATACTCCCAATCAATATGGAAAGTATGGCATATGTGTACAACATTTCAATGCATATAGAAATGACATTGGAACCATAACCATAGGTAGAGAGAGAGAGATGACAATGAAACGTAATGTTGTGATGATGTGCTCAAAAAAGTAGATCCATGTGACCATAAAGATACACACACACACACACACACACACACACACACACACACACACACACACACACACACACACAATTAAATGTGAGTGAAACAAGATGAAATATAGGGGAGAGAGAGAGGGGGGTAATATTAAAATGGTATCTCAAAAGGGTCAAATGGCCTATGAGACTGGGGAGAGAGAGAGAGAGAGAGAGAGAGAGAGAGAGAGAGAGAGAGAGAGAGATAGATAGATAGATAGATAGATAGATAGATGTATTATCGTCCACGGAGGTCAGATATGACCTATGGGACCAAAGACAAAACATTACAAACGTGGGGGGATTGTGGGATACATCTCAGTTAAGGACTGAGGGTCCAAAAAAGATAAGACAAGATGAAGATGAACAAAATCTATGTAGAAGGGGGTGAGGAGGGAACCGGTTTGGGAGTTCGAAACTCCTGAATAATAGCTTTACCTCCTCGGTAGACTGCCCATTTCCCTGCTGTACGTGCTTCTCGCATCTTTTGTAGTTCTGCCTTCTTTTGCTTGAGTTGAGCGGGTGTAAGATCTTCTGCAAACCACAATTTGGTGTCCTTGAGAAGCTTTGATTGCTCAAGAAATTTGATTCGGTCCACCTTGGTTTTGAAAGTGTAGATTGCATGATTGGTGCAAGGCTCGTGTGCAAGAGAAGTAATTGTTGCTGGATCACACTGTACCATGGGGATTGCGGATTGGATGCGGGCAAATGACTCGTGAAACTTGAGGTTCCCCTCCCCTCTCCAATCACTTGGGAGCCCACCAATGCGAACATTGAGGGCGATATCCTCCTGTCGTTGTCGTTCACGCAACGTGGACATCACACGGTCCTCGACCCTGCGGGAGATTACCTCTTGTACTTGAGTTTTGACCTCCTTTGTGACGGTCGTCTCTACTTCTTCTTTGGCCTTTGTGAATTTGATTTCGATTTGCTTCAACTCCTCCTCCTTGCGATTCTCTATTGTGGCAAGCCGGGCTTAGAAATCTGAGAGCTTTTTTTTCAACTCGTCATTCTCCTTACGAAGGCTTAAGGCGGGTGAGAGAGAGAGAGAGAGAGAGAGAGAGAGAGAGAGAGAGAGAGAGAGAGAGAGAGAGAGAGAGAGAGAGAGAGAGAGAGAGAGAGAGAGAGAGAGTTCTATTATCGTCCTCGGAGGTTAAATATAACCTATGGGACCAAATGAATATGTCATGTGGTGTGAGTGGAGGTCATAAGTGACTCTCGATGCTTAAAAATGGCTGAAATGAGCATCGCAATAGAGAGTCCACATCGTGGTTGGGAGAGGAAGGTGCTCATTGTTGAATATATGGGGAAAAGAGGACCTAATGTGGTCAAAAGCTGAGCACTCAAGTAGTGTGTGGTACTCACTCTCTCGCACTTGACGAGGGCATAAGTTGCAAAGTCGATGAGACTCCTCGCCAGTGCCCCAACGTCCTGTCTCGCAGCGTAGAGAATGGGAGCTAAGACGAATGGAGGCAATGGTGTGGATTGCACTCAACGGGATGGGCTCAAGGATGTAGGGATGGGTTCGGTTACCTCGTTCAGAGAAGAAGAGAGATTTGTAGTTTGGGGCAATGTGTGTGGTGTAATGGATGAAGCGAGAACCTCCGGATTTCTCCCAAGACGTGATACATTGGAGTTGTTAGAAGGCCGACGCATCCTTGACCAAGTGACATGCATCCCATCTTCCAAACCATTTCTTGATATCAAGCATCCACCCCGAACTTAGTATTTTGCTCTTGCATGTTTTTTGGACCTTTTGACTTGCTTCATATGTGATTCTAAGAAGTCGATGCAAAGGGCTACGTTGTGTCTTACTCATGTACTTCACAACCCTTTGCATGCCGAAGACCTCAATGGGAAGCGATCCGGACTCAAGAAGTAAGAGCATGTAGGGTGTTTGTGTTTTGACTTGGAGAAAGTTGGTGAGAAAATGCTTTTGGACATTCTCAAACTCTTTTCACGTAGACTTCCCGATGCTTCCACCCCACGCCTCCACTCCATAAAGAAGCACCGGTGTCACCAATGTGTCAAAGAGGTACTTTTTGAGAGCCCAACACTTGATCTCTCCAACATTGCACATGTTCTGAAATTCATAATAAGCCCTCTTTCCGGATTCCAAGCAATGCATTGCACAATCCTTCCATTTATGATTGGATGGAACCTCAAGGCCAAGGTACTTGAAGTGATCTACTACTTGAAGTTTCTCATTGTTGTATACAATGCATGGATTTTTGTCATTGAGGGTCTTTACAAGCATAACCTTGGTTTTGGATCCATTCACGATCAGTCTGCTATGTAGGCAAAAGCGTTCCAAGACACTCATAAGCTTTTGTGCATCTTCTAAGGTATGTGCCAAGAGCACTATATCATCGGCATAAAGCAAAAGCATGATCACCGCATTTCCGATCTTAACCTCTTCTATGCCTACTTGCTGCATAAAATCAAGAACCATGCATTCCAATTCATCAATGAGTAGCCCAAGACTGGTTGGGGAAAGTGGGCATCCTTGTTTGACACCAATGGTGCTTGTAAAAAATTCTAAAATTCCATCTCCCATACATAATCGACAAATCACTTTTTGGTAGATGCGAAAGACAGCATGCATAAATTCTCTCGGCACTTGAAGGCTTTGCATACGTCTCCAAAGATTTCCTCGTGGTACCATGTCAAAAGCTTTCTTGAAATCCACAAAGCAACAATACAACTTTTTTCCTTTCAATCGAAACGCTTCCATAAGAACTGGAAGAGTGACAAGGTGATCAATAATGCTATGATGCTTTCAAGAACCTGCTTGGCCAAACGCACATTTGCCATTCTTTTCAGCCCATTCACTTATCTTCATCTCCATGATACATCCAAATAACTTTGCCATCAAAGAACCAACCATTATAGTGTGATAGTTGTTCACATTGTTTACATCTCCTCCTTTGTGTAAAGGTTTGATCCAATTTGCACGCCAATCATGAGTCATGCCATGCTGAAGTGCAAGGTTAAACATATTGCATATCCAATATCGTGTCTTCTTGCTTGTCCATTTAATCATTTTAGCCTTGACACCTTGAAGGTCCCCTGCCTTGCAAGTTTCTCAAGCGCGCGGCATACATCTTCAATGGTAAAGAAGGGAGACGTAAATGGAAGGGAGCTACAACACTCCATCTTATCAACATTGGGTTGCTCATAGAGGTTCTTGCAATGCGTATACATATCCTCAAGAGTCAAGTCACCAAAGCTCTCAACACGCTTGCCTTTTAGATTTTGCCAAAACTTGCCACATGCATGTGCTTTCACTTGCGCTAAAAGAAGTTGTTTTTTGACTTCCCACCTTCTCCTCTTCTTTTGAACAAGTGCTTTGTATGTGTGTGAACATTCCAAGTAAAATTCCTTGTCTTTGCTTGCATCCAATCTTAGCAAGTGTTTTCGGGCTTGACTACATTCCATATCAAACCATTTCTTCTTGGTGCTACCCTTCTTAGACCTTTTGCAAGACATGTGTTTCACCGAAAAACATTCCTTTGCACAAGAGAAAATTACTTCTTTGAAAACTTTCCACTTGTATGCTAATGTTGGGCTCTCTTGATGCTCTATCATGCTTAACATTTTGTCCACCATATTAGCATATATAAGTGCTCGTTTGAAGTCTAGACATAGGTACAAATGATTCACATCATGATTAGAGGCTACATGCTTGGGCCGTTTACCACACTTGAGGTCAATACATAACATCCTATGATCCGATTCTGGATTCCATTCAACAAGTGTAAAGCTTTGTATGCATTCCAGAGTGGCTTTTGAGAACAACATATAGTCAATCACGCTATCACCATTGTGCTTTCTACATGTAAAGTCATTGGTGCCTTGCCATAGAGATACACCATTTGCAATGAGAATTCCGGTACTATTGCACATATGTAGAAGTGACTTTTCATAGTGATCCAGTTCTTTGCATTATTAGAACTTCGATTATACATGTATGAGTCATCCATTCTTCTTGAGACATGTGGCATGCCAACTTGTTGTGTGTCGTGTTGTAACGTATTTGTGCAAGCATTCATATCTCCAAAAACAATGACTTCACCTTGATCCTTGTAATGAGCAATTTCTTTCTCTAGTTCAACAAAGGGTAGATCTTTATCCATATCCAAGCGAGCATAAAAGTTGGAGTCATAGTGAGGAATGTAGCAACCAGCCACAAAGATGACTTGACCATTTGGTGGGCTGATTTTCAGCCATAAGTAGCATTTATACTTATCTTCTTTGACAATGGAAACATCTTTCAAACCCTTTTTGGTTTTATATGCTACGCTCCTTGGCCTCTTCGTTGCTTTGCATTTTTGGCCCACATCAAAGAATGCACATCGTATTTGTCAAATCCAAGAATTCGTTGTGCATCATGCTCCAATGTTTCGACAAGAAGTATCACATCGGAGTCATTGGTAAGCTCATCAATGCCAATTCCCACATTCCATGGATACCCGTTACAATTCCAAAAGCTTATTCGCAAGCGTGAGTTGGTGTCATAGATCATGTGTCCCTATTTGTTGGGTGGACTTGCATCCTCCTCAAGTGGCTTTTCTTCTTGAGATGACACCTTAACCTTCTTGCTTCTTTCCTCATATGCTTTACGACGTACATTTTGTTGCATAAGAGTGCAATCCTCATATACATTACAACCCGTTCCTTTGAGGTAGATCAAGGATGATCTTTCTCTTCACCTCATCAGCCATGGTACATACAATAGGTCTTTCTTTTCGAGCGAGGGACTCCTTGTTTTCCAACTCGATGTGCACCATAAGCCACATGCCAAAGTGTGTAGCAAAAAACTCTTCAATAGCAACCGCAAGAGATTGGGGTGTTTCCATGCTTTCCTCCTTGATTCCACGAATGACGATGTTCTTTGAGCGTTTTTGTCGTTCTTGCAATTCTTGAGTGTCCACATTCTCTACATTCTTTGCTTGGACAACGGCTTGCGTGATAGGAGATGTAGAAACCACATTATCCTTACATATATCAGCCCATGATTTGGATGCATTTCTTATCTCATAGACATCATGTCATATTGTATCTATCGTTTCTTCTTTTAATACATGATCACTCTCAACTTTGCTCAAGCGCTCTTTCAATACATTCATGTCAACAAGAGAGCATTTACATTCTTGAACTTCATTCTCAAGATGCATCAAGGGTGTTTTTTGCATTTCAAGAACCTTCTTGAGGTGCTCATTCTCCACAATGAGAACTCTTAAAGTGCCATTCTCCATTGCAAATGCGCGCAACTCTTCACCACGGTTTCTTGTAATGAGATCAAGTAAGCCACGATCATTGCTTCCGTTGTTGTAGACGATGTGGTTGGATTAGCATCCAAATTCCTTGGAGATTTTGCATCATTCTCCATGGCGAGTGTGGATTTTCCACCCTTGTGAGTTTTGTCTGACATTGCCTTCAAGTCGGCAATAGAAACAAAAAGTTTTGACAGTTTGTTCTGAGATGCTGTTACATCAAAGCCTTCCATTACACATAAAATTCTGTCTTTAAATCAATGCATTGAGGGCTTCATGTGTGTAGAGAGAGAGAGAGAGAGAGAGAGAGAGAGAGAGAAAAGTGAGAGATGAAAATGAATTGAAATGATATATTGGTTGTTTCATGAAACCAAAAGATTGTGTCCATACATGTTCACACACACACACACACACACACACACACACACACACACACACACACACACACACACACACAGAGAGAGAGAGAGAGAGAGAGAGAGAGAGAGAGAGAGAGAGAGAGAGAGAGATTAAAATAAAACTTTATATGAACATTGCCTATGAGAGCATACCTTACAAGTTCATTTAGGGCGTTCGAGTCCTCGCACAGTTTCACTCCGAAACGTATATCTAAACTAACACACATAGGAATAGAAATGGTTTTCAAAGATCTTGAGATTGATGTAAATGCGTAGAGAAATCCTAGTAGACCTTAAAAATCTTTGAGTAGTCTTGAAAATCAAGGCATAATACTCAAAAGGCAATCCCAAGAGAGCATGGTATTAAACCAAGAGGCTTTGAGTATCTATTGTATGGGCCTTGAATTCAATATTTTCTTCAAGACGATACTTGAATATTCAAAATAGCACTACAATGTACTACAATTGGGTAAAAATTCAAGGAACCTAAGATGGGAAGAGATTTTGAGCATCTTGTCTATGGAAGTATTGAAAGAACTATCTAATGGTAGGGCGGTGCAATTCAGCTATGGATACTAAAGAGTGCATTGCAATAATCAAGCTCCTATTCTTGACAATAAGCTACCACACCTGGGTGTTCTATACATCATGCCAGTTGGGGTTGAACTTAAAACCCGTGGAACAATCCAACAAATCTAAAATTTGTATTGGGTTTGATAACTTTTACCTCATGAAGAGAGTTTCAAGCTCACGAGGAGATAATGTTAGCATCATAGAAATAGTCCCAAGAGATCTTGCATATCTATTTTGAGAGTCTTAAACTCAACCTGTTACTCTAAAGTGTTTTCATTGTGGAATAAGGCCAACAAGCTCCCAACATCTCTCCAGATTCAATTACCAAAGACACATGCATTATAGTTAAAAAAAAATCACAGTTTGATCACTAAAAGTTGACCACATGTATAGAAAACTCATAAAACCAAGAGATAGATTTCAAAAAGGGTTAGATAGAGAGAAGAACATGTGCGATTGAGAGATCCTATGTTGCTTTCGAACCCTACAAATTTCAAAGGCCACTCTTCAACATGCTTAATGACATATGGAAAATGAAGATATATATATATATATATATATATATATATATATATATATATATATATATATATATATATATAGAGAGAGAGAGAGAGAGAGAGAGAGAGAGAGAGAGAGAGAGAGAGAGAGAGAATTCTAATGCTTTGAGCACTTATCTAAAGAGACGTATTGTAATGTCAAGTTTTGTGGACAAAGTCCTAGAGTAACTACACTTACATTGTCTCTTATTTTATCCCATTTTTTCCATTAGGAACCTTATGGCACCTAGGGTCATGGATTGGAAGCAATGGAGATAGTATTGGATCACATATTGATTCATTACTCTCCAAAAAAGAAAGTTGACTTCTTTCAAAGCATTTTTCGAGGTTTCTTTCTGAGTGTTACTGTAGAAGAAGCTTGGAGAACCTATGGTCGCACTTCCATGACTCGAGATGGGGTACCCTTTCACCAGGTGTTTGTCAGAATCCAAAATGATCCCTGTCAATGGTCCCGCAACCTACACCTATTGCAAATACGAGTAAAGATGGGATACTTGGATACCCTCTACCTTGATTCTGAGTTAGTTTGATGTTCTATCTATGAAGCTTATAGCAAAATTAATGCTTTAAAGAGCATTGTTGGACCTGATAAGATAGAGAATCACAAGGAGCCTGCTTTCAAGCATCCTAGTGCTAAACGCTCTTTTCCCATTTTCAAATGTAGATGGGGTTGATCATGTATTAAGAAAAAAATTTATTCAATTTCAGAAATGATTGATGAGCATTTTGGTTTGTTTGCCACTTCTCACGCGACCTTTGTTAATTCTCACAACTAGATAGAGATGATGTATTTTCTTTGTTTCTTAAAAAGAGGGCACTTAAAAAGTGAAATTTTGAGAGGATTTTTTATTTATTTACAAGCATTCAAACCTTTCTCTTTGGTTGTCACATTATTCTTTGCAACCACTGTAGTTTTTTGTGTTCAGTAAAATGGAGATTAGTCATGCCATTCCTCTCTCTATTGCAACCAATGGCTTGTTATCTTCTCAAATAGCTGTAAGTGCATCAGCTAATGAAGAGGATATATTGTTATCTCTTCCTATTTGCAATGTGCGTGTGAAAAAACGAGCAGCTCGAAATGTTGAGAGGAATTCTGAAAAGTCGATTATTGAAACTCTGCTAGAGATCAAAGCCTCTTGCAATAGGATCAAGACAATGTAAACTAATGTCTCTGATGTGGTCAAAACATTAAGCTCTGCATTGGAGATCAAAAGTGGGATACTTTGGAAATTTCAAGAAGAGACAAAAGCAACAAACTTGCAGAGATTAGAGAGTGAGGCATACTTGAGAGAGAAACTTTCTCAAGTTGAAGATTCTCAAAAGATGATATTGGCATCTATTTGCGAAAAGAGGTTTCAAGGAGTCAACGCGAATCAAAAGGAAGAAATCAAGACAATGCTCTAGGATACATTATGCCATGATTGAGGAGTACTGTCAACAAGTTGGGTGCTTTGACAATGGTTCAAGGTTCAAGACTTTCTGATATGCAAGCTACTACAAATAAATTAAGTACTTTGACTAGATTAGTTCGACCAAAGCAACGTCAAGTTTCTCAACGACCTAATCTTCATAATGAAAGAAATATGTAATGCTATGTTGTATCTTCATCAAACTAGTTTTTTAAAATGTGTCATTATCATTGTGTCAATTGTATTTAATTTAGAGGAGAGAATTTGACGTTGTTTATATTGATTGTTTATTACGTAAAATGAAGTCAAATTTTAACTTTAATTAAAACTATAGGAAGTAGCTTATATGAGATATTTACTTGCACGTGATTTGATAGATGGTATCAGGACCATGTACATTATCACCACCTGGTCATGCACGACGTAGCCAACTATGTGATGAATCACAAAAGGTGAGATGCCAAATAGCACAAAAGAGAACAAGGCATTCACTACAAAATACCATTGGAACTTTATTGGAGTGCAATGAGAGACAATGCTTGCCTGATGTACATGAAGAAAACTCTGAAGCCATGGATGTTGGTACGACTGAGAACATAGCATTGCAATGTAATCAAGAGACTGTAGAGCCTATTGTTATCCTTGAAGAGGAAACTATCCTAAAGTAGCAAAGCAGTGTTTGTCCATCCGCTTTGAATACCCAACTTCTCTCCTTTTACATCACAAGTCAATGGAACCTATTCTATCCAAAAAGTGTGCGTTGCACAACTTAGGAAGCTTAGATTTTGTTTGCTCCAAATGTGGAGCAAAGGCTTGGAAGGCTGAAGGAAAGACTATCCAAACATTCATGGGTAAATATTGTTGCTCTAATGGAAGAGTTAGATTACTTCCTTTCAATGAGCCACCAAATGAATTGAAAGATTTGATGAGTTCAACCATAACAAGAAGTAGATAGTTCTTGCAAAACATTCGGGGATATAATAATGCATTGGTATTTGTGTCTCTTGGTGCCCATATCGATGAGACTATTAAATGTGGTGGAAGAGGTGTATACACTTTTAAGGTACATGGCTCTGTGTATCATAGCATTGGTTCTTTAGGGCGATTAGAAGGACAAAATGAAGTTCCACGCTTTGCACAATTATATTTTTTTGTTATAGAACATGAGTTGAGCAATAGATCACATCATGTTTCAATTCAGATCGTAGTATTCTAGGGTGTTTACAATTGATGATGCATAGAGTAAATCCCTATGCGAATGGTCTATGATCTGCTGGTTCTTTGTTTGGAGATGCTATTGTACTCAATATTAGGATGGTTATTGCGGAGCATCGTTGTGATGGTTGGCAATATCTCACTCTAAGGGGTTCTGAACTTGCTGCAATTATGCCTGGGCAAGGGGATGATAGAAATATTGGCCATCACGATATTGTACTAAAAGTTTGACACGGGAGCTTGAAAATAATCTCCAGCATGCATCTAGCTTACATGTCCTTATTGTATGTTTTATTATTTCCAAGTGGAGAGGATGGGTGGCATCTTTATCTACAGACTAGCGATGGAAAAAATTTGAGTCAAAAGCAATATTATGGCTTTCGCTTACAAATAAGAGATGATATAGTGGAGTGTCTTTTTTGAGGGGATAGGCTACTACAACAATATGTCGTGGATGCTTACAGTACTATAGAGGAGTCACGACTATTGTGGATGTGAAATAACCAAAGAACACTTCGTGCTGAAGTGTACCAAGGATTACTTGACATGGTTGAGGCAAGATATGGCTTAGAGAGGGCCGATGGTCAAAATGCTGGCCGTAGAATTGTTCTGCCTTCATCTCTTGTTGAAGGTCCAAGATATATGTGCCAACTATTCCAAGATGCAATGGAACTTTTTTGTAGTAGGGGTAAACTCGATCTCTTCATCACATTCACATGTAATCCATGATGGAAGGAAATAGATAATGTCTTACTACCGAGACAAAGTACCGTCGATCGTCCTTATATGACTGCACGTGTGTTTTGTCAGAAGTGCCAAGATTTGATGCATTTACTTATCAAGCAAGCTGTATTTGGGGAGGTGATTGGATATGCTTCAATGATAGAGCTTCAAAACTGAGGTCTTCCTCATGCTCATATATTGTTGATACTTGCATCCGAATATAAGCCCATGGATAAATCCACTATGACAAGTTGGTTTGTGCAGAGATCCCTGGCAAGAATGTGTTTCCAAAATTATTTGATATAGTTAGCCCATTGTAATGTTCATGGTCCATGTGGTCCTTTGAACTCAAGTTCTCCAATTATGGTTGATGGAAAGTGTAGATTCAGGTTTCCACGAACATTCTCTGCGTCTACATCTGTAAATGAAAATGGATATCCTGTGTATATGAGACGAGATGATGGAAGGTTTGTTTCGTCTAAAAATTACAATTTAGATAATCGTTGGGTTGTTCCTTATAGACCTCTCTTATCATTAAAATACAAAACCCATATTAATGTCGAGATCTGCTCAACTGTCACTGCCGTTAAATATCTTTATAAGTATGTCTACAAGGGACATGATAGAGCCACTATTGTTCTTCAAGATTTTGAAGGAGCTATTGATGAGATCAAGAGTTATCTCAATGCATATTATGTTTCTGCATATGAGGCTATATGGATAATATTTGGCTTTGACATGCATAGTGAAAAACTAGCTATTCAACGATTGCAAGTACACCTCCCATTGTAGAATATGGTTACATTTCAAGATGGTGAGGATGTATCAGATTTGTTGGATAACCAACAAAACAAAAAATCTACCTTGACAGAATGGTTTGTTGCAAATCAAAACTATCCAGAAGCAAATAGCCTCACATATAATGACTTTTCAAGTGGTTGGGTATGAAATAAAAGTCAAAAGGCATGGTCTTCGATCGACAACATGATGTTTGATTGGAAGAATGTATAATATTGTCCCAAATGCTGGTGAGGTTTATTACCTACGAATGCTACTCAATATTTGCAAGGGATGTAAATATATTGAAGACTTGTGGATATATGATGGTCACGTTTTTGATACATACAAGGAGGCATGCATAGCTATAGGATTATTGCGAGACAATGAAGAATGGTCACTTTGCCTCCAAGAGGCATCTTTTTTTAAAAATGGAATGCACTTGAGACAACTCTTTGCAATCATATTAGTGTTTGTGAGCCACTGCATCCGGCTGCTCTTTGGGACAGATTTTGTACCGAATTTTGTGAGGACTATGTTTATGCCCTAAGGATGTGTATTTAAGATGCAAGTGTACGATTTGATGTGGTAAAAATCAAGCTTTGCTTCATATATAATGCTTTTTGCAACAACATGGGAAGAGGCTTTGCGATTATATGTTGCATGGAATAGACTCAACAATGGTATCCTTAAGTAAAACAGGTGCTATGGCTGAAGAGACAATGTTTAATGTTGAAGAGTAGCATAATATAACAGATTGTACGGAGACTTCCTTAAATGAGGATCAACGAGATGCTTACCACCAAGTGCTGCAAGCTATTAACACACATTCAGGGAAAGTATTTTTCTTAGATGGTCCTGGTGGCTCAAGAAAAACTTACCTATACAATGCACTTCTTTCACGAGTGGGAGGAAGTTGTAGAATTTCTCTTGGATGTGCATCTTCAGGTATTGCAGCTTTGAGTTTGAGTAATGGAAGAGCTGCTCATTCTAGGTTTAAGATACCTTTGGAGGTTCACTATGAAGCAACTTGCAATATAAAGGTAAATAGTCAACTTGCAAAATTTCTAAGGAATGCAGCTTTACTTATATGGGATGAAGCAGTGGACAAAACTTTAAGAGATATTATGCAGCAAAATACTTTGTTTGGTGGAAAAGTCATTTTGTTTGGAGGCGATTTTTGACAAATACTACCAGTTGTACCAAAAGGTAGTCGTGCAGACATTGTAAATGCTTCATTGTGTCATTCTCACATATGGAAATGTATGAAGATATTGAGGCTCACCAAAAATATGCGTATACTTGAATGTGGTCAAAATGTGCTTCAACAAAGTTTTTCGTGTTGGGTGCTTGATATTGGCAATGGGGATATGGATGATGGAGGAGACTTAGATAGAGTCAAAATACCTTCACACATGATGCTTCCAGGGAATAGTTTGGCGGATCTTCTAAGCTTTATATAAGGAGATTTGTGTCATGTGCAAGATCATGCAAGTTTTTCAGAGATCGAGCAATACTTGCCCCACGGAATAAAGAGGTGGATTTAATCAATGTCTATGCATTGCAAAGAATGCATGGAGTTTGCAAAGAGTATCTTAGTGTAGATTCAATTTGTATGTCAGAGAAAAACACACATTTGTACACAATTGAATATCTGAATAGCCTTACTCTTGGTGGTGGTTTTCCACCTCATGCTTTAGTCTTGAAAGAAAATGCTCCTATCATGTTGCTGAGGAATTTGGATCCAAGACGTAGATTGTGTAACGGAACCAGATTGATATGAAAACAATTTCATCATAAGGTACTTGAGAGAGAGAGATAGTCATCGGATCAAATATTGGAGAGAGAGTTTTTATTCCAAGGATTGAATTTATTGTTGGAAATCATTAGGGGCTTCCATGTCAAATGAAGCGTTGCCAGTTTCCAATTAGGCTAGCTTTTGGGATGACTATCAACAAAGCACAAGGGCAAACACTGGGAATCCTCGGTCTATATCTTGCATCATTGATCTTCTCTTAGGAAAAATTATATGTTGCAATGTCACGTGTGTGAAGTGCATCTGCTATGAGGATTGTTGTCAATAATGAAAACACTCAAGAGGAGTGTTACTACACTCCAAACATTGTATTCAAGGAAGTATTACAACTACCAAACTCATAGGAATGAGTTTAAATTGACATTGTGGCTCTCACTTAAAGTCAGACACACTTGATATTAAATTCTATTAATATCTCTTAGATCAAAGTATTGGCCACAAATGGATCCTTGACGCAGTGCATCCTATGTAGTTGGTCAAATCACTGAATTCATTTGAGGTATTTATTTTCTTTATTAAATTAGAGTATTGACTTGACCTATTATTTTCTCGAGAAGATTGGTTTATACATTGAATTACTTTTTTTGAAGATCCATCGCAATGGAGGGGAAGAGTTCTTGCTATGTTTTTGGTGATCTTATTTGATACGACTCATATTATATTTTAAGAGTTTTTATGTGGTATTTTGGTAGTTTAAGCTTTTCTTGCTCTACATAATACATGGATGCCTTTGCAGAGATCACTACCATCGAGAAATTATCATTGTAGGTGTTTATAAAATGCTATACTTAGGTAGAGATATGTCTATGGAAGTTCTTGGATACTACCATGTTGCCTTTTCTTTGGACTATAAGCATCATCAAATTCAAGTTAATATTTGGTTTGTGAATGATGAAAGGCCAATCAATGCACAACAGGTAGGGGTTGCTGGAGACCGCACTACACCATATCGATTGAGGATATTCACTCAAGTTGAAACACCCCCTCTTATCTTGCAAAATGTATACAACATAGGTCCTTGGACTTATAGAATCCCTAATGTGGGCTCTCGAAGGCTACACTTTGAATAACTCTTTTGTATTGTCTCTCTACATTAAAAATATTCAACACATCTTTGTGAAATTGTGAAATTTCAAAGTATTTTGAATTGCTTTCATTCCTCTCCCTCTCTCTCTCTCTCTCTCTCTCTCTCTCTCTCTCTCTCTCTCAATATTTTAAATCCTCCTTTTAAACGAAAGAAAGAAGGACACGATGCTCTACGGTACGATCGCCAAAATCTTCTTTATTCTATTTCATCTCTCTTTCTCTTAAAATATTAAATCTCCATTGCTAGAGTAGATAAAGAATGGCACGATACATCATGGTTTTGGATGTCCTCAATGATGTACCTTCCTATATTAGGGGTAGGAAAAAAATTATCTTTGATTTTTACTTTTACCATGATTGAGAAAAATTATGGTGTTTATTTTGTGTATTTACACGTGTGATATTTTTTTTCTAGATCCTCCATTGTGGAGGGGTCGTGCACATGCTGATGATATTGTTTGTATTATCGAGGATTTTGACATCCTTCGGTGCATATAGCTTGAATTTGAATCCATATAAATAAGTCGTTACTTTTTATGCTTGAATGGTTTTTTGTTATCTTCGTTGCAGGCTTCAATATTATTGGAGACATGCTGTCTTGGCATTATATGAAGCACAATATTTTAGAATTGTTGTAGGCTACTATCACATAGAGTTTGATATAGATGATATGCAAGTCACAGTACGAGAGTTAGGTATGCATCCGCCTCCCAATTCCAACTTTTCATACGGTCCCTATGGAGTGAATAGATGGATGTTTAGAATCTATTCTTTGGGTGACTCACCTCGACACCTCGATTGTAGTGTTTGATGTGTTGGACCTTGGATCTTGAGAGTTCCTAGTAGAGTGTCTCGTAGGCTTAACTTCTCTAGATGATCAAACACTCTGATCCATTGTCTATGCATTCTAAGAACCATATTTTTTTTACTTACATCGCAACTATTTGGTATCCATGTTGGTTTATTCTCGAGGGGTTCACTATGTGTAAAACTACCATATCACGTGCGCTCAGGACATGTTTGTAAAACTCCTTATCTGTGAATTTTGTTAAGAATATAATGTACCCTTTTCTTTTAAAATCTGTAAGTTTTTTTCAAATTTGAAAAAATAATGCCCTTTTGTATATATATTTTTGTAAGTTTCAAGAACTTTAAATACCCTTCTGTTGAACTCACATGAGGTTACATTTTTATTAGGTGACCTACCCGGGGGTTTATTGAAGTGGGTTTTTATCTACTACATAGGTTAATGTGTGTGTGTGTGTGTGTGTGTGTGTGTGAGAGAGAGAGAGAGAGAGAGAGAGAGAGAGAGAGAGAGAGAGAGAGAGAGAGAACTTTGCTCATTGCTAATGTAGGTTAACATGGGTCATGATGTATTGGCTGTTCTCCCAATATATGTAAAGATGCTTATTTATTTGAAAGTTAAGGATGAGTACATTTGTCAAGGAATTGGTACATGGTGATGGTGGCATCATTGTGTATTCATATGCAGATGGGTGGTACGGAAATTGTGGATGCTTAAGCATTTCACTATGCAAAGTGTCACAAGTATTGAGCGAGATAAAATTAATGAGAGTTCTACAAGAACTACATATGGTTGATATTTATTATGTCAATGTTTGTGGTTGTGAAATTCAGTTGCGAAAGATATATCACAATCATAAATTTTATATTTTAGATGAAGAGTTTGAAGTTTTGAAATTAGTTGTGAAGTTTATCAGTGGGATATATTGGAGTGATCCTCAACCATCTAGCTATAGAGTAGAATATGAGTCGTTAACAAAAACAAT
The DNA here is from genome assembly GCF_014529385.1 of Adiantum capillus-veneris. NCBI lineage: Eukaryota > Viridiplantae > Streptophyta > Polypodiopsida > Polypodiales > Pteridaceae > Adiantum > Adiantum capillus-veneris. The sequence goes on from NC_140958.1 coordinate 78,324,409, forward strand.
GAGGTTGTTGTAAAGATTTTGACCTAATGGATCTCTTGACACATTTTGGCAATGCAACTTTATTTTGGCATGACTTTGAGTAATTGAAGTGTTTGTATTGTGCTTATACTTTTTGAAAGTGTTTTAAGTGCACGTTTAAAAAGTGGCCATGTTGATCATCACTCTCTCTCTCTCTCTCCATAATTTTTAGCTTTGAGTACTAATGTTGTCCTCTTTTCTTCCAGCTAAACAAATGGCCCACGAAATTGTGAATATTTTTCCAGGTGTAAACAATCTTATTGTTGATGCCTTTGAAGAGGGTTTGTTACTTGCTGAATGGGGATGGAAATGGGCATGGGAAGCGATTGAGAGAAACTACACTGCATGGGGATCTTATGTAGATGAAGAGTTGGACACAATTTACATCAGGTTGCATGATCCCTATTTTGTTCCCAATCTTGGGCTCATGCTCTTAAAGAAAGAGCTTGGGTTGATTTTTCATTACAAGATTTACTTAAGTTGGGTTCAAAAAATAGACTTAAGAGAAGTGTGTATAGGTCCAACTCAATATCTTGATCCTGTTGAAATAGCACGGCTAAGAGAGCTATGTAGATATATTCCCAAGCCTTTTTGGCAATAACGTAAACAAAATCTTTCTTTTTGTTTGCAATATGTCTCTTTAATGACGTGCTTTTATGTAGTGTGTGTGTGTGTGTGTGCGCGCGCGTAGAAGGGGGAAGGAGAAGAGAAAGATGCAAAAAGGTTAAATGTAGTAGGAGTATTCTTAAGGGGCCAAAGACAGAGTGAGATAAAAATTTGCATTTGAACAATGGGTTAAAAAGTATTCGTAGGTTATTGGTCATGAGAGATGTATAAAGATACACACGCACACGCACACGCACATGCGTACACACACACACACACACACACACACACACGCACACACGCACACACACACACACACACACACACACACACACACACACACACACACACATTTGTCGGTGGTAAGAGCGAGCGACACCAGCCGGTAGGCGGGTCGCGCGAGCTAGTACTATTATAATGGAGGAAGGGATTTCGACCCCTCCTCTAGGACACATGGTGCTTTTAGATGCCTCCGGCCAGAGAGAGAGAGAGAGAGAGAGAGAGAGAGAGAGAGAGAGAGAGAGAGAGAGAGAGAGAGAGAGAGAGAGAGAGAGAGGCGGCCTGCACTGCACCATTGCCAAAATTTGAGCGTGGGGATAACGGGCTGCAAAGCCAAACTAGCCTAGGCAAGCATCCTCTTGGCTTACAACCATCTCTATCAACCTCATTCTCTCTCCTCTCTCTCTCTCTCTCTCCATTATCTTACCTAATTTCTTATCTCTTTCAACCTCTTTACCTCAGATTCACTCTTCTCCTACAAACCTCTCTCTCTCTCTCTCTCTCATCCTAAAACCCTCCCTCACCATCTCTCATGATCATAAAGACATCCAAGCACTAGCACTCAATCACCTACATGAGCAAGAGAGTAGACAAAGAAGGAAGAAAGATACTGGTAGAGACAAGTTATGCATTGTACCAATCCATAGGACAAAAGTACCTTGACAGTGTTAGACCTCGTAACCACCAGAAAATGAATGATTAAAAAATTAGCATACGTCTATTTATAGACTTTAGAGCACACCTCTTGTCTAATGTACCTTTCTCCTTATCTTCCGAAGGCGAGCTAGCGCTCTGCTCAACTGCGAATGAGCAAGGGAGAGAGCAAGGAAGGGAGTTATTCAATTTAAAAAATAGCCGGCCAATATTTTGTCATGAATTCCCAAAATGCCCTTCAAATTTTCCAAAACGCCCAATAGCACTCAGCAATTTGTGGTTCGCCCTGTGTCATGGATTCCCAAAATCCCATGGGTTCATCGCATGTAATATATGATCTTTGAGAGTGCTCATCACGTCAACAGGGATCCGAAGTGCTTTCTAGCTTGATGATATGCGAAATATAACCAAGGTTTGAAAGGTCTATGATTCTCCTTTTTGGTTTTGCCAGGCTTGTTGCTGCAACATTGGAAAACTAGAGCATCATAGCTCTCTCTCTCTCTCTCTCTCTCTCTCTCTCTCTCTCTCTCTCTCTCTCTCTCTCTTTCTGTGTGTGTGTATGTGTGTGTGTTCCAAAGAGTGGCTAGAGACAAACCTGTAGATGAAGCTCCGAGCTGCTTCTAGGGAACCTGCAAATTGCTTGTGTAGAAGATCAAACTACTTCTGAGAACAATTGAGCAACACAGAATGCTTTTCTTTTTCCTTTGGTTGCTTTTCAGGTGGAGTTTTTTTTAGAGCTTTTAATTGCACTGATGAAAAACTTGAACAATCCAACCAAAATAATTACAAGGGTATTTTGGGAAATTCCACAAAAGAGGGATATTTTGGTAACTTTCCCTTGTGTTAATTAATTTTTTGTTTTGTTTTTCCCTTGGTTGTGTTTTAGGCGGAGTTTCTTTTAGAGCTTTTAATCGCAATGATGAAAAACTTGAACATACCAACCAAAATAGTTACAAGGGTATTTTGGGAATTTCCACAAATGAGGGGTATTTTGGTAATTTTCCCTTGTGAATAATCCCAACTTTAAGCACGTCTTTAAGCCTCAACAATTATAGCTCATGGATTGACCTCTCAATCAAAATCCACATAGATATTGGAGATGCAGACATACTTTTTAGCATGCTCCTCACTCAGGCTTCTAGCAAACTCATATGTCTGTCTTCGAAGATCTTGATTGCCAATTCTTTGGCAAGCACCAATGAGAATATGCCATTTGACATGCAGACAAAAGTTTGACACAAGGTTTCTTTCTACATTGAATTGTACAAGCTGCATCTACTTGAGAAAAGCCATTGTTTCCTTAACCTGCAGGCCTTTGTTTGGCATACCATTGAATAAGTGTATTCTACATGCTTGCATGAGCATTCTATGACAATGAATCTGCATCAAACCCTCTTATAACCATTACCATTTGAATTAGTTGGCCACTCTTTCTCGCTATTATACTATTGTGGAAAGAGAGAGAGAAATTTGCTGGGAGATCTAATGAGAGAGAAAATACACACACACACACACACACACACACACACACACACACACACACACACACACACACACACACACACACACACACACACACACACACACACACAGAGAGAGAGAGAGAGAGAGAGAGAGAGAGAGAGAGAGAGAGAGAGAGAGAGAGAGAGAGAGAGAGAGAGAGAGAGAGAGAGAGAGAGAGAGAGAGAGAGAGAGAGAGAGAGAGAGAGAGAGAGAGATATTGTTAGCTAGGGAGAGTATAATTGAAACAAAGATAGAGTGAGAGCTACAAAAGAGAAATATCTTGAAAGACATAAGAGAAAGGGAGAGATAGAGATATATGAATTATGAGAGATAGAGAGAAATAAGATAGCTTTGGAATTAGAGAAAGAGAGAGTGGAGAGAATTGTAAGGAGAGTGTGAGAGATAAATATGTATTTAGAGAGAGAGAGCAAAAGAAGTAAGGTTAGAGATATATAAAGAGAGAGAAAAAGGTTGAGATTGAGGTAGATAGTGTTTAGATGAATAGAGAATAAGGGGAGATTTTGGCAGAGAAGAGAAGGGGAGTATTAGAGGTAGAGTAAGGCTCAAAGAGAGAAATAAAAGAATGCAAAGTAGAGAGATAGGTGGTAGGTAGGTGGAGAGTTAGAATGCAAGATAAGATAGAAACAAGATTTGAAATGAAGAGTTCTATAAGTATCATATCAGAGAGAAAGGGAAATAAAAGGGATAACAAAGAGAGTGTGCCATTTGCCTATAAATATAGGATAGTGGGTAGACTAAAAGATAGCTTGATATCTAGCTACCTGGACTAAATTTTTGAGCTATGGCTTCCTCTTCGTGCAAGGTGAGTTTGTTCTTGAATACTACTAGCGGTGTCCCTATGATGCTTGATTGCACAACAAGATTTGCCATGGTGAACCCTAGGGATTATGATGGTTGTGGGGGAAGTGAGATGTTTGCCATCATTTCCACTCTGGATGGGGATATCCATGCAGAGGTGAAAGATGGTGTGGCAATAAGGCATCAATTTCAATTCCTTTTGGATTCAGCCTTGTCTACAAGGTTTTTGTTGGTCACAAACAATTGATTGGATAAGTCACCAAAGCCAAATGTGACAATAGTTGAGTTTTTGGATAGCTCCATTGAGGAACAAGAAGAGATTGCAGTTGAAAACTTAATCGTCCACAAAAGGGATATTATTCTGTTTGTCATCAAGCAGAGCTAGATGGTTCAGTAGAGGAAGAAAAAGAACACATAAATAAGTCTATGTCGATGGACCAAATATAAAAAACTCAGAGTATGCTGGAGTACATTCCTATAAATAGCCACAAGTATCCCAAGTTGACTTGGATGATTTCTAGATGTTCAATTAAGAGGGGCGTTGATGAAGTTTCACAAGTGTATAATTCAGATGCGTCTATGAGCTAGAGGCCGTGCTAGATGGTGTCCCAAAAATGTTAAGAATGGAACAAAAGTATGATGGTCATTGCTAGGTAAAGCGTGTTCATTCTAGAACAAGGTATCTGGCATTGATCAAAAGAAGTAAATGTGACTGACACCTCATCTACAAAAATAGCTCATGCTCAATCACAACAATGAACAAGCAACCAAATGAGACTTCTTGGACAGGGAAGTTGCTAACGTCAATAGCATCGGTTGGTATCTTGAGCTTTAAAAATGGAACCCTTCATTGCTTCCACTGTGGTAATAGCCTAGTTCTGCTGCAAGAGTGTCCTTGCACTGTATACTATGTGTTCATTGAATTCAAATGGACCCGTTTGTTCATCCACATTGGTAGGCATAATCACCCCATCACAAAGATAGTTCTGCATTTTGCAATACATAGAACGAGGGAGTTTGTATCTCGTGTGGTGTCTGAAACACCAATAACTGGACCTAGGCATTTGCAGTTGAATCTGACAAAGAAGATGGTAATGGGAGTAGTTGTTCAAGAAAATGGGGAGGAGCTAAATAGCAAAGAACTACTATGTGTGCTGGAGGAGATGCAGCCATTGATTCATACTCAAAGGTATTGAAATATGTTTACGACTGCCAAATAATAAACGTCCTCCTAGAGACTAATCTTTAAATATGTTTTATTAAATTCAAATTCAAACACTGGATGAGAGAAGCAACAACCACAAGGATTGGTATTGGTGCTGAGTCTCAATTGCTGTGGCTAAAAAATAGTTGTGGCTACAGGTTCTTCCAAAGTATGCATTTTTCAGGTCAGACCATAGATCATACCAAAATATGTCATGTGTTCTAAATTTCGATCAATGGCTCGGGCTCTGATGTGGAGCTTGTGAATAGGATGCGAGAAGATGGGAGTGGAGACTTGCAAAAAAGCTTGGTTTGTTTTGATCATGTTCGTAGAGTTGCGGGATGGACAAAAATGGTAGCACATGTCTACGATCCTACGTAAGTCCTACTTACATGGTGTGCTTGTTTTCCGTCATTCCATTATGGTATACAATAATCTTCGCTTTTCAAGAAATGCAAACAATTGCAATCTACGAGATGAAGGAAGAGGACACACAGGCGTAGGTCATGTTTTGGGAAATGTTGAATTTGATGCTATTGGAAAGCGGGCACCAACCAATCGATTTTAGAGGATTCATGGCAGATTTAGAGGAACCCATTGATTTTAGAGGATTCATGGCAGATGAAGCTGGTGCAAATTGGAAAGCTGTCCAAATTGTTTTCAATGGAGGACCTGACAATGTTATGGATGGAAGAGAATGGTCATGCTTGTTCCATTGGGAGCAAAGATTGCACATTCATACCATGTAATAAGTGCAAAAAAACTTTCAGGAAGAGCACAAGCGTATGTGTGAATTGTGGCACTGTGCAAGAAGCGAGGAGGAGGCAACCAGATTATACAAAACTATTCAAGCTTGTGGGCTGCTGAAAAAGTGTTCGATTGTAACTTGTTGCAAATGGATTACTGGCTAAGTTGGTGGCATGTACGCTACCCTCGTTGGAGAAAGCACTTTGTTAGGGTAAAACAATGGAAGACTTTATTTTATTAGAGATTAGTATAATGTTGGTGAGGGAAACAAAGAAATGTTGAGATTGTATGGTGTTTGTGTTTTCAATCTTTCAAACGCTCTGCTGCAAGTGTAAAGATACTTGCTTTTCTTGAAGATAGATATCATGGAGTTGGACCTTCTACTGAAAAAATTGGTCGTCGGGCTCAACAAGGCCGGGCATCAGATCCAACTGCTATAGCTAGAGAGATTGAGGATGAGCTAGCAGGTACACAACTCTATCATACACCAACAATGGAGATAATATTACATATGCCAAGAAGCGGAGACATACTACAACAGTGACCTATGAGGAGGAGAATGCATTGCATAGACCATAATAACTCACACAAAACATCCCACAAAGTTGTGGGGGACCCCAAAAAGCATTCGTTCAAGGAAATAACGTGGTCGAAGAACAAGAAGGTGGGATGATGGTTGAGGAGACAGACATTCACAAAACAATGTGGGCAATCTGTTGTATTCCAAGGGGGTGCAAGGTAATATATTTGACTTCAAGAGCTGCCGTTACTCACAAGAAGGGTTTTTGTCGACGAGGTTTTTTCCACTCTCCTCACTGTGTTCATGTGCGTGAGTGTTTTCTGGACTACTCTGCCACTCCACCATTTAAAATAGTAGAATTCGACTCTTATGCTCACCTATCTAGCATGAGCGACTCCATTTTACAATATGCTCAACTCTTCCAGCTTGAGCTATAATCTAAATAGCTAGACTCATAGACCACAAAAAATATTAAGACATGAAGCTTGGGTGTGACGCTTGCTCATTTAGTGGCTCAGCTGCCCGACTCTTGACTCTTATGCCATGATTTTTATGGCGACTTGACTTACTCTTGGGAGCTTTCGACCAAGAATAAGTTTTGAAATTCAAAACTCCCATCCTCGAAGAGAGGATTTGTAAAGGACCATACTGGCAATATTGGTTTCTTTTGCCATACCTGGGTGACCTTGGTTGTCAAAATTTCTTTTTGTTGTTGTTGGTCCCTTGGTTGAGAAGATTGGCTCGCTCCATTCTCCGTAGCACTTTGTCTATCATGTTTTGACATTTCTTGAGAACTAGAGATGACTTCAATCTTCTTCGTTATGTGTTGTTCCTTTGGCACCCATTTGTATCTGCATCGTGTGATTAGCGTGTCTTTGCAGATATCCTTTGCCTTGACTGTGACATTGTCCTTGATTTTTCCTTCCGTGAAATTGCGATAATTTTCATGCTGAAGTCGTCGGATTGAATAATGTTTGCCTGGCATCTTTGGTAGCCAGATTCTCTGATTTCCTTGATAGTAACCTTGTGCTTGAAGAATTGTAGATGGCACTTACCATGATGTTTTTGATGTCGTATTGAGATATACAAGAGTGCCATTTTTGGGGGTATTTATCGATGAAGTTTTATGTTGGTATGAAGGCCAGCTAGATTTGAAATTTCCTGCGTACCTTTGACGAGCCTTGTTGGTTGGTTTTCTTTGGCGATATAAATATGAGCTTTGTTGCTTTTGGGGATGCTTTTTGAAACCTTTATCCACCGCATAAGTCGAGGTCTGTGGTTTTGGTAACCAAAGTTTCTTTTGACCCTCATAATAGCCTTGCTCTGCTAAGCTGTAGTGGGAGGCTATCCATCCCATGTGTTTATCTTTCGTCAATTGGCTAGGATCATTTACCCATATTGGGTCCTTGACCTTTATTTCTTCAGCTTTAATGTAGGCCTTTGAAAACCTTTGTCGACGGTGATCTCGCAGTGTAGGATATTTCGGTTGAAAGACTTTCTTTGGAGACTGCCTTTGATGTGGAAGCATGTTGACGATTGATGTAGAAGCTTTTTCTTGAACCTGAATGGTTTTGGCTAAAGACTTTGATTGCAGAGGATGTGTGTGTTGGTAGGACATTTGTGTGCTAACTTTAGCTTTTCCTTTGTCAGCACCCGATAATCTTGGAGCGGTCGTAAGCTTGCTTTCTTGAGAGCTAGTCGTGATGACCATTGTTGAAAATCCAGGTTCTTCTTCAACTGCCTTTGCCCATTTCTTGGACAAAATCAAATGTGTACTCATTTTTGATGAATCCACCACTAGGTATTTGTCTTTGATTACCTTTGATCGTAGTTTAAGGGTAGCTTTTGCAATCCCTAAACTTGTGACAGCTATTCCATGTGATATAGGAACCTGTACCTGAATTTCATACAGTTCTGGCTTACCTAGAAGTAACCAGAGCCCATAAGACATGACATTAGTCGTGGCAGTGCAATCTATCTCTGCTGTAAAATTGAATTTCAGTTTCTCATGCACATCCAACGAGAATTTACTTCTTGCTGGCTACCAAGTAACTGATGTCCTCTTTGCTTTTGGTACTTGTCTTGGACTTTTTTGCCTTGGAAGCTTTGTCATCCTCTTGTATGTTGAAATTCTTTGTCATTTCACCGGTTGTAGCATGTTCCAAGTGCTTACTATCTTCTGCTGTAGCTGCTTGTTGGTGCTCATTGCTAGTTTTTGACTGTGACGCCTTGATTCTTGATTTCAGAAGCTCTTTGTCACTATTTACTTCTTCTAGCACTTGAAGGTCATTCAATGGTGACTTTTCTTCTTGGAAATGCTTTGAAGCTTGTGTAGCAGGATGTTGAGGTTGACTCTCTTCTTCTGATGCAATGGTCGCCGTGGCCTTTGGTTTCCATTGTTCCATGGGTTTTTGTAGAGTCTCTTCTCGAAAATATTCATTCATATCCTGTATTGCTTGTCCTTGGTAGTCAATTTTGGACTCAGTCATTTCCTGTTCTTCTGTGCATTCCATGTCTTCAGTTACATCTTCTGTTAGCTTCTCATACTCTTTGATTTGTTCAATCACCAACGAAGAGTCCATAGTACATAATTTATTTGGTAGAATTTCAGCTTCATCCATTGATTCTATTTGCATGTCTTCCACTTGTGACGTGGCACTAAGATTTTTTGTTACCTCTGCCACCTCTTCTTGTGTTGGCTCACTATCATCAAAATCTTGGCTTCTTTTTCTCTCGAACCTTGAACTACGAGCTTCATCTTCATCACTTTGTGGATGCTTTGACTTGTCCTCACTGAGGTTCCTTAAACGATCTTGAATCAGCTGATTCAATTGATCTTTTTTGAAAGCCTGATTCTCTATGATAATGTCGTTGACACCCTTGACTTCAAGAAACTGTGTCTTGAGCCTATCTTTTGTGCTCTGCGACAAGATCTGCTTCTTTTCCGGAGATCTTGTTGGGGATTCTTTCTTCCGTTCTCTTGTTGTCATTGTCTTAACTTTGCTTTTGGCTTGTTGCTTCTTCTTTTCCATGTAGAGCTTTGCTGGGCAGTCCTTCACTAAATGACCAATGGCACATTGGTCGCAATATGTTGTTATCTCAACATGTGCACCCTTTGGACGAGGCACCTCTCCATAATATTGCTGATAATGGTTTCCTGTGGTATCTAGATACAGATATGACCTCTTCTTTGCATGCCTAAACCTGTAGATTACAACTGACTTAGGTGTATCCACTAGCTTCGTCTCTTTATCCTTCATCGTCTTGTCCTTGAGAAGCTGAAAATAGCTTCCATTATTGCTTGCATACAAGATCAAATCACTATCCATGCTTTCTAGGAGTTGTAATGGTAATTCTTCCATCAGTATATGGCCTTTGACGTGGGGCTTCTGCATAGCCTTAGGGCTATGTCTCCGAGTTGATTTTGGCGAGTTCTGCACCGAGGGTGAAGATCGAACCGAATCTTTGTTTTCCGTTTCCCTTGATGGTGCTTTTGGACAGGGTCCAAGTATGTGACTTACAGGTTGCCCACAATTGCTAAACTCATCCATATTTTTCACATCGGCTATTTCATAGTGCCTATCGTATTTGTCGACCACAATGACATCTTGACCCGACCTTTTACATTGGGCATTGTGAATTTCCAGTGGTCTCTCCTCCGGCTCGGCATCTTCCAATGCTTCTTGAAATTCCACTTGGGCTCCTGAAAAGGACACTGCTTCTTGTAAAGTTGGACTTCTTAATCCCACTCTTGAAGATATAGGGTCTCTTTGTTGAGTTTGAACTCCCCCCATCCGAGAGGGTTCCATATCTGATGTTGGCATCTGTTTAATGCCTGATGATATGACTTCTTGTGCTTTGTTAAGTAGCTCTTGAGACCGAGCTAGTTCTTTTTGAAGTTGTGCTATCTTCATAGCGGTACTTCTTGTGCTGGTGCGGTGCACGAGACTTGTGTTGTGTCTTTCCATGTTGTGTGTCATGTGGTGTGTCACTCATTTCTGCATTGACAGTCGTCGTTGTCAATTCTTCCAGGTGCGTAGTTAGAGGTAAACCCATGACGAGATGGTATACATTACCACCTTTAGAGATGTAGTCTTCTCCTCTTGAGCCAAACGCTTCGGCTGCAAAATAATGATTGTTTTCTTCAGGAACTTCATGACTTGTGACAGCCCTGCAGTATCGACCGTCTTCGTCTCCATAGAGGGTACCAATTTTTCGTTTTCCATCTTGTGCTTTGTATAGAAAAATACTTGGAGGATATGCGTAGATATCTGTAAGTTGATCTTTGTACAACATTTCTATCTCATTGTCGATGTATTTTCCGTGCCTCATGTAAATTGATCCGAGACAGTCTTCCATGAAATCTGGATGTGGGTGTAGTACATTCTTCACTGCTTCAACTTCCACATTTTGAGATGTCCGAGTTTCCTCTGTATCTTTCTTTGTCTTGATGTACAAATTCCGATTGACATCCTCATAGCATGGCATTCCTTTGTAGTATCCAATCAGATAGATCCAAATTTGCTCTCTTGTAATTTCTGTGGATGTACTTGAAGCTTCTTCCTGACTGGTCTGATTCCTTTGAGACGCCATTGCTTTCGTATTGACTCCCTTGTTGTACCTGTTCAGTGATAGCTCTAATTGCTTGCCTCAATGCTAATAAAAATTATTAGCACCCTTGTGTGGTTTTTTTCGCTTGAGGTCCTTCAGCTTTTGGGGATGCCTTAATCTCTGAGTTATTGAACTGGGCTTTGCATGAACTTCTTGAACTTCTTAGCTCCCTTGCTTGCCAAGGCTGATACTGTCTTGTCTGGCTGCTTGCTTTTCCTAGAGATTTTTACCAAGCCTCGATCTAGTGGAAGCACTGTGATAAGTTATGCAACTTACCACTATACTGCAACGACTGCTGCCTTTGTAGCGATTCTTGAGTCGAGCTAACCTGTGTTCACTTTAGCACACAATCTGCAAAATTCTATTTAGATGGCAAACTTTTTCACAATGAATGCAAAAATTCTTGATGTACCTTTGACAACCACACTTGTGCCTTGAGCACCTTCCAGCGGGTGACCAATGGTTTTTCCAAAAGATAATTTCAATCTGCTAACTTAGCAGTCTTTGACGGTCAATTAGAAGGTCTAGAGACCAAATCTGGTTTCAAATTTCAGCTTCCCTGATGATGAAAATCTCACATGCACTCGAGTTTGCTCTAGGTCGATTTGAGCGGTCTGTTCTAGAGCCTGGGTCGACTCTAGCCGATGACCTCGCTTAAGGCTCACTAGCCCCTCTCCTAGGGAAAAGTCAAAACTATGTTCAAAACCGTGCCCGTTTTCTCACAATTCTTTCGAACTGTCGGTTTTTGACACACCTGACTTCCTGATGCAATTTGAGGCCTTAAACGATGTTTTTTTAAAAAGTTGAACTAAATGGTTATCATCGGTATACATTTAGTTCAAGTTTTGCTCTAAGATGTGTATAGTTGCTCTCAGGCTACGTTTTGATATAAAAACTTTTCCGATCCGATACCGTTTGTGAAAGTTATGGCCAAAACAGTGAAATGTAGTTTAGAATGGTCAAAATGAGTCCAACTTCAATTTTAAAAGAAGATTTTGGATCTCTGTGACACTGTGAACACTCCTGTATGGTCAAAATTATAGATGGACCCTAAAACTGGCCTAGTGACATCCTACGTGTAGGATGTCTATATGCTCAGAATTTAACAAAATTTGGTCCAGAGACTCCCCTTGAGTCCAGCAACACAATGGTATGCTCAGAATTTTATTTGGACCTAAAAATGGACTTGAGACATCCTACGCGTAGGATGTCTTTTTGATCAGAATGACTTGAAATTTTCACCCCAGCTTCTCCTTGATGTGCTGATCACAGTGGTGTGCTTATAGGTTGGTTTGGAGTCTTAAATCAAGCTGGAGACATCCTACACGTAGGATGTCTAACTGCTCAGATTTTGTCCAAACTTGATCCCAAGATTCTCCTAGTGCTCAACAACCCAATGGTATGCTTAGATTTGAATTTGGATGCCAATAGGTCAAGATTTGAGCTGCATAAGCTTCTAGTGCACTCAAAGAGTAGGATGTCTGGCAATTCTCGTCTTTGCTTGGTAAATAGGCCAAACAAGGTCCAAATTCACTTTTGAAAAAAGTTCTGGAATCCTTGAGACACTTAGAACCTCCCTATATGGCCAAAGTAGAAATTTGACCACTTTATGACCCTGGAAACATCCTACGCGTAGGATGTCTTTTTGCTCTGTTTCAGCTCAAACTTGCACTGTAGCTTCCCCTTGATGTGCTAAGCTCACATCTATTTTTACTTTTTGATTTTGACACCTATAGGTTGGTCAAATGATCAAGAATTTGTTCCAAAAGCCTGATGTCTATTCTGATGAATTTCCAAGTCAAATCAACTCCAAATTGGACCAAATTTGCCTAGGAGGCTTATCTAAGGCTATATGATAGCATGGTATGGTCACAGGAGAATTTTGGTCTCAGAATCATGTAGTAGACATCCTACGCGTAGGATGTCTTTTTGCCCAGAATGAACCCAAACTTAGACCAAAGATTCCCTTAGTCTTCAGCAACCCACTGGTATGCTTAGATTTGAGTTTGTATGTCAAAAGACCCCAAAACTAGCTATTCTTGCCTTTTGTCCATCCAAAAACTCTAAAGTCTGTTCAATCTTCACTTTCACTGACCCAAATGAGATGAAATTTGTCACATGCACTCAATACAACATTTAGAACATGCCTATGGAGTCATCCTATGGTTTGGTCTCAAAATTAGGCCTTGAACACAATTTGGGTAGGATGTCTGGCAATTCTCGTCTTTTGGCTTTGATCTTTGGTCAAATTTTCACTTTCCAGGTGAAAATAGGGTAGAACCTACTTTCGAAACACACTGGTAACCTCAGATTTTCAAAAAAGTGTCCAAATCACCCTGTAGACATCCTACGTGTAGGATGTCTACTGCTTATTTTTTCAGTCTGAAGTGTCCCTGATGCTTCCTTATGCTCTCAGCAAGTGCAAGTATGCTTCACAATTGCAAAAACATGCAAAAATCACTCAATTTAAGCCTTTTCTGAAATTTTATGTTTTCTGACTCCGCCTTTTGGCTTTTGGTCAACAAAATAGGAAAAAACACCCAAGTCAATATGTTACTAGGGTAAAACCTACCCTATGAACCCACTGGTAACCTCAGTTTTCCCAAATTTCCTGCCAAAAGTACCCTGGAGACATCCTACGCGTAGGATGTCTACTATCTTAAAATGCAATTTTTTTCTGGCAGTAGTACTCCCTATGCTCTGTAGAGCTCTCATCAATAATCACAGAAACTTTTGGACTTTAAATTAGCTTCCAAACACAATTTACCGTCTTTCCTACTTAGCGTTTCCCACTTCTCTGATGAGCCTAACAGCAAATAAGACATGCATAAAGTACTCTAGATCAGCACTCAAGATATCCTACTTACCCTACTCCTACTCATCAATGTGAGATGGTGATTTTGATGTCTTGGTTGCTTCCTAGCCTCACATGGACTCTCAAGTCAACCTACCACAACATCTACCACTCCAACTCCTACTCTCTACACCACAACCTACTACTACCTAATACTACCTAAGACGGAAGATCTAGGCTAGACACACACTCCCTAGACTCCTCCTAAGACCTAGAGAGTCCACCACCCTCTGATCCTATCTAAATGTAAAATAGTACTCTGGCAAGCCAGAGGGACCTCTATCCTCAAGGATTAGTCTCGGTCACCTACTTAGGGCCCTCGTTCCCGGCAACGGCGCCAATGTTGGACGGATACGCCGCGACGGACATCAGCACAGTGAGAACTCACCTAACATATAATGTCAACTGAGGATGAAGCTCGACCCGCAGGCGCGTGGAAGCAAGCAAAGGGTGTCAACCTCTACTCGACCGACTAATGACTACTTCCTATAGAGATATCAAATCTACATGCCATCAGTTCTGTGAATGTGAGAGTCTACTATGATGCTACCGCAAGCCAAAAGCCCATTAGACGTTCTCGAAACGTTACGAAACTTGAGGGATATCCTATCAACACCAATAGGCCACTCTCTCGAAGGTCCGTGACCAAAAAAACCTACCCAATACCCTCCGTGCAGAAAACGCGTAGGATGTCTGGCCGATTTTTGCAGGTCGACGTTTTCAAAAACTAAAGTGCCTAATGTATAGCTCTACTCGCTCTGATCGCGTGGATATACTAAAATGCAAAAATGGACAACAGTTAATCACCGAAACTCCAAAAGTAGCTCGTGGGTGAATCTGCCAAAACACAGACGAACGCGCGTGATGTAAGCATCAACGCGTAGCTCTCCTCGTGGGCAACACACTGTTGCTCTCCGTTTGCGATTCCGACCACTGTAGCTCCTGTAGCACACACACACACTCTCTCACTCTCTCGCAGTCTCCCAACGACACAGAAGATCAGATTATTAGAAGTCTCTTTACAAAGCTTTAGGTTTTGGCTTATATACTAAGCCTTAGAAAACCTAATGTCCGACCAAAATGACCTGATTTGTCCCTAGGCTTCTATAAAGATTAATTACAACACTGTGAGCTTGCTTTGCTCATCCAACAAGCATCTGTGGCCAAAATACAATTGCCGACTTAAAATATGAAGTTCCCGTAAACATTACAAAAGTGGCCGTAATGGCTCAAAATAATAATAACGGGATATTTGATAATGTCCATGAGCTTGTATCTTCACATTACAGCATCTATCTTCGTCTTCATCACTTTATCAGCATCTTTATTATTAATCTTTAGAGAATCTTTGAGGAATCTTTGTGGAAGAGTTGTTGAAAGGTTGACCTTTCAACAACTTTAGAGGAAGAGAAAGGGGAAATTATAACCAAGGAAATCAACAAAGGGCAGTGTCAGCTGCAACCACTATACAACAGACTTTTCCAAACATCAGATGCTATGGATGCAATAGAATGGGACACTACAGGAGTCAATGCCCTGAGGGGCAAAATCCCCGAGTTGCTACCGGAACCACTCCTCAGACTCAGATAGGACAAGGAAATAATCAAAGAGGTAGAGGAACTAGAGGACGAGGTAGAGGAGCCAGAGGTATGCTGCAGTAGGAGAGCCTACCTTGCTGGATGAGGAAGATGAAAGAGCTACTCTTTTTGCCACCATTGATAACCCTAGAGCTTGGCAACAGTATAATGTCATCCAAACCACTGCAAACAGAGAAGGTGAAAAATTTGAACTACTTATAGATTGTGGCAGCACACACTCTTTTCTCTCCCCTAAATGTTTAAGGAAACTTAAATTGAACCAATATCCCACCAAAAAATTAGTGGTAGAACTAGCATATGAGAAAGAGGTTCTATCTCAATTTACAGCTCGGGAAGTTAAGTTTGAACTAGGGGGAACCTTGACTTCATCTTACTTTCGGACTCTACCAGTAGGAATCTATGATGGTATTCTAGGAATGGATTGGTTAATCAAAAATCAAGCCCAAATTCACTGTGCTCAAGTGAACTTAACCTTCAAAAATCACTCAGGTGAAGAAACATTAGTACAAGGATCAAATGGAAAGCCTAAGGCTCATTTAGTTATGGCTAGTTGACTTTTGAAGGGGTTACGTAAGGGGCAACAGATCTTTGTAGCAAAACTTAATAAGGCAGATGATTCAAGGGACAACACAACTCCCGAATGGCTTAAGGAATTTTCGGATATATTTCTAGAAGATCTCTCAAATTTACCTCCTCCAAGGGATATAGACCACGAAATAGAAACCTTTCCAGGTAGTGAACCAATTTCAAAAAGACCCTACAAAATGTCCCTCCCTGAAGCTATTGAATTAAAAGAACAGCTTCGTCAGCTTATTGAACATGGATTCATAAGACCAAGCATTTCACCTTAGGGAGCGCCTGTTCTATTCCAAAAGAAGAAGGATGGATCTTTACGTCTCTACATCGATTATAGGGGGCTTAACCAGGTATCGGTAAAGAATAAGTACCCTATTCTTCGCATCAATGAATTGCTTGATAGATTACATGGAGCCAAGGTATTCACAAAAATTGATCTTAGATCAGGTTATCATCAAATTTGGATTAAGGAGTCAGATATTTACAAAACTGCTTTCAACACCCGGTATGGGCATTATGAGTTCATCGTGATGCCTTTTGGTCTTACGAATGCTCCAGCTACTTTTAACCGTCTCATGCAGGATATATTCAGAGAATATCTGGATGATTTTGTTTTGGTGTTTTTCGACAATATCCTGGTATATTCCAAGGATGAAAAAGAGCATGAAGGCCATGTAGGTAAAGTACTTCATCTTCTACGCCAACATCAGTTATATGCCAAGATGAGTAAATGTGTGTTTTTCACACCCGAAGTTAGTTATCTTGGTTTTATAATAAACCCTGAAGGAATTTCTGTAGACCCCGCAAAGATTAAAGATATAGTAGATTGGCCACAACCCATGGCCACAACCCAAAACGGTCAATGAGATTCGATGATTTTTGGGCATTACAGAATGGTATAGAATCTTCGTCAAAGATTATGCAGTTATCGCCGCACCCTTGACGCAACTACTTAAAAAGACAACCAAACTTACATGGGGAAAAGAACAGGAGGATTGTTTCATCAAACCAAAACAAAATCTCACATCAGCCCCTGTACTCATACTTCCTGACTCAAGAGTTTGAAGTAGTAACAGATGCCATCGGTCTTGCTATAGGAGGAGTCTTAAACCAAGAAGGCAGACCAATCGCCTTTACTTCTCGAAAATTAAGAATCCACGAGCTGAATTATCCAACTCATGATCTGGAACTCCTAGCTGTCATCCATGCTCTAAAACTCTGGAGGCACTATCTTCTCGGGGGGGAGTTCCAGTTAATCACCGATCATCAGAGTTTAAAATGGATTTTCTCACAAGCAACACTCAACATGAGGCAGAGAAGATGGATAGAACTCTTACATAAATATGACTTTGAAATAAAATATAAACTAGGGAAAGAGAATGTGGTTGCTGACGCTCTTAGCTGTAAGGTTTTCTTGGGGCTATTTCCACAGTCTACAATCCAATCCTAAACAAGGTTAAGGAAGCTTCCCTGGAAGATAAGGATTATAAAAAACTTCTACAGGTTATCAATCAACATGACCTAAAAGAGAAAGAAAAAGACAGAATCAAGGATTATTCACTTGAGGATGGGCTTCTCTATTATAAGTATCGGATTTACATTCCTAAGAATCCAACATTAAAGGAGTTAATCCTTTATGAAGGACACAACGCTCCAGTTGCCGGCCATCCTGGTTATGCAAAGACTCTTAATGCCATAAGAGTCATTAATGCCATAAGGAAAAGCTATTTTTGGCCAGGAATGAAAGGAGATATACTTCGCTACATCAGACAATGTCTTTCCTGTCAAAGGATTAAGGCTGAACGAGTAATGATGCTAGGGAAACTTCAACCTCTGGACATTCCTCAAATGAAGTGGGAACTCATTAGCATGGACTTTGTAACAGGCCTTCCCACTGTTCAAGGGGGTTACGACTCCATTATGGTGATAGTGGATATGCTGACTAAAGTATCCTATTTGATGCCTGTAAAAACAACTTACACTGCATCAGACATAAGCTGTCTCTTTATCAAAGAGATCTTCAGATTACACGGACTTCCTAAGAGAATAGTCAGTGACAGAGTTGCAAAATCCACTTCAAAATTATGGAAAGCTTTATTTGAATCCTTAGGTACTCAGCTATGTTTCAGTACATCCTATCACCCTCAGACAGACGGCCAGACAATAAGAGTGAATCAAGTTATTGAAGAGATCCTTAGAGCCTATTGTAGTAGAGAACCCCGAAAATGGATCCAATTTCTTCCTCTGGTGGAATTCGCCTATAACTCGTCCTTTTATAAAAGCATTGGGATGTCACCATGTAATGCTCTTTATGGGCATGAATGTATATCACCCCTAAACTTTTCTGACCCTACTACAAGAGTAGAAGCTTCAAAGCAAATGTTGGAGGAGATGGATGCCCAAACCAAAGCCATAAGACAAGACATTCAGGCAGCCAAGGACCACCAAAAACAATATGCTGATAAAAAATGGTCTGATCGGGTTTTCAAACAAGGGGATAAAGTATTCCTAAGGGTATGACCAAAGAGAATCACTTTATCCTTGGGAAAATACAAAAAACTAAGCCCCAAATTTTGTGGACCTTATGAAGTGATTAAAGTAATCAGTGATCAAGCTTATAAACTAAAATTACCTGAGCACCTCAAGGTCCATAATGTATTCCATATCAGTCTTCTAAAACCCTACATCCCAAATCCAAATCACACTCTAGATGACGAACAGATTGTGATGCAGAAGCAGGGAATTCCTGAACTCCAACCAGATTGTATTCTTGACACTAGGGAAAGGAGTCTAAGAAACAGAGTTATCAGAGAACATTTAGTAAAATGGAAGGACTACCGAAGACGCCACCTGGGAGGATGAAGTATCACTTCGCAAAGATTTTTCCAATTTCGGTTGAGATGAGGACATCTCAATTCCTTGAGTTGGGGTGATTGTAAGGTTTCCAGTTTTTGAAACCTTAAAATTTGTACAAAGCTTGTAAAATTAACTTGAAAACCACTGTTGAAGGATTCAATCATGGCTGATATTGGTATTTTTGGAATCATAAGTAGAGCTTTACTATGGTTAGTAATTTTCAAAATCAGAATCCGATAAAAACTGAAAACGTTACGGGCCCTGGAAGGTTACACTAGGAATTCAATTAGTTAATAAAAATTGGAGGGTTTCAGTAATAATTATTAACAAAGACTTTCTTATCCTAAGGTTCTAGAATTAATTGATATTCCAATTTTCATCATTAGAAATCAGAAAAATCAACCAAAATCGATTCTGGAAGATATGGGGGCAGTGTAGAGCTGGAGGGAACTTGCCAGAGACTGATATAGCAGCAATCGACGCCATCTTCAAGCTGGGGGCCTGCTTGGGGTGTCAAAACCTGCAAGGAACAGCCCGAGGCTTAAAAAAACTATAAAAAGATTCCCTTTCCTTCATAAAAATTCAGACTCGGAGCCTTGACACACTCTCTCACATCTAGAGAGACCGCTATGCAGAAATCACTAGAGATTAAGCTCTAGTTGATTAAATTAAATGGTAATTAGCATAATCCTTCTTGATTAGCAAGGCTAGATTAGGCCTATGTATACTCTCTCTTAATTAAATATTCTCTACTAAATGTTGTAATTAAGCTTAGGATTATTAAGATAATTAATGATTACATCCTATTAAGCTGAAATTATCCAAATTAACTATAAATTAATAGAAAGTATATTAATTAAGTTTAGATTGAGTTGAGATAATTATTAGAGCTGCATTAGATAGTCATTAAGCTAGAAAAATTATATTATACTTTTTTGAGTAATTTTTATAATTAATTATGCATAATTATACTATTTTTAGAGAAAATTAAAGGAAACAATAATTAAATTGATTCAAAATGCTTTGCGTTATTTATTAGACATTAATTATATGTTAGGGAACGCGTGATAATTATGTCAAGCTCAGATAATTAATTTACCTAATTACTTTAGCAAAATTACTCTGTTTTTAGGATAAATTAAAAGGGGAAAATTAGCGAATTGATTCAAAACGCATTGCATTTTTAACCAGAGGCTAATTATATTTTAGAGAACCTGTGATTATGTCAAGCTCAAATAAGTAATTCACCTAATTACTTTAGCAGAATTACTCTGTTTTTAGGACAAATTAAAAGGGGAAAATTAGCAAATTGATTCAAAATACTTTGATTTATTTACAAGATGTTATTTTTATGTTGGGAAATCCATGACAATTAAGTCAAGCTCAGATAATTAACTTACCTAATTACATTAGCAGAATTACTCTATTTTTAGAACAAATTAAAAGGGAGAAATTAGAAAATTATTCCAAATGCTTTGAGTTATTTATCAGAGGTTAAGTATATGTTAGGGAACTTGTGATAATTATGTCAAGCTCAAATAATAAGCTTACCTAATTACTCTAGCAGAATTACTCTGGTTGTGGGACAAATTAAAAGGGGGAAGTTAGCAAATTGATTTAAAATGCTTTGAGTTATTTATCAAAGGTTAATTATATGTTAAGAAACCCATGATAATTATTTCAAGCTCAGTTAATTAATTTACCTAATTACTTTAGCAAAATTACTCTATTTTTAGGACAAATTAAAAGGGGTAAATTAGCAAATTGATTCAAAATGCTTTGAGTTATCTTTCAAATGTTAATTATATGTTAAGAAACCTGTGATAATTATGTCAAGCTCAGATAATTAATTTACCTAATTACTTTGTTTTTGAGAAAAATTAAAAGAGGGAAATTATCAAATTGATTCAAAATGCTTTGACTTATTTATCAAAGGTTAATTGTATATTAGCAAACTCGTGATAAATATGCCAAGCTCAGATAATTAATTTACCTAATTACTTTAGCAAAATTACTCTGTTTTTGGGACAAATTAAAAGAGGAAAATTAGTAAATTGATGGAAAATGTTTTGAGTTATTTATCAGAGGTTAATTATATGTTAGAAAACCCATGATAATTATGTCAATCTCAGATAATTAATTTACCTAATTACTTTAGCATAATTACTCTGTTTTTGGGACAAATTAAAAGGGAGAAATTATCAAATTGATTCAAAATTCTTTGAGTTATTTGTCAAAGGTTAATTACATCATCTTAAGAAAACCATGATAAATATGTTACCCTCAGATAATTAGTTTACCTAATTATCCTAGTAAAATGACATTATTTTGAGGAAAAAATAAAAGGGGGAAAATAATAAATTAATCCAAAAAACTTTGATATAAATATCAAAGGTAGAACATGCCTTGAGGAATTCGTGATAAATACCCCAATGCCAGATAAATAGCTTAAGTATTTATCCTCAATAAAAGTAAGCAATTTTGCATATAAAATAGAGAAAGAAAATTAGTAAATGAATTTATCTAAATACCAAATAAATACATGAGGTCCAAAATCACTATTGAAGGGTGGGAAAATTACCTCAGCATAAATGGTTGGTATAACAAATTACTACCAGTAAAATTTTGTCTAAATTAGACCATAAGTATAGGAGGGAAAGGTTATAAATCAAATTTATGAAAATTCCTAAAGATAGAACATATTCAATTACAATTTAGGGTGAGTAATCCATTAGCCGATAGAAATTTATAATTTACTAAGGCTAAAATGGAATATAGACTAAGGATAAACCTAGTTAAAGGGCTTCCCAAATTAAATGGTAATTATGAAAAATTACTTATAGCAGATAGAAGTTACAGGAGGAATATATCATCAAAACTAACTATCAAGGATACCTACTTACTCCAAAAATCCTTATTTTTGGGTAAAAAAAGGAAAAAGAAGATTATTCAATTAAACTTCTAACCGATTAAGTCTTTTTATAAGGCTGCTGACATGGCTCCAAAGAGAACCAGGGGGAATCCTCTTACCGAGGAAGAGGATGTTAGCAACAAAAGAAACAAAGCCACTAATGACCATGAGGATGGGCCTAGCCATAGGGCAATGGAGGAAAGTCTACGGGCTCCCGTCCAACAGCACATGGAGGAGTAGTCCGAGGTGGATTTCTATTTTTTTCACTTAAAATCTTTTAAAGTTCATTTTTAAGTCAACATTGCATACGTAAGGTTAGGAAGGATAAACTGGCTGTAAATGGAAGGTAACTTCCACGAAACCAACAAGCAATGATAGTAAACAGGAATGAAATGATTGGGTTATGACTGATTGATCTAGGAAAGAAATGCTTGACCATCCTTAAGACAGCTTGTCTCAAGATACCTCTGATTCCTTGGAAATATTTTAGTCGAGGTAATGAGTAATGATGGCGATACCATCATGGATGAGTCGGTTCCCTAAGCACGCGTGGAGTCTTTACCCTGTGCTTGTTTGTGTTTGTGGATATTACTTTCAAGTTTATCCTAGAGGAACCGCCCGATTATATGGGCAGCCGATTGGCGTATGGGCGCCGGGACTTTGCGTGATGGCTTTTTTCACTCCGGTTTTTATAAATAAGGAATGGGGATCTGTTTTTTCACCCTTCATAGGTGGTCTTGAGACAAGCCATTACTGGTCAGAGATACTTCAGAATGATAGTACCTTGTCTTAAGTCTCGTTTCCACTGCGAGACAGAACTAGGTCTCTTTCTAGGGCTATAAACCTAAACCATTGTCAATGGTAAGGGTGAATTCCTTGGAATTTTTCTTGTTCAAAGACTCTGACTTAGTAGGCCTAGAGACCTGTCAATGGTACCATCCCGTTTTTGGTGTCGGTGGGATTGGGGACCTTACACAATATGTGCGGGAGGGGCTGTGGGGGGGGGGGGGGGGGGGGGGGGGGAGGCATTGAGCACCCCATAACCGGCATATGTGGAACTTAGCAAAGAATGTTCTCCTAAGTCAGATATTGAGAGGGAAGATATGACAAAGTTTCCATATTCCTCAAGTTGAGAGTCTTATGTATGCGATGGTAGAAATGATATCGCATTTGCAATGGAAGTAGTGAGTTGCTATATGGAAAATATGGTAGGAAGCATTGAGAATCAATGAATTATATTCTCAGATGCTTAAAAGGTACAACAAGCAAGTGTTTTCATTTGGGGAATGATGATGCATCTATTGTTGGATACATGGATACAGATTATGCAAGGAATGTAAACAACAAGAAGTCTGCATTTGCATGTCTTCAAGATTGCACGTTCTCTTCCACTATAGAGTCTTGAGTATGTTGTAACATCAGATACCAACAAAGAAGCCATATGGGTGGCACATTTAGTGGGAGATGTGTACATCAAAGGTTGGCCTCTATACCTACATCATGATAGTTAGAGTGCCATTTCTTTCACAAAGAATCTTGTGTTTCATGCAAAACCAAAACACATTGATTTGAGTTATCACTTCATTCCGTATGTCTTGAGAGATAAGTGGAATGAACTAGTAAAAGTTTATACCAATGAGACAACCCTACGGATAAGTGGATTTATAACAATGTGACAACCCTACAGGATGTTCCTAGGATCGGAGCTCTTTGCACATTGCATTGAATAGATGGGTGTAGGGTGAAGCCACCAACATACTTCACCCTTGTACATGTTTTGTACATACTACTTGTTTTTGGTAACTTACGGCCACATTGGGAGGTTGTTGGGATAAAGGACAATATGGCTGAGAAGTCGGACATGGTAGGTAACCCATACCCTTATTAGAAACCATTACTAACACATTATCATATACTTTGTGGATAATAGAGAATAAGGATCTATTGTGTAATACTCTCTCTCTCTCTCTCTCTGTCTCTCTCTCTCGTCCTCTCTATCCTTGCATAATTGATCCCTTGAATGAATGTGTGTGATGAATCCCCACTTGCCTAATGCATATGTAATCATATCCCTAATGCTAGATCAACTTTAGTTGTCTCATGAAAGGAAACCCCAAAATAACTTCAACATTAGACCTTTCCAACCTATACTATTGCAAATGTGTTTTGGGAGTCAATACCACATGAGTTGACTACTATTCCCTCCAACACCCCTAATGGTTGCTCATGGGTAGATGATCTAAACACAATATCTTTAAGAGATAAAGTACCCACCTTTGCAAAGTTAATAGAGACTACCCTTTCTATTAAAAGCCAAGCCACTAAGTCCTCACACATCATTGAGGAATTAGTGTCATTAGATTTCCTCTTAAAAAAACAACAAGTCTTCCGAAGTGCACTGTAGGTGCATTTAGTAAGTGATAAATCTCCTCCACTTTCTTCATATGGAACCACTTCATAAGGATTGCTCCGTTGTCCCCTATAGACAAATTCCATGCCTATAAATAAAATTTCACCAAATATAAGTGTGTAATATAGTTATACATCTCATATATTTGTGAAATATAATGTAAGTGAAGTTTGCATGATGAAAAACAAACTCTCCTCTTGGGTGATTTCTTCTCTTACATACTCCTAAATTGTTGAAGACAAATCATTTTAACTACAAGTAATCGATGAGTTCATACTTATAAACTTTTAAGAATGTTACCTTTGTTTTCTTACTCTTTTCAACATTTTAAGCTCTATCTTTCTCCTCTAGAAAGCCGTTCAACTTACTTGTGTCCTACAAAACAAAGGCCGGAACCTAAAAATATAATTTATTTTAATGTAAAAAAAAAACTCAAGATAAGTAAATCATGGTGTATACTAATCAAACCTTTCTTTTTATGCTTCTTTCTCTTGATTTCAGATCTATACTTCGAAGGATATACCTTATTCAAATATTTTTAAGCTTTATGGTTTTTCTCTAATAACTCTTTAAGCTTGGATGTGGCCTATAAAATAGGTACATATGCACTTGTTTAAATGTTTTAAGTAAAAATTAACTTTTACCAACAAACAAGTAGAATTTATTTACATAATGTGTACCTTGCATTTTTGTGTGCTTTTTTTTTTTGACCTTTCTTCGCTTATGTTGTGTAAATTTAGTGTGCTTTCATTAACATTCTCCTTCACAAACAAATAAAAAAAAAACATTAGATAACTGCTAAAGTAATTTTCCACTAATAGTTCACAAAATATCTTGAAGAATATCAAACTTGCTCTCTCATATGATCATCACAAACACCTTTGTTATTTCCAGTTGAACCCTCTTTTTCCAAGTATAAATTGACAAAATCTTGATCATGCATAGATTTTTGATACTCCTAATATTCAGGCACTATGTGGCTCTTACTTAGTACTTAAATCATTATCTCCAAGAGTACGTGTGTGTATGCATGTGTGTGTGTGTGTGTGTGTGTGAGAGAGAGAGAGAGAGAGAGAGAGAGAGAGGGAGGGAGGGAGTCATATATACCTCATAAGCCTCATATTGTGAACCATGATTTTGCCATGCTATTTTAGGATCATACACTTTTGTGTATTTCTACATTCACATAACAAAAGGAAAATAATGATTATAAAAAAAAGAAAACAAAAAAATTTGTCATCGTGTGTTATACTATAAACTTAAAATTCTTACGTCAAGTGCTTTTAATTTCTCTTTGCTAGTTCCTTTTCTCCTCCATCATTTTTGTCAATCCCACTTGCCATTATCATTATCTTCTAGCTACTACATTTGAAAAATGTGTACTTATGACACAAGGGTATATAAGTTGAAGATAATTTTTTGAGAAAATCATACCAATGAGGTAATCAAGGATGATGTGGTGTTGCTTGGTTTTTTCTTGTTCCACTTGTGTTTGCATGCCAAGGACTTGATGCACCATGTCTATATGTCTTATTCTTCCAATCATAGTCTTGAACATCTATTCTAATAGGCTGAAGGTCACCTATGTTTTTCCTTATGACATCCAAAATGACATTTTATATATACAACTAATATATTGCACAAGCATATAAAAAAACATTGTAAGTTTTGCAAAGTTTATGGTTTGCTCAATTTTGTGTCAAAAGAAATTGTAAGTTTTGATCGGTTTATGGTTTGCTCAATTTTGTTGGCTTGGATTTTGGGATTCCCCATTCTTTATGGTGACCAACGTATAAGAACAAGAAGAAAAGCACAAAATGTACAAGAGAAATCAATATACATGTAACATGAGACTAATCTATGACTCAAACCCATCCTTGCATATGAATGGATACAACAATTGTCATTCTTTATGAGGATTTCAAAAAACAACATGTAAAGAACAACATAAATATTACAAACACTTGGAAATATCCATGCTTTCATATAAATGGATAGGTCAATTATCACTCTTATGGTGATTGCCAAAATGACATGTAAAGAGCAACATAAAGATTGCAAACATTTTAAAATCTACCCATGCTTACATATGAATGGATACAATCATTGTCATTCTTTATGGGGATTGCCAAAAAGTAGTGTAGCCATGTTTGACTACTCTCATAAAGTCTAGCCATGCTTGAATGCAAGGATGCTCAACAATCATATCTTTATGGGGAGAACCATACAATAGGTACACATGTATCTCGTTGGCCAATCTTCATAATCTTCTTTTTTTTAGGATCATCTAGTCTTTAATTAGACTGCTACATATATCCCAACTCCTCCATTGAATCTTATCTATGCAAACTCTCTAAGTGCCTGGTTGGTATGCATAAGGTTTCAATATAGCAAGATTTTCCCTTTTTGTTTCATAACCAGTCTCTCTGATTATAGCGTGCTAGTATTGGTTTGCATGTTCATTGTTCAAACATACTTGCACTATGTCATGTTTCTCCACCCATAAAGGAACATTTCCACAACATCCTTCCAATAGCAAGCCATCATTTTTCTTCAAGTCCTTGACCTCATAAGCAATCAACTTTTGGCTCCTAGGTATTGTCAATGGAAAAAACTTGTGAAGCATAGAGTAGATGGGACGCACACAGTCCCAATTAAAAGGCAATGTCACCTTATCAATCACACTCATTCCAGTCATTCACTCCATTAGGAGTTGTTTAGATTTCCCATCATTTTTTTTCAAGTCCTTGACCTCATAAGCAATCAACTTTTGAAGCATAGAGTAAATGGGATGCACACAATCCCAATTGAAAGGCAATGTCATCTTATCAATCACATTCATTCTAGTCATTCAGTCCATTAGCAGTTGTTTAGAGTTTCGATCACCCACAATACATATCTTTCGACAACTAAGAGAACATATTTTCCATCAAAATATATGGAAAAGAAGGAAGTTATACAAGCCTTCCAATGATCTTTGTCTTGTAGGACTGCATCCCCATCATCCACCTTCACAACGACATGGGTGCCAATCGTGAATATTTTCCCTTTAAATAGGACCTTCTCATATGTCATTACTTCATTAAATGACAATCTCTCCTCACCAATGTTCCCAAAATTTCTTCAAATAAGCATTTCTTCACTAATGGTCTCTTTATAGGTACATCTCTTTGTTGACCCGTGGGTCAACAACACGACATAACTCAACAACGCCTTATTTTTTGAGAGTTATGAAATGCTGCGGATTATGGTTAAAAACATCATTTGTAATAAATAGCTAGTATAGTTGCAAAAGTCAGGGTGCAATGGCACTTTTAGATTGTACATACAAATCCATTTTGACCCCTTGAACTCTATTTTAGGTCTAACCTATGGTAGCCTTAGTATATAAGGTACCTAGGTCATTTTGTAAAGAGAACTTTTATCGTAAACAAGTTTTAAGCAGCCGTCGACTGTGTGTTAGGGTGGAAGAGAGAGAGAGAGAGAGAGAGAGAGAGAGAGAGAGAGAGAGAGAGAGAGAGAGAGAGAGAGAGAGAGAGAGTGAGATCATCTTGGCACTACTCCCCGCTCGCTCCTCGCATTGGAGAACCGAAAACACCATTGTGCTAGGCTCGGTGAGAGCTACGTGACAATGCCAAGCATTTCTTCCATGCAAGATGGAGCATGCACGCTGACACATCTACGAGCCATTTGTGATCGTAAGTGTATCAAATGATGTTTGTTTTTTGCTCCCAAGTAGTCATTAGAATCATGGCGACATAAGCTATGCATAGGTACTCATAGATTTCAATTTTGGGCACTTACAAAATACTACTCTATCTTCATATGCGCTTTCTGTAGATGGGTCTAGAGTGAGGGTTTTGAGTGTAGAGGCTTTGGGACAGGTGTATCCCAGTGAGGGGATGGTGTTCCATAAGTTTCATACAATTCTAGTATGGTTTAGTCAGTTTCCTTCTGTTTGTGTGTATGTGGGTTGATGGTGTAGTTGAGAGCAGTGAGACTGAGAGACACCCCTCCCCGGGGGTCTATGCACAAAATATACAATTTACACCTTTATACAATTTTCAATATACATCAAAGTTACAAAAGCATTTGCATAGGGGAGGAGTTCTCAGCGTCTGACCAAGCATGGAGTTTAGGCCATGAGCCGAACTGCATCCAGAGGTACCTAGCAACTAGTGCTACCCCTGAATGGGTGTTATGAATGAAAGCGTACTCAAGAAAAATATAACATATATATGTGTACACCATGTTGCGAGAAGAGAGAGAGAGGGAATATAGTGGAGGGTAAAATAAAGTGCACAGAGACATGAGAAGATGACAATAGAGAATCTTTAAATGCCCATCTAAATGGAACATGCAACCATGTATTAATGCAATGACAAAATCTGGATATACCATAACATCAAAAAAAATTATAACAAAATAACTAGTAGAGCACAGGACCCTGTGTAGGGATTAACCGGTCCACCCATCCACTTCCTCTCTACTATGGACGGAGAGAATTTCACTTTGTCTGGGAGCGAGCTAGAACACCTCCAACCTACCTGAGCCAGACATAGGCTAAGGCCGCTTTGCCTCCCTCCATGAACCCGAGCTCTGAAAGGACCCCAAGTACCAGTAGGTGGTAGGGTATCAACACCAACCATATCAGTTAGGCAGCATCTCTCTTTGATGCCCAACACCGGGTGTTTAGGCAAAATCCCCGATGCGTTAACCGTGTAGGTCATTCAACCCTCGACGCACTAACTGTGTAGATGAGCCTAAGAAAATGAAGAAGACCTAGGCAACACCCCCTATCTAGCAAAGCCCCAGGTCAACGACCCTTTAGTCTAAGGCTAAGCGATTTAGGTGATTCGAGTCTTGTAGCGACGCTGCCATGAGAAACATAACACATGAGTCCAATCACAATAGCACTTTCCATATGCACAAACAATCTTTTCAAGCAGCTAAACTGTATAGGGTCTCTACCCTTACATGTCTACCATAAACCATCTTGATCACTTCACAATCCAATCCAAAAATCCATAAATTCTAATCCAATCACATCACAGGAGTGAGCACTCTACCCTACTTGGGTGAGGCACTACCAATCCTGCATAACCACTTTAGAACATAACATGGCTGCAAAAATTTTGGCAGCATAACCAAACCCAAAAAAAAACCATAAGCCACACCGGCTTCCACCATAAAATTTCAACCATAATCCATGAGGGAATCTTAGCCCTTAACCATAACTCATAATCACACTAAACCAACTCCCACACTTGGAGTATGACACATCCCCTGCAATCAATCGGAGTCCACACACATGTGACTCTTAAGACGTGATTCTTTCATGCATAAAAAGAGTCCGACCAGCAACTAATTATGTTGTAAAAATCCAATTTTGATCACATCCAATCATGCAAAGTTGATGCATCACATCTGCACTTCACCTCCCTAGCACATAGAGCTACTTTTGACCTAGGAAGGTGGAAAGAAATCACAACCATGCATATGAGGCATCCACATTAATCCATGAGTTTACATACATCATATGCTAATATTCCATCACCATAAACATGATACAAAACAGCTCCGACCTTTAGGTCAACCATAAACCATAACTTCACACATATGCAAAAAATAAAATTTTTGGCATTTTTGGGAGTATGCAGAACATGCAATGAAAGTATTTGGCCTCAAACCAATGCATCAAGTTCAGCTCCATAATATAGACTATCACTCTATCACATCACTTTGACCATATGATATTCACACAACAAACAATAATCCCAAAAGAAAGCTGCTTTATTCATATCTACTTATGCGGTTCGGGTTTATGGCCATCTAATAATTGAAATCAACTCACCAAAAAAAACCATAAAACATGTAAAAACAGCTTGGTCAACTCACGATGTCATATGGTACACCCCTTGGTAGCACCCGGTTATAGAGCGATTAATAACTCGCATTCCCGAAGTGATTAGGAATTCATTTATCGTCAAGATTCATCAAGCTTTTCAATTGGTTAAGTGGGTTTTCCCATTTAATGAATCTATATAGTGGTTCTCCAAGGAGCATGGAGTCAAAATTTTTGGTTGTGTAGTGGGCAGCAAACTGTTTTTTGACCATATCTCTTAACTCGTGCATGTTTTTCACATGACACCGAAGAGAGAAAATGTTTCAAATGATGTGTTTTATCTTTGATCTAAAGGGTTCGGGCTGATTCATAAACGATTTGTGATTTATGACCAAAACAGTGTCCCTACCGCCTCTATGACGTGAAACAAAATGCGCTTTTTATGCACGTGATAAAAAACGCATCATGTGCATAACTCAGCGTTTTAAACATGATGAAATAATCATGGGGCAACTTCGTATGTACTTGGTTGATCCATACATGCACTCGTATGCAAAAAAACAATCACCGAGAGGGTGACTACGCAGAAAAACGACATAGAGAGAGAGAGAGAGAGAGAGAGAGAGAGAGAGAGAGAGAGAGAGAGAGAGAGAGAGAGAGAGAGAGAGAGAGAGAGAGATGATGGCTATGGATTTTAGAGCTTCTCACCGTGCTTTAGAATCGATTAGGGGCTGTTGAAAGGCTTCTTGCTTTGCCGCAAGAGAGCGGTGATGAGAGCTACGTAGAGGTATTCGCCACAAAAGCTTCCGGAGAGCCCGTACACCGTGGAACGAGAGAGAAGATAATAAGCAAGTAGAGATAGAATATCCTTCTTCTTCTTCTTCTTCTTCTTCGCAAGAGAGAAGAGCTTATGGAGATGGTGATGGAGAGCTTACACCACTCCGTATAATAGATACATATAGTCTTGCGGTAGTAGATGCAACAGACAACATTGAAAACTGAGCACTAACCGGCAAAGCTACGTAGAGGTATTCGCCACAAAAGCTTCCAGAGAGCCCGTACACCGTGGAACGAGAGAGAAGATAATAAGCAAGTAGAGATAGAATATCCTTCTTCTTCTTCTTCTTCTTCTTCTTCTTCGCAAGAGAGAAGAGCTTATGGAGATGGTGATGGAGAGCTTACACCACTCCGTATAATAGATACATATAGTCTTGCGGTAGTAGATGCAACAGACAACATTGAAAACTGAGCACTAACCGGCAAGTTATAGGCAAGTACATCAGGCTGGAGTGTGCCCCAAGCTGAGAGATGGTGCTACCTTCTTGCCTGGAATAGCCCCTAGCTTTTGGGGAAAAGCTCCAGTCTTTCCTAAAAACAAGCCTTTGCTTTTGGTGGTCAACTCTTCCACTTACCATTCAATTTTTACAGCAAAATTGACCATCCGACCAGTATCTGGCCAACTACTGGAAACCATAGCTAAACTATGCTGCACCGTAATGTCCCGATATAATTTTGACTTTTTTGTACTGCCCCAATGTATTTATGATATCGTTTTTTATAAAAATATTTCCCGTAAAAATCTTGTCTGGTCCCGTTTTTGCTCCGAGTGATCATTTTTAAATCCGACGGATACTAATATTAATATTTTTACATTTAGGTCATCATAAAAAGCATACTAATATTAATATTTTTACATTTAGGTCATCATAAAAAGCATATTGCTTTCAAAAACGCCGAAAAGAACAAAAAATTAAAAATAGCGTAAAAAGCACTTTTTTTTTCTCTAAAATTGAACCACGGGTTCCTGTCGTCCACCACTGGAATAAGAAAGCGGACCCGCTTTTCACTAAAAAGCACTAGACATCATAAAAAGCTATAAATAGCGTGAAAAGCACTCAAAAAAATAGATTTTTTACGAAACTAAACCATAGCTTCCCTAGAACACGTAGATCAAGGATCCGACCTTGCTTTTTGCAAAAAAGCACCTAAAAGCATGAAAAATATAAAAATAGTGGAATTTTTCAAAATTGAATCAAAGGTCCGTCTAACCTACTGAACATGGAAACGACTTTGCTTTTTACTTTAGAACCTTCCAATACTGTCCATCAAGCATCTTAAGTCAAAATCTGGCAAAATAAATATTGAAAGCCGTTTTTCTTAATTTTAAAAGAGACCCAAAAATTGGGGATCTCACAGAGATTCTAGATTTTGGTTTAGTAAGCCTTCTAGAGTGTTGTATGCATGGAATGGTCTCAGCCTAACAAACCCTCCGTGCGCTTATCGTGTCATATGTGTCCTCGATTGACATTATGTTGATCTAGGTTGTGTTGCATGCACTTTATAGGTATTGTGATTCGCTCCTGCAACATTGGCACCATTGCAAGGGACACAAGGACTTGAGTAGGTGTTCCTACTAACTCTCGTGTGATGGCTGCTTGCTTTAGTTTCGGCTAAAGAAAGCATTTTTCTTAAGTGGATTCGGAAGAGGTTATCTTGAGATTAAGTGGATAGCCAGGAAGCGTGTGTCTTACCAAGGGTCTACGGCTAGTAGAGTTAGTTAAGATTTGTAGTACTAGTTATAGATTAGAGTAGTTGTTGGTGGTTGAGTGATTTGTGAGGTAATAAAAGTGTTTGCTAGTCCGTGTGTGGCATTGAAGCGTTTTTCTACTCATAAATATAGAACCCCATATGATGTGTAGGAGTAGCTTTAGGTAAGTGATCTCATTCTGATCTAGAGCTATTCGTCATTGAATTATTTGCTAAAGTGCTTGTTTGTGTTTAAAATCACGGAAAAAATCTTCTTTTGGAAAAAAAAAGCAATAAACAGCTTTTTGGTGATATTTTTGCATGACTGATTGATGCTGAGCATATAAGAGGGCATGTGCAAGGGTTCTGTAAAGAAAAACTAAAATTTTGTAAACTTGGATATCATATGCGTATGATGTCTCAAGGGGTATGTAGAGATTCAATTTGAATGATTTGACTGCACCAGAGTGTTCAAAAGGGGGGTTTTAACCAAAGTATACATTGAGACTAGAGTTTTGACCAACTTTTGACACCCAAAAGGAAACAGACGGAGTGTCGAGAACAAAAAAAAGAAAAACTGGTAATTCTGAGCACATTTTTTCATGAAAATTGGTAGAAGTACCTGAAAACCACCAGAAGGTCATAGCAAGAGTCACAACAAAGACATGAAAAATGTAGAGTGTTATCACTACCATAGAAAGGGACATTTGAAGAAATATTTCCGCACATTACAACGTGAAAAGGAAAAGGAAAAATCAAAGTTTGACAAACCTAAAAGAAATTAAAAATTAAATAACTTAATGTAGTTGAGTGTCCAGCCATTGAGACAATTTTTGACGTGCCAATGATGTGTTGATTTTCACATTAGATTTGAGTTCTGATACATTGTTAGCTCTTGACAAGTGTTCTGCACAAAATTGGATTGTGGACTCGGCTACTAGATTTCACGTGAGTCCCCACAAGGAGTGGTTTTCTACGTACACTACCACGCATAGCATATTGAAGCTAAGAAACTCTTATGACCTTGATCTATGCACTATGGGCACCATCAAGTTTTCTATGCATAATGGCACTGAGTTTATGTTGCAAAATGTCATACATGTACCCAAATTGACAAAGAGTTTGGACAACTGGATGAATTGAGCTTCACTACCATATTTGATCATGGTTCATGGATTCAAGAAGGGAAATTTGTTCATGTGCTTAAAGGCCAAAAATTTGGCTCATTGTATTCACTTTATGTCTCTTTCATGAAAGAGAATTCCATTTGTGTAGTGGAGTTGCCGTCTACATAGTTGTGGCATAGCCGGCTAGGTCATTTGAGTTAGAAAGGAATGAAAGTCTTGCAGCATTTTGGTTATATCCTTGTGTTAGACTACCCTAACTTCTCTTTATGTGAGCATTGCATCTATTGAAAACAAACTAGGTTGACATCAACACCTTTAGACAAGGAGTTAGGAAGTCCTTTAGACCTCATTCATAGCGACTTGTGCGGACCTATGCCAATCAAGTCTCTAGGGGAGCATTATATTTTGTGACATTCATAGATGACTCTACTAGGAAGGTGTGGGTTTATCACTTGAGCAAAAGAGCGATTTCTTTAGCATCTTTCAAAAGTTCCGAGCCTTGGTAAATAACCAATCGGGTAGAAAGCTTAAAGCTTTTCAAATTTACAATGGAGGAGAGTTTATCTCCTCCAAGTTCAATGAATTTTGCAGTAAACAAGGCAATAGAAGACAATTTACCACACCTTACACACCCGTCTAAAGGGTGTGGCTGAGAGGATGAATAGAACCCTTTAGGAGTGGGTCACTTCTATGTTGTCTATGGCCAACTTACCTCAAGAATTTGGGGAGAAACAATTGGTCACCTAGTACACTATTGAAGTACAAGGTTATGCAAGAGATTTGGATAGAAAAACATCCCAATTATGATAGATTATGTGTATTTGGGTGTGAGGCATTCTCACATGTGCCAAAAGAGCTTAGACAAAAGCTAGACCCCAAATCACACACGTGTATCTTCATTGAATATGGTGTGTATGGAGAGATGGGATATCGTCTCTAGCACTCAAAACCTAAGAAGGTTACGTGCAAAGTTTATATCTAGTGATGTTGTAATGATCTCCAAAGTGATTGGATCTTGTTTTTTTTTAATGTTGTATAGTCATTGGATGTATACTAGCTCAACCAGGAGACGGGAGAATTATTTTTCCTATTTCTTATGCTAGCCGACATTTGAACATGGAAAAAAAGAATCATACCACCACCGGAAGGTAAGGATTAGGAACGATTTATGCCGTAAAAAAGTATAGACATTACCTATTAGCAAACAGATTTGTATTCCTTGTGGATAACCAAGCCTTATTGTACCTGGTCAACAAGCCATGCGCAACACAGTGAGATGGTTCATCATTCTTCTGGAATTTTGATTTCACTGTAGTTGTAAAAAAGGGCACTACTCATCAAAGAGCAGATCATTTGTCAAAGATTGTTTCAAGAGAACCACCTAAAGGAGTACGATGATCTACCAAATGTATATCTGTTCTTCGTTGAAATGATACCTTGATGGTCAAAAAATATGGTATCATTGACGACCATAGCTCAAGTGGATTTGCAAATACCACTTCCTATTACAATTGGATTAATTGAGCAATCGGGTATGTATCAATTACTAGGTGAAAGATTATATAAAAGAAATTGGGATGGAATATTGATTTTATGCATTAATTGTGGGGAGAAAACCCAATACGTAAGTCAAGCACATATTACGGTAGTAGGGCTTCACTTTGCGGAAGACCAAACTATGCAACGGATCTTGAGACTTTGAGTATTTTGGCTAGCTATGAGACAGATGTTCATTCTTTGATTGTCCTCAATGTCAAAAATAAACACCCATACCTCATGTAACATTGTTCCAAATGTCACCTATTACTAAGTGGAGTAAATATCTAGTTACTTACTTATCGAGCCGAACATTTCCTGAGGATATGAGTAAACACCACCAAAGAGCAATTGAAACGGAAGCAAGAGACTATGCTCTTATCGGAAACCAATTGTATCAAAGAGGTAAGGTTCAACATTTGTGTCTTTGTGCAAATGAAGATGAATATATTCCCATTATAGAACAAGCACATGCTGGATTAGCTGGAGGTCACTTTTTCTAGTGAGACCACTACAAGAGCAATCTTAATGGAAAGCATATGGTGGCCAACACTCTTTGCAGATGCCAAGGAATATGTCTGGAGGTGTGATGCTTGTGAAGGAGAAAAAATGCCAACCTGTGTAGATAGCATGCCCTTAAGACCAATGATGGGAGCTAGAGCTTTTGCAAAATGGGGTATAGATATTGTTGGGCCAATACAACCACCTGCTTATAGAACCCAAGATTAATATATCATTGTAGCTACAGACTATTTGACCAAGTGGGCCGAGGCTAAAGCAACTGAAAAAGAATGATGCCAGAGCCACTACCGCATTCTCATATGAGTATGTGTTCACAAGATATGGACTTCCAATAGAAATTGTTAGTGATAGAGGAGCTCATTTCCTCAATGAGGTAATTGAGTATGTGCTTAACAAATTGATGGTCGTCCATGACAAATCGGCTTCCTATGACCCACAAGCAAATGGATAAGCTGAGCATACAAGTAAAATTCTTAGCTCGGTAATGACTAAAGTGGTTAGTTCAGATATTTACCCTTTAAGCCTAAGGGTAAATGGAAACAACAAACTTAGGGTATATTAAATAACGAGAAGTTTTGCACATTTAATAAACCGTTTTCTGTATTCATACGCAGGTGAAGTAAACCTTTCTTTTTATAATCACAAGTTGAAGAATGTCATGTAAGCACTCACTTTATACAATTAGTGCATAAAATAATAATTTTTAATTTTTTTTTTTGCGAGTTTAAAACAACAAATTGTGTTGCATTTTCAAAAATGTGCACCATAAAAGTGTCACTTTCTTGTTCATAAAATACTAGCTATAGAATTGGACTTAAGTTTTTGCAAACACCAATAAATTATGTATGATCACGTGGTATGGTTTATAAAAAATCAATTTCTTCAAGAATTTATAAGTAATTTATAGGATTCTTGAGAAAATAGCTTTAATTTTTGATCAAATTTTTATGTTAAGACTTCTTTGCAATCTCTTCAAATTTCATGTATTTCGACATTAGGAAGATTAATCAAATTTATTCACCTCATAACCTTACTAGATTATGAGCAAGGCATGCAAAATACGCAAAATATGTTTCCAGATTCAAGATAAACTTGGTAGAAGCCTTAGCAGTAGGAATTGAAACAGGAAATCATAGATCTACACATGGGCATTGTGTGTGATTGAAGCTAGTAGTACCTCTATGAAGCTTGGTTGGCAAAGCTTGGGAGCTCAAAAAATGAAGGGGTAGCATTGGAAATATGCCAAGGCTAGTAGCATTGCTGGGTCATCATCATTTGTAGGCACACAAGTCAAAGGACCTTGAAGGGAGAACGGAATCAACTCAATCTGGCAACCCAAGCTTTTGTAGCACATTCAACAGCTCTAGAAATCAACACAAGGACAAAACACCTTGTAGTAGTGCCGAGTTTCATAAAAACACAAGGACAACAAGATCTTTGTTGTAGTGCAACACAAAGAGTGTGTGGAAGCAGACCAAGCCTTGGAAGGTGTGTGGAATACACACACACACACACACACACACACACACACACACACACACACACACACACACACACAAGAATATAGCAAGGG
The DNA here is from genome assembly GCF_014529385.1 of Adiantum capillus-veneris. Lineage (NCBI taxonomy): Eukaryota > Viridiplantae > Streptophyta > Polypodiopsida > Polypodiales > Pteridaceae > Adiantum > Adiantum capillus-veneris. The sequence continues at coordinate 78,361,704 of NC_140958.1, forward strand.
AGGGTGTGCTCTCTCTTGTCGCTAAAGTAAGAAGAAGACAAGGGTGTGTGTGCTTTCAATGCACACACTCACACGACCACATACACACAAACATAGGCTCTCAGCTTCGGATTGTGTGTACTACATACACATACACATGGATCCTTCTTTGTTTTTGGATCTAGCTCCCGACATCGGTTAGGAACCTTCTGTATGTGCATTGACTACAAGGCTTTAAACAAGATTAAGAATAGGTCCTATTCCCAAAGAGATAATCTAGTAGACAAACTAAAACTGGTAAACATTTTCAATAATGTTGATCTTAAATCAGGGTATCATCAAGTCAAAATGCTTGAAGAAGATGTTTCAAAACTATATTCATGATACAAACATGGCATTACAAATTTCTTGTCATGCCGTTTGGCTTGAAAAATGTATTAGCTACTTTTACGTACGATGAACAGGATCTTTATTGACCATCAATTTTTTTTTAATTTTTTAAATGGTACTCTAGTGTTTAATAAATGTGAAGAAGAACATAAAGAACATTTAACACGTGTATTTGATTTGCTTACACAAAACCACTTGTATGTAAATCCTGAGAAAGTTCACTATTTCAATCCAAAATTGAATATTTGAGACACATTGTATAGGGAAAGGGAATTCATGTTGAATCAAAGAAAATTCAAGCTATCCAATCATGGCATATATCCACAAAACTGCACGAGTTATGTTATTTCATTGGTCTTTGTGGGTATTACAGGAAGTTGGTTTGTAATTTTGATTATAAATCTCATTATTTGACTCTCTTGTTAAAGAAAATACTCCTTATGCATGGACTTGTTTACAAGAAATCTTATTTGCTATACTCAAGAATGCTTTAGCTAATGTATTTGTGTTATAATTGCATGATTTTGATAGACCATTTTCTATTGTAATCACTAACACTAGTGGAAAAGGTAATGGTGTGGCTCTTATGCAAGATAACCATCTACTCGCATTTGAGAGCCGTAAATTTAAACCTTTCCAATCAAAATTCAATACATGTGACCAAAAAATGACAAAAAACTAACTATTGTAGTGCATGCTTTAAAAATTTAGAAGAATTATTTAATGGGTATTAATTTGATAATCAATACGGATCAACAAAGTATTAACTATTTACTATCTCAACCTTTAATACACGATAGACATATTAAGTGGTCTACCTTCATTCAAAGTTTTCATCCTAACATTTACTACCAACTTGGTAAAGAAAACATTGTAGGTGATGTTTTGAGTTGAAGACCCTCTTTTGATAATCTATCAACCTAATTTATTTGACTCTATGCATGATACTTATGCACAAGATGACGATTTCAAAACAACATGGTTGTATATGCTTGACAATTTTATGCACCCATTTGTGGAATACACTATACAATAACATTTTATTTATTTTAAACAAAATATTATGCGTCGCAAAACCTTTTCACCCTTTACTCATTGAAGAGTTGCATAAAACCACCCTATGTCGGCCATAGAGGATTTGCTGTTGCTACATTTCAAAACTTTATGTTGTGGTTTTTATTGACCTATTAGAAAAAGTGATGTTAAGAAATATATTCCATCTTGTCTGATTTTCCAAAAGTTTAAATCAACAACATGTAAGAAATTGGATTTTTTACAGCCTCTCCACATTCTTGAAAAACCTTGGGACACATTTCTATGAATTTTGTTATTTGTTTTTCACTCACTATTCACAAGCATGATATGATATGGACTTCTATTGATCATTATTTTAAACAGACATACTTCATTCCTTGCAACAAAACTCTCACATCACATTAAGAAACACTTCTCTTTCTTGAAGCAATGCTTTGCCAAAGGTAATAATATCTGATCGAGATTGTTAATTTTGTAGTGCTTAAGTTGGACTACAAGTTTTTAAAATCTTGGTACTACACTTTATATTACTTCTATTTTCTACCCCCAATCTAATGGTCAGACTAAAGTAACTAATTGTATCATCATTGCTTTATTAAAAGCTTATGTTTGTTCTCAATCAAAGAAATAGGATGATTAGTTGAATATTTTACAGTTTCTCTATGACAATACCACTTACTCTACTACATGTAAATCTCCATTTGAAATTGTATGTGGTCATTCTCTTCCTACTCTTGCTTCACTTCTTTCTAGTTTTGTGTACGCTCTTGATAGTTTTACTACAAAGTTTCATGACATTTATGAAAGTGTTCATTTTGCTATCAAGAATTCACACAAACTTTACACTAAGCATGCTTATAAACATTGCAAGGCACATGAGTTTAAGGAAGGCGATCACGTTACCCTTTGAATTGAAAAGAGACATATTAGGAGTGTTGACACCAATGTTTTTGTAAAGCTCGCTCCACCTTTATGGTCCTTTCAAGAATTTTTTTCTTATTAATAATGTTTCATTCATTTAGATTTACACTTGGACTGGCACATTCACAATGCTTTACATTAGTCTTTTTCAACCCTTCCAAGGACCCCTACTTATATATCACATTTATGGGAATCCATCTTTACTTGTATATCAAGAAGAGAAACTCATTCCTAGACAAAGTAGTTGATCATGACTCATGAGACCACCAGTAAACGCACTAGCATGGTTTACGGATTTTTTTGCACTTTGGAGCCTACTGAGGTGTTCCCCCACTTGAGCTGAGCCTATGGTTCATGTTTGGTATGATTTGGATGTCTGGTGTGACCGGTGTATTCGTCTTTGTTTGCCAAAACTCATAGATTTCCCTATGTTTCCATGCTTCCTACAACCCTTGTGGTTGACAAAGTGATAATAAAAATTCTTCTTGGTATAGTTAGGAACTTACCCCTTATGGAAGGATCGAGCAAGAGCCGACAAATAGTGCATATGAGCGTGTAGAAGGTCGCCAAAATCCACTAGCTAGAGCTCTCTCTCAAAGGACTAGAATGGAAATGAGAGAAAAAATGGCCCTAAAGACTATACATACCTGGAATTTCCTGACACCCCCCATCCTATATCTACCCATTGAGTCTAGTATGGTTCACAATGTACTCTTAGATTGATTTTTTTTGAAAATCGACATCCAAGGACCTTTTTGTCGCAATTTGTCCAGATGGTTAGTTGGAGTCGGAGTGGCCGCCGAGATTTTTGGTCGGAATTGCCCCAAAAGTTTAATAGCCTTTCCATTGAGCTTTGGGAGTTTGCGTTTGAAGTTGGAACCCCCTTCTGAAAATCGTACTTTTTTTTGTGTGGCTTTTATCGCCTTTTATAAACAAAAAATGAAGAAAATTAACCAAACCACTCTTAAAAATTCCATTCTCAAAAATACTAAAACATTTATATTGTCACTTTTTTGTGAATTGCTCCATTTTGATCATATTTTTGGTGTGAAAACACACAACACTAATAAAAATTGCATTATTTTTGGTACATTTTGCCACATTTTGTGGATTGCTCCGGCATGAAAACACACAACACAAGTAAAAATTGCATTATTTTTGGCTTTTTGGCAGATATGTACAATATATACACACACCTAGGGGTTATCATATTGCGTTCCCCCAATCTCCTCGTATTAGGGCATCTCATCCGATGTTGCATAGAAATTTGCATATCTTTGACTTTTAAGGTCCACCCACTTAAAGAAGATGTCAAATGGATACTTGAAATTTTTTCAAGACTTTCTAAATCTTCTTCACACTTTCCATCATTCACTGTCCAGTTGGTGCTCTATTGAGCAATTGAGGAAGGGATGTTACGATATTAGACACCCTCCTATTGTAAGCGGTTAGCATTACAATTGGGATACATGCCGTGTGATGATTAATTAATGTGTTGTCTTTATTTTTCCCTAATAGTGAGTTGATGCTATGTAGATTAAAACTCTGGGAACTAAGGAGAAGTCGTTGATTATATAATCAATAATACTTATCGGCCATTTATTTCTACATAGTGCTGTAGTTACTTTTTGAATAAGCCCATATGGCTTCATTTTACAAATTTAGTGAGAGCCTATCCTATGAAGGGTCATGCAATAAGTGATAGGTACTACTCATGAACTCAAGTGTAAGGAGGGGCCTCTCATTTTTTGTCACCAGATTAATCAATAGACAAATTAAATACCCAACTCCACAAGAGGTGCTGTGGATTTTGGGAGCTACAACTTTAGGCCACTCTCTTACAAAATTCCCTCTCTCTTCTCTTATCTTATGCTTTGTGTAGTGATTGTGTCAACATCTTTCTCTCTTACAAGCGATCACCATCAGATCTATTCTTGTGTGTGTGTGGTCTTTCTTTATCTACCTGTGTTTGTACTTGGTTAAGAAAGAGATGGTGAGAGGTTTGACGGGTGTGTGTGAGGAAGGTGAAACCTCATAGTTCCACCCCAAACCCTATCTCTCTTCTTCTGCAGTGCACATGTATCAAGCACGTGGTACTACAACCAACTCCTTATATAGACTAGTCCTACCCTCCTATATAGGGACCCTTGCTATATATGATTATCTTTGAATAAGGTGGCTACTACCCTTATGCTTTATACCCAAATACTCCTGACCTCTATGCTCTTAGGCACATGATGTGTATCCTAACATTGAAGGTCTCTTCTCAATGAATGAGGCGCATTGAAGGGGATGAGAGTTTTGTGATTTGAGCTTTGTATTGTAAAACTCTGTGAAAATTTTCATGAAGCAATATCTATTTAGTAGGTTTAGTGGAACGTGATTAAGCACTAGCACTCTCTCTCTCTCTCTCTCTCTCTCTCTCTCTCTCTCTCTCTCTCTCTCTCTCACGCACGCGCACACACACACACACACACACACACACACACACACACACACACACACACACACACACACACACACACACACACACACACACACACACACACACACACATGTCACTTATACCCTAAGACTGCTAGATTGCTAAAATTCGTTTTATGGGATACTAATTTTTTGTTCAACTTTTTATGGGCTTGTTTGTCTACTACACTATCCTTTTGAAAAAATTTACACACACACACACACACACACACACGCACACACACGCACGCGCGTGCACGCACACACACACACACACACACACACACACACACACACACACACACACACACACACACACACACACACACACACACACACACACACACACACACACACACACATAGAGATCACCAATACTCGAGGATTGCTATCCTACAAAAAAGCTTCTTTTCTAGTGTTGTTGGTTGGTGCTCTTGTGTAGATTGTCTATTTATCCTTTTCTTTTATATCTCTTATGGCCTAATGCTCTCAAAAGCCTACGATTTTGGTTGCTTTCAAAAGCCTATGATTTTGGTTGGGGTAATAATAATGTTGTGCTGCTTGGTAGGACTCACCCCTTGGTAACAAAGTTGGTGCATGTATGGCTTTATGGTGGCATATCCATGTCTGGGTATGCATTAAACAACTTTTCTCCTCCCATCGTTGATTTTTTTAACGCTTCAATTGAAACTCCTCCCTGCCTCTCTCTCTCTCTCTCTCTCTCTCTCTCTCTCTCTCTCTCTCTCTCTCTCTCTCTCTCTCTCTCAGCCTTTATTTTTGGTTTTTCCTATAAAAACTATGAAAGAGCTCTGAGAGAGAGAGGGTTGCCATGTGCATGGTTGGTTTGAATCTTGCATCGTGGAACTAGTAGAACAACTTGCTGCCTCTCAGGTTGTGCGTAACCACCTATCATTATTTAGTTGGATAAAATATTGAGCATAAACTTGGTTTATCTTTTAATTTAAAAAAAAGGGGGACTAAAGGTTGTCTTGAGTGTATTGTTCGGCTAAAGGTGCCTGGATTTAATGAATTTTTATGGAGGATATCCTCTAATGTGCAATGATACTGTTGTTCTCTACTTTGATTCAATTACACTGCTCTCAATGAATTTTCCCTGTTGCCTATATTGATTCCTGTTGAAATTGATTATACAATCGTAATTGATCATTTTAAAAATATCCCTTATGTCTGTGTAGGATTATTTTGCATTTATTGCTTGAAAACACATAATTTTTGTTGATACTCATTTAGTTTGTTCTAAATGGGTTTTGCCTAAGCAGTTAACATTTTTGCCAATATTAATTAGATTGATATGTATAAACTCCACATGGATGTACCCTTTGCTTGAAGATTTAAATCTACAGCATGTAATACATACTTGTTGGGTTTGCAAGCCCGGTTCGGTCGTCCATACCCATGGTGGGCACAGTCCCTTATAGCATGCAGGAAAGAGTCATGTCCAAGTTTAGTGTTGCATGGCAAATTTGTGGTCATATATTATGTAATAGAATTTACTCAAATTAATGTGATTTTCTTGTTCTACTGTGAAAAGCTCTCTCTCTCTCTCTCTCTCTCTCTCTCTCTCTCGTTTTGCAGCCTCTCGCCATGGATCTTGCATGCCACCATCCTCCCAAAGACTAGCATATGGTATCAGAGCTTTGCCTTCATCAACCTCGGCTTGGTTCAACAATGCAAGAGCAGCCGCTTATGCAGAGAGAAGGGAGGAAATTGACCTGCATGCTTTTTCCCATAATCGGCATCGGTGGATTCGCCTTGGCCTACGTAGCAACCTTCGACACTAGAACAACCTTCAATTTTGCTTCTGCTGGCCACTCTGAGAAAAAACGCCATCGTCGGCGCTGTCTGCAACAGAACACGCCATTTTGTTTTCTATTTCACACTGCCTTTTAAATTGGCCACTTATTTGGATTTGATCAAGACCCTATTCACACTCTTGATGCTCGATGCTCGGTACTCATATTAGATAAACAAGGTACAGACGGTGGTAGGCAAGCTACCTGCATATCAAAACACTACTATTGGAGATCTTGTTGACAACCGAGAACTTAAACAAAGTTTTTCAAAACGGCCAACAGTGACAGGTCTTCAAGGTTTTTGGTCAAAATCGCAACAGTTCCAAACGAGCAACCGCAAGATTCCACTATGGCGTCAAAGTTCGACAAGTTCAACGGTTTTGATTTTCATACTTGGCAAATCAAAGGCGAAGGTTATCTTATGCAGAAAAACCTATGGAATGTGGTCAAGCCTCTTGCAACCAACGAAGCAGGCACTACAACTGCAATAACTCGAGCCCTCTCTACCAAGCAATAGAGGAAAGATGAACAAGCTTTTGGTATCATTCTAACTTCCTTAGAAGACGACTTTATTCATTATTTGGATGATGTTGATTCTTCACGTGTTGCCTAGATAGAGTTGGGGAAGCTTTTAAGTGCCAAATCTAAGTATTCAAAAATGAGTTTAAAAATGGAATTATATTCTCTTCGCATGCGTGAAGATGAAAACATTGCAGCTTTAGCTAATAGACTAAAGAGTATTAAAACTCAACTTGTTTATGTCAAAGCTCATGTCCCAGATGAAGACCTTATAGCCATTTTTCTGAATTACCATCAGAATTTTGTCAAATTGTAACTATTTTAAAGGAGAAGGATCTTTTGCCTTCTTTGGATGGTATTGTTAACTCATTGCAGGAAGAAGAAAAACGAGTACCACAAATTAGCTCTTTCGTACCGACTGCATATGTGGCTTGTGGTTGCACTACAACTGCAAATTCAACCAAGCCTACTACCAGCACTAGACCTTGTGCGATATGTGGACGCAACAATCATCAAACCAAGGATTGTTTCAGCAAAAATCCTTGCACCCATTATGGAAAGACTAATCATCCTTTGGAAAAATGATTTAAGAAGAATAAGACATATCAATATGGTTGAAGGTGATGAAAATGGTGCAACACCAATTCTTTTCGTAGAAAGTGATGTCCTATAGTTTCTTCTTCTAGTTTTTCTTTATGTTTCCTTTATGTCAGTTATTTCTCAATAATTGTATGGGTTATAGACAATGCCACATAAAAAGTGGTAAGCCACCCCTTTGTTGTTTGGTCGGGTTCTGGTATGTCTCACACTGATGGTTGTTCGAGGGAAGTACACACACACACACACACACACCTATGCTATAGTCAAGGGGGGGGGGGGGGGGGGGGGGGGGGGGGGGGAGGGGGCTTCTACTCATGGTTTCAGGTGAATGAAATCTGCCATGGTCTGTCTGTCTCGAGTCCATTGTCAGTGGTTTGGGCTTGAGGGGGGAGGTTGTTGGGTTTGCAAGTTTGGTTCGGTCGTCCATACCCATGGTGGGCACAGTCCCTTATAGCATGCAGGTAAGAGTCAGTCCAAGTTTAGTGTTGCATGGCAAATTTATGGTCATATATTATGTAATAGACTTTACTCAAATTAATACACTAAGAGAGAATAGCGTGTGATTTTCTTCTTTTGCTGTGAAAAGATCTCTCTCTCTCTCTCTCTCTCTCTCTCTCTCTCTCTCTCTCTCTCTCTCTCTCTCTTTTTGTTTTGTAGCCTCTCGCCATGGATCTTGCACTCCACCATCCTCCCTAAGACTAGAAATACTTATTGAGGTATAATAATACCTTTAACTTTATTGATGTGCTACTAGTTTATTTGCTTGAATGGTTTAATGAAGAAAAAAATAATGACCTCTTGTGGAAATTATTTTTGACCAAAATGACTGGTATGGATCATAATTCATTGGCTGCTTGACCTACACACCTACCTCTCCTAGCCATGAATGATACATATTACTTTGTAGTGGATATTCAAAGGTGGATATAGACCTAATTTTTAATACTTTACCGATGGTCCAAAAAATTACTCATGCAGTTATGGTTAATAAAGCTCAAGTACTTTGACTTTCCAAGCGATTGTATGTAGAGTATTGAAATATTTCTAAAGCTTGACAAAAAACATTTGATGTAAATTATGTGGTCTCGGATGATACAACTTAATACTGTATGATTTGTAAAGCTGCTTTACTTAGATGTTTTTAGCATTCTTGAAATATTTTATCGTCATTGGTCTTCAGTTTTCACTACTTCTTTGGCATTGGTGGAGATATTAGCTGTCTTCAACATAATCGTATGGTTGTTAAAGAGGATTCTTGGCCCTCCCTCTTTGCTCACTAAGATCATTGACTTAATGATCTTCTCTTGGGAGGAAAGGCCTACAAGAGCCACAAGCTAATCATTGCAACTCAAGTTGTTAGATTTGGTTACTTCAAACGGATTTGGAAGACCAGGAACAATCGGGTATTAAGTAACTCCATGGAAACATTTAGTTTCATGGAGATAATACAAGAAAGAAGAGGGTGATCTTAGCCCTTGGGGGATGGAAGAACTCAGATGAGTGAAACAAATTAATTGGCAGCATAGATACCGGTCCACAAGGATAAGGACGTGGCATTCTTGGGGTGGCTCCTCTGTTAGCTGATGTTTGGTCTATTGGAGATGTAATGGCTCGGCATGAGCCTGACACGAATTTGTAATTTTTGGGCTTGTCAATATAATCCACGCACCATTGTGAGTTTTGCCCCCCCCAAGATCATGGACTTAATAACAAAAAGGAGCTTGCCTACTCAAAAAAATAAAAAGATCATGGACTTAATAACAAAAAGGAGCTTGCTTGTTCGGTCTATTCTCAATTCATTAGATAGACTCTTCATGAGATTCCTTCAACCAAATTTGAAAAAAGAAAAATCTCATTTCCTTTGCCTCGTCGTTGTCGCCCCCTTCGTCCGCTACACTGCAGCTTCTCTGTAGCTCTCACGTCCACTCTGCACCTCCCTCGACCCTCAACACTCACTTGCTACTGATTGCCATTGCAAATCCTCTTTGTTGGATAGATACGCCGCGACGGACGTCAGCACAGTGAGAACTCACCTAACAAGATTTGTCAGCTAAGGACGAAGCTCGACCTGTAGGTGCGTGGAAGCAAGCATAGGGTGTCATCCTACACTCGACCGACTCCTAATTAATTCCTACAGAGGTCTCTACTCAATGTCTAAGCTACAACCTTCAGGAGTGCATAAGAGGAAACTTCCTACAACGCTTTCTAGAGTGGAGTACCCATCAAACAATCTCAAAACACCGCAGAACTTGAAGGAGACCCTACTAACACCAATAGGTCGCTCTCCCTAAGGTCTAAGAACCAAAATCCAAACCCAAAACACCCGCTACAAAATCATGTAGGATGTCTGGCCGAAATTTGTAGGTCTTCGTTTCCAAAATCTAAAGTGCCTAATGTGTATCTCTACTCAATGAAAACACATGGATATGCTGCAATGCAAAATCAGACAACGTATGCTCACCAAATCACCAGATGAAGCTCGTAGATGAAGCTCGCAAAACCGGACCGTACACACGAAATGTAGGTATTGGTGAGTAGCTCTCGTCGGGGGCAACACACTGCACTTCTTCGCACTCGATTCCAACCACCGGTACGCACGTAGCGTCAAGACGAAGCTCTCACTCTCTCTCGTACACAATATGCTCACTCACAGACTTCCAACTTTTTCAAAATGACAAAAGGGTTTCTCATTAAGGTCAAAAAGTGGTATAAATACCTTACAATTCTCAAACCCTAATGTTCCAATTTAACCATCTACTCAATCTAAATGTCAAAACTAGGATACAATATGGAAACTTCTATAAGCCCCAATATTTACAAGGTGAAATGTCGGGTTTTCTCAATAAATGAATAATTACAAAAAAGAATAATCTGCTGAGTAGTCCTTTTTCGTAGGGTGTGTCCAGCTTCTAGCACTCCCCCCCTCCTTGCTCATGTCGTCCCCGACATGGCTGTGGAGCTGTTTCTTCATCTTAGGCTTTCACTCATCTTGAGCAGCGACTCGTATCTTGCATGTTGAGCCAGTAGTGTTGGGCCAAATATGTCAGTGTTGATTGTGAAGAAGCCGGTGTAGAAAGCTTCTTCAAAGACCTGGAGGTGATAGGATGGCAAAAACATGATCCTTTGATACAATTAATGTATCACCTCCTTGGAAGGCTGACCAGACAGATCGTATGCACATCTGTATGTATCTTGAAAGAAGAAGATACTATCTGTCGCCTGGCCCGGTTTGAACGTCTCGAAGACTGCCAAAAGGGTTTTGCAAATCTTTCTCATCATAATGCAAGATAGGTCAGGCGAGCCAGTGAACAATTTGATGGCGCCCGTTAGGGTTTTCACCATGTATTGAACACTTATTCTCTCGCCTGCCTTCAAGCCTAGCAGCTTTGGATAGTTTAGCCAAGTAGGTTGGCTTCTTTGCAGTAGCTCATGGGCCTTCCACGTCCGTATTCTTGGTAGAGGGCAGAAACTTAGGTTATCTCTGATGATTTTTGGTGCCTCTACCAGATGGATTAGGTATTGTGGATACTTTGTCAGCCATGCCTTTCTCCACCTGGGTTGAGAGTCAACTATCAACTTTACCCCTTCAGGCTTGGAGATGTCTGCTATGTATAGCGGCACTGTTGGCTCCTCTCTGATTCTTTTGTTGATTGTGGCAGCCTCGTACTTTAGCAAAGGATATGGGAGAGAGGGCTGTAGCCATTCACGCCGAAGGTTTCTGGCGTTTATCTTCTGAATAGTCATGGATTTAAAGACCCTCTGCTCCCATTCCAAGGCTTCTTTTGCCGTGTCTCTGATTTCTGATTCTATGGCCTTTCACAGCTTCTCTTCTTCTTCTTGTGTCAGATCTTGTGGCTCTTGAGAGGGTCCTACAAGGATTTCCTCTTGCATGGGTGTGTCCACAGGATCTGCCACATTCTCTAAATCTATTCCTTCCATGGCTGTTGGCCCTTTGCTTAACTGCTCTTCTGCCTGCTGGCCTCTCAGCTCTTCTAATTGCTTTTGGAATGTCTACTTTTCCACTTCAGCTTGCTCTCCCATATTCACAAGGAGGTCGTTCAAATCGGCATTGATCTTCTCCGCCTCCTCGAGCTTTCTCTTGATGTTTTCCAGCTCATCTTGCATTGCCTTGTGCTCTTCTTCCATGCGGGTTTTCATGACCACTGACCCCTTGGCCATCATCAGCCTTTGCTTCTTCTCTAAGGTCAACTCCTTCTGGAGCTCTTTCATTTGTTCTTCATAAATCTGACTCTCTGAAGTGGTGTGAGTCGAGCTAGTCGCTCTGACTTTGGCTGGAGATGCCCGTAGCCGTTGGATGGTTTGATCTTTAACTTTAATCTGGTCCTTGAGCTCAATGACCTCATCCTGGCTAGCCTCTTGCTCTATTTCTGCCTTCTCTTTGGCATTCCGCATGGCTTCCACTTCCTTGGACTCTTCAGCAAGTTGTAGGGTTAGGTTATCCATTTCCCTCTCTGCATCTGTCAATGACTTGCTGAGTTTTCTATATTCTTCTTCGGCTCCTTGCAATCTTTGAGCTGCTGCCTGATTTTCTCTTTCCATCTCCTAGCATCTTTGCAATGCCTTTGCCAGACTTGCTTGCAGATCTGCTTCTCTCTCTATATGCCTTTCGCTTTGTTTTTGTAAAGTGTCGACTTCAGACTTGATCTGCACTTCAGTGGCTTTGAGATTGGCCATTTCACTTTCTGTGGCCAATGATTGTGCCCTTAGCCCGGTTAGCTTGGTCATCACCACATCCCAATCATTGGTGGGTGGATGCAGGTCCACTGTATCAGTGGCCATCTCTTTTAGCTCCACTAACCGCAGGCTCTCTATCTTCTCTTTGGGCCTTGTGCTTGCCAAGTCAAATGCAATTGTGGCTGCCTCTTCTTTTGAATATCCAACAACTAGTAGATCTAGAAACGTGTTATACCTTGCTTCATTTGGCCCTGGCTGCTCACTTTTGGGCTTAGCTTCTTCTTTTTGCTCTTGATCTTGGCTCTGTTCTTGCCTTGATTCTTCTTGATCTTCAGATTTGTCTAGCTCCTCCTTCTGTTGAGTTTGTGGAGGGCTACGAGGAGGTGGTGATGGCGGTGGGCTGGACTCAGGGGTGGACGGTGGAGTTGCCGGCTTTTTCTTGAAATCCCTATCCGCCTTTGTCTTCCTCTCTCTCTCTCTCTCTCTCTCTCTCTCTCTCTCTCTCTCTCTCGGCCTTCCTGCTCTTCTAGCAGTTGCCGTCGGACTTCCTCCACTTCTGCTTCTGTAAATGGTACATGTGGGATATTTTCTGCTGTGGCATACATAATCTCAAAATTCTTAATATAATCTTCAAATTTGTCTCTATGCACCCTTCGAGATGATCCCGACATTGCTTCTAGTGACGGCTTCCATAGGTCACTCAAATCTCCCTTGAGGGCTCTTTCAGCTCTGAAACTTTCCATTAGCTCCTCTAGCCGTGGCGCTTTCTGTGATTTCGTCTCTTTGACCGACACTTGCATAGATTCCTTCTTTCCCTTCTTCAACTTTGGCTGCTCCTCTTGCACGGTCTCTAACCGGCGTTTCAACCTAGTGGCAACCCTTGGTGCTTTGGGCTGTTCCTCTTCCTTATCTTCCTTGAGCCTTAGCCAGTCATTTTGTGACGGAGGGTCAGGCCATCTCCCCTTGGCGTGCAATGCCCCATAGACCACTTTCGTGATTAACTCACCCGGCACAATGTAGGTGGGGTTCTTGTTGCCCATTTTCACCAGATTGTCATGTATATAAGCAACATAGTTGATCACCTTCGGCTTGCTCTTCTGCATTGCGCAGGTGAAGGTTGTGGAAATTGCTCCAGGTGGCATTCTGTACTTTTGTGGCCGCTTTGTACACATATGGAAGTACTGGTTGTACAGCTGACTCATGATTGCCACTTTAGGGTTGGCAATGTCTTCAAAGGTATAGTTGTTTTTCTTTTCAGAGTACACCTTTACTTCATCTCTTCTTTTGGTTACACTATCCCCTTTGTTGGAGAGGTCTAGTGCAACTGCCACACTACTTTCTCTGTGATTTCAATCACTGTGTCCGGCTTGCCCTGTAGATCCGTAACTCTGGCCACTCCATCTTCTTTGATTGTAGTCACAAACTCCCATACTCTTTTTATGTCAATTCCTGTCGGCACAGCTTCAAAATAATTGTGGAGATCTATCTTCTCCAGGTACTCTGCCATTTTGCTTCTAACAAACTCATTGAGCTCCCGCGGTAGCATGGGTAGCTCTATTACATTTCCTTCGGTGTCTTTGAACACGCCTTGGTAGATCTTCAGATCATTTGACTCTAGCAAGTCCTCTTGGATCCACGTGCTGGTTGGCTTTAGAGTTCCTTCTGGGATGACAAACGGCTCCACCTCTTCCAAATAGTCTTTTATGGTCATCCTCTTCTTCGTTGCCAATGATTTTGCGGCTACAATAGATCCTGTTGCACTCTGTAGTCCGAAGTTAGCGTTTTTTCATATCAGCTGAGAAACTGAGTTTTAACTATCCAAATGACTTGAAAATTGAAAATAAAAGTTAAAAGGAACTTGGGAAACTGTGCATGTGCTCACAGTATGATTCTTGCAAAAATTTATCATTTAGACATCCTATACGTAGGATGCCTTTTTCATCATATTTTGGTGATACTTGGCAGGCTGGTGGTCCTTGGCCTGTACAACATGGCTATATGATTGGAATTGGGTTTGGGCATCAAAATATGGGTTTTTGGGCAGATTCAGGCTTTAGGCTCACAAATTGGGTTGGATGTCTACAACAGGTGGCAAATGATATCCAAATGGGTTGAAAATTGATATATGAGCTCCTTGCACCATGGTAATGGCTCCCATAAAGTCAATTTTTGCACAGAAGTTCAAAAACATGCTGGAGACATCCTACATGTAGGATGTCTATTTCATCAAAATTGCTTGGGATTTGTTCTGTGGGTAGCCCTTGGCATGTGGAACATGGCCATGCTATTGGATTTTGATTTGGACAAGATTTGATGTGGGTAAGACCCTGTGTAGTGTTTTTGGGCTCAAAAAGTGCATCTTGGAGGTGTTGGGGGTCAAAAATGATTAGAATGGCTTCAAAATTGATATATGAGCTCTTGAAGGTGATATGAATAGATCTGGAATGGAAAAACATCCTCTGTTGGCCAAAAATGTCAAATAGACATCCTACGCGTAGGATGTCTACTTTATCATTTTTTGCAGGTGACCACACATATTGGTTGGCAATGTGCTCATGAATGTGTTGTGAAAGTTTCATGTGATTTGGACAAGTTTTGGTGGGTCTATGGCCAATTATTGCCTCTATGTCCTAACTTTGCGTTTTTTGGTGCATATGAGGTCAATTTTGGTCCAAATGTGATGAAACTTGTTGGCTAGCATGTAAAGGGTATTCAAAAAATGTGTGTGATGAGAGATGTTGGGTTTTGTGCCCAAAAATGTCCTTGAGACATCCTATGCGTAGGATGTCTCCTGATGAATTTTTTATGAAAACTGCTACTGGTGCCTGCCCTTAGTCCCCCTGAGTCCCTTTTAAGCCTATTTTCAACAAAAAGGTTAAATGGATAGAAAGTAACTCCCTATGTGGATTTCAAAGCCTCCGAGCCATTTTCTGACTTTTGGAGTGCTTTTCGGCGATGAAATTTCTTGATGTTGGTCTCCATAGCTTCCCGATCCCTTGGGGATCCCTGCCGTATGGTTTGTCGACTTTGGCTTCACCAGAGCTCTGTTTGGCAATTTGTCGCTCTAGAAGCACTCGTGGTTGCGTTTACATGTCTTTGATGACTTGTGGTGGTCTACCAACATAGGACTTGGTTGTTGATGGTCTAGGAAAGCCGCTCGTGAAGTTTGGTGGCAAACGAACATGCGGTTTGGCCGTGAGAGCTATTTGACGCTTTGTGTGTCTGATGCCGTTTTTGAAGTTTAGTGCCACTTCGGGTCACCTTTTGGTCATGTGGTCTACATAGACTTGTTGAGCATGTCGAGATGCTCCTACTCATGAATTTTGGTAGCATTTGGGCGCCTCTCCGCCGATTTCCCATTTGGTGGCCTCTTGCGGGGCTCTAGGAATTAGGGTTTTTTCCGATGGTTTTCTACTGCCTTTGGACATCCAAGACTGGTCGATGAAGTCTCATTGCTTTTGGGTTAGCCGTTAGGTGGCCACTTCTACTTGTAGGTCTCTACTGCCCGCTTTCTGTGTGAACTCTACGCTAGTTTTCGCGACAAAACAACAAACATGCGCGAAAAGCTCAAGGTGGTGAGCCTACCTCTCATGTCTGAAGCCCGTCGGGTAGTCATGCGCGTCGTAGAAGCTGCTGGAAGTTCCGTTCGCTCTAGGTGGCAGAAGCTCTCTCTCAAAGGTCAATAGTGGAAATGAGCTAAAAATGAAGTGAAAAATTCTTATAATGGGGGTCCCCGAACCACTTTTCATAAAATTTGACATGTGCTCCCATCTTCTTGCGAGATGCGGTTTAGGCTCAAAAATTTCTTGATTTGGACTCCATTTGCCCAATTTGCAAGAAATTTGACGTTTCGGTCAAAATCTGGCCAAATCACGCTTTCCACTCCAGTCTCATAATTGCATCCCCACTGTACCATAGGTTGTCCTATAGTCACTCATCATCCCCATATTTTTTTTTCATTACGACCGTTTTTCACCTGCTTTTTGTATTTTTGAAGTTTTTCTACCGAAAATTAGTAAAATTAAAAGGAAAATAGTAAATCAAACCCAAAAAATCCCCAAAAATCATTATAAATAAAAAACATCACCATAAAACATTATATACACTCATATGCAATTTTTTATGGCCGGATTTATCCTTTTTAACAATATTTTGCCCGAAAAATGGCTATTTCTACTTATATACACACACCTAGGGGCTTGATTTGGCGTTTGGCCCCATATATTTGTAGATTCATGCTGTATAAGGGCATATGTACTTGGGTTAGTCCAAATTTTTTTGCAATCAAACAACAACTCTTAAAAATTGTTGAAAAACATGCCCTTTTTTGCTCTTTCTGCCATTGGGTCCGCATCTGAGAATGCCTCCCCCCCTCCTAGCCGGAGTCCTCCTGGACGACAAGTTATCGCCTCGGAGTATGTGTCATGCACGGGTTAAAAAAAATTGTGCTAATGCTTGACCGTGTAATGTGGCCCTATTTTATGTATACTCGGTCAATGCATGGAAAAATTAATGCTGTGCAAGAGAGGGTATAAGCAAGATGCTTATTGGCATTCGCCGTCAATGTTTCCTGTTTTCTTTGTAAGTAAGAGCTGTAACTCTACTGCTCTTTGTTTGATTGTCTTTCTTGCAAAAGTCGCTTGCTTTGCCGCTACTATTGATATGGCCGTAGTTGTCTCCTTGGCTAGAATTGGCGTGGCCGGAATGGCCATAGACTTTGTCTCTTTTGCTTTCCATTGGTAGATTTTCTTTGGAGATTTTTGTAGTTTTAGTGCTACCGCCGTGGTTGCCATTGTTTTGTTTTTGATGGGCACCCACATAAATTGGTTTGCCGGTTTCATATGCAGTTGTCTGGCTTCCGATGTGCTTGTACTGAAGGGAGTTCCTTTTGCTTCGGTTTCGGGATCTAGATGCGAGTCGTATTTGAGTTGTTGCTGAGCATTTTCTTTGGGATCCATATCTTTTTTATTACCTTGGGTTTTGGTTGAACTATCTATTTCTGTTGAATTCGTCCGTTGTATTGTGGTTTGTCTCGAACCCTCTGTTTCTCCTTCATTCGTTGTTTTTCTTGATGGATTTGTTGAAGCATATCATGTGTTAGTGGTAAATGATATTTCTTCAATCGACACCCACTAATCCAATTTGGCATTTCTTCTCCTGCTAATGTAGCAAGCTTGACAGCTCCACTTTGTGATAGATCATTAATCACAAAGGGTCCCATCCCCTGCTTTTTAAGTTTCTTGGCATGTTGCTTCAAGGTATAAACAAGTACATAATCACCTGTTTTGAACTCTTTCGTGCGCACATGCTTGTCAAAAAAACTCCGTTTGTCTTCTCTTTTTAGCATAGATCGAAGCTACAGCTCTCAAGCGAAGTTCATCTAGCTTTTTAAGATCATCTATTCTTGAAGAGAGCTCATGCCCTATCCATTCTAAGCGTTTTGCTACTCGTAGAGTTGGGATTAAAAACTCTATGGGTAATATAGCATTTAGGCCAAACACCATGCTGTACGGTGTCGTTCCTATCAATGTTTTGTAAGCTACCCTGTATGCCCATAGTGTTGAGTGTAGCTACTAATCCCAATCTGTTCTTGACTCTGATACAATTTTAGTGAGAACCGTGCATAATGTTTTATTTGTGACCTCAGCTTGGCCATTTGCCTGTGGATGATATGGAGCAGATTTTCTATGTAGGACCATGAATTCCTCTAGCAGATATACGATGACTTCATTAAGAAAATGTGTTTCTCGATCACTGACAATTTCTATTGGTAAACCGTATCATACAAAAACATTCTCATACAAAAATTGTGCAGTGGTTCGTGCATTTGCTTTTTATGTTGCCTTGGCTTCCGCCCATTTTGTAAGATAGTCCGTAGCCACAATGATATATTGGGTATGGGTGCGATATGCAGGGGGTGAAATAGGTCCCACAAAATCAATGCCCCATTTTGCAAATGCCCTTGCTCCCATCATTGGCCTTAGTGGCATCTCATCTCTCTTTATCAGCACCTTGGTACGCTGACAAGCGTCACAATGCTTTACAAACTCTTCAGCGTCCATATGTAATGTGGGCCACCATATTCCTGCGGTTAAGACAATTTTTGCCGTCTTATCGCCTGAAAAATGGCCTCCACTTATGCCTCCATGTGCATGTTCTAGAATCAACAGGTATTCACTTTCACTTGCACAGATTCTAAGTTGATTGTCCTTCCTCGCTTATAGAGTTGGTTTTTAATTAACTGAAAGTCATGAGCCTCCAGCTCTATAGCCCTTTTCCATGCTTTTGTTATGTTTTCAGGAAACGTCCTTGTGGTTAAGAAATCAATGATATATTGACTCCATGTAGGTGCAATATTTACCTAAAACAATGTCGCGTGATCCACTGGTCGTTTGGCACTACATATAGCGCAATTGTTAACATAAGCATGTGTGTCGGCATACATGGTTGGCCAATAAACCCCTAATTGTTTCAGTCTCTGGTGTGTTTTCACTGTTGAACAATGAAATGCACAATCCTGGACATGTGCTTCTTCAATATAACACTCGAATTCCTCCGGATTTATACATAATCGTAGAATCTGGTCTAATCCTAGATGATACAGCCGTCCTGCAATCAACTGGAATTTTTTTGTTTGTCAAATTGTTTGTTATTTGGATATGTCTTCCTTGTTATCAAACCTACCTCCAAAGGAAAGAATGCTAACAATTTCCTGAGAACATTTGGGTATCATTTCAATACTAAAAAGATAAGCATTTGGTATGTCATCATCTACTCCTTCAGGAGCTTCCCCGTTATGTAGCCTTGAAAGATGATCTGCCCTTTTTGACTACCACTGTGAAATCAAACTCTAGCAATATAATAAACCAGTGTACAATCCTCCCAGTATTGCAAGGTTTATTCATCAGATACAAAAGAGCTTGATGATCTGTGAAGAACACAAATTTGTTTGCGAGCAAATAATACCGAAATTTCTTTACAGCATAAATCATTCCTAACCCCTCCCTTTCGGTGGTTGTGTAGTTCTTTTCCGCACTATTTAACTGTCGGCTTGCATAACAAACTGGAAAATCCATTGTTCCATCTCCAGGTTGAGCCAGAATACTCTCGATTGCATATGCAGATACACCAATGTGAACATGGAATATCTTTTCCCAATCCGGTGCTTTAAGTACAGGTGCGGATACAAGGTTTTCCTTCAGCTTTTGGAATGAATATTCACACTCCTCAGTCCAGTTGAAACTGACTAACAAACGATACAGAGGTTGTGCGATGACTGCATACATATATATGAATCTTCGATAATATCCGCAGTGTCCCATGAAGGATTGCACTTGTTTCGCATTAGTAGGCTTGAGTAGGTCTACTATGACTTTGATTTTGTCTAGGTCTATGGTTATGCCATTTTTTGAGACAATGTGTCCTAAGATGAGGCCTTGCCTAACCATAAAAATGCACTTTTCCGGGTTAAGACAGATTCGATATGTTCTACACTTCTCAAATACCTTTTGCAAATGGTCAATATGTTCCTCTCGTAGAAAAGAGTGTACACAAAGATCATCCATGTATATTTCTAAGAATATTCTTAGGTATTCTTTGAACGCATGTGTCATTAACCTTTGAAAGGTAGCTGGGACATTAGTTAAGCCAAAAGGTATAACTCGATACGCATATATTCCCCATTCTGTGGCAAACACTGTCTTGTGTTGATCCTCTATTGCAATTGCCAGTTGGTTATATCCTGAAAACCCATCCAGAAAGGAATAAGCCCATTTTTCGGCCACTCTCTCAAGTACATGTTCTGTGATTGGCAAGGGATAATTATCCCTTATGGTGGCTGCATTTACCTTTTTGAGGTTTACACACACTCGTAGTTTTCCGTTCTTTTTGGGGACTACCATAATGGGTGACACCCAATCTGTATGTTTGATTTCATAGATGAATTCAGCATCCATCAGCTTGTCAATCTCCTCTTTGATTCGTTTAGCAAATGTGTCATTATATGTATAAGGACATTGTTTGCTAGGTTTGGCATCTGATTTCAAAGGAATTGCATGTTGACATATCGATGTATAAACTCCTTTGAGGTCTTTGTAGGACCATGCAAACACATCTTTATACTTCTTGAGAAGTTGTGTTAGCAGTTCTTCTTCTTCAGGCTCTAAATCAGCTGCTATATAGACTGGCTCAAGCTTTTCACCTGGTTCAGCGAGGTCTATCCGTTTTGCATTTTTTGGCTCATCGTAAGATTCCTAGTTTGTTCTTTCCTTGACTGGTGGTGTCATTATGATTTTTCTGTCCTGGATGGTGAATTTTCGATAGTGTGATGGTACATTCATGTTTCCTTTTTCTGACTCCCCTTTACCATCACTATCTTCCTCAGTAGTCCATACCTCTCGTAAAGACCATTTTAGTTTTTGGTATTTCTGTTTACGCTCCAGTTTGGTCCACTCTGGGTCTTTCGTTGTTTCTTTTTTTGATTTTTTCTCTTTTTGTGATTTTGTTTCTGTTTTAGCTTTCCGTACTTGTCTTATTTCCTCTTGCGTTCCTTCCCTTCGAACTTTTGAGAATCTTCCTGATATTTGATCTTTTACACAATCCTCTGCTTTTACAAGCATTAGATAGCAAGTTATATCTTTTATCCTGGGCATCAGGTTCTCTCTCGCTTTGTTTCCTGCTCGTTTTCTCCTATAGCGTTCCTGGCGTCTAGGGTGCCGATTGGCAAAATCATAAAATTTGATATTCTCTGTTTTCTCCCCACGCTCACTTGAGCTTTCTGAACACTCATTATCTGCATCGTTATTTACCTCCAGATGCTCAGAGGAGTTATAAAACTCTTCTCGTTCTGGTGGTTCTACCATATCATCTCCTCCTGGTATAAGGCTTACCATGTAATAGGGTAGCACATCATAGCCCTCTTTATCGCAAATTTTGTTGTTGGACTATCTGTAATGGTACAGACATCCAATGTTGCTAGTATGTGTTCCCAGGCTGGAACCCGTCACTTGCCTCATCTGTTGTATTTGGCACTATGATAGGCTCTCCCCTAGACTCATAAGCCTTTGCGAGTCTTTCCTTCATTTCTACTTGTTTCGCTAAAGCTGGTTTGATAGGGGTTGGAGCTGGTACTTCATGCCAATTTGCCGGTTTACCCAACGGGTTTTCTATCAAAGATTGAGCTGTTTCAATCATCTTTCTACACATTTCCAACCTCTGTTTTTCTATTTCAGCATATGGATAAGTCATCCATCTTTGCTCTTGGGTTTGGTTCTTTTTGAGTCTGGCTTCGTAAGCTTTCAGAAGTGCATCTAACTGCTCATTTACCTTGTCTACCAGTACTGATCCTCTTGATCCTGCACTTTTGGGTTCTACTATTTTCTTGGGTGCTATGGTTGCCGTAGTGTGTGAGCTTAGTCTAGCTAGATCCTCTAACCGCTCTAATCTATCCTTTGTGTGTTTTAACTCCTCGGATAGAGCCGTTTGCTCTCGTTCTTTCTTGGCTTTCATACGCATCTTTCTAGCTTTCCAAGTGCTTCTAGGATTTTTCGTTTCCGAACTTGGGGCATCGGTTTTTGGCTCTTCAATTATGGGTTCGTTCGTCATTCTTTGGGCTTGGGCTCGTGTCACTGCCTAAATAGGTATGATTGTTTCGTTTTCTGACCCTCCACTGGAAGGCACTGCTTCCAGCATGTTCAAGGTAGTTTTTGCTCCTTTGCTCGGGTTCTTAGGGCAATCAGGAATCAAATGAGTAACTCCACACTCGGTGCAATATGCGTTGACTATAATTATTTCATCATGAGAACAGTCTCTTAGCCAATGGTCTCCCCCACACTTGTAGCAGGTCCTTTAGGTTGTTGAGGTGTTCCTTGAGCTTCTCTTTGTTGGTATGCATGTCTCTACCCGCCCATGCCTCCATTGGCTATGAACAACAATGTTCGTTCATCCAAGATATATCTTCCTTCTCCTGCTGCCTGTGCAACGGTTGGTGGTCGTGCACCTCCCATCATGCTCCATGGTTCTGGTGTTGAGGGTTCTTCCGATGGATAATAGACAAGATTTGCCGCATATCCATTGGGATATTCATAATTTGCATGCATAGGCACCAAAGCCTTCTCTTCTGATTCGGTTACTGTTGGTGTGTATCTTATGCCGACTGGTCGTAATCCTGGTAGGGGTGGTTGTTGCCCCAACACTGGTTGTGGTCTTTCTACACCTATAGGTCCTGGTAGGTTTCCTGCTTGATACCTAGGCATCGATGGAACTTGAGGAGATGCTACCTGAGCATGGGGAGCATAAGGTCTCTCTTTCACATATCCCTTGTTATAATAACATTCCTCCGTCCCATGGTTTGTCCATTTTTGTTCAATAGAACACCACTTGGGCTGTTTAGCCTGGGGTTTGGCGTACAAATTAATATTTTTTAGCACTTCCTCTACAAGCTGCTCTTGGTTTACAGCTACTTCTCCTTTAGGTGCTATCTTAGAAGACTTGCTTCCACTTTATTGTGAGGATGAATCGTCGTCAAGATCCTTGAATTCACCGTCTTTGTAGACCGCACAATTGTCTACAAGGTAAGGAGCCTCCTTAGTTAACTCATTCAACGTCGTGCTCCTCTTCATATGTAAGTCCTTCTGGAGATCTGCATTTCTTAGTCCTTGGATAAATATAAGAATAAGTCTGGACTGAGTTGGCGGTTCTTCCACAGGGCAGAACTTAACATATCTATTTAGTCGTAAGGCTGCCTTCCGCACAGATTTCCCTTCTTTCTGTTTGAATTTATGGATTTGTGAGACTGTATTATGAGCTATCCCCCTTTGTGAGAATTCCTCGATAAACTCGTCAAACACCTCCTCCATAGACTCAAAGTCTCTACACTCCACAGAGTCAAAACAAGTAGTAGCGTCATCCTCTAGGGTTAGTCCAAACCCTGCAAATTGGGTAGGGAAGTCTAACACCTCTTCCGCTCTAATTACACGCACAAAGGCTGCTACATGATCTCTAGGATTCCTTTTTCCCGTGTATTTCTTGTTTACCCATTTTTGCACTTGAGAAGGTCTAATTCTACGATGGTCTACAAATCTCATCATTGGATCTCCACGTCCTAATCGATATACCTCCTCTGGTCTTTTGTAGTAGGCTAGTTCCTCTCCCAGTGGTGCTCCTAAGCCATAATTTCTAACAGTTCTTGCAAGACATGGTTCATCTCTTGGAACTCGTTCTATGGGTGGGCTTCCAGGCTCTGTTGACCCTCGAGTCTTTGGCTTACTCTCTCCTTGATACCATGAATAGAGTGGTGGTTCTTGTAAATCCCTTAGCCCTTGTGCGGCTTGATAACCATCTCTATTTTGGTCTTGTTCTAATGTTGCACTGTGTCGAAGCCATGCCTACAATGATGGCTGAGTTGCTGGTTGGTTTTGGTTGTTGAGTGTCTGTTGGTCGGGTAGAATGTGAGATTGCGTCATACTCCTCTGAGAAGGGATTTGTTGACTTGCTAGGGGTGTAGGTGGCTCTTGGCACTTCATCGGGGGCATATGTTGGTGCTCCTGGAACTGTTTCCTTGTCTACCGCCTTTGGGAGAATACGTTGGTATTCTCGCCCGTACCTATCAACAAAAATGATATCCTTCCCCATAGCAATTTCATAAGAGAATAAGTAAAGAACCTTATCTTTGCTTAACTCGTTTGGATATGGTTCTTTGCAGCGAAAGTAAGAGACTATTCTCTCGCTCTCATGCTTGTAAATTCCCACATTCTCATTATAAGTTGAAACCCTGGCTGTTTTCTTATCATACATAAAAATCGCTCCATGTCGATCAATGTTTGGAGGCGGTTCTTGAGTTTCTGAAACCATTTTCTCCTACGCCACGTTATCTCCATATCTGTTGTAATCCTCAGGGTTACTAACTATCAGATAGTGGTTCCCCTTTTCATCCCGGAATCTATCTCCATCATCATAGACTTGAATTATCTCCAGTCTCTGAGCCGGTCTTTCTTCAATACATATACACTTGCGTCCTCGATAGTCAGAATAAACTAGGGCACCCCTCGAGTTTGTTCCTTCTAAGAAGATCACAGTGAACTTGGAATCATTCAAAGGATTTAGGGAGGTGCTTCCTCCTGGCATTGGTCCGTCATAGGTGAAGCCTCCTGGCTGTTGACTTCCCATCATGAAGAAGGATTTGTTTGATGAAGTTTCAGTATCACTACCCTCCTCAATACTCGGTACTAGTGGATCTAGCCTTGCCTGAGTTACACTCTCCTCGGTGGACACTAAGCTACCTTGGTCCCCTGCCACCTTTTGGTCTCTAAAAATGTATCTTCCTGATCTTAAATTCATCAAACTTAGCAATGCAATTTATCACAAATCCAACCACTCACCTGGCAAAGGATCACTCTCCGCACAACTTCTTGCTTTGCTGCTGAATATACCTGTACACAAGCGTTTAATTTCGGCAAATCGAATCAAAGCATTTAACCGCTAGAGGTGATTTTAGTAATGATTAATATAACTGGAGAGTTAACCTCAACCACTACTGTATTTTATACACTGCTGATGTTCTGGATTAGGTCTGCTAATCTGGAACTGTACTTCCCTCGGATGTTGGTCAATTTACTTGAAAAGTCTTAATTCTGTCTTTGCTCCGTCAAGAGGTCAAACAAAGTCCAAATTCACTTCTGAAAGAAGTTTTGGAACCCTTAAGCCAAATGGAACCTCACTGTATAAGCTCAGTCAAATTTTCTCTTCACTAAGCCCCAGTAGACATCCTACGCGTAGGATGTCTCCTGCTCATTTTTGCCTGGATTTTTGCACTATGGACTCCCCTTGATGTGCTGAGTCCACAGCTGTTTTTACTTTTTGATTTGGACACCTATAAACTGGTCAATGGATCAAAAATCTGTTTCGACAGCCTACTGCTGGTCTTGATCAGTCTAATCAACTCCAAGTTGGACCAAAATTGACTAGGAGGCTTGCCTCAGGCTATACAACACCCTGCTAGGCCTACAGTCAGTATCTGGCTTCAATTTCTTGCTTTAGACATTCTACGTGTAGCATGTCTTTTTGCTCAGAATAGCTTCAAATGCAAAGCACAAACTCCTCTTGAGGTGCTGATCACTTTGGTATGCTCAAAATTAGGTTTGGGGTGCAAAATCACACACATGACATCCTACGCGTAGGATGTCTTTCTGGTCTGCTTGACCCCAGTCTTGACCCACAACTTCCCCTTGATGTCAGCAACCCAGTGGTATGCTTAGATTTTGGTTTGGATTTCAAAAGTCCCCAATTATAGCTATTCTAGCCTTTCTCAGTCAAAAGTGCTAAAGTCTGCTTAGAACCCAATTTTCTCACCCACATGAGATGAAACCTCTCTCAGTCACTCAATATATCATGCAGGTCATGCTCATGCAGTCATCCCATGATTTTGGTCTTAAAATAATGCCTTCGCACAATTTGGGTAGGATGTCTGGTAATTTCGGTCTATTTGGCCTTATCCTGTCAAGATATGGTCAAATTTCCACTTTCCAGGTGAAAATAGGGTAAAAACTACCTTCTGAACACACTGGTTAACTCAAAATTCAAAATTCCCACCAGATTAGCCTGTAGACATCCTACGCGTAGGATGCCTCTTGGCTTAAAATTAATTTTTTTCCTGACAGAAATGCTCCTGATGCTCTGCAGCTCTATCAGAAACACTCATAGTAACTTTTTGGACTTCACTTCAGCTTTCAAACACACTTTTGTGTCTTTTACAACCTTGTGATGAATCTAGCAAGCAAGTATACATGCATGAAGTGCTCTAGATCTTGAATCATGATGTCCTACTTACTCTACTCCTATTCCTCATGCGAAATGGTGATAATGGTGTTTTGGTTGCTTTTTGGCCTCTCCGAACTCTCAAGCTCTCCTTTCACCGCTTCTACCACTCCAACTCCTACTCAACTAATACCTAAATCTACCTAAGTCTACCTAAGTCGAAGGATCTAGGCCAGACACACGCTCCCTAGACTCCCTCTAAGCCCTAGAGAGTCCTCCACCCTCTAATCCTATCTAAATGTAAAACGAGACTCTTGGCGAGCCAAAGAATCCCTATCCTCAAGGACTAGTCTCGGTCACCTACCTAAGGTTTTCATCCCCAGCAGCGGTGCCAATGTTGGACGGATACGCCGCGACGGACGTCAGCACAGCGAGAACTCACCTAACAAGATTTGTCAGCTAAGGACGAAGCTCGACCTGCAGGCGTGTGGAAGCAAGCATAGTGTGTCATCCTACACTTGACTGACTCCTAACTAATTCCTACAGAGGTCTCTAACCAATGTCTAAGCTACAGCCTTCATGAGTGCATAAGAGGAAACTTCCTACAACGCTTTCTAGAGCTGAATACCCATCAAACAATCACGAAACACCACAGAACTTGTAGGAGACCCTACTAACACCAATAGGTCGCTCTCTTTAAGGTCTAAGAACCAAAATCCCAACCCAAAACACCCGGTGCAAAATCACGTAGGATGTCTGGCCGAAATTTGCAGGTCTTCGTTTCCAAAATCTAAAGTGCCTAATGCGTAGCTCTACTCAATGCAA
This sequence comes from Adiantum capillus-veneris, assembly GCF_014529385.1. Classification (NCBI taxonomy): domain Eukaryota; kingdom Viridiplantae; phylum Streptophyta; class Polypodiopsida; order Polypodiales; family Pteridaceae; genus Adiantum; species Adiantum capillus-veneris. The sequence continues at coordinate 78,388,697 of NC_140958.1, forward strand.
ACACATGGATATGCTGCAATGCAAAATCGGACAACGTATGCTCACTGAATCACCAGATGAAGCCGTAGATGGAGCTCACAAAACCGGACCGTACGCGCGCAATGTAGGTATTGGCACGTAGCTCTCGTCGGGGGCAACACACTGCACTTCTTTGCACTCGATTCCGACCACTGATATGCGTGTAGCGTTAAGATGAAGCTCTCACTCTTTCTCGTACACAGTACGCTAACTCACAGACCTCCAACTTTTTTAAAATGACAAAAGGGTTTCTCATTAAGGTCAAAAAGTGGTATAAATACCTTACAATTCTCAAACCCTAATGTTCCAATTTAACCATCTACTCAATCTAAATGTCAAAACTGGGATACAATCTGGAAACTTCTGTAAGCCTAAATATTTACAAGGTGAAATGTCGGGTTTTCTCAATAAATGAATAATTACAAAAAGTAATAATCTGCTGAGTAGTCCTGTTCCGTAGGGTGTGTCCAGCTTCTAACACTCTTGACCATAGTCTTAGCGGGTACACAACCATTGCTCAATAGCAAGAGCAATAGTATGAGCTCCCCAAGGTGCATAATAGCCCTGTCAAAAGTGCAAAAATATGTGACATACAGGAGAAAACAAGAACTTATTGCCATTGAAGAGTTTAAGAGAAACACTTGAGGGCACAATTGGGTTGTAGCCAGAATGAAGCAAGAAGAGGTTGAGAGTGTAGCTAGCTTATGTTGCATGATAAAGTGCTTCCTCTTGAGTTTAGCCTGCCACAAGCTACTGAAGCGGGGAGAAAACTTAGGCAGAAGCCGAGAAGTGCAAGGTTGGGAAAATGTAGCGAAGAAAGCTCTTTTTTTGGTTTGCCTATGTATGGACAACTACTTAGTGATGGAACCTGTCGCATGCTCAGACTTTGCCACTAATGCCTCCCATGTGCAACACATTCCTTTGGGCAACAGTGCCAAGTCGCTTGCACTTATTTCCACATGATTTGATGATCCTTTCGGATAAGCCTATCCCTTCCCCTTCACTAAGTGCATGTCTCTAATGCATCGTATGTCCATGGAAACTTGCTCGAAAGATAGACCCATTAGGATAGCAGCGGATGCCAAATTCTGCAATGCGAGAATCATCGATGGAGTGCTCAATGACAATACCAAGCACGTTATTGATGGAAGACGTGGCACTATGTGTGCTTGCATGGGAAGCCTTGCAACACTTGCATGGAGGCCCTTGGAGACTTCCCTTGTACAACACCATTCAGGCCATCTCCATCTATCTCTACCTCCCCTACACCTTGCTGTCCAAGGCCTCTGCGTTTTCACTACCAACATCCTCAATCCATCCCTCTTTGCCAACATCCTCAATACATCAAGAGATACTAGCAAGGCAGGGTTGCCATATATTGCACCTCCATGTGGAGCATCAGTGAGCACACTTGTCAATGCGCCATTCACGGCTGCTCTGCAACTGTCACCACAATCCAAAAAAAAATCTCCCCCACCTCTCTCTCCACCACGTGCCCAAAATGCCCTTCGAATTTTCCTAAATTCCCAAAATACCCCAAAATTTTTGTAGTATTTCATAAGAAGACCGATTTCATATCATACAAGATGCTAAAACTAGAATTTGAGTTGGATGTTGTGGATATGAATTGCTTCATTAATTTTAGGCATAATTGCCTTCTTTTGCGAGGTATTCTGTGACAAATTACATGCTAAGCACTCAAAAACGAATGTCAATTGAATAAAGATTACAAAATCTTGAACAATCTAACAAAAATAGATACAGTTGGCATTTTGGAACTTTTTGAAATTCGAGGGATATTTTGAGAATTTCCACAAATTAGGGGGGTATTTTGTCCTTAAAAATAATGGGCCCTCCCCTACTAAAACACTTTCCTACTGAAACTAAAACACTTTATTTTTACATTCCTTTAAACAAAAGTAACTCCCTAGATTCTACATAAACAACTGCTGAAATTGTGGCCTCCTACTAAACTATCATGTCATTTTTCCCTTCTAAATACTTGGCCTTTTGATGCCTTTGTGGATAAGTTGAAAAAGTGGGGTTACTTAAAGATCAAGATGACATCTTTTGGATAGTATGTTTAACTTGGATACTTCATACTTTAATTCACTTCTAAAAAAATGAAATTAAATTGTGTTAATAAAAAAAAGAGTCTAAAGAAATTTCATTATGTAAAAACCTATTGAGACTTGAAGTAGAAGGGGTGATAGCCTTCTGATCATAAGGATACCATCTAAAAATTGGGTAAAGAAAAGTTTTTAGGTTTTAGCCATATACATCAGAAGGTGTGATGGTCTGCTCATGCTTTGCGCTATTTGATTCTCAAAATTTGTTTATGGATAGTAAGTTTAAGTTAAAAAGTTTTGAAGTAGGACAATGATAACAACTGATAGGTTCTTTGACACATGTAATACATATTCGGGGCTAACAAATATGTTGTCTTGTTTATATGGATGAAGGTGAGAATTCTATCTTTACTTAAGAGTTTTTGGGCTTTTTAGCTGCTATCCGTCACTAAAGAGCTTGGCTTCCCCTACCCATAGGACCATTAAATCTTGACTATTTCTTGTATAATTTGTTTTGGAATGATACGTCATTCTCATTGTAATTACAAAAATGAATCTAAGACTGAGTCATTTTTGAGCTAATATCTGTCCTTTTTCTATAGCCAACTGTCTTTTGAACATTTATGTTCTTTTGTGTATATGTTTTAGTTTGATATAGCAAGACACACACACACACACACACACACACACACACACACACACACACACACACACACACACACACACACACACACACACACACACACAAGCACAAGCACAAAATCTTGAAGTAAAAACCTATTGAATAGATTTTTGCGGTCTCTTGGGATGATTCCTATGCGATTAAAACTTGTTTGGCTTCATCATGTTATTCTCCTTCTTTTACACCGCCTCTCACTCCTTCTTTTGGATTCCTCCCTACTTGAAACCTTATTTAGCTTTAGCTTGCATTAGGCATAGACTCATCTTTGCATAGGTTACGCTTTGGGATGCATAACCAAGCATCATTTCTACACATATATTCAAATTATCATGTTTATAACCAAAATTTATAAAATTATTAACATCATAAGACGACAAAAGATTAAAGGCCTTATAAGCCCCCCCCCCCCCCCCCCCCCCCCCCCCCAAAAAAAAAGAAAAAAAAGAAAGGCTTTTTATTGCTCATGCTCTTGGAGCTCTTTGCAACAAAGAGAAGCTTGAGTATACATAAGACCATGAAGGCCAAGATATCCACGACCCAAGAAACTTATCGGCTTCCTTGATCATTATATATCATTCTCCTCTTCTCCCAAGAATCAATGAATAACTAGTCTTGCTTGGTTGGCCTTGCCAAAGAAATCAATTGATATGTTTTAGTATTGAAGTGTTATGTGGTGTAGTATTCATGTGTTTCTGTGAATCAAAAACAATTTTTTTACACAGTAGATTGTAGTGTAGAGAAATATAAAAATTGTTACCATATATATGTGGTAGTGATGTGTGTGAACACACTAGGACCGCCGATGCATTTTTTCCCTCTTTAGGAGGTTTCCCCCCCCGTACATTGTATATATGCCCATCACTCTAGGGATATCTATCTTTCCATTGCACACTAATTAACACACTCTCAATTGTGTGCCTTGAGCTTCCTTTGTCTTCTCCAAGCTGTGTGCATTTCTTTGCAACCCTAATTCCAATAATTGGTATCAGACCAAGTTGCGTCCTCCCGGGCTTAGTCGTCAGCAGCTTTAACATGCGCCTGCTCACTTTTTTCGATTTCTGTGATCTTTGGCGAGCACTCGCAGGTCGACAAAAATTTCGGGATGGCTCGTAGAGATTAGTCTGCTCAGATTTTTGATCCGGGCTCATTTCGGCCTTTGTTTCCTCTACAGCCAGGTTTGTGCAAGCAATTTCGTCCTTTTGTGCAAAATTTTTGTCAGTGTCATTTTTTGCATGATAGGTCCTATACAGTCTACTACAGGTTGTGCTATATAGCACGTGCTGGTCTCACTCAGTTTCTTCTCATTTTGGGCAGTTTTCACATCAGGTGCAAGCATTTTTCATGGCTGACAACAACACAAACGTGTTCAACATGTTTGCTGCTGAGGACAGATTGGATGGGGACAATTACCCTATGTGGGCTTACATGATGCAACATGTTCTTGTGTCAAAGGGCGTTTGGAATATTGTGCAGGGCATTGATGTACGTCCTGGTTCTGAGGATGTAGGCAATGTTGAGGATGTTGCAGGTCTTGTTGCAAGGATTGTTGCTATTAGAGTTGTTTTGCCTACGACAGAACAAGCTTGTTGGGATGTAAAGGATGCGTAGGCTCATACATTGATTGCATTTTCTATGAAGTGCACCATTACTTCTCACATTCGTTCAACGAAATTTGCAAAACAGGCTTGGGATATTCTAGCAGGTCTTTATGCAAGCCGCAATGAGACTAAAATTGCTTTGCTGTATAAAGAGATGGAATCAAAGATTATTCATGAGGAAGATGATATGGACGCTTTCTTTGCTGGTGTCAAGGATATCAATGAGCAACTTATTTCTGCAGGTGAAGTCATTTCAGAAGTTCCCTTGTGTAGACTGTTCTTGATGCCTTATCAGATTCTTACCATACTTTTGCTAGTACTTGGAGACTTATGAACCAAGGAAATCTTGAAGTTGTCAAGTTTGATGCATTATGCACATTGATGTTGCAAGAGTCGCTTTCCAAAAAAAACAGGACTAGGAAGCGTGCAACTGAACAGGCTTTTATTGCTTCTCAAAGAAAGGGTGGTAAAAGCAATGCAGCCACTTCTTATGGTTCTACTGTGAGTGGAAAAACTTCTGTTCCAAATGCCTTTGTTGGCAGCAATTTGTCTGTAAATTTTGGTGATAAGGGCAAAAAGAAGATGCGTTGCCATTATTGTAAAGCTAATGATTACTTGATCAAGCAGTGTCCTAAGTTGAAGGCCAAAGAGGCTAAGAAGAAAGAGGGTGGCTCCACTCCAAATGTTGGTTCCACTACAAATGCAGCCATTGTTGAGTCTTCTGTGAAAGGAGGCTATGATGCTGATGTTGATGCAGAATGGGCTTCTAGTGCAGAGTGCACTTACAATCCTGCTGTCCATGATACATGCAGGTTGCAGATTGTGCATAGTGATGTTTGTGGGCCCATGAAAACTCTGTCCTTGGGCAATCACCTGCACTTTGTGACTTTCATTATGATTACTCCAGGCATGCATGGGTATTTTCTCTTAAAGCGAAGTCCAAAGTTTTTATGTGCTTCAATTTTTTTTTGGCTTTGACTGAAAATGTATTGAAATGTATTATGGGCACCCTCCATTCCGATTGAGGGGGGAGTATATGTCTCATGAATTTAATGCATTTATGGCTAGTCATGGGATAAAACACCAGTGTACAATGCCTTATACACCTTAGCAAAATGATGTTACTGAGAGAAAAAATAGGTTACTTATGAAAATGGCACGATGTGCGGTCAAAAGTCAAGCTTTGCCGCATTCTTTTTGGCTCGAGGCCATCATGTGTACCACTTATGTACTTAACAAGTGTCCTACAAAAGCTTTGCAATCTATTACTCCATATGAAGCATGGCATGATAGACAGCCTTCGATTGAGCACATGCGTGTTTTTGGTTGCTTGGCATATGCTTTGGTGCCACAAACACACCGCAAAAAAATGGATGATAAGGCTGTCAAATGTATTTTTGTTGGTTATAGTGCTGAAAGCAAAGGTTATAGGTTGTATCATCCACAAACAAAGTGTATTTTGGTTTCACGAGATGTAGTGTTTGTGAAAGATTCTATTAAGCCCTTGTTGTCATGTACTAGAGACAATAATTTAAGCTCACAGGACATTTATGACATTTTGTTGCCTCTTTTTAGTGGTGGAAGTTCGAACATAAATTCCAATGAGGCAAATGTACAGCCTATGGGGGTTTTCGAAAATGTTACAGATCAGCCTATCACTGATGCAGATATACATGATGGACTTGATGAGGAAAGGGTTGAAAATGAGCAGGCTAGAGGTATGCCAAAATGGCTGGTGCATACATTGTGTGACAGTAAATTGGATGCACCTTTGTCTAGTCGTACTGGTTCAGGCTCTGGCCATGCATCTTATGCATCAGATTGTTATGCTTTGGCTGTGTCTAGATTACATGATGCTGAGGAGCCTTTGTCTTTCGATGAAGCACATAATTCAAAAAATTGGATGGCTGCCATGCAATTAGAATATGATGCACTTATAGAAAATGACACATGGACTTTATGCGATTTACCTCCTGGCAAAAAGACCATTGGTACGAAGTGGGTTTACAAGTTGAAACGTAAGCCAGAGGGTGAGATTGATCGCCATAAGGCTTGACTTGTTGCAAAGGGTTATGCACAACAAAAAGGCATAGATTATGAAGAGACTTTTGCTCCCACTTGTCGTATGACTACTGTGTGTTTTCTATGTGCATTGGCAACTCATTTTGGTTGGGATGTACATCAATCTAACATTGTTACTGCTTCTTGAATGGTGACATATTTGAGGAAGTTTATGTAACACAACCTCGCGGTTTTGTCAAGAAAGGATGACAAGAGGACAAAGTGTGCAGATGTAAGAAGGCTCTTTATGGGTATGAGCAATCTCCTCGTGCTTGGTATGAGAAAGATGACACTCATTTTGTCAAATGAGGATTTTGTAACAGTCCAATAGAAAGCACATTGTATGTCAAGCGTGAGGGCGATGTTCTTCTCATTGCTATTCTTTATGTGGATGATTTGCTGATCACTGGTCCCAATGAGGCACATATTGCTGAATTTAAGGCTGATTGGAATGCTACTTTCAAGATGAAAGATTTGGGGCTGTTGCATCATTACTTGGGTATACAGCTTAAGCAGCATGATGGTGGTATTGCCTTGTGTCAGAAAAGTTACATAGAGACATTGCTATGTAAGTTTGGACTTGAGGATTGCAAACCTATTGCCACTCCCATGGAAACAAGTTTGAAATTGAGTCTTCATGATGCTGGTGATCCTACTGATGTCACTATTTACAAAAATGTTGTTGGATGCCTCATTTATGTATGCAACACAAGGCCGGATATTCAATTTGCAGTCTCACAGGTCAGTAGATTTATGCATAGCCCAGGGTCTAAGCATTAGCAGGCTGTCAAGAGGAGTTTCTTCTACCTTAGTGGCACTTTATATATTGGCTAATTTTATCCCAAGGGGGGATCATTACCGCTAGACTTACATGATTTTTTGGACTCAAATTGGCCTGGTTGTTTTGACACGCGAGTGTCCACAAGTGGTTTTTGTTTCATGCTTGGCAGTTCATGTATATCATGGTTGAGCAAGAAGCAACCTACTCTGACCACTTCTAGTTGTAAGGTTGAGTACATGGCAGTCTTCACAGCTACAGTTGAGTGTGTATGGCTCAGACGCCTTATGGCTGATTTGGGTGATGGACAAGACACTGCCAACACAATCTACACTGACAGTTAGAGTGTGTTGGCAGTTGTGAGGAATCTAGTTTTTAATGCTCGCACAAAGCACATTGAGGTGCATTACCACTATGTCAGGGAGAGGCTCTTAGCAAGAGAGATCAGCCTTGCTTATGTGCCAACACAGGACAACCTTTCAGATCTTTTCACAAAGGCATTGTCTTGTGAGAAGCTCGAAGCTTTCCGCAAAGCTTTAGGATTATTCCCCTTTGTGGACTGATTATGCCCTCAGGACATGTATCTTCCCTTTACTCATGTGCCAGTTTTTTTTCACCGCATTACTCTAGGGGGGATTCTTTACCATATACATGTTGTAGTGATGTGTGTGAACACATTAGGACCATTGGGGCATTTTTTTGCTCTTTAGGAGGTTTTTCTTTCCCCGTGCATTGTATATACGTCCATCACTCTAGGGCTATCTATCTTTTCATTGCACACTGAGTAACACACTCTTAGTTGTGTACCTTGAGCTTCCTTTGTCTTCTCCAAGCTGTGTGTGTTAGAAGCAAGCTACCTCGGATACCATTTTTTGGAGCTCTCAATGTAAACACATTTATCATTTTGATGAATCAAGAATATTTATAACTCCTATTTTTTGGATAAAGCTTGTAATTGATGAGCTGGGGCTACAAGCTTCTAGATTGTATCAACCTGTCTTTACCTATCTTTAGTTAGAGCTCCCAGATTATTAGTTTTGACCATGAAAAACCTTGGCTAAGGTATAAAAGCCAATTTTTGTAAGTTATTTTCAAGTTTTGGATAATGAAATACACGGCGTGAGCTAACGACGCTCACTTCTCTTCTTCTCGCGCTTCCTACTCCCTCCCCGGTTGTCACATTACAGTCACGTTTATTGCATTGCAATCGTAGGTAAGAGCTCTACGCATTGAGGTAAGCATTTCACAGTATTGATGTAGCTTTTGATGCTGCCGACCCGTGGCCTAATTTCATTATAAGTAGGAATTTAAGCTTCTAAATCAAAAACTAAGTATAGGCGGGATATTGGGGCATCATTGCTAAGCCTTTAGATGCATTCTGGGCCGAAAACGACTAGGTCAAAAATCCACTACTGTCGATTTTTACACTTAACCTAAAGTGGGATTTGAGATCATAAGCATGTGTGCTATGTCTTATAAACATGTTCTAGATGTTTCATTACGTTTGGATATTATTTGATGCCATAACGGATGTGATTTGTTTGCCGATGAGTGATTGGATTTTGGTGATTTCAATCACTTGAGTGTAGCCTGAGTTAGATGCGAGTTATGTGTTTTTTTCCAAAAGATTGACAACCTCTTGTAGCCTCTATGCACTAGCCGAGTCAGCTTTGTCCCATGGATTGACAATTCAATCGTGGTTCTCGCTAAATCTGCAATAAGATAGGAGTGAGGTTAGACACCCATCCCACATTTGGCACCGCTGCCGGGGATTGAAGAGACCTAAATTAGGGAAAAACCACGAGCGTCTTGTGAAGTTATCCTTTAACTTCCTCTAGGATCTCCTAGAGTCAAAACTTTTTTTTAGAACCGCATAGCTTAAGATTGTCGCCTTTTGCTGTGTAGAGGTAGCTTGGAAGTATATCGTACTTGCTGAGTGCCTTTAGGATTGTGGGGTTGTAGAACTAGATTAGGATTTTAAGAATGATTGTTGATAGACGAGTAAGTCTTAAGATCAATGCTCAGAAAACCATAAAAAACAAAAAAATGCGTGTTTTGTGAACACTTTCCACAACTCCATTGCATTAGAACCTAAGAGTAGGGTAAGTAGGATCCGAGGTGGATTTCAGAACATTGCTTTCTTTGAAAGAATCAATTGTGAGTTTTTATTTGAAGTTGCAAAATTTCAGGTCTACGACTAGAAATAGCATGAAAAGACTACCAACCACTCAATCCGACTGGAGAGTATGCTTAAAAGTTATATGAACTAGTGGGTAAGCTTAAGGACACATTGAGGTAAAAATTTCAAGAGTTTGAAAAAACTCAAATTATTTACTTTTTCTTGACATTTTAGTCCAAATTAAGCATTGACTTGATTCATAAGCTTAAGATAGCTCATGCAAAGACTGTCCATTGAAAAAGTGCAAAAAATGTTCATTTTAGGCCTAAAGTAAATAATTGCAATTATTTACTTTCAGCTCAAAACTAACCAAGCTTGATACCAGTGACTCATTGCATGTGTACAAAAAACTTTTGTAAAGGACGATATATAATTTGGATCACCAAACTGGCAAAAAACTGAGTAAAAACTAAAGTCTGTACCGACTTTCAAGAACTTGAGTGTAAATTGGGACTTGATTCAATGAAACTTGAGTCCAAACTCAATGAAACTTGATTCATAGTCTTATATTGATGTGATAGACATATGTACATGCTGAGTTGACCAAAAAGATGCAAAAATTTGCCAATTATAAATAATCGCTATGATTTACATATGTCCCATTTTTAAACTTTTTTGACCAAGTTAGCATACCACTAGCTTTACCATGTTGTAATAAGCCCACAAAGCAAATTTGGTAAGATTTGGATCATTGTATTGAAAATTGTGACAAAATTTGCAAAGTCAGCCTACAGACACAAAACTGATGACCATTTGAACAAAAATTATCCAAATTTGTTCAAACTTGGCTAGGGTGCTTAAGTTAAGATAGATACTTAAAAGATCTGTGTTAAGATTGGGACAAAAACTTGCAAAAAATTAGCCGGAGTAAATAATCGTGATTATTTACATCTACTTAAAAATTTGACAATCTTGTACATTTGAGTATACCACAAGGTCAAGCATATCAAGTAGACCACACTAATCAATTTTGGTGAAATTTGGATCACAAAAGTGAGACTTACGCGAGATTCTTGAAATCAGAGTCTGCGGACACGAAATAGTGGATAAACTTAATAGATTTGGTGCAAACTTAGTGAAACTTGTCCAGGGATTTTAACAAGTATAATTGGCAAAACAAGCCAAAAAGTGCAAAAAACTAACAAAAGTAAATAATCACGATTATTTACTACTACTATACAGAGACACCAATTTTGACTTTTGAACTTGTACAGTGATAGACCAACATAATACAAGGCCATCGGGCAATTTTGGGTTCAATCGGATCCAAATTGGTACATGTTCACTCAATTTCAAGGTTGCAGATTAATCCTTTGATATTTTGCAAAAGCCAAATTTGAAAGTCTCAATGCTGACTCAATTAGCTCGATTTGAAGTGATACACATAGACCAATCACAATAGTTAGCCAAAACTATACAATTTTCGTGAAGGAGTAGCTAATTTGATCAAAATTGATACATGAATCAGGTTGCAGACAAGGAATTGGAAGCTTGACGCAAATTGCAATCAAGTCATGTGGAAAAAATTGACAATAATCAATCCGACGGTAAGTACTCTATCTAGGGCTTCACAAGTCTTTATGAACCTTGGATTTGGTTGTGTACTAGGAAATCAAGATATATTTGGAGAAACCTCCAGTAGAGTATCTATTGAAGAAAGTGTGAATCAAGGCAACTCAGTATTTACAAATTAAAAATCCTGACGTGATAGACAAATGGGGATTAGAAGTAAACACCATGATTTTATATATGGCAGCTAAAGAAGGCCCACCAACTTTAGAATTCAAGGGATACGATCAAGTTGATTTGAAGCCTTTGGAACGGCTTAGTACAGATAATCCTACGATCACAGTCTATTGTTGGGAGGATAGAAATGTAAAAGATCTCCTTTGGACTTTGCATGCCAAATCAAGACAATTAACACCCATGAAGATCATTGTTTAGGGATTGTTATAACAACAACTTTGTTATGATGACTCCTGAGAAGGTAGAACAAATCAAATATTAAGGGTATTCCAAAAGGGATTGGATATTGGGCCAAGGACCATGAACTATTTCTAGAGATGAACACCGTGAGAGATATTTTGAGAGTAATGTTAAGAAACCAGAAACCACCTCATCACAAAGAAAACCGGGTGACACTAAAGCCAGTCCAGGGCTATATGAGTCACTATTTCCAGCAGATTGGTTTGAAGGACTCAGAACAGGACCACTGCCAGGAGACCGAGAGTTGAACCAAATAGACGTGTCAGACCATCTGATTTTTAAAAATGGGTCAGAAAATATAGTGGATCGGGGGATCCATATGACCGCTTAGCAAGCTTTAAGAAAGGACTAAGAGAAGAACGCATATTCGATTCCATACTCAATTCGAGGGGTTTGGAATGACATTAGAAGGAAAAGCATTGACATGGTTCCAAAACATTCCACCAAGGTCAATCATGGACTTGAACACATTAGCTCAAGGATTTGTAGCTGCTTGTTCCAAAACGGGGATCAAACACAATATGATAGCTCAAATCTACAGCTTTAAACAAAAACAAGGTGAGTCTGTTAGAGATTGTGCCACTTGAATTAAACAATACATTGCCAGATGTCGAGAGCTAGAGACCTACAGAAGAATGACTAGTATCATTGTTTCTAGAGAGACTGCTAAACAAAGAACTTCATGCTATAGTGTATAGCAAGAAGCATACAACCCTAGAAGAGTGTGTGTCAGATGCTATTGACTTAGGAGAGAATTGTCATATTTTCAACAAAGAAGATGTCACTAAGGATAACCAAAGTGAGAAAAAATCATCCATTAAACCAGCACAAGTGGGATTGGCTGCTGCAGCACCACTTTCAACCATAGAAGACATGCTCAAAAGGGTGAATGACATGATGAATAACATGCAAAAAGAACCTATGAGGGGACCAGGGCAAGGGATACCTCAACATGGACAATCAATTACACAGTAAAAATTTTGTGCATTTGAGGGTAAATGGATCAACCATGAGACTAATGAATGCTATTACTGACCAAATTATGATGGGAATGTTCAGTACGTGCCTATGAGGCCACAAGGACAACCCATGTACAGATATCAGCCTAATATGGCCCCAGCTCAAAGACCACAGATGGGTATGGAGAGACCTGAACCCGTGTTGGGCCAAAAACCTCTATATCCTAGACATAATGTAGTGCCTCTAAAGTACATGCATCCAGAGGGAGTCATAGATGAACAAGCACTAGTACTTGTTACACCCTATGCTAATCCTAGTCCATCTCTAGTGGTAGAAGGAAATTGGTATCATTCACATCCACCACCAATGGAAGAACCTGTGACTTATACTGCACCAGAGCTTGCACCAATGTATTATGTGGCTAATCAAGGTGTTAAGCCTCCTATGGTAAGACCCATGATTAAGCCAAGAACTGGAAACTTTCATAATTGTGGTGCAGATGATCATTGGAAGAATGAATGCCCAGAGACTCACAAAAACCTCAAGCCAGCTGAAGCTTATTGCATACAATGTTGTAAAAGGAGAGGACACTTCCTAGAAGATTGTCCTAAAAATCCTTTAAACAAGGGTAAAACAGCAATCAAGGTAATCACCAGAGCCCAGGCTAAGAAAAAGAAACATAACTCCTCTGATGATTCAAAAAATACAAAAATTTCCTCTCAAAAGACCAAAAGAAGCAGAAACAAAAGGTACGAGATGAGAAAACAAAAACAAAGGGTGGTAATTGAGGAGAAAGAAAAAAAGCTAGTCCAAGAAAAAGTGAAAGAACCGGAAGTGAAATCAAAGAGATCACCGTGAAATCTGGAGGATCAATTTTGGTAGACAAAATTTTTGAGCCTATGAATGAAGTCTTGGAAGACATTAGGAAGAGGATGGGGTCTAGGAGGGCCTCTTTATTTGCCCATGAGATTATGAAGGTGATTAACATTTTGACGCATAGGTGTATGCCATGTGTGCAAGAATGGTGGGTGTGTAAGAGAGGTGTAAGAGTGGTCAAAGGATGCACTTTCCCCCCCCAAAAAGGAGGTGGATAACTTTATAATTTGCGACCTTCAATAACTCTTACATACGATTTCTTATTTGAGTGGAGATTATGGGTCTATGATCTATACGCCAAGCTCTTTCCATAGCTATGTTACATGATATGGTTTTGCCCATTAGATTTTAAATTTCATTTTCGGGGAAGAATTTGAATGCAAATAAACTAGCCGTTTTGCATGTTTGAATTCAAAAACTGTCCTGTGATTGCTTTTTTAATACTAGAGGTTTGACTTCCTTAAATTGCCAAATAAAGAGGCCCTCCTAGACCCCATTCTCTTCCTAATGCTACCAAGCGGGTCTTAAAGCTTGCCAAAACATGGAAAACAAATGGAAAACTATCCTTCTCCAGACATGGAAGCAGCTAAGATTGAAGCTTATTAAAAATTGGTAAGAATCACGTAAGAGATGCTAGAAAAACAAAAACCCAAGCTCGAAAGTATGACAAAACCTGAGGAGTTTGTGGAAGGAAACAATAAAGAAAAATCCAAAGTGGTGGTAGAACCCCACCTAAGAACAGAAGAACCAGAACTTATAGTCCCGGACGACGAAGATGCCTTAGCACTAGAATGGTAACAGGACACCTTTATGTCCTTGGACACTTTTGTGTCCTATTAAGTGACCATTTTGCTTGAATTATTTGAAGAGTATGAAAATGAATTTCTAGGTGCTATATATCCACAAAGTTGCCTTATGAGCTGAAAAAAACTTAGCATTTTTTTTTGAGTATCGATCTCACCATTAAGCTTACTCTTGCACAACATTTTTGAACCTAAACCGTGTGAAAAAACGGGTCCTGTTTTTGGCTTTTTTTTTTTTCAATTTTTGGCAACTATACCACTCTAAACTTCATGTTTGTGAGGTTTAGATGGCTAGAGGTTAGGCCTTCATAGTTATCAACATGTTTTGATGCTTGTAGGGAGAGCTAAGTGTTAAAATTGAAAGTTATGACCAATTTACAAGAATTGCGTAATCTTGTTTTTTGGCCAAAATTAGCACTTTTATGATTTTTTTAGTGGCTTTCTTGATATCCAAATTCAATTTTGATTGTGTAAGTGTAATGTATAACATAAAGCTAATCTTCCTTGAGTTTTGGGGGACCTAATATGCTATATAGAATAGTATATGATGATGGTTGAGTCTTTTGATTGCTGAAGAATACGATACATTTTAGAGTAGCAAGTATAACTTTCTCAATATTGCTAGTTTCTTAGGCCAATTGTGTGTATTTTGTAGGTAGTAACCATATCTAATTATAGACTACAAACTTGGCTAGATATTGAGTAGTTTCTATGGGTTTCTAGAGGTCATAATGCTAAACCCAGTTTTTTCATGTTTGCTGTATTTAGCACTTTATCATTGTCCCCAAGGTTCCAATTGTAAGAGATCCATTATCCTTTTGACATGCTCCATGGCTCCTTTTGAATCCAGAGGCCAAAAGGGAACTAAGAAAACATGTATATAGTATCTGTATTGAGCGTGACTATAGAAACTTTGATGATAGGTCCGTAGAATGGCAAAAATGCAACTTTTTTGTACCTATTTTTTTGCCCAAAAAAAAATTAGTGAGGTAAAAGCAACCATATGTTTTGGTCACCAACCCATTGAAGTTAACGGGGCATTTTATCTCATGTCCTACAAAAATCTCCACTCTTATTTATATGCAATCAACCGTAAGAAATTGCTGTTTTGGGCAAAATGCACTGGTCCATCAACTTTGGAGGCTTGTAGTGACCAAGGGATGAGAAAAATTACAAGTTTCTCATTTTTTCCATATGTAGTAGTTATTGATCTATAAGCTCATGAAAGGATTTTTCAAAATGAGTGGATCTACTATGGTTTTGGAATTTTTTCCCAAAACCCTGAAAGGACACTTTTATGTCCTGTTAGGTTACCATTCTAGTGTTAGACAGAATTCCATTCGTAGAGGAAGAATGGCTAGGACACTTATGGGAGAAAGTTAGAGAGATTAATGATGGGAGTTTAACTCTGAAGTCAACTCCTATAGAGGAAGTATGGTTAGACAATCTACCTCCTGATATGGACATGGATGTACAATCCTTGTATGGGGATTGCGGATCTGAAGCTTCAAAAATGTCTAAACCATTGACATTGAAAACATTACCCTCTTACTTGAAAGATAACGAAGATGAATACATAGTGTGTAAAACCACTCAAGTAGAGAGAGTGGAACAGAACCTAGAAGTAGATAACATCCATTCAATCATGTCTACACCCATCCAATGCACTCTTACTTTAGGAGAACTATTGAAAATCATACCATATTTATGGAATGATCTACAGAAAACTCTAGAGAAGGTGGGAATAACGGGGCTCATCGCAAAAAAATTAGGAAAATTGATACACAAAATGGATAACAAAGAGATTTTATCGGTTTAATGAACAAAGTCGGAGAATACTACGAAGGGGAAGAAGGAAACGTGACCCTTCCAATGAGATCTAATGACATAGAAACCATGGCAATACTTGATAGTGGGGCAGGCATAGCCATAGCCACGAAAGAAGTATGAGAATCCTCGGGACAACTAGCCATTAAACAAACTCAAATGAAATTGCAATTGGCTGATGGACATATCAAGAGACCCTTAGGACTTCTTGAAAAGGTAATAGTAAATTCCTGTGGGATTGAATATCAACACACTTTTGCCATAGTAGACTTTGGAAAGAAACTCAATTATGAAATCATATTGGGAAGACCTTTCATGTGACAAGTGCAGCTCATCCAGGATTTTTGGGGAAACAATTATCTGTACTTGAAGCAAGTGGGATCAATAACAAGGTTTTAATCTAAAAGATCACACTTATAGAGATGTCATGAAAATGCCCATATAAGAGTTTGATTCACTCTCTTCGACTGAAACTAAGCTTCCATCTTGGTTGAACAAAGACACTCCTATTTGGATGTATGGAGCTTCAAAAAATGAGAGCTTAAAACGAGAAGAATGTATCTTAGAAATGGATTGCACAGATGAAGCCTATGTACCTGAACCCTTTCTAGAGCATTTGTTTGAGCCATTTGAATGGACTCAAATTTTAGCAACAATGGATGTATGTGTAAATACGTCTATGCCTACTCAATTGTGCAATGAGGACGGCTATGACATAATTCCCATACAAATGATTTCAAACCCATCACATTGAAGAACTTGATGAAAGCTCAATAAATCTTTTCAGACCTATACTATGATGCAACAAATGAGTTAGAATATTATTCAGCAACCTCAGATGATTTGGGGTCAGAAAAAGAACATGTGTGAGCTAAGCTACTCATGAAAGGAGGGAAGGAAAAGTTTTTTGACTTTCCAAACCAGAAATCGAGAAGACAAAAATGGTATAGACAAAGAAGAGACACTAGAAGTGTGAAAGCTAGACCTACGCCATCAATCTCCTGTAGAACACAGTTCCTGGTGCAGATAGAAGCACATGATTGTGTCTAGGATAGAATCATTGGTCGATATCCTTTAAACAAAGATCATGAAATGACAAAAACATTGAGAAAAGCAAGAAAGGAAACTCAAGCAAAGCCAAAAAAAATAGGACAAGGGTTCAACCATGACACGAGTTGAGAGGAAAAAGAAGTATCAAGAGTTAAACAAAGACTCTAAAAGAGATACATACGACCAAAATGGAAACCACAGAAGAGGATGGTACATATGTAATGAGTGTTCCATCCCATTACAAGAAATATACTCTCCAGGACCAAAAAATTATTGTCGAACAATCTGTCAGGGAACTATGAAAACAGGGCGAGTTCTATGAAGGACCTAAAAACACAAAAAAGATAGATCTGGTCGAACCAGGAGAAAAGCCTAGACTTGCCTACATTGCAAATGATTTAACAGAAGAAGAAGGAGAGCTTTTGTGAAGCTTAATAAAAGAATACCGAGATATCTTTGCTTGGTCTTATAAGGATCTCAAGGGTGTTGATCCTAAACCTGTCGATATACCATACCTATGAGAGATGATGCAAAACCAAGTAGACAAAGGCCATACACATATAGCGAGACATTTGCCACAAAGATCAAAGAAAAGATTGAAAAACTAAAGGAAGCCAAATTCATTTATGAAATTGAACACACAGATTGGGTGTCTCCAATTGTGGTAGTACCCAAGAAGAATGAAAAACTACGGGTTTGTGTCAACCTCAAGAAAGTGAATGCAACTACCATTAGGAACAACTTTCCTCTTTCTATCACTGAGCATGTTTTAGAACGATTTGTAGGTAAAGAAGCTTACAGTTGTTTAGATGGATTTTTGGGATACAATCAACTTTTGGTTGACCCAAAAGATCAGCATAAAACTACCTTTGCAACAGAGTGGGGTATTTTTGCCTATCGGGTTATGCCTTTTGGGTTAACTAATGCTCCTGCCACCTTTCAAAGATTGCTTTTAAAGAATACCTAAGGAAATTCTTGAAAGTATATATGTATGATCTATGCTTACATTCATCAATCCGGACTGATCATTTTGAACACCTCAAAAGGTATTTGAAAAATGTAGACTTTATAGGATTTTCTTAAATCTTGAAAAGTGAACATTCATGGGTAGACAAAGAAAAATTCTTGGAAATATAGTGTCTAAAAATGGCATAGCTACTGATATGGATAAAATTCATGTTATTGTTGATTTGCCTAGACCAAAAATAGTCAAGGGGTTTCAAGCCTTCATGGGACATTGTGGATATTACAGACGATTCATTTACATGTACGCTATAATTGCGAAACCCATGTATAGCTTGATTACACACTTTGAATGGACTAATGAGTGTGAAAATTTTTTCATGAACTTAAGCAAGCTCTCACTTCAATTCCAATATTAAAAGCACCAGATTGAAATAAGATATTCTGCATACATGTAGATGCTTCTAATTTTGCCATTGGGTGTATACTAGATCAAGCTGCAGAGGGAAAAATTGATTCTCCTATTTCTTATGCTAGCCGACAGTTGAACATGGCAGAAAGGAATTATACCACCACAGAAAGGAAAGGATTAGGAATGATCTATGCCATAAAAAAGTATAAACTTTACCTATTAGCAAACAAATTTTTGTTCTTTGTGGACCACCAAGCCTTATTATACTTGGTCAACAAGCCATGCAACACAAGAAGAATAGTGAGATGGTTCATCATTCTTCTAGAATTTGATTTTACTGTAGTTGTAAAAAAGGGCACTACTCATCAAAGAGAAGATCATTTGTCTAGGATTGTTTCAGGGGAACCACCCAAAGGAGTAGATGATGATCTACCAGATGCATATTTGTTCTCCTTGGAAATGATACCTAGATGGTCGAAAAATATGGTATCACTGATGACCATAGCTCAAGTGGATTCACAAATACCACTTCCTATTACAATCAAATTACTAGCTGGTAGGCTATACAAAATAAATTGAATGGAATATTGCTTTTGTGCATTAACCCTGAGGAGAAAACCCAATACCTAAGTCAAGCACATATTACCATAGTAGGACTTCACTTTGCGGAAGATCAAACTATGCGATGAATCTTGAGACTTGGAGTGTATTGGCCAACTATGAGGAGTGATGTTCATTGTTTTGTAAAGGATTGTCCTCAATATAAAAAAAAAACACCCATACCTCATGTAATATTGTTCCAAATGTCACCTGTTCCTAAGTGGAGTAACTATCTAGTCACTTACTTATCGAGCCGAACATTTCCTAAGGATATGAGCAAACACCGTCAAAGAGTAATTGAAACAAAAGCAAGAGACTATGCTCTTATTGGAAACCAATTGTATCAGAGGTAAGGATCAACATTTGCATCTCTGTGCAAATGAAGATGAATATATTCCCATTATAGAACAAGCACATGTTGGATTAGCTGGAGGTCACTTCTCTAGTGAGACCACTGCAAGAGAAATCTTAATGGCAGGCATATGGTGGTCAATAGTTTTTGCAGATGCCAAAGAGTATGCTCGCAGATGTGATGCTTGTCAACGAGAAAAAATGCCAACCCGTGTAGATAGCATGCCCTTAAGACCAATGATGGGGGCTAGAGCTTTTGCAAAATGGGGTATAGACTTTTTTGGGCCAATACAACCACCTGCTTATAGAACCCAAGCTCAATATATCATTGTAGATACGAGCTATTTGACCAAGTGGGCCGAGGCTAAAGCAACTCAAAAAAAAGGATGCCAGAACCACTGCCGCATTCTTATATGAGTACGTACATATTCACAAGATATGGACTGCCAATAGAAATAGTCAGTGATAGGGGAACCCATTTCCTCAATGAGGTAATTGAGTATCTGTTAGCATGGTAGAGGAGATGAGCTTGCATTGAAGCTTGGCTCTTGGTTGGATTTGCATCACAAAGCCAAGAGTTGTTGGTGTAGGCCTCCTTTCTCACAAGCTTGAAGTAGGTGATAAGCTTTCCATTAAAGCTTGAGAAGGAGAGAGAGAGTCTTCTTACTCCACATATGGAATAGTGTGAGTGTGTATGCAATAATGCCTTGAGAAAATCATCCCCCTCTCTCTCTCTTGGTCGACCCTCTTGCTATTTGCTCATGCTCACACCCTATTGGACCTCTCTAGGCTTAGCCAATGGAATTTCAAGAGCATAAGTGATATCCTTTTGACATGTGTCCCCCTTTCCCCTTTTGTGAGAGCTTTAGGTAATCAATTAATGCAACTAAACTCTCATTGGACCCCTTTGTCTCTCCTGGCCAATATGAATCAAGCAAGCCATTGGGCTGTCGAATGCTCATTGGACCCCTTGGGAGACTGTCCAATAGTCTTCTAGAGAGCTCAATTCCTATTGATTATTTTATGAAGTATTTTTAAATAATTAAACTAGATTTACTCTATCCTAATTCTCATTGATCCACCTCCATGGCCAT
Organism: Adiantum capillus-veneris; assembly: GCF_014529385.1. NCBI lineage: Eukaryota > Viridiplantae > Streptophyta > Polypodiopsida > Polypodiales > Pteridaceae > Adiantum > Adiantum capillus-veneris. The sequence continues at coordinate 78,409,004 of NC_140958.1, forward strand.
CCAATAGGATTTGAGTACACCTTGTGGGCATCAAGGCTAGGGAACTGACATGTGTCCCTCTTTCCCTTTGTGTAATGGAAGCTTGTGAGTGTGTGGTGTGTGTTTGTCTCTCATCCCCTACTTGCAGGGATCAACCCCTCCTATGTAGGGACTATGAAGACTTTTTACACACACACACAACACATACAATTTTTGTAAGCTTATCCATTGGACACAACCTTTGATTTTTGGAACCTTAGCATTTTGGAAGTCTTAATGGGCTGAACCTTAGGGTCTTTTAAGCCCATTGTTGCACATTTCTCTTTTGCAGATGGCCCCCCCTTTGGATCCCTTTTTCCCCTCCTTTGGATCCCTATTGTGGTCAATCTGCCATGACATTACCTCTCTCTTGAAATCATAGTCGCCCCTTTGGATCCCTATTGTGGTCAATCTGCCATGACATTACCTCTCTCTTGAAATCATAGTCGCCCTCAACTATTGGGTAGAGAAGATAAAGCCTATTTATTAGTCCTTTTTCTAGCGGGTAGAGGATCCCTATATTACCCTACAACATTGTTCCAGAATGGATGACTATTTCATTTGGTGCTTAGAGCCTAATCTACATAAGCATGTATGCACATTAGTCCTATCAATCTTCTATAATAGAGTGACAAGCTCTACCTGGTGTTCGGGAGACGTCGTCTCTGTAAACTTGATCTAAGCATGTATACTACTTCATTTTTGTGCACATTAAAGAAAAAGAGAGTCTTATAAGAAAAAAACTTTGTTCCTTTTTTAACATTTGTACATTTGCTTACTCTAGGGAAGCATTGTAAGCATTGACAAGGTTTAGGTTATCCTTTAATTGTATGCCTTGCATCTATTTAACATCTTCAAAAGGATAATTCTCAAACTTAATAAGATATTGTCAGATAGTCTTACTGCCTCTTAATACCTTGTCTTCATGTCAGAGAATGGACTCGGATTGCAACACCTCTTCTTGGTCCTTGATCTCCCATGGGTCTTCAATAGTTGGTTCTTGAGGTGGCTCTCCTTTGTAAGGCTCACATGGAAAGCATTGTGTATGAGCCAATGGCTGGGCAACTTGAGTTGATAGACCATCTCATTGATTGGCCTAAGAATATGGAAGGGACCATAGTACCTTTTTGCTAACTTAGCATAGTACTTCTGGTGTCCCGTAGGATTCTTGCCCGTCGTGTGCCTTAATCGAGCCTTGGGAAATTTAAGTAAGACCCAATCATTTTCTTTAAAGGCTTGGGCTCTTCTGTCCTTATTAGCAGCAACCTTTTTCCTTTGTTCACATCCGGGGATAGTCTCGATCTCATGATCTACCTCTCTGTGCGGCGGAAGATTTGTAAGGTCTTCAGGGAATACATCATCATACTCTCTCAACCAGTTAGGTCGAAATGAGGTATCTGATTGGTCCACCTTGTTGAGTTTTACTGCATAAATTTGCTGACCCTTCCTTAGTCCCTTCAAAAGTCTGCTGGCCTTAACTAGAGTAGCCTTAGGTCTCCCATTTTCCCCCTGGATTAAGGCTTCATTACCCAAGTTATCTGTAAAGGTAAAATTTCCTTGTGCACAATGTATGTGGGCCCTATTTTGCTTTAGCCAGTCCATCCCTAGTATCCCATCAAAGAATACTAAGGGTAGGGTTCGAAATTGGACAGAAGTAGGGTGTCCCCCTAAATCAAAATCGATTTTTCCTACAGAATGTTGAGATACTACTTCCTTGCCGTTTGCTAACTCTACAACTAGCTTGCTTGTTGGATACTTATCTAGCTTTAGCTTCCTCATGCATCTAGGTGAAAGAAATGAAAGAGTACTACCACAATCTATAAGGAAGTTAACTTGTTCACCTCTGAGAGATTCTGGCGTATGAATGACTGCGTATTGCTCGCAACCATTGGGATTGTCAATTGCAGCATGTAGGGTTGCTCTCTCCACTGCTTCATCACCCACAGTTGGTTGTACCACTGTGGCATTTACTCTGGCGGTAGCTCCATGCCCTCGCCCTCTGTTCATCCTTCCACGTCCTCCTCTTCCATTAGCTTGGCCACGCCCACGAGTATTCAAGGGTATGGCATTGGCATTGGTTGCCTGAATGTTCCTGGGGCAATTGGATTTGTAATGCCCATGCTCGCCGCAGCCATAGCATCGGACATGAGGGAACTACATGGTTGTGGTGGTAGCCACAATAGGGCGCTGGTTATACGCTTGGTTGGCTGGTCTGTTATCCCAAGCAGTGGTCCTTGCCCTCTTTGCCCAATGATTCCTCCTGTTCTGATTAGCCCTTTGTACTTCGAGAGCTAGAGGTTTGGCCCTTAACAAGGCATCCTGTAGCGTCGTCGGCCTGAGAGCTTCCAACCGAGTATTCAGGGGATCGATTAGTCCTTGGCAGAACCTTGCCACCTGTTGTTCCAAGGTCATCTTAGGGGCATATCTCCGAAGAGTGAAAAACTTTGCATAGTATTCTTCGACAGATGAATTCAGCTGCCGAAGTGAAAAGAATTCATTCATCCTCAAGGTTCTATAGGCAGGTGGTAAATAACGTCCCATTATTGCAGCTTTGATGTCTTCCCATGATTGGGAAGATCCCTTAATATCCATGTCTCTACAATGTTGCTTCCACCATATCTTGGCATCGCCAGTCAAGCGGAACATCGCAAGCATGGTCTGATTTACGGGTTGGGTCCCCGCAGCTTCAAAGTAGTCGCCCATGGTTTCCATCCACACTTCCGCATCTCTCTCCACATTTGCCCCCTCGCCCTTAAAGATCGGAGGTTGGGCTTGCTTAAGGAGGAGCTTTTTCTCTTGCGCTGCCGAGTACAGAGCAACAGGCGGTACCTACATGGATTATATGAATTCTTGATACATTACTTGGATTTCAAAATAGACACGAGACTTTAAATAGAATTCAAGATTCTACTTTATCAAGAGACAGAGATTCAGAGACAAAAAGCACTTTATTGATGAAAATTTATTACAATTGAAACCCCTCAAGGTTTAGGATAACTGATGATCATCTTATTACATAGCTTTATGGATTGCGTATAAAATACGCCTAGGAGATGGTATTCACATGATGCACTACTTCATTCGTGTAATAGTTTCTATACTCATTCTTGAGTGGATAATAAACTAAGATATCAAGCCGGAGCTCCGCTTTCAGTAATCCAAAGGTTTTGACTCGGTTCGCTGGGATCACATTAGTGACCTTCTCCAAGAGCCAATCGTTGATGGTTTGATTGGAGTTGTCTGAAACAGTCTGGTCCAATCGTGTAGGCACCAAGTAGAATATCTCTATGACCCTCAACTCTTCTCCCCAACGTATCTTCTTCAAGTCGGTAGCCAGGCATCCTAGCTTCCGAGCGTTGATGTAGTAAACCCCTCCTGGAAATGTCCAATCAAGCTCCCATCCTCTATCAATGTGAGTGGAGTGTGGCGTATAAGCCTTCAACAGTATCTCCATGACATCTCGCCTGAACTGGTAAACTGGGGATCTTCGAGCTTGCTCATAAATAAGCTCAAACACTTGGAACTTCCGATATTCAAGCACGGGGTCTTCCTGCAACACCAATGCAAAGAATTCGGATCAACTACCTATATACTTTCAGTTCCTTATTTAAATATTCAAACAGTACGACTTTATTTCCTAGCCTAACCTAGGCTTAGCTCTGATACCAGGTGTGAGGTCCCCACCCCGCCGTCTCCAATGGCGGATCTGATGGTGAACCCGGTGGCCACTAGATCTATTGCGGAAGCAAACAAAGTGGTTCAGGGTTCGACTAGCGGACGATCTCTCATCACAAAGTGAGTCGAGTTCGAGCTTACTAGCAGGGAGATCTAGCTCCACCTCGCAGGGGAAGCGTACTTGAACTATCTAGAGATCCTAAGACTCACCTTCCAAGAGGAGAGAAAACCGGAGTGCATTTTTCCCCATGTTTCAGAGGCACGTACTCTCGAGATTTCACCGCTCTAGGTGCAATGAGTATTACTAATATCGAAGTAAGCACTATGGGGACAGAGAGTTCGTGACCAATCGGGACCACCCATCTCGTAGGCATTGGCAACCCGAGCCAAGCCCCCACTTTCCACCCCCACACTCACACTTCCTTGTGTGACCTAATTACTACCACAAAGGTTGTTCAACATAGATATTCCTTGTTTAATTCCGAATCACATTGTTCGTTAAGACAGCCCTTCAACCAGAATTGCAAACAGCACCAAGAGAGAATTCTAGTAAAAATTCTACTCAAACTTATTCATAAAAGTTCCAATTTTCTGGAGGTACAACATCCCCCCTCCAACGAGAGTTCACTCCTCCCGTTGTCGCCTAGCTGCCCATACAACTAGGTATGTCCACCGCATAGAAAGCACGTCATGGACACTCCCACCGCATAGAAAGCAAGACGTGGGTTCCCACCGCATAGAAAGCAAGTCGTGGGTATCCACCGCATAAAAAGCAAGTCGTGGATTCAAGAGTCCTTAACGAGGAACTCTGCCCCCTGTGATCAGTAGGGGGGTTCGGACTGATTCAACATTGGAAATAAAATGAACATGTCGAGCTAAATTTTCCCCAGCAGACATTCTTTCCTAATTGCAACCAGCATACCCATCAATCATTTCCTTCCTACTTTAGAACTTAATGTACAATGAATTCAATGCCGAGGTTTCCGTCAGATTTCTCCAACATGTTTGGGGATATTTTCATTCCTAACTAAACGTGTGCAATGTTAAATTAAACAACTTGAATGAAATTATGATCTACCTCTTCCATTTCTTCGTTGATGGCCTGTGAGATGGCCGGTATTTGTTCCTCCATGGGAGCTTTTCCCTTCCCGTTCACCTTGCTTGTTCCTGCCTCGTGGTCGTGGGCTCCACCAAAGCGAGTCCTCTTAACTGGGGCCATTTTAAACTCACTACTTTAAATAATTAACTTGGAGAAAAGAGCTAATGTCCGCAAGCGTCATAACAAGCCAAATGATAGATTAGCAACATCAAACAATGCCTACTACATGAGAGGTTTATATTTTTCCATATAGCAATCATTATGGATGACACATAATCCTATGGGAACCGGCTCTAAAGATAATTACTCGGCTTACATGATTAAGAATAATAGGATTTCACTAATGGAATTATCAGAGAGATGAATTAAGCATGATTAATCTCTTTCCTAGCAATTAGAGGGTGCAGAATCACCGCATGCATAGGTGTGAGAAAAACCACCTCTTAGAGACTTAATGACAGATTAATCTTACCTTAATTATATCTTAATGCATAATAGAGATGAATCTAAATCAGCTACAATATTAATGCGTGATAGAAAGAGTGATTCTCATCAATCTACACAATTACCAGCTTACCGATTAATTTCTATGCTACCTAGAGAGAGAAAATTCTAATAATCGTGCACTAATCATTAATTAAGAGTGATGAATGGTTGATAATTCAGCTATGGGATGATGATTACATAATAGAATATGGTTAAGGATAATTTAGAGAGTAATTATAGAGAATTACGACTAGGAATAAGCATAATAGACGAGAAATTTAGATGGTAGAGAAAAGAATTTACAGATAGCATTAATTAAACCGTGGTTACCGTGATTAAGGGCTGATAATCTTCTTGATTTTATGATCTAATTGAGCTTCTTGAGGCGAGAATTCGACAGCACCTCCCTCCTTACTTCTCCTTCAAAAGGTGTGTGTACCGGCAGCACCTTCCCAGAGTATGTGTAGGTGTGTGTGTGTGTGCACTGTGTGTGTGTGAGCATATGTGTGTGTGTGTGTGTGTGTGTGTGTGCAAGCCTTTAAATAGGCTCCTACAGGCTGAAAATCGACCAGCCTTGCTAAATGCAACTGCAGGAGCACTCAGTCTCTGCATTGGCAAGTCCAGTTCCCCTACCTACCAAGTGTCAGGTTGGCTTGGTTAACTGGCTCTGAGACTTAGTTATTGGCTTGGAAACTTCCCAAAGACTCCCACAAGGCAAGAGAGCACCCCCTAGCTGCTAAAGCTGGTATGGAGTGGCCTGGAACCTGTTCCCACACAGTCCCGGGCTCCGGTGCCTCCCCGGATAATTTTTAGGAAAATTGGTTCTAGGCTTAAACGGTTCATACGAGTTGAATTTTGATGCCGAAAATTGCTATACGAAGCTCTAACTAAGACGTACTGGCCCAAGTACCTGCCATATTTAGCAGCCCCCAGGGTCCGAAAATGCATTTTTTTCAAATTCGGGGTACAGGTGCAGTTTTTCGAGACGATCAAGACTGGACGGGTCGGGTGACCAAAAACTTGCTATTTTTGGAAATTTTTTACAAAAATTATTTTAATTCACATTTCGAAGCTTTAAAACATTCTAAACATCATGGCACTGAGAGAATTTGAAAAACTGCTAAAAATAGTAACTTTTTCCATTATGATCATTTCATGGTACAATGGTGCTCTTTTGATCGGGGTCAGAGACCTTATAGTACTTCTCCCATTGGGACCTTTGATCTACTTCTGTTACATAGGCTTTTCGTAGATCAAGAATTGTTAGGTTAGCTATTTCACTTTGGCCATCCGTTTACGGGTGATAGGCCGAAGAAAAGTTTAGCCTTGTCCCTAAATTCTCAAAGCGACCCTTCCAGAAATTACTGGTCATTCTAGGATCTCTATCCGACACTATGGACATTGGCAAGCCATGGTACTTGAAGATTTGTGAAATGAAGAGGGTTGTCATTTGATGGGCTTTGATAGTCTTTTTGACAGGTATAAAATGATCTTGTTTATTGAACCTGTCTACTATCGTCCATATTCCCATATTCCCATGGATAGACTTAGGCAATCCAAAGATAAAATCCATGGATATGCTCTCCCATGGTGAATTAGGGATTGCCAAAGGTTGAAGCAATCCAGGTTGCTCCCTCTATCAAACTTCGTCTTTTGGCATACCACACATTTAGAAACATACTCTTGTATGTTTGCTTTCATGGTAGGCCAATAGAAATATGTTTCAATCCTATTTAGGGTGGAATGAATCCCCGTATGCCCTGCATAAGGAGGAGCATAAGATTCATACATTACTTTCTCATGTAGTGAGTTAGTAACACATAGTCTATTGCCATAGAGAAGATAACCATCTTGTAAGGTAAATGGTTCCTCTTTCTTCCCTAATGCAAGGGCCGAAATCACATCTCTAAAATCGGGATCAATAGCATACTCATCTATCATAGAAGAAAGATCATTGTGAGTTGCTATGGAAACCGCATTCACTCTCGGCCATCTTGAGAGTGCATCGGCTAGTTGATTATGCTTGCCAGCAATGTGAGCAATATGAAAATGAAATTGCAAAAGGAAATTTTCCCACCTCATTTGTTTGTCGGAGAGCTTGGTCTGCATCATGAAGTACTTAAGACTTTGGTGATCCGTTCGTAGAATGAAAGGAGTCCCCAATAAATAGTGCTTCCATGAGTCTAAGGCATGTAGAAATGGGAGGAGTTCCTTTTCATATATGCATAGATCTTTCTCAATAGGGTTGAGACTTTGACTTTCATAGGCTATGGCGTGCCCTTCTTGGAGAAAAAAATCTCCAAGGCAATCACCACAAGCGTCACATTGGACCTCAAATGGCTTTGAGAGATCCGGTAGTGTAAGCACTAGTTGAGAGATAAGCTTTTCAAAAGCATTGTTCTCCTTGGTAGACCATGTATACCTAACGTTTTTCTTTGTTAGGTCATGTAATGGTCCTGCAATTTTTGAGAACTTTTCTATGAAGCGTCTATAGTATGCACGCATACCTATAAAGCTTCTTAGTTCATGAAGATTCCTTGGTTTAGGCCATCCTTTTATTACCTCTAACTTTGATGGATCCATTTGAATGCCATCTTAAGAGATAATGTGACCTAAAATACTGAATCTCTTGTAAGAAAAACTCACTTTTCTTTCGATTAACATAAAGTTTATTTTCTCTTAGAACTTGAAATATTACCTGGAGGTGTTGCTTGTGTTCATCTATGAACTAGAGTAGATGATAATATCATCAAAGAACACTCCAATAAAGGTTCGGTGAGGTTTGAATAGCTTCTCCATCAAGCGGTTGAATGTGGCTGGTGCATTGGTCAAGCCAAAACGCATGACAATATATTTGTAAAGACCAAACATAGTGCAAAATGCGGTCTTTACAATGTCTTGATCAACTATCCTTATTTAATGATAGCCACTTTTTAGGTCAATCCTACTGAAGTAGGTGGACCGTTGTAGCTTATCAAATAGGTCTTCTACCCGTGGAATGGGAAACCTATTCTTGATAGTGATCCTATTTAGTGCTCTATAGTCAACACACATATGATATGTGCCGTCTTTCTTTTGCATTAATAGCACATGTGAGAAAAATCGAGATGAGCTAGGCCTAACCATGCCCTTCTCAACTAACTCATGCACTTGCCGCATAATCTCCTCTTGTTGAGCTTGAGAAACTCTATAAGGAGGTTTCTTAGGTGGTGAACTTCCTGGAAGAAGTTTAATTGCATGGTCATCATTGTCTTGCTTTAGGAGGTAGTTCACAAGGGATGTCATCAATAAAGACATCTTGAAACCCTTTGAGAAAATTGGATAACTCTAACTGCTTGTGATTGTTTATATTTTCTTTTGCTAAAACATTAGGTTCATTTTGAGAATCTTTAACAAAAATCATGTACACAAAAGTAAAGCTCTTTATTAACTTGTTAAAAGCTTGCGTATGTAGAATGGGTATGGTGTTACCCATTTGCTTAGCATCTATGTACATATCTTTTTCCCTAAACCTAAAGTAGATTCTCCTTTCAGGGAATTTAACATTGGCAGCCATGCGATCAAACCATGGTGCCCCTAGGATTACATCCTCCTGCTTGAGAGGAGAGATAAAGAAGTCCTCTTTGTCCACATAGCTTTGGACATGGAGCCTCAGTTTCCCAATTAAGGGAATGACTGAAGCTTCTTGTCCCTTTAAAGCATCGTCTGCGGGTGGGACATTTTCCATCTCATAGGCTTGGATGCCTAGCTTGGTGGCCAGCTCTGTGGATATGAAATTATGAGTAGAACCAGGGTCAAAGAGAATAAAAGCATCATGTTCTCTTACCTTTCCCCAAGCATGGCATAGAGGAGATACTTTGTGGTGAGTTTCCTCCTCTTGGATTTCGACCAAGGTAGCTCTAGAAGGCTCATGGCAGGTGTTCTTTTGGGGACAAGCGTGGTACACGTGCCGTTGCTCGCCGCACTTGAAACAACGGTTATCCTTGCGATAACACTCAAGCTCTTCAAGAGAGAGTTTGTTCTTACCTTTGTAAACTCCCTTCTCCTTAGCTTTGTTGGAATTGCCCTTAGGAGACTTTTGGACATTGTCCTTCCCCTTAGGCTCATTGGAACCCTTGTTTTCCATTGGCTTAGAATTTCTCTTAGTCCCTATTTGAAAATTGATTCGAGAAGCCACCATAGTATGGTGTATAACCGCCAATATGGTGCGTGGCCTTTAGGAGTTGACATACTCCACCATTTCTTCAGTTAAGCCCGCACAAATTTTTTTCTTTTGCTCTCCAAAATCCATCTTTTTGAAGACAATGTCTTTGAGATGTAAGTCCCAAAACTTGTCTACATATTTGTGAATGGATTTGTAGGGAGAGAGCTTCAAGGTTTTCCAGTTGGTGAGTACTTTGTCTTTGGCATCGATGGCCAAAAACTACTTCAGAATGGAAGCTCTTAAAGCTTTCCATGTCCTGGAGCTTCACCGTTGGCCCGTAGGCTAGACCACCATTGCCTGGCGGACTTTTGAAAGTGCATAGCTACATGGCGTAGCTTAGAGGACTCCGTGCAGCCCTCATCTCCAAACGTCGCATTGAACTGTTGGATAAAGGCCAAGACTTTGTCCGTCGCACCAAAGGTGCCATTGTAGGTAAGGAAAGAGATGCTCTTTCCTCCCTCTTTGAACTGTTTGAGCTTGGACGACCTCTTCCACGTGGCATAGGATTTCCTATGGACTCTTCTTTTTGATGGTTCAATGGTTGCACCATCACTTTCTTCAGAAGATGAAGAATTTGAGGAAGATGGAGAAGAGGGTGACCTATTTCTCGCCTTTTCCTTGCCTTGATCTTCTTTGTATTCACCATCACTTTCATAAGAGAAAGAGGATAAAGAAGATGGAGAAGAAGGTGTACTTTTTCTCGCCTTTTTCTTCTCTTGATTTTTGTCATCCCTCATGGTGTGGAGAAGTGTGTGATGGTCTTCTCCGTTTTGGAGGTGATGGAGAGCGTTTAGTCCACCGTCTTTGTGGAGCCATCTCTGTCAAGGTGGCAGGAGACTCACTTCTTTCTTGTTCATTCGGTGGAGGCTCTTGAGTTCTCCTTTGAGAAGGGGATGCGTCATCAAGAAGAAAATTTTTGAGCCCTTCGTATGGATCCTCTTCTTCTTCTCGAATCAGAGAGAGGCCTCTTTTGGAAGTCTTGCAAGGAGGCTTCCTAGGTATTCTCTCGTCATGGTGGGGAGCTTGGAGAATCCCATGAGCACGAAGCTGCCGTTGCACTTCAGTTTGGAGGGATGGATTGCCCATGGCTTGTTGAAGCTTAGAAACAAGATAGTTAACAAGCATAGGGGCATCATTAGTAGCCTGCTCATTAGCAAAATCAAAGTTATCAACATTAATTTCACTCTCTTTACTATTGTCAACCATTCTAACAAATTTTAGGTGTAAACTTTTTAGGAGTACTTTGGCACTTCAAGCCCTTGTTGCTACTCCTCTTTACCCCTTTAGAAAAAGCACTCAAGCTACTGTACCTGTGGCTCAAATACCATTAATTGCAAGGAATAGAAGAGAGGGTCGTTCAACACCAAAATAGAACCGGCTCCTATCAAGATTCTAATAGCTCAATAATGGTTAAGCCGTAGGCAAGCCCTGTAGGACTCCACTATTAAGACCATAGCTCTTGACGGTGATGCCCCGTTATGTGCATGAAGGCAGGCACACTGCAAGGATGAAAAATTCCTATTCTACTTACTCAAATGCACTTAATAATACCAACCATTTATAGCTAGCTTGAGGACCTCCCTTCTTGAGCAAGAAAAGAGAAACCTTGGGCTCTAATACCAATGTAGCATTTAATGGCCTAGTAACTTGTGTGTAGCGGAAAATAGCATGAACATAGTGAGCATTTCATTAGAATAGATTCTGAATGAGAATAACAATGGTGCTTGGGTGGAGAGAGCAACAAAAAGTATAACAATTAGTTAGATAGCATGAACAATACTTCAAAAGAGAGAGGAATTAAGCTATTGACAACAGTTGAGGACCGGATTTAGAGCCTGTCCCCCATGGTCTCAGACCCAAGACCTCACACACCTTCAAAGATGGTGAGAGCTAGTGGCATGGTATGAGAGTAGATTGAGAGGAAGAAGGAGTAGTATTACGAGAAAGATGTACATCTACTCACATAATCACTCATATTAGCATAGCTTAGCTTAGTAATTAGCATGGTAGAGGAGATAATCATGCATTGAAGCTTGGATCTTGGTTGGATTTTCATCACAAAGCCAAGAGTTGTTGATGTAGGTCTCCTTTCTCACAAGCTTGGAGTAGGTGAAAAGCTTTCCATTAAAGCTTGAGAAGGGGAGAGAGAGAGTCTTCTTACTCCACACATGGAATAGTGTGAGTGTGTATGCAATAATGCCTTGAGAAAATCAGCCCCCTCTCTCTCTTGGTCGACCCCTCTTGCTATTTGCTCACGCTCACACACTATTGGACCTCTCCAGGCTTAGCCAATGGAATTTCAAGAGCATAAGTGATACCCTTCTGACATGTGTCCCCATTTCCCCTTTGTGAGAGCTTTAGGTAATTAATTAATGCAACTAAACTCTCATTGGAGCCCTTTGTCTCCTGGCCAATAGGAATCAGGCAAGTCATAGGGCTGCTGAATGCTCATTGGACCCCTTGAGAGACTGTCCAATAGTCTTCTAGAGAGCTTAATTCCTATTGATTATTTTATTAAGCATTTTTAAATTATTTAAACTAGATTTACTCTAGCCTAATTCTCATTAGTCCACCTCCATGGCCATCCAATAGGATTTGAGTACATCTTGTGGGCATCTGGGCTAGGGAGTTGACATGTGTCCATCTTTCCCTTTGTGTAATGGAAGCTTGTGTGTGTGTGTGTGTGTGTGTGTGTGTTTCTCTCTCATCCCCTACTTGCAATGCTCCCTCCCTCCTTTGTAGGGACTATGAATACTTTTTTACACACACACAAAGCATCCAATTTTCGTAAGCTTAGCCATTGGACACAACCTTTGAATTTTGGAACCTTAGCATTTTAGAAGTCTTAATGGGCTGAACCTTAGAGTTTTTTGAGCCCATTGTTGCACATTGCTCTTGCGTAGATGGCCCCTCCCTTTGGATCCCTATTTTCCCTCCTTTGGATCCTACTGTGGCCGGCGGTCTGCCAGCTTAACCAATATTCTAGCTTTTTCATCCCTGGCACTTTCCCATATTAAATGATCAGTTTAACATGAGAAAATTATTTAGGAGAATTAGATATTAGTTATTATGACAAGAGCTACTCAAGGAAATAGGCGAGGTGAAGAAAATCAACCAGCTGCTTCAAGATGGACAACAAGAGATGCTAGAAGAAGCAAGTACGTCAGAGCAGCCACATATTGATATTCCCTAAGTCTCTTTCACTGAGATAGAAACCAAGCTGGTAGAAGGGCTAGGTGGAAAAGAATATTTTCAAGTACCAATAATAGAAGCCAATCAAGAGTCGATGGTCCAACTGTCAAAAGCTGAAGAAGATGCGCTTAAGGAAAAGGTTACACAAGAGACAGATGAGCAATGGAAAGTAGCGATGGATTGGGAGTTGAGAGTTCTTCATTCGGTCAATGCTACTCAACTCACTCCCAACCAAATCAATGCACAATGGCATCAGCAATCACTACCATATCCCTTGATCAAGGTCAAGCTGCTAATAGGTCAATGAAAGACTTTATATAAAGACATGCAAGTAGAAGGCACAAATGAAGTCCACCCCAAGTGGAGAAAGAGCTTGCTGAACAAGAATCCAAGATACTTGTTTCTGTTCACAAGAGCACTACATCACTTCAAAAGGATCCAAATTTTTGTCCTGTACCAAGAGTAAGGACGTGGCAAGCACATGAGGCAATGACAAAGAAGCGGCCTACATGGCTGAATTATCCGAGATTGCCAGCTCTAGAAAAGGGAACACTGATAGAAGAATACGTGGTGAAAACCCTAACCGGCGCCATGGAATTCTTCAAAAGTCTACTTGATCTCTCATATGCTATGCTTTGTAAAATTTACCGAATGTTGCTCACTTGCATTGAAATTTTTCATGAGCCAGAGCAAGCAAGAGCCCCATGGAACTCCTTTCTTGAGAGCAATAAGCGTTTATGGTGACAACCTTTCGAAGAAGTCCTTTATGGCTTCTACGCCCACCGTTGCATGTTCTTGCCATCTCATAATATGTTGGCGTTTGAGGAAGCATTCTACACAGGGTTCATCACTTGACGAATGAAGATTTTTGGGCTAGTGATCAACAATCTGACTTCTAGATTCGTAGGCTACTCCACAGTCGAGCTAAAAACAAAGTTACTATGCGGAGGTGCCAAGCAAAGAGAGAAAAATCAGATACGAAAAGGCTCTACATGCACTTAAAGACCGCCTTGCTAGCCGTCAACCCGGAGATTATTTTAGCCCATAAAGCTATGTCAAGGGATGACACAAGCGAGGAGGGAAAAAATGTTAGCAACAAGTTAACTCGGATACCATTTTTTGGAGCTCTCAACGTAAACACATTTATTATTTTGATGAATTGAGAATATTGTAACTCCTATTTTTTGGATAAACCTTGTAATTGATGAGCCGGGGTTACAAGCTTCCAGATTGTAGCAAGCTGTCTTTACCTATCTTTAGTTAGAGCTCCCAGATTATTAGTTTTGACCACCAAAAACCTTGGCTAAGGTATAAAAGCCAAATTTTGTAAGCTATTTTAAAGTTTTGGATAATAAAATACATAGCGTGAGCTAACGGTGCTCACTTCTCTCCTTCTCGCGATTCCTACTCCCTCCCCGGTTGTCACATTGCAGTCGCCTCTGTTGCATTGCAACTGCAGGTAAGAGCTCTACACCTTGACATAAGCATTTCATAGTATTTCGTAGCTTTTGGTGTTGCCGACCCGCGGCTTAATTTCATCATAAGTAGGAATTTAAGTTTCTAAATAAAAAACTAAGTATAGGCGGGGTATTGGGGCATCATTGCTAAGCCTTTAGATGCATTCTCGGTCGAAAACGACTAGGTAAAAAATCCACTACTGTTAATAATCGTGATTTTTGCACTTGACCTAAAGTGGGATGTGAGATCATAAGCATACGTTCTTAGATTTTATAAACATGTCCTAGAAGTTTGGTTATGTTTGGATGTCATTTGATGCCGTAATGGATGTGATTTGTTTGCCGATAAGCGATTGGCTTTTGGTGATTTCAATCACTTGAGTGTAGCCTGAGTTAGATGCGAGTTGTTTCTTGTTTTCCAAGAGATTGACAACCTTTTGTAGCCTCTATGAACTAGTCGAGTCAGCTTAGATTTTAGGAGGAAGCGCAACATGATTGTTTGTGTGAAAAATTTTGGTGAAGTACTTAGGAAGCTGAGCACTATTCTCTTTGAGGTTCTTGGGAAATGTTTCTCGCTTTCACTCTTCTAGGTGAGGTCAAAGATGAACTTTGATGATGCTTTCTTAGGAAATCTGATGTTGGCTTCTAGCTCTGGCTTCTAGCTCTATGCGGACCTAAAATTGCGAGACAAGTACTCTAAAGATGTCAACCCATCGACACCTTTTGTGTGGCAAAAAAACATGCAAAATCAAATCAAAACTCAACAATGCCTAGACCAGCATAGGTAAATTGAAGGCTTTTTATTCAATGGCAAGAATTAAGACTATGTGCAGTCTTTTCTAGTCTTGCTTAAAAAAGGTTTTTTTAAGGCCAATGAAGTAATCAATACAATTATATTGTAGAGAAAAGGAGTGGAATCCATAGGGATTTGGTAATCCATGAAAGTCCACACACATACGGTAGGACATATCCTTCTAAATTAGGAAGAACTTTGTAGCTTATCAAGTATGTCCTCTATGCAAGGAACTAAAGATCAATTCTCTTTATTCTCTTATTTAGTACATGATAATTGACACACATCTGGTGGTACCTATCCTTCATTTTTAGTAAAAGCATAAGTGATAAAAAAGGAGATGGACTTGGATATACCATTTCATTTTCTATGAGCTCAGTAACTTGGGAGAGAATCTCCTAGTATTGTGTATGAGAAACATGATAAGGAAGACTATTAGGAGGAGAAATTCCAAGCACTAGTTCAGTCTTATGGTCGACATTCCATCTCGAGGGAGGGTATTCACTTAAGATAGAGTTAGAGAAGCAATCACTACATGATTGAAGTAAAGACATATGATTCATTCCATCTTTACAACATGAGTTGGGGGATTTAACATTTGCGAGTTTTTCATTTCAAGTTTTTTTGACAATTTTAGCAATCTTTAGAGTTTTTTTAATCAAATATGTGTCATAGCATAAAGTATCTATTAAATGTAATTTCAATCATCATAAGACTCCATATATGTGTGGTTGACGGAGAGAGAAAGTATAAATTCTAGAGAGATAGTATTTATGCGAGTTACCATTGGAAGAAGAGATCATAAATCCCTGAGAGAGAGAGAGAGTGACTTCTCTTCTAGAGAGAGAAAGTAAAATCATAGAGTTGGATATCACTACGCAGAGAGAGAGAGAGAGAGAGAGAGAGAGAGAGAGAGAGAGAGAGAGGACATAACGACGAAAAAAATGTAAACAAATAAAATCACCATTTCATAACTCATGCCATTAGAGTCAAATATGCTCGCAACGCATGTGATCAGAGTCAAATAATCCACAGCATATAAACATGCGATAAAGTAAAAAATCATGCAGAATAGAGACAACACTAATTTCAGAGTTAAATATAATCCACAACATATATAAATGTGATGAAGTCAAAAATAATGCCAGATAGAGACAATACTATTTTTCCCAAGCAATTGCTTTTTGAAACAACATAAGTTTGAGGATGTAAGTACATTCGCAAAACTACCACAGGATAAGATCAAAATTAGAGTACAAAAAAGGATAGTCGCCATAAATGTAATGGTCACTCTAAAAGGCAAGTAATTTGATCCCAAATAGCTTGCAAGATGCTTCATATCTTTTGCTTGACATTTGAAATCCTTTGCTGCATAAACAATTTTTTTTCAAGATAAATAATCACAAGTATAATAAACCAAAATAAATACAGAAAAACACTTTCATATCATAGATCAATATTCTAGTTGAGTGAAAGAAGCATACCAAACCAATTGTAATTAAATGGAGGGAGAAATCATCCTTGGTTGTCCAAGAATAAAAGCGATGTCCATTGGTGAGAGGGTTGGCTGATGAATAATCATGTGCTCCTTAGGTTCAAGTCCGAGCACTTTTGTGTACACATAGTACATATGTTTGCATGCCAAAAAGGATTTGTTGGTATTCTCTCGCTTCTGAAAATCCGGACACGTGCATGCTGGACTCTGTTTTATATGAATCTCATAACTATTTTCAGTGAGAACTCGGAAAATTACATGCTCTTGAGACCTTTTCACTTCATCCAAAAATATAATTGTCATACTATTACATGCTTCCAATTTCTTCATGGCCTCTTTAGAGATTCCATGCCTCCACTTTTTCTTCCTCGAGCTGCCACCACCTTCTTTGCAGTCGCCAGCAAGAGGTTGTGGATTTACCATTGAATTCTCTGTCCGAAATCCACTCTGATGCAGCGCGGCAAGTTCCTGTGTGGAGATATCTGTCCCTCTTGCTATTGGCCAAACATTTGGAGCAGGAGGTAAATCTTTGACTTGTCTTTTGATTGATTGGGTATGCAAAATATCATGATTACAAAACCATAACCATTGCTCGATTGTTTTACCCTTGAACATTATTTCGGACCATATACATGGAGCAACAAGACCAATTGAGCGACTATGCAAGATATTGTCACAATTTTTTCTCCCTACTGTTCCAAAACATTTTCTTTGACTTTGAATGGGCATTCTCCTGAGGGCCCACTCAGTGCGTGGCACATCACTCTCAAACACATTGTTTGTTTTAGATGACAAAGGTGTGGTTGTTTCTTTTTGAGATCCAATATCATCATCACTGTCACTAACTTGCAGCGGAATGTTAGAAATACCTGGTCCTTGGGTATCAATCTTGATTTTTTTTGGTCGACCGCGATGGTTTCGTTGCTTAGATTCCATGACATATTCCGGCCGATGGGAGCTACTTGTTCCCATTCTGCCCCTCTTTTTGCGTTGTACTGTTTCTTTGTCTCCATGCAAAATTGGCTGCGCATACATGGGAGTCCCTGCAACAGCCTCGTGTAATAGATGGGCCACGTTGGTTGGAGTTGGAGTTTGCTGAGATTCAACTCGAGAAAGCAAGGTCTCCATTGTGGGACCCGTTCCTATATAACGCCCAATAGTATATCCCAAACGCTTTGCACATTGAATATATGAGTTTATAACATCTGTTACACATGCATCATACAAGGATATTTTTCCCTTTCCACCTTCACCTGCTAACCAACTGGCATGTACACTTTCTGATAAATTAACATTGGGAATTTGTGCCCGCTCCCACGGACTTAGACCACCCTATGAAATGCAAAAAAACATGAATTAAAATTTATAAATTTCATGTATGAAAAGAAATTTTTCTAAAAATATAGATTGTCATAAAGGTACTTACATCTGTTCCAATTCCTCCCCAGTGTGAAATTCGTTGCTCCCACCATTTAAACCATCTGCTCACTCTTGTGATGCTCTCTGTAGATAGATGTTGTCTCCACCACTTTTGAATTGAAAGTGCCTTTTGAGATGCAAGCACAATGGTCTTACAAGCTCTCCAGTCCTCACACATATCAATGTGTTGATTTGTTAGATGTTGAGGTATCCACTTTTTAGCATATTTGTGGAGACTCTGCTCCCAATGAAATAGGCATGATCGTTCACGTCCCTCCATGATATTATATGGCCCGCCATTGAAGACTGTT
This sequence comes from Adiantum capillus-veneris, assembly GCF_014529385.1. Lineage (NCBI taxonomy): Eukaryota > Viridiplantae > Streptophyta > Polypodiopsida > Polypodiales > Pteridaceae > Adiantum > Adiantum capillus-veneris. Next base: position 78,427,153 of record NC_140958.1, read on the forward strand.
CGAATAGCATTCGAATTTGCACCAGCTTCATCAGACATAAAACCTGCAAAGTCAGCTGCACCATGTCCGTACTTTTCCATTGTTGAATTAAGGCTCTCCCAAAAAATAACTTGAGTCTTTGCATCCTCCTCTTTAGTTTCACATATAGCAATTATTTGTAGTGATCGTATGCTGCAAGATATTCAACATAAACATTTTCACACATCTTCTTTTATTTGATGATAAAAAAATACAAGATATTTAAATACTTAAAGATTACCTTGGATCATAAACTGAGCATGACATTGTTGCCCATCCATCTATTCTATGGGTAAAATCAAAATGTACCCACGCATTTCTCAAGTCACCAGTTTCAGTTCTTTTCATCCGATTTACTAGATCAATCCCAGAACCTGGTCCTTTAGTGGACATTTTAAATAGGATGCACTTGTCATCCTCTTCACCCTGTCCAGGAAATCTACTCCCATGAAAAAAAGGAAACATGCACTTTTTTTGAAGCAATAAAATATTATCATATCCATCCCCAATAACATCACCTTGACTCTTTCTCTCCTTTGAAACAATTGAAGAAAACCTACACGATGCATCACAAGAAGGCTAAATTTATAATAGTTAAAAAATTAACAAATTCAAGGAACCAAATTGAGTTTTCTTACCCTTTGGTTTGAACCAGTGGCATCATTTCTTCCAAAAAATCATTGAATTGTACATTGGATGTAGCTTCAGCTTCCTCACCAATCAAGGAGTGAAGAACAAGTTGTTGAGCCACCAACATTTGAATTTTTCTTGGGCCACCCTTTTCTATTTTTAGTACTGCACCTACCAGTTTCCGCACTCTTGAAATAGCAGCCCTAGAGGTTCCTGCCTTAACATTATGACAATGTTTACCAACATGTATTGCCAGTCGCGACATTGTACCATCTCTAGGCAAAACATAATAGATTTTGCAGGGACAAGCAGCAACACAAGTAACAACCTTCTGACAATAATGACAAGTTATTGTTGTATTCTCTTCCATTGCAAGGTAGTCCTTTTTCACCTGTCTGTCCAAATATCCATGAAAATATCTACTATTGAATTCTTGTTCCTTAATATAATGAGGACACGTTGAATAATTACACTGCATGAATCCCAAACAGTGGCTTAGACGAATTGTGCATGCTATTGCCATGGTTGTCACAGATGGGCGAGTCCACAAGTGACCATCAAAGCGTTGTTCCATCCTTGTCATTCGTTTTGTTTTATCCTGACTTGCAGGTAACTCAAAACACAAATTTCCATCATAATGTTGTGGAAGTTCAGCAACTTGCAAAGGAGCTCCACATAATGTTAATAGATCATTTAACTTTTTTGCCCCTGGATTTTGTTGAATCCAAATGACGATTGACTGAGTTTTGAGCTGTCCTATATCGTCACCACTACTTTCAAGATGCACAATGCTTAAAACATCTTCAGATATCTCTTTGTCATTTCCTTTCTCATTGTCAGATACCTGTATAAATGTGTCTGAATGAAGCATCTCAAACAAGCTCGAAAAAGAACCATCTATTAAGAAATGTTGATGACCTTCTATATCCCACTGTGGTTGCAGCAAGACTTTTGTTAGGCCACAATCACTTTCAATAAGAGCAGATAGTGACTGAAAATGGCAAGATGGAGGCAGCAAACTCTGCAAATAGTAAGCACTAAGCAACAATGAGTTTCCCTTCAACTGAATGTCGCGGTTGACTATCTGACCACCAACCTTCCAAGTTATTGTTACTTTCATGTTGGACATATTCTCTCAAGCAACATATTACAGGGTGGAGATGCGAGAAAACTGTGGTGGATTAAGTGAAGGTGGTGAAGGTTAATGAAAGTTAAAGATAAAGTGAAGGTTAATGAAACTGGTGAAAGTTAATGAAAGATGTGAAGGTTAATGAAAGTGAAAGATTGGTAGGTAGACGAAAAGACAGTTGCATAAGATCTTGTGACGGCTCAAAGAATAATGAAAATCATAATTGAAGAAGTGCATTTAATATATGACGGTTCTGAATGTATGTTGCAGTGGAATATGTCATCAAATTTGAGGGGCCATTTAATTTCTAAATGGTGGTTCAAGGACTGCATTTAATGCAGTCTAATAGTGTCTTCATCTTTTGTGTATGTGTGTGTGTGTGTGTATATATATGATTGTGTGAGTGTGTGTATAAAAAATGTAACATTCTATATGAATGACTTTGTATAAAAAACGTAGCAATTTTTTTAGTTAAGTTATATATATGATTCCATCTTGCCATTTTATATATATGTGTGTGTTTTTTTGGTAGTGTGTATATATAATTATTTTAGTTAAGTTATATACATTACTGTGCGTGTGTATAAATGATTTTGTGGGTGTGTGCAAACAACGTAGCATTTTATTAAGTTAAGATATTTAAGTTAAGTGTATGTGCACATAGTTTAAGTTAAGATATTTTTAAGTTGAGTGTATTTAAGTTGAGTGTATGTGCATTTTTTTAAGTTAAGATATTTAAGTTGAGTGTATGTGCACATAAGATATTTAACTGTGCACATAGTTTTTACATTTTGTGTGTGTGTGTGTGTGTGTGTGCATGACTTAACTTTAAGAATGCTACGTTTTTTATACACACAAACACATACAATCATTTTTTAAAATATATGGTTGTGTGTGTGTGTAAAAAACATAGTATTTTTTTAGTAAAACTATATATATGAATCCATTTTGTGTATATCTTTGTGTGTGTATATACATATATATATATAAATGAATGTGTGTGTGTGAGTGTTTATACCACAATATCATTTTTGTAATATATGGTGTGTGTGAAAAAAGTAGTAGTTGAGATGAAAGTGGAGTGAAGTTTAAATGGAGTTTTAATTGAGATTGAAGTGGAGTGAAGTGAGAGTGAAGTTTTTCTGTGAAGAAGGAGATGAAAGTGGAGTTTTGCTCTGAAGAAGAAGGAGTAAGAGAAGACAAGGTACTGTGTGTGTGTGTGTGTGTGTGTGTGTAGATTTTCTACTCACGTGTGTGTGTGTGTGTGTGTGTGTGTGTGTGTGAGTGTGTGTGCTTACTTGCGCACGCTCGCCCAATCCACCGGAGGAGGTCCAATGGAGCTCTTATTGGAGCTCCCCCATGCCTTGAAAGGCATGGTGAGAAGCGCTGCCCTCTCACCATGCCTTTCAAGGCATGGGGGAGCTCCCCCATGCCTTGAAAGGCATGGTGAGAGGGCAGCGCGCGCGCTGCTTTCTCACCATGCCTTTCAAGGCATGGAGGAGCTCCAATGGAGCTTCCATTGGAGCTCCTCCGGTGGATCGGGCGAGCGTGTCCAGGTAAGCACACACACACACACACACACACACACACACACACACACAATGATACACACACATCAAAACACTTGCACACATAGCACAAACACACACACAGTCATGTATACGCACACACATTACACTTGCATACACACACATACATACATACAGATATACACCCACATATATAAACACTTGCATTCACAGCATCAACACACTTGCATACATACACACATACACATATAAACACTTGCATTCACAACATCAACACACTTGCATACATAGCACAAACACACACACAATCATGCATACAGACACACACATATTACACTTACATTCACACACACACACACACAATCATGCATACATCCACACACACACACACACACACACATAAACACTTGCATTCACACACATCAACACACTTGTATACACACATATTAAACACACTTAGAGTAACAATTACAATGATGTAAGAACAGGTCGTTGTAGAGAAGAGGTATACAAATGTCAAAGTGGATTTGTATTTTTCCTTGCCATGAGCAAGTTGAGAATGGTTTTTTTTTGTAATTTGCATTTTATGCCGTTATGCTGCCGAAATTTAGAATTTTATATTTGTATTGTCAAGCATATACACACATACACATATATAAACACTTTTATTCACAACATCAACACACTTGCATCCACACACATATTACACTTACATTCACACACACATAATCATGCACACATCCACTTGTATAGACACACATACATACATACATACACCCACATATATAAACACTTACATTCACAACATCAACACACTTGCATACATACACACATACACATATATAAACACTTGCATTCACAACATCAACACACTTGCATACATAGCACAAACACATACACAATCATGCATAAAGACACACACATATTACACTTAGATTCACACACACAATCATGCATACATCCACACACACACACACACACATAAACACTTGCATTTACACACTTTAACACACTTGCATACACACTTACAGTAACAATTACAATGATGTAAGAACAGGTCGTTGTAGAGAAGAGGTATACAAATGTCAAAGTGGATTTGTATTTTTCCTTGCCATGAGCAAGTTGAGAATGGTTTTCTTTTTTAGTTTGCATTTTACGTCGTTATGCTGTCGAAATTTAGAATTTTATATTTGCATTGTCATTGCTAAGAAGATTTTTGTTGTTTGTGGTTAATAGATTATGGCTCGTACACCATCTAAACGTGGCAGGACAGGTATCTCTCAAAGTAAGTTCAAATACATTAAGCTATTTGTTTTCTTTTCTTTTGTCTCATCATACTCACTAAACTATTTGTGTTCTTATTGTTTTTTGCTTGTAGGAGTAGGATACACATTAAGGTCTGGCACTACAGGGCATAGGGCCAATGCACGATCTTCCATTGCTTCTTCCAATGTCCATCGAAAGGAGGATATTTTGGGTGATGTGCATGAAGAAGAGGATATATTGAGTGATGTGCATGAAGAAGAGGTGTTCATAGATATTCATGCTACACAAGGTGAATTGGTGGCTCACAGCGTGTCTGAAGCAACAACAATTGTTGCTAAACCTCCCGATCATCCAACAGTATTTGGAAAGGATGTTCATGGTCGAATATTAGAGGAGATTGTAGAGGGTTTTATTGTAAAGAGAGGTGGGAAACCTCTTCGAATTCCTCTTTGTAGATTGATGGAAAATGAAGCCATTAGAGCGGTGGGTCCAGGCACTGAGGGCTTGGTGAAAAGGTTTGAGATGTCTGGATACAGTGTGCTTGGAGCTCCATTTCTTGTGTCATTTAAGAAGCTAGGCCATGATCAACATTATGTTTTCGACTTAGACAAAGATGAATGGGGGCCTATTTGGCGAGAAATAAGCGATGATTTTGATAATTCCCTTCCCCTTGAGTGGGAAGACTTAAGGGGAAAAAAATTTATCGTTTGGGATGGTAATCACCGTTTGAAAACTTGGATGCGCTTAATAAAAACACGTAAGTGATTTCTTTTTTGTTTAATGTAAAGTTGACTTGTATTACTCTATGCTTTCTAATTTTTTTTTTTGTTGTTGTAGAATTTTCAATGATAAAGTGGAGACATTGTTCTGTGAAATGTCAATTTGTCTTTGTTGATAGAAGTGCAGAGGGGGAGCTTATGCTAGCTTTGCGCTCTCAAAATGAGTAAGCACATTTGTTGTTTTGAACGTTATTGCTATTACTTTATCGATGTCATTCTACTGCCATTTAATTTAAGATATTGTGGTTTAGGATTGGTAGAACCACTGTGAGCACAAATTTTGGGCAGGAGATCTTCTTGTTCCAAAAACTGGCTGTGGCAAGGAAAGATTCTTTAATGAAAGACTTTCCCAAAGATTGGATTCGATGGATAGAGGTAGAGCTTGCTTGTGAGAAGAAGGCATCTAAAGGGAGTTGGTACAACGCTCCTGCTGTTTTATTAGCAATGCTCATATGGAAGGTATATTTTTTTGCCTTAAAGTACACTTTTTATGTAATTTCTAAAGCTTGACATTATTTTGTAAAATCTTACTTTTTTTTTTCATTTGCTCTACAAAAGGAAGACTTTGACTTGTCTCTTATCAAAGAGATGCAAGAGATCAATGATCCCTCGATTTCACTGACAGAAAAGGAAATGGTTGCTCAAGGAAGAGTAGAAAAAATATTCAAAGAAAGAGCTTATAAGGTAAACACTTTCTCTTCTCCCCGTTTATGTTTGAATTTCTACAAAATTGTAAGTTGACATGTCATTTGAATTTGATATATTTGATTGAAAAATTGATTTGATTTGATCTCGTGCTAATGTAACATAGATGTTGGCTATTGCCAACCCCGCCAATGGCCAAGGGTTCTTCTCTTTATTATTTAAATTCAATTGGATAAGAGAAAAGGATCAAGTGGGCCTTACAAGAGACAAAGTCCACTCTTTGGCAACTTCTAAAATATCACCAGAGAGGTAATAATTTTTGGATAAAAAATACACATGAAATCATCAAATGAATCAATGCATTTATGGTTTGTTTATTGTTTGCTCTATAGGAAAAAGGAAATATTGCACTCTTTGATGCATTGCCGTGTAGATGATGTTACTTCTGAGCATTATATTAGTGCAATGAAATTTAGAATGTACTTGCGTAAAGAGTGGTATTGGGGAAGTATCTTGAAGCAATGCTTGAGGATCAAAGGGAAAATGATTGAAGAAATGCCGGAGGGCTTTGAAGCATGGTTTCATCACCAATTGAGGGACCACATTGATAAATCTTTTGTGGAGCTTTGGAGTAAGCTCAACACAAAAGAGTCGGATGAAAAAATTCCAGAGCTTATGGAATCTTCAAGGAGAGTATTATTCAGGTAATACAATTGATATCTTTATGGTTGTTATTCTATTTTTTACTTAGAGTTTGTATAATAAATAAGTCACTTAGGAAAGGAGCTCAAATAAAGTTAACTGCATTTTATGTAGATGGCTAATTCATCTTTACGATCAAACTGTGTTGGAGAAGTTGCCAATTGCTGTTGAAAGTTGGAGGGACCTCTCTTGTGAGGAGTGTATGTATCCACTATGGATGAAAGATTATGGTTTGATTGCTTGGGAAATTGAGTATTGCCCTTGGTGGCTAGATTACACTTGAGGCACCTACCCACGTGATGAAGGGAACTTATATAAAGGTTATTTTTGGCATTTATAAAAACTACAAAATTGTTAAAGTGCTCATACTATTTAGATTATGTTTGTGAGAAATATATTTTTGTTTGCTTTAGAGCACGTTCTTGAAAGAAATGAAAATGGTATTGAGGAGATTGGCTCAGCTTCCAAGAAAGCCACCTCTTCGAAAAGAGTAAACAATAGTACAATCTCCTCTATAAAGAAACGATTGGATATTGTTAGATCCAAGAAGCCCAAGAAGTCTCCCAAAAAGAACCAAAAAGGTGCTCAAGGCTCCATAGGTAAACTTGCTTGTATAGATATCTAGCTGTCACTTTCTTTCTACTCAACAATTCTTGATGAAATATTTTATTTTCTGATTATGCAGTGCCTTCCATAGATTGTGATGTGAACGTTATTGGGAACATGCTAGATGTTTACAAAATTTCTCTCGATGATGAGAAATGGTAAACACATGTGAAAAGAAAGACTAACTATGTGTGGTGTGTGTTGTGAATGTTTGAAATACATTTATTTGATCGTATGCAAGATCTTGGATTTTCTTCATTCAGCCCATGTTGATGGGGAAAAGAGCAATGAAGTGGCCTCTCTTTTGTTTGCGGATTTTCCAACAAACTTTAAAGTTGAAAATTTTTCAGAGAACGAGGTATGCATCCTTTAAAACCACAATGGACAGTCTATGATAGTTTTGGAACTTTAATTAAATTAACAATGCGTATTATGCAGGTCCCTCCATGGAATCAATTCTCTCAAAAATAAAGTAAGAAAGTGGCCGTAATAGCTTCAAAGTATGTGGCAGACAATGGGTGGTACATCACCCTAAGCTCCACTGATCACTTTGGCATTGTGTCTAGCCATGCCATCGAGATGGGATTCAAAATGATGCACACCATCCTTATTTTGATCCCTGATGGTTATGTGCAAAAGACCATTGAGATTGAGAGAGTAAGTAAATTTATTTGTTGATTGAAAAGCATGCTTGTAGTTTTCTTCAATTAGATCACATTCTAGTTGTAATTTTTAGGTGGAAACACTATTGCTAGGATTGTTTTATCGTAAGGGTCAACGTCCTATCTACGATCGACGAAATGGAGAGAGCGTGGACAACAACTCTTTCGATGCCAAGTCCGGAATACTGGTGGAGCGCGTCAACGGAGAGTACATTGGAGGACACGCTCTTAGAGGTGCCGCCGAGCGTAGCCTTGACTTCTTTCGGTAAGAATATATGCTTCCTACTATGCGTTATTGGACTATGTTACATAAAGTAAAAATACGCATATTTTTTGCTTTTTTTAGTTGGCTTGTGCGGACATTTACTGCGGAGCACACCTACATTGTTGATATGTTTTCTGGATGTGGTGGCTTGGGCAATGTTTGCGTTGAGTTGTCTAGACACTGTCTCTGCATAGATAGTGATCCAGAGGTCTTCCATCAACATCTTTCACGCTTCAAGGCTCCATGTGTACGTGCTATTTCAGCAGTTGATGCAGATAGCGATGAGGAGACTGATTGGCAACAATATGAGCCCGGATCACATTGCCCTTGATTGACATCAACATTGGTAGTATCTATCATTTTTTCTAGTTTGTGATTTTTATGGAACGACGTGTGACCATGGTGTTTGGGTGCCACTTTTTTGGTATTACTGAAGACATGTTGTTGGTGTTGATCGTCCTTATCAATTCAGCCATGATTTCATATTTATTATACTAGATATAAGTTTGTTGAGAGCTTTGGATTTACCAAAGTAATATACCAACATATGCTTTTTTGCTTATGTAATTTCTTCTTCCCGTGAGCATTCGCTGCTGCACGGAAGCAAGTATGGAATGGGAATTTTTTTAGTTTGTATTTTCATAACATTATGATACCGATATTTTGATTGCTTATCAATATCATCATGCTTTTTGTTCATGTTTGAAAACATAATCATGATTTCACGTATACAGAAAAGTTAGTCAAGCTTCACGAAAGCAAGTATGGAATGGAAAATTTTTTTGTTTGTATTTTCACGCCGTTATGCTGTCAAAATTTTGATTGCTTGTGAATATAATCATGCTTTTTGTTCATGTTTAGAAACATAATCATGGTTTCATGTATACACAAAAGTTAGGCAAGCTTCACGGAAGCAAGTATAGAATAGGAAAGCTTAACAAAAGTTAGGCAAGCTTTCACAGAAGCAAGTATGGAATGGTTTTATTTTTATTTTTCACGTTGTTATGCTATCAAAATTTCATTTGCTTGTCAGTATTTCTTTACACTGTCGGTCTAAGAATATATATAGTTTTATATATAATATTTATATTATATATATAATATCTTTTTATTTATTTATTTATATGTGTGTGTTTATGTACATAAGGAGATCTTCAACTCGGTAAAGTGTTTTTAAGTACTTGTTTATACAATATATATAGTTATTTATACGTGTGTGTTTATGTACGTATGCAGTTCTTCAACTCAGTAAAGTGTTCTTAATTACTATTTTATATGCAAGAGTCTATGCGTGTTTCATTACTTTGAGGTCTTCGCCCAAACAAGTACAACCATCAATATTTTTTAGATTCCTAGTTTCAAATTGGCTTATTAGGCATTCATCCTTGTTTGCAACAACACCTACATGGACAGGAAAGTATATTCTACTAAAAGTAGGGTAAATACTAAAGACATGCTCATCTTTTTCTTGCATTATATAAAAAACTCACATAGATTTTCTTTACATTTTTGGCTTTCAAACAGCTTGTAGTTACATTTGACGGTTCAGTTTAGCTACAAGATATCAACAATACCCTAAATTATGACAGATCTTGAAGATGTGTTAGTAGACCAGGCCGATTAAAAGTATCACAGCTACTTCAATAATAATAAGTCAGACAGAGACATATGAATTATTCTCGCCAAGGCACTGAAGAGTGGAACACCATCATATAGTTAAAATAAGCATCATATAATTAAAATAAGTTGTTTACATGATTACGTAGGGAATCAAACCTGCACACACACAGTACAACTTGCATCACACTAGTACAATTTATCATGTGCTAGTGCATATTTATTTAACTATATTATTTAGTGCATAATTATTTAAATCTTGCCTCAATCTTCTACCACATTAGAGCCAGAGATGTCGACCAGGTTGATTGTGCGTTTGCAGACAAGCAAATGGTCAATCTCCGCCTGTAAAGCGGCCCTTCGAGAGCTATCTATGTACCCCCATGTCTCCCACTTGCCCAGAGCTTCTCGCATTGTCTCAAAGCCATCATTGAGTTCCTGGTCTCCGGTGTTGCGAGCGCGATTAAGGTGGTTGAACATCCGGATCGCCTTGTTTGTGTCACGTTCTCTTTGTGTAAACGTCTTCTTTTCTTCAAGGGGTGCGTTGGGGGGGAGTTTGTGAAGCTCTTCATGGATTTTTGCAACTACCTCATTACCAGTACTAGCATATCCTATAGGCATTGTATAAGTACAGGGAAAATGAAAAAATCTCTCTTGATTAGCACCTCCGATTCACTTGTGCAGCATATGGTGCTTGCCTTGTAACATTTATATAGGCTAAAGCACCATGCTCTCAAAAAGCATTGATAGTGATGAAAGAGTGGCATGTGTTAGTGACATGAGGGGTCCCACATAGCATATGCTAACTGCTAAATTGGAGTGTGCAATAATATATGCATGATTTGTCAATATGAATATTATAATCGTCTACTACTCCACCACTAACTTTTAAAGTGGGGTGTGCAATAAAATATGCATGATTTGTCACTACGATTATTATTCCCCTATAAGATTTATAAGCATCTAAAAGTGCAATGAGTAGACAACACTAACTGCCTCTCTAAGGGCTCGGGAAACACTATGATTATTATTCTTCTATGAATACTATAGGCATATAATAGTGCAATGAGTAACCACCACAAACTGCCTCTCTAAGGGCTCGGAAAACATTATTTGTGGACCCAGCTTTGGAACCTTTTCACACACATATGAATAGGAAAACTCTCTCTCTCTCTCTCTCTCTCTCTCTCTCTCTCTCTCACACACACACACACACACACACACACACACACACACACACACACACACACACACACGTGAGTAGAAAACGTGGACACGACCTCCTTCTTCACAACAAAACTCCACTTTCATCTCAATTAAAATGTGGGATATTTATAAAATATATAAATTAAACCAACACATAAACAATTCTATACCAAGATACTAAATGAAATAATTTGAACCGGCTTGAGAACCTTCTTGCCCAAACTTGAGCCGGACTTTTTTCATTTTGAACCTATCTTTCCTCTCTCCCCCTCATCTCCCACTCTCTCTCTCTCTCTCTCTCTCTCTCTCTCTCACACACACACACACACACACACACACACACACAGACACACACACACACACATGTGAGTAGAAAACGTGCACACAACCTCCTTCTTCACAACAAAACTCCACTTTTACTTAACTCCACTTTCATCTCAATTAAAATGTAGGATATTTATAAAATATATACATTAAACCAACACATAAACAATTCTATACCAAGTTACTAAATGAAATAATTTGAACCGGCTTGAGAACCTTCTTGCCCAAACTTTAGCCGGACTTTTTTCATTTTGAACCTATCTTTCCTCTCTCCCCCTCATCTCCCTCTCTCAGGCTCTCTCTCTCTCTCTCTCTCTCTCTCTCTCTCTCTCTCTCTCTCTCTCTCGTTGTCGGTACTCTCACACCCCGATCCTATCTCTATTTCACAAGTATGTTTTTCTCTCTCCGTCTAATCCTTCTTCTCTCTCCTTCCCTCGGTACTTATTTAACATACTACAACGCCACCTTAGAGAGCATACATATGAGTGGAATCCATGCTTCTATAAACTCGAAAAAGCATCACCTGTAGCAAAAAAACACGAATTGATTAAATCGCAAATAAAATTAACCCCATGAGTTGGTATTAGATTCCACAGTGGTTGGAGGGGATTCTTTGGCAAAATCATTTAGGAGAAAAGAGAAGAATTTATTTCTTTTTTTATAGATACATGTGATACCATTTCCTTTCCTCTTTGTTCTAAGACTCATAGCTCCTCTTTTATGTTGGTTTATCTTTAGAATAATATCTAAAAATCACACACATAGTCTTTTGCAAAGTATCATGATCTTGAACTCAAGAGAGTTATGATGCTTTAGTTGAGAATTTTCTCTTTACTACAACAATTATATGTTAGCATTTATACCTAGAAAACATCTTGAAGACTATATATATAAAGTAGTAGGCAATTTTCATCTTAACTTTGAACGTTTCCAATGTGTAAGCTTGTTATTAATCTTTAACTGCAATATTGATATGGTGTCTTTGATCTTTACTACATCACGTCAAAACATAATACCCACACTTGTTTGAATTTTGCAGCAAACCTTGTGTAGTGTATCCTTAACAAGGGAAAAACTTTTGATACCCATTATATAATAAAATAGTATTTCATAGTAGTGATATGATTGGTCTACTAAAATTCTTTCATGAACCATAATATTAACAATTTCTCAGTAAAAAATCTTAAATAAACATATTATCATAATATCTGATTCTTGAATCTTTGAAACAAAGAAGAGAAATACCATCGATACCACTCTTGAGAACATGTTTTTACTTTGTGAAACTTCCAATGTTGAGAAACATATTCAAGGACATGCCTTGTTCTCAAGTGTTATAACTTGAAGCCTTGTGATCATAACATTAAATGGAGTTAAATACCACATTGTTCTTTAGCAAGAAAGACATGGGCTTTAAGCACAATCTTTTTTCTCATCATTCAGGTGACACAAAATCTATGCCAACTATAATAGTGGCATCTCATCTACCATGCTAGGTAGCCATGGTGATAGGATACTAAATTAATTTGGATTCTTGTGCATCATGAGAAAGCATAATTTACATAGCTTTTCTTGCCCAAAATGTAAGCAACATGAAAAACAAAACATATGAGTTTAAAGAAAGAGCATACCTTTCTTTAGTGAAAGCAAACATTCTTTCAACAATTCTTTCATCTTCAAAATAAGAGCAAGTATGATTGCGTGACTTATCTTCTTGATTTTGATCTTCATACATTAGAGAACTTTCAACTCTCTTGTAACTCTTTGGGAGCACTTCCTTGATGAGATGCTTAAGTCGGTGCTGAGAGTGCTCTTCGTTGGTTTCCATCTTGTGACTATGGATAATGTCATAAAATATAACATCTAACCAACCCAAATGATTTTCTCATATTAAATTGATCATTTAATGTGGGAGAATAAACAAGGAACAAGGGTTAGAATATAGACATGTGCTTACAGATCTATCTCAACATGGGACCAATGTAAAGGGCTCCAAATGAGAGATGGTATGTCAAAGAGCAAGACTAGCTAATTGAGCTTAAATACCTCAGGGTTAGCTTCATTAAAGACCTCCAAAGATTAGTGTTAAAAGTCCTTTGACCTTAGGCAAGCTAGGGTTGTGCATGAGGTGGGAACCCAGCTCAAGCTTGAGGTGCTTGTCGTGCTTGCTGACTAAGGTGCTTGAGGTGCTTAATGACTAAGGTGCTAAGGTGCTCCATGACTAAGGTTCTTGAGGGTAAGGTGTTCAAAAAGTCAAAGCATATCCCTACTCATGCCAGGGGGCGAACCCTAATTGTAGGGGCTAGAGAGAGAACACACACACCCTCACAGAAGGCAAGCTTGGAACAAATAAAGTAAATAGGACACTTGTCAAGCTCCTCTTTATGTTGCCCTCATGGTGTACCTAATCCTATTGGTTAGCCTCCCAAGGGGTCCAATGAAAATTTAGTCATTTTAGTTAATTGTTTTTGCATTTATCAAGTCCCCTCTCTCAAAGGGAAAAGGGGACACTTGCCCCAGGGCTACCTTTGTTGCTTGATATGCACTAAGCCTTTGATTGGGCAAGCTTGAGGAGGTCCAATCAAGTGCCAGAGAGTGCTAGAACAGGGGGTCAACCAAAGCAAGACGAGGGCTAGCTTGGGGGGTATACCCTCCCCCCCCCCCCCCCCCCCCAAACACACACACACTCTTCTGTCTCTCTCTCTCTCTCTCTCTCTCTCTCTCACTCTCTCATTGTGTGAAGTGCAAAGTGCAAGAGCTCCATTTCCTTCTCCAAGCTAGTAGAGAAGTTGAGAGCCTACACCAACACTCTTGGCTATGGGATGCAAATCCAACCAAGATCCATGTTTCAATGCTTAAGCTTGACATCTTCTCCATCTTCATTTTACTATGCTATTATGTATGCTAGCAAGAAGAGTGATGATAAGTGAGGAACTATTTCTTTCTCCTATGAATGTTTCTGGTTCCTCCTCCCTACCCTCAATCCCCGCTAGCTCTCTCCACCTTTGAAGGTGTTTGAGGCCTTGGGACTGAGGTTGGGAATAGTTAATGATTTTTACAAAGTCTGTGTTATGCTTGTGATTCATGAAGCTTTCCATATCCATTGCATTACCTAGGTCACAAGGAACACAAACATTATATTGTACCAAGTCTCTCTTGATGGGAGAATCTATAATACAAAAGCCTATTGGAGGGGGGGACTGGCTCCACATAAATCTGGTCCTCAATTGTTGTCAAGTTCTCTAAACTCTTTCTCTTGCAAAAGTATTGTTCATGCCAAGTTAATTTAGTACTATTATTATGTTGCTACCATCAATTAAGTTCACCCTCTATGTTCTCAAGGTAGTCTCACAATAATGCTCTCTTTAGTTATCCTAATTCCTCTATTCTCAAAGTTCATTGGCCATTTCCATTACATTGGTATTAGAGCTATTGGCTTCTCTTTCCTTGCTTAAGAAGAGAGGTCCTTAAGTTGTCCATGAAAGGTTGGGCATGTTAATTTCAATAGGGTAAGTGGGATAGGGATCTATTATCTTGGTTTAGAAGGACTTAGTTCGCAGTACACCATTGGGAACGATAGTCTTAATAGTGGAGCCTCTCAGGGCTTGGCTTTGGCTCTACCATTATTGAGCTACGAGAAAGATCAACACGAACCATAATCAACCGAGCAATGTTAGAGCCTCTCCACTAGTCTTTGTAATCAACAATGTCTAAACTATGGGTGTGGCTGCTTGAGGACTGATTTTCAAAGGCAAGGAAGAGTAGCGACTAAGGTCTTTTAGGGTATCAAAGCACAAAGTAATCCTATAAATAAGTTTAATTATCATGGCTGACAATAACCAAGAGAGTAGAATGAACATTGATAACTTTGATTTTGCACATGAAGGTGATAATGATGATGCCCCCATGTTTGTCAATTATCTTGTTACTAGGTTGTAGCAAGCTATGGGCAACCCTGCTTCGCAAGCTGGAGTTACTCAAACAACTTCTCGCTTATGGGATCTCCTTTCCTCTCCAAGAGGATAGAGAGCTTAGGAGACCTCTTGATGAGACCTCCAATAGAAGACTCTTTCCCATATAAAGGAGGAATCCAAAGAACAAGAAAGTAATGAATCCCTATGTTTCTGTGAAGATGTGGCTCCACAAAGACAGAGGTCTAGGCGGTCGCCACCCCCTCCCAAGAGGAAACGGTCAACCCATAGTCCTTCTCCTTGTCACTCCAAAAGGGAAGAGAGTAAACAAAGGAAGAAAACAATAATCTTCTCCTTCTTATTCACCTTCCTCCTCTTTTGACAAAATCTATGGCTATTTTCCTAGAGAATACAAGAGGGGAGGACATTGCAAATCTTACCCTACATGGAGAAGGTCACAAAAGCTCAACAAGGGTGCTATCAAAAAATCTCACCTATGATGGCACCTTTAGTGCTATTGACAAAGTATTGGCCTTCCAAAAATCGGCTCGTCAATGGTGGGCTAGACTTCGTGGCAACAATGAAGCCCCAAATACATGGAAAACTCTACGAGTTTCCATCATGAAGCAATTCCTTGCAAGCGATGCAAAAGACAAAGTGCTTACCAAATGGTGGAGTTTGAAGCTTATCTTGCACATCCATATGTGGACAATTTTTGGGATTTATGTCTCAAAGCTATTGTCTTTCAAAACATAGACTTTGTCGAGAAAAAGCAGCAATTCTGTGTGGGATTATCTGAAGAGATGGCCAAATATGTCAACTCCCAACGGCCTGCTTCTATCACCAAAGTAATCTATCACACTATGGTTGCTTCATGCATCAATTTCCAACAAGGGGTTAGAAGGAATGTCAAGCCCATGGAAAGCAAAGACAAAAGTGATGCAAAGGGCCAATGCCCAAATTCTTCCCAAGGCAATTTCAACAACAACAACAACAACAACTGGTCCAAGGAGAAGGGAGTTTACAAAGGTGAAAAAAAAACTCTCTTTTGAAGAGATTGAAGCTTTTCTCAAGGACCATAAATGTTTCAAGTGTGGGGAGCAAGGACACGACTATCATTTTTGCCCCAAGAGAAATGCCCGTAATGAGACTCCTAGAGCTTCCCCTATTGAAGCTCCAAAAGTGGATGCTCATTGCAAAGGATCACCTCTGTCCTATGCCTGGGAAAAGGTAAGGGAACATGATGCCTTCATCTTGTTTGATGCTGGCTCTACTCTCACAACTTCATATTAACCGAGTTTGACACCAAGTTGGGCATTCAAGCTTTCGAGATGGGAGATGTTGTAACTGTTGATACCATTTTCAAGGGACAAAAAGCCTCTGTTACTCCCTTGATTGGAAAGTTGAGGCTTCATGTCCAAAGCTATGTCAACAAAGGAGACTTTTTCATCTCTCCTCTCAAACATGACGATTCTATCCTAGGGGCACCATGGTTCAATCGCATGGCTGCCAACATGAAGCTCCCTGAAAGGAGAATCTAATTCACCCACAGGGAAAAGAGCATGTATATAGATGCTAGTGAGTCTGCTCGTACTATACCACTTGTAAATCCTCTTGCTTTTGATAAATAGATGAAGAGCTCAGTTTTTGCGTATATGATTTTTGTCAAAGAGTCCCTAAATAGTCCTAATGTTTCATCAAATGTAAATGGTAGGAATTAAGAAGAGTTAGACTTATCTAATTTTCTAAAAGGATTCCAAGATGTGTTCATCGATGATATCCCTATGGACTTATCGCCAAAACAAGGGGATGATGACCATCAAATTGAGCTCCTACCAGGAAGCTCACCACCTAACAAGCCTCCTCATCAAGTTTCCCAAGCTCAACAAGAGGAGATCATGAGGAAATTACAAGAATTAGTAGACAAAGGGATGGTGAGGCCTAGCTCCTCTCCCTTTTGTTCTCCAATCCTTTTAGTGCAAAAGAAAGATGGTACATACCGCATGTGTGTGAAATGTTAAACACTAAAACATATCACTATAAAAAACAGTGCTTGGGTAGAATATCTATTTGATAAGCTACAAGGCTTTACCTACTTCAATAGGATTGACCTTAAAAGTGGCTATCATCAAATAAGGATAGTGGATAAAGATATCTTAAAGACCACGTTTTGTACAATGTTTGGCCTTTATGAATGTCTAGTCATGCCTTTTGGCTTTACTAATGCACTTGCCACGTTCAATCGTCTAATGGAGAAAATATTTAGACCCTATCACAAATTCATTGGAGTGTTCTTTGATGATATCATCATCTACTCCAAGTCCTTGGAGGAACACAAGTAACATCTCCAAGTGATCTTTCAAGCATTGAGGGAAAAAAAGCTTTTTCTCAATCAAAAGAAAAGAAAATTTTTCCTTCAAGAGATTCAATACTTAGGTCATATTATCTCTCAAGATGGTATCCATATGGATCCATCAAAGTTGGAGGTAATAAAAGCATGGCCTAATCCAAGGAATCTACATGAGCTAAGAAGCTTTATTGGTATGTGTACATACTATAGATGCTTCATAGAAAAAATTTCTCAAATAGCAGGACCATTACATGACTTCACAAAGGAGAACGTTAAGTACTCATGGACTGCTAAGGAGAAAAATGCTTTTGACAAGCTCAAAGAGAAGCTAACCTCCCAACCAATCCTTATGCTTTTGGATCTCTCAAAGAAATTTGAGGTTTAATGTGATTCTTGTGGTGATTGCCTTGGAGTAGTCTTGCTTCAAGAAGGGCATGTCAAAGCATATAAGAGCCAAAGGCTCAATACGGATAAACAGGTCTTGGGCATTTATGAGAAAGAGCTTTTAGCTGTTCTACACGCCCTAGACACATGGAAGAACTAACTTTGGGGACTCCATTTATTTTATGAACAGACCACCAAAGTCTCAATTACTTTATGACATAAACCAAGCTATCCGACAGAAAAATGAGGTGGGTGTTAAGCTGAGGGAATTTTGGATGTTTTACCTTAGTGGAATTCGGAATATCAACTTTTGTAGTTTTGGGATTCCAAGGGATGTTCATGGGAAAGGGCGTTGCCCATTAGTATTCTCTAACTATGTAACTATTGAAGAGTATTTTTCTGAGAATATGAAGGTGGAAGTTATGGTGGAATTAGTCTGTTTCTATGTTGTGTTCTAGTTCCATTCTGATTCTTGTGTTTGTCTGTTCTGAATGCCTTTGCCTACAACACTTGGCGATCACGGTGTATGTGTGACGTAGAATGGACGGATTCAGATTTCTCTTGTGGGAGTGAGTGCTGAAGAGACGGAAGTGTTTCATTAACAAGTGACAATACCGACATCAATTTCAACAATGGATATTTTGTCTCCACTCTATGAGCACACTCCAGTGGTAGGGTAGGGGTATCTAGGGGCAGTGTTAGGCTCTTTTGGCCAACCTCCTTTTGCACCTCCTTCTCCTCCACGTTTGGTATCCCCACATGATGGATGTCCGTCTCCAAGACAACCCATCCGTCATCATCATCACTTAATTCATCTTCAAATCAGCCGCATATGCATCCCTCAATCTCTCACATGCTTTCTGCAATTTTCTCACCTCCTTACTGCTGGAACATGATGTCCTCCTCTTTCCTTTATGATTAGTCAACCACTCATATGCCCTCTCTAAGTCATCCTCAAAATCTTCCAACTTATCCCATGCTACCTGTGTCCCATCAACTGATGCTTTATGCATTCTTTGGCTAAATTTTTGAAGTTTTGAACACAAATCCACCATACACCACTTCCTACATGCATCTCCCTCTGAACACTCATCAACTACACATGGGAAATCCCCCACTTCATGCTTCCGACTCATGCATACCTTGCATTTCTTCCTCTTATTCTTTTGACTCCCCATGGTGCTTATCTGCTAGAACTTTGATTTGAAATTTGGCTGCTTTTTGACCTCCACGTTTGCAACAGTTCTAATTCCAGACTCCGCAATTTGACTTCAAACTCTGCAACAGTCATTCTGATTTGAATTTTGATTCTGCAAACTTATCTGATTCATGATTCTGGTGGTACTCAACTTCTTGCACTTCCTCCTAGTGGAACTTGACTCCCATAACTCCCCCCTGGTGGAATTCATCCCCCAGAATTTCTTCCTGGTGACCCTCAAAATCTGTGATAATAAATCTGGTTCATCTTCCATTTCTTCCTTCTGTCCGTCTCTCAGAAAATCCTCTGGTACATCCAAATCTTCTTGTCCAATTTGGATATGTGTCCTCTTTTGCTTCTTCTAAGGCAAAATCTGAATTTTGATGACTTTCAGAAAATCAGCCCAACTCCATCAACGTAAATGTAACTATCTTCTTCTAGAGCGCAAATAACTACCCATACAGACTTGCCCTATTTTGAACGTCTTTCCTTCATTCAGTAACTACTTCCGTCTCTTCAGCACTCGCTTCCACAAGAGAAATCTGAATCCATCCATGCTACGTCACACATACACCGTGATCGCCAAGTGTTGTAGGCAAAGACATTCAGAACAGACAAACACAGGATCAGAATGTAACTGGAACAGAACATAGAAACAGACTAATTCCACCATAACTTCCACCTTCATATTCTCAGAAGAATACTCTTTGACAGTTACATAGTTAGAGAATACTAATGGGAAACACCCTTTCCCATGAACATCCCTTGGAATCCCAAAACTACAAAAGTTGATATTCCGAATTCCACTAAGGTAAAACATCCAAAATTCCCTCGTCTTAACAGTGGGAAAATTTTCTTTCACAATTTTATTTTCATATTGTTCACATTGTTGATAAGCACAGTCAAGTGGCCAATGCACTTTCATGGTGATCAAAAGTTTATGTGGTGTCTATAGCTACTCACAATGATTTATTTTCTATGATAGATGAGTATGCCATTGACCCTGTCTTTAAAGACGTAATGTCAACCCTTTCTTTGGGGGAGAAAGAGGAACCATTCACCTTGCGGGTATCTTCTCCATGGAAATAGGCTATGTTTTATCCACTCCCTTCATGAGAAAGTCATGTATGAATCCCATGCTCCTCCCTATGCAGGGCATAGAGACATTCAACCTACTCTCCGAGGAGTAGAGACATACTTTATTGGCCTACCATGAAAGTTGACATACAAGAGTATGTTTCAAAATGTGTGGTATGCCAAAAGACTAAATATGATGGAGGGAAGCAACCTGGATTACTCCAGCCATTTCCAATCCCTAATTCACCATGGGAGAGTATATCCATGGATTTTATCTTTGGATTACCCCAGTCTATCCATGGTAATACGGGAATATGGACAGTAGTCAATAGGTTTAGCAAGCAAGCACACTTTATTCTTGTAGAAAAGACTATTAAGGCACACCAAATGGAAACTCTCTTCATATCTCAGATTTTTAAACACCATGGATTGCCAACATCCATCATGTCAGATAGAGATTCTAGAATGATGGGTAATTTTTGGAAAGGTCTCTTTGAAAATCTAGGTACAAGATTGAATTTCTCTTCGGCCTATCACCCACAAACAGATGACCAAAGTGAGATAGCCAATCTTACGATACTCGATCTACTAAAGACTTATGCTATAGAAGTAGATCAACGCTTAGAATCGGAAAAGTACTTACCTCTTGTAGACTATGTGTACAATAATACTATACATACTTCTACGGGAAAAGAAACTTTTGAAATCATTGAGGGAAGACCTAACAGTCCCTTGCTACTTAAAATACATTGGAAGATCTTCGGTGCCAATAAGTATAGCCGTGACCTACAAGAATATTTTCAAAAGATTAAGGAGGCTATATCCATCTCTCAAAAAAGGCAAAAAATTGCTATTGACAAGCACAGAAGGGCCTTAACATTCAAAGAAAATGATTGGATCCTACTTAAGTTTCCCAAGGTTTGATTGAGGCAAATGACGGGCAAAAATCCCACAAGCCATCAAAAGTAATATGCTAAACTAGCAAAAAGATAGTATGGTCCTTTTCACATTTTGAAGCTAATCAATGAGATGGCTTATCAACTCAAGCTGCCCAACCATTGGCTCATACACAATTCTTTTCATGTGAGCCTACTTAATCCCTACAAAGGAGAGCCACAAAATGAACCAATTATTGAAAATCCAAGACCAAAAAGAGGTGCTACAGCCCACAGCTATCCTTCGGCATGAAGACAAGGTACTACGACATGGTAAGATTATGTGATGGTATCTTATTAAGTTCAAAAAGTATCCTTTTGAACATGCTAGATGGATGAAATGAGTATAGCTTAAGGATAGTATGAACTTTGTCAATGCTTACAATGCTACATTAGAGTAAGAAAATGTACAAATTTCTTTTAAATGACCAATGTTTAAGACTAATTCTTTCTTATTGTGCACAAATTTAAGTAGTATGCATACTTAGAATCATGCTTGTGATGACGACGTCTCTCAAACACCAAGTAGAATTTGTCACTCTACTTGGGAGAATGAAATGGATTATAGAGCATACATGCTTATGGCAACTATGTCTCCCAAGCACCAAATGGATTAGTCATCCATCTTGGAAAGATGTCGTAGGATAAAGAGGGATCTTCTACCCGCTAAGAAACATTGACTAATGACTAAGGCTTTATCTCTTCTACCTCATAGTCAAGGATGATTATGATTTCAAGAGAGAGGTAATGTCATTAAATCTAATATCTAACCATCCCAAATGATTTTATCATATAAACCAATCATTTAATGTGGGAGAATAAACAAGGAACAAGGGTTAGAATATAAACATGTGCTTACAAATCTATCTCAACACGGGGCCAATGTAAAGGGGTCCAAATGAGAGATTGTCTGTCAAAGAGCAAGGCTAGCTAATGGAGCTTAAAGACCTTACGATTACCTTCATTAAAGACCTCCAAAGGTTAGTTTTAAAATTCCTTTGACCATAGGCAAGCTAGGGATGTGCTTGAGGTGGGAACTTAGCACAAGCTTGAGGTGCTTGAGTGCTTTTTTGCTGACTAAGGTGCTTGATATTCTTGTCAGATTACTGACTAAGGTGCTTGAGGTGCTTAATGACTAAGGTGCTAAGGTGCTCCATGACTAAGGTACTGTTGGAATTAGGGTTGCAGAGAAACGCACACAGCTTGGAGAAGATGAAGGAAGATCTAGGCACACAACTGAGAGTGTATTACTTAGTGTGCAATAGAAAGATAGATAGCCCTAGAGTGATGGGCATATATACAATGCACGAGGGAAAGAAACCTCCTAAAGAGGGAAAAAATGCCCCGATGGTCCTAGTATGTTCACACACATCACTACCACATGTATATGGTAGCAAATCCCCCGTGGAGTGATTCGATGAACGAGAGCTGGCACATGAGTAAAGGGAAGTGCCATGCCTTGAGGACATGATCACTCCACAAAGGGGAGTAAGCCCAAGGCTTTGCAGAAAGCTTTGAGCTTCTCACGAGACAATTCCTTTGTGAAAAGATCTGCAAGGTTGTCCTATGTCGGCACATAATCCAAGCCAATCTCTCCTGCTGAGAGCCTCTCCTTGAAATAGTGGTAATGCACCTCAATGTGCTTTGTGCGAGCATGAAAATCTAGGTTCCTCGCAACTGCCAATGCACTCTTACTGTCAACGTAGATAGTGTTGGAAGTGTCCTGTCCAACACCTAAATCAGCCATAAGGCATCTGAGCCATACACACTCAATCGTAGCTGTGAAGATTGCCCTGTACTCAGCCTCACAACTCGAAGTGCCCATAGCAGGTTGCTTCTTGCTCAACCATGATATACATGAACTACCAAGCATGAAACAAAAACCACTTGTGGACACTCGTGTGTCAAAACAACCAGCCCAACTTGAGTCTGAAAAAGCATGTAAGTCTGGCAAAAGTAATCCCCCCTTGGGATAAAACAAGCCAAGATGTAAAGGGCCACTAACGTAGCAAAAAATCATCTTTACAACCTGTCAATGCTTAGACCCTAGGCTATGCATAAATTTGCTGACCTATGATATTGCAAACTGAATATGCGGCCTCGTGTTGCATACATAAATGAGGCATCCAAAAACAGTTTGGTAAAGAGTGACATCAGCAGGATCACCAGCATCATGAAGACTCCATTTCAAACCTGTTTCCATGGGAGTGGCAATAGGTTTGCAATCCTCAAGTCCAAAATTATAAAGCAATGTCTCTATGTAACTTTTCTGACACAAGGCAATACCACCATCACACTGCTTAAACTGTATACCCAAGTGATGATGCAACGGTACCAAATCTTTCATCTTGAAAGTAGCATTCAAATTGGCCTTGAATTCAACAATATATCTCTCATTTGGTCCAGTGATAAGCAAATCATCTACATAAAGAACCACAATGAGAAGTACATCACCCTCACGCTTTACATATAAAGTGCTTTTTGTTGGACTGTTACGAAAGCCTTGTTTGATCAAATGAGTGTCAGCTTTCTCATATCAAGCACGAGGAGATTCCTTAAACCCATAAAAAGACTTCTTACATCTACACATTTTTTCCTCTTGTCCTTTCTTGACAAAACCGCGAGGCTGCGTTACATAAACTTCCTCAAATATGTCACCATTTAAGAAAGCACTAACAATATCTGATTGATGTACATCCCAACCAAAATGAGCTACCAATGCACATAGAAAATGCACAGTAGTCATACGACAAGTGGGAGCAAAAGTCTCTTTATAATCTATGCCTTTATGTTGTGCATAACCTTTGCAACAAGTTGAGCCTTATGGCAATTGATCTCACCATCCGGCTTGTGTTTCAACTTGTAAACCAACTTCATACCAATGGTGTTTTTTGCCAGGAGGCAAATCACATAAAGTCCATGTGTCATTTTCTATAAGTGCATCATATTCTGATTGCATGGAAGACATCCAATTTTTTGAATTCTGTGCTTCATCAAAAGACAAAGGTTCCTCAATATCATGTAAGCTAAAAACAACCAAAGCATAACAATCCGATTCATAAGATGCATGGAAAGAGCCTGAACGAGTACGTACTAGACAAAGGTATGCACCAGCCATTTTGGCATACCTCTAGCCTACTCATTTTCAGCCCTTTCCTCATCAAGTACATCATGTACATCTGCATCAGTAATAGGCTGATCTGTAACATTTTCAAAAACCCCCATAGGCTGTACATTTTCCTGATTGGAATTTACATTCGTATTTCCACCATTGAAAAGAGGCAACAAAGGGTCATAAATGTCCTATGAGCTTACATTACTGTCTCTAGTACATGACAGCAAGGACTGAGCAGAATCTTCCATAAACACTACATCCCGTGAAACCAAAATACACTTTGTTTGCGGATGATACAACTTGTAGCCTTTGCTTTCAGCACTATAACCAACAAAAATACGTTTGACAGCCTTATCACCCAATTTTTTGTGCCGTGTTTGTGGCACCAAAGCATATGCCAAACAACCAAAAACACGCATGTGCTCAATAGAAGGCTTTCTATCATGCCATGCTTCATATGGAGTAATAGACTACAAAGCTTTTGTAGGACACCTGTTTAGTACATAAGTGGCACACATGATGGACTCAAGCCAAACAGAATACGGAAAATCTTGACTTTTGACCATACATCATGCCATTTCCGTAAGTGACCTGTTTTTCCTCTCAGCAACACCATTTTGTTGAGGAGTATAAGGCACTGTACATTGGTGTTTTATCCCATGACTAGCCAGAAATGCATTAAATTCATGAGACATATACTCCCCCCCTCGATTGGAACGGAGGGTGCCCATAGTACATTTTGAGACATTTTCAGCCATAGCCAGAAATTGTTTGAAGCACATAAAAACTTCGGACTTCGCTTTAAGCGGAAATACCCATGCATGCTTGGAGTAATCATAAATGAAAGTCACAAAGTAAAGGTAATTGCCCAAGGACGGAGTTTGCATGGGCCCACAAACATCACTATGCACAAGCTACAACCTGTATGTGGCCCTAACTGAACCATCCTTTGGAAACTTGGAACGCTACATCTTACCCAAAATACAACCTTCACAAACATGTTTGACAGGTGCTTCAAGAGGTGGCAAAGAAGCAACCATATTAGATTTCTGCAAACGTAGCAAACTTGCAAAATTCAGATGACCAAAACGTGCATGCCAATGTTTTGCATCTGAAATAGTCCCTTAATCTGCAACTACGTTTGCAAAAGTTTGTCCACACTTGTCATACAAAGTGAGCTTATACATCCTACGACACAAAAGCCCAGATGCAACAATTTCATCACCAAAACTGAGATCATGAACTATACATCTGTCATCCACAAATTTGACTACTATTCCAAGTCTAGCAAGTGCAGATACAGACAAAAGATTCTTCTTGATCCCAGGTACATAAAGTGCATCAACAAGAGTGAAAGAACTGCCATTTGCAGCAATAAGCACAATCTTTCCAACTCCTTGAACCGGATAAGAGGCATTCTTGGCACAAGTGACTGAATTCCCATGAGGGACAGACTCAAGAGAGTTGAACAATTCACGATGTGAGGTAATGTGCTTTGTAGCACCACTGTCGAAATATCACACATGTAAATCTACAGCAACTCACATGCATGCATCATGGATAGTAGGATTGTGAGTGCACTCTGCACTAAAAGCCCATTTTGCATCAACATCAGCATCACAGTCTCCTTTCACAGAAGACTCAACAATGGCTGCATTTGTAGTGGAACAACCATTTGCAGTGGAACCACCCTCTTTCTTCTTAGCCTCTTTGGCCTTCAACTTAGGACACTGCTTGATCAAGTGATCATTAGATTTACAATAATGGCAATGCATCTTCTTTTTTCCCTTACACCAGAATTGCCACATACAGAGTGCTGCCAGCAGAAGCATTGGAAATAGAAGTTTTGCCACTCGCAATAGAACTAGAAGAAGTGGCTGCATTGCTGTTACCACCCTTTCTTTGATCAGCAATAAAAGCCTGTTCAACTGCACGCTGTCTATTCCTGTTTTTTCTGGAAAGTGACTCTTGCAGCAATGTGCATAATGCATCAAACTTGACAACTTCAAGATTTCCTTGGGTCATAAGTCTCCAAGTACTAGCAAAAGTCTAGTAAGAATCTGGTAAGGCATCAAGAACAGTCTGCACAAGGGAACTGTCTGAAATGACTTTGCCTGCAGAAATAAGTTGCTCATTGATATCCTTGACACCAGTAAGGAAAGTGTCCATATCATCTTCCTCATGCATAATCTTTGACTCCAGCTCTTTACGCAACAAAGCAATTTTAGCCTCATTGTTTGCAACTTGCATAAACACCAGCCAAAATATCCCAAGATTGTTTTGCAGATTTTGCTGAACGAATGTGAGGAATAATGGTGCGTTTCATAGACAACACAATCAATGCATGAGCCTGCGCATCCTTTACATCCCAACGAGATTGTTCTACCATAGGCAAAACAACTCTAATAGCAGCAATCCTTGCAGCAAGACCTGCCACATCCTCAACATCGCCTACATCCTCAGAACCAGGACGTACATCAATGCCCTACACAATATTCTAGATGCTCTTTGAAATAAGAACATGTTGCATCATGTAAGCCCACGTAGGGTAATTGTCCCCATCCAATCATTCCTTAGCAGCAAATATCTTGAACACATCTGTGTTGTTGTCAGCCATGGTAAATGTTGCACCTGATGTGAAAACTGCCCAGAAAGAGGAGAAAAAAAGAGGATACAACACGTGCTATATAACACAAATTGTAGAAGACTGGAAGGCACCTATTATGTAGAAAATGACACTGACAAAAATTTTGCACAAAATGACACAATAGCATGTGCAATATTGCCTGTAGTGGAAACGGAGGTTCAAATGAGCCCGAATAAAAAAATTGAGCAGACTAAGCTCTATGAGCTCTCCCGAAAAAATTTGTCGACCTGCGAACGCTCGCAAAAGCTCTAATACCAATTGTTCAAATTAGAGTGTATTACTTAGTGTGCAATAGAAAGATAGATAGCCCTAGAGTGATAAGAGTATATACAATGCACGGGGGAAAAAAACCTCCTAAAGAGGGAAAAAATGCCCCGACGGTCCTAGTGTGTTCATACACATCACTACCACATGTATATGGTAACAAGTGCTTGAGGGTAAGGTGTTCAAAAAGTCAAAGCATATACGTACTCATGAGGGGGCGAACCCTAATTATAGGGGCTAGAGAGAGAACACACACTCTCACACAAGGCAATCTTGGTACAAAGAAAGTAAATAGGACACTTGTCAAGATCTTCTTCATGTTGCCCTCATGGTGTGCCTAAATCCTATTGGTTAGTCTCCCAAGGGGTCCAATGATAATTCAGTTGATTTAATTAATTGTTTGTGCATTTATCAAGTCCTCTCTCTCAAAGGGGAAAGGGGACACTTGTCCCAGGGCTACCCTTGTTGCTTGATATGCACTAAGCCTGTGATTGGCCAAGCTTGAGGAGGTCCAATCAAGTGCCAGAGAGTGCTAGAAGAGGGGGTCGACCAAGGAAAGAAGATACCAATCCCTAGAGTAAGCAAATATACAAATGTTAAAAATGAACAAAGCCTTTGTCCTATAAGACTCTCTTTTTCTTTATTGTGCACAAAAATGTAGTATGCATGCTTAGATCAAGTTTGCGGAGACGATGTCTCCCGAACACCAAGTAGAGCTTGTCACTCTACTATGGAAGATTGATAGGACTAATGTGCAGACATGCTTGCCGTAACTTAGGCTCTCAAGCACCAAATGGACTAGTCATCCATTCTGGAACGATGTCGTGGGGTAACATAGGGATCCTCTACCCGCTAGAATAAGGACTAATGAATAGGCTTTATCTTCTCTACCCCATAGTCAATGACGACTATGATTTCAAGAGAGCGTTAATGTCATAATAACTAATATCTAATTCTCCTAAATGATTTTCTCATGTTAAACTGATCATTTAATATGGGGAAGTGCCAGGGGAGAAAAAGCTAGAATATTGGTTAAGCTGGCAGATCGGCCACAATAGGGATCCAAAGGAAGGAAAATAGGGGTCCAAAGGGGGGGGCCATCTGCAAAAGAGCAATGTGCAACAATGGGATTAAGGGACCCTAAGCTTCAGCTCATTAAGACTTCCAAAATGCTAAGGTTCCAAAATTCAAAGGTTCTGTCCAATGGCTAAACTTAGGAAAATTGGATGCTTTGTGTGTGTAAAAAAGTCTTCGTAGTCCCTACATAGGAGGGGGCGAGCCTTGCAAGTAGGAGATGAGAGAGAAACACACACACACACACACACACACACACAAGCTTCCATTACACAAAGGAAAAGAGGGACACATGTCAGCTCCCTAGCCCAGCTGCCCACAAGGTGTAATCAAATCCTATTGGATGGCCATGGAGGTGGAACAATGAGAATTAGGCTAGAGTAAATATAGTTTAATTAATTTAAAACACTTAATAAAAGAACCAATACGAACTAAGCTCTCTAGAAGACTATTGGACAGTCTCCCAAGGGGTCCAATGAGCATTTAGCAGTCCAATGGCTTGTCTGATTCCTATTGGCCAAGAGAAAAAGGGGTCCAATGAGAGTTTAGTTGCATTAATTAGTTACCTAAAGCTCTCACAAAAGGGGAAAGGGGGACACATGTCAGAAGGCTATCATTTATGCTCTTAAAATTTCATTGGCTAAGCGTGAAAAGGTTGAATAGGGTGTGAGCATGAGCAAATAGCAAGAGGGGTCGACCAAGAGAGAGAGAGGGGGCTCATTTTCTCAAGGCATTAATGCATACACACTCACAACTAGTCCATGTGTGGAGTAAGAAGACTCTCTCTCCTTATCAGGGTTTAATGGAAAGCTTATCACCTACTCTAAGCTTGTGAGAAGGGAGGCCTACACCAACAACTCTTGGCTTTGTGATGCAAATCCAACCAAGAGCCAAGCTTCAATGCATGCTCATCTCCTCTACCATGCTAATTAATAAGCTAAGCTATGCTAATATGAGTGATTATGTGAGGAGATGTACATCTTTCTCGTAAGACTACTCCTTCTTCCTCTCAATCTACTCTCATACCCTGCTAGCTCTCACCGTCTTCGAAGGTGTATGAGGTCTTGGGTCTAAGACCGTGAGGGAATTGATTTTGTGTTTAATAAGTGTTTTGCTTAGGGCTTGAAGTTTCCATCTTTATTGCACTAGCTAGTATTGAAGGAACAGAAGCCGGTGCATTTTTGGTGTTGAACGACCCTCTCTTCTATTGCTTGCAATTAATGGTATTCAAGCCACATGTACAATAGCTTGAGTGCTTTCTCTAAAGGGGTAAAGAGGAGTGGCAACTAGGGCTTGAAGTGCGAAAGTAGACCTAAAAATTTTACCCCTAAAAGTTGTTAGAATGGTTGACAATAGTAAAGAGAGTGAAATTAATGTTGATAGCTTTGATTTTGCTAATGAGCAGGCTACTAATGATGCCCCTATGCTTGTTAACTATCTTGTTTCTAGGCTTCAACAAGCCATGGGCAATCCATCCCTCCAAAGTGAAGTGCAACGGTAGCTTCGTGCTCATGGGATTCTCCAAACACCCCATCATGACGAGAGAGTACCTAGGAAGCCTCCTTGTGAGACTCCCAAAAGAGGCCTTTCTCCGATTCGGGAAGAAGAAGAGGATCCATACGAAGGGCTCAGAAATTTGCTTCTTGATGACATATCTCCTTCTCAAAGGAGAACTCAAGAGCCTCCACCGAAGGAACGAGAAAGAAGTGAGTCTCCTGCCACCTCCGTGGATATGGCTCCACGAAGACGACAGGCTAAATGCTCTCCATCACCTCCAAAACGGAGAAGACCATCACACACTTCTTCACACCATAATTCAAAGAGGGATCACAAAAAGAAAGACAAGAAAAAGACGAGAAAGAGGACACCCTCTTCTCCATCTTCTTCATCCTCTTCCTCTTATGAAAGTGATGGTGAAGGCAAAGAATATCAAGGCAAGAAAAAGGCGAGAAAGAGGTCACCCTCTTCTCTCTCTCTTCATCAAATTATTCATCTTCTGAAGAAAGTGATGGTGCAACTTTTGAACCATCAAAAAGAAGAGGCCATAGGAAATCCTATGCCGCGTGGGAGAGGTCGTCCAAGCTCAAGAAGTTCAAAGAGGGAGGGAAGCGAATTTCTTTCCTTACCTATGATGGCACCTTTGGTGCTACAGACATAGTCTTGGCGTTTATCCAATTCAATGTGGCGTTTGGAGATGAGAGCTTCACCGAGTTCATTAAGCTACACCATGTAGCTATGCACTTTCAAAACTCCACCAGGCAATGGTGGTCTAGCCTACGGGCCAACGGTGAAGCTCTACGAACATGGAAAGCCTTAAGAGCTTCCATTATAAAGAAGTTTTTGGCCACCAATGCCAAAGACAAAGTACTCACCGAATGGTGAAGGTTGAAGCTCAAATCCACCTTCTTCAAAAAGTTGGATTTTGGAGAGCAAAAGCAACAATTTTGTTGGGGCTTAACTGAAGAAATGGTAGAGTATGTCAACTCCCAAAGGCCACACACCATATCCGTGGTTATACACCATACTATGGTGGTTTCTCGAATCAATTTCCAAACAGGGCCTAAGAGAAATTCTAAGCCCACGGAAAACAAGGGTTCCAATGAGCCTAAGGGGAAGGACAATGTCCAAAAGTCTTCTAACGGAAATTCCAACAAAGCTAAGGAGAAGGGAGTTTACAAAGGTAAAAACAAACTCTCTCCTGAAGAGCTTGAGCGTTATCGCAAGGATAATCGCTATTTCAAGTGCAGTGAGCAAGGGCATGCGTACCGCGCTTGTCCCCAAAAGAACACCCGCCATGAACCTCCTAGAACTACCTTGGTCAAAATCCAAGAGGAGGAAACTCATCACAAAGGATCTCCTCTATGCCATGCTTGGGGAAAGGTAAGAGAACATGATGATTTTATTC
This sequence comes from Adiantum capillus-veneris, assembly GCF_014529385.1. Classification (NCBI taxonomy): domain Eukaryota; kingdom Viridiplantae; phylum Streptophyta; class Polypodiopsida; order Polypodiales; family Pteridaceae; genus Adiantum; species Adiantum capillus-veneris. The sequence continues at coordinate 78,458,391 of NC_140958.1, forward strand.
TCTTTAACCCTGGTTCTACTCATAATTTCATATCCACAGAGTTGGCCACCAAGCTAGGCATATAAGCCTATGAGATGGGAGACGTCCTACCCGTCGATGGTGCTTTCAAGGGGCAAGAAGCTTCAGTCACTCCCTTAATCGAGAAATGAATGCTCCATGTACAAAGCTATGTGGACAAAGAGGACTTCTTTATCTCTCCTCTCAAGCATGAAGATGTAATCCTAGGGGCGCCATGGTTTGATCGCATGGCTGCCAATGTTGAATTCCCTGAAAGGAAAATCTACTTTAGGTTCAGGGAAAAGGATATGTACATAGATGTTAAGCAAATGGGTAACACCATACCCATTGTACATACACAAGCTTTCAATAAGTCAAAAAAGAGCTCTATTTTTGTGTACATGATTTTTGTTAAAGATTCTCAAAATGAACCTAATGCTTTAGCAAAAGAAAATATAAACAATCACAAGGAATTAGAGTTATCCAATTTTCTCAAGGGGTTTCAAGCTGACTTTATTGACGACATCCCTTGTGAGCTACCTCCTAAATGAGGCAATGATGACCATGCAATTGAACTTCTTCTAGGAAGTCCTTATAGAGTTTCTCAGGCTCAAAAAGAGGAGATTATGTGGTAATTGCATGAGTTAGTTGAGAAGGGCATGGCTAGGCCTAGCTCATCTCCATTTTTCTCACTTGTGCTATTACTGCAAAAGAAAGACGACACATATCGTATGTGTGCCGACTATAGAGCACTAAATTGGATCACTATCAAAAATAGGTTTCCCGTTCCACGGGTAGAAAACCTATTTGATAAGCTACAAGGGTCCACCTACTCCAGTAGGATTGACCTAAAAAGTGGCGACCATCAAATAAGGATAGTTGATCAAGGCATTGTAAAGACCGCATTTCGCACTACGTTGTTCTTTATGAATATATTGTCATGCCATTTGGCTTGACCAATGCACCAACCACATTCAACCGCTTGATGGAGAAGCTATTCAGGTCTCACCGAACCTTTACTGGAGCGTTCTTTGATGATATCATTATCTACTCTAATTCATGAGACAAACACAAGCAACACCTCCAAGTAATATTTCAAGTTCTAAGAGAGAATAAACTTTATTGTTAACCGAAAGAAAAGTGACTTTTTCTTGCAAGAGATTCAGTATTTAGATCACATTATCTCTCAAGATGGCATCCAAATGGATCCATCAAAGTTAGAGGTAATAAAAGGATGGCCTAAACCAAGGAATCTTCATGAACTAAGAATCTTTATAGGTATGCGTGCATACTATAGATGCTTCATAGAAAAGTTCTCACTAATAATAGGACCATGACATGACCTAACAAAGAAAAATGTTAGGTATACATGGTCTACCAAGGAGAACAATGCTTTCAAAAATCTTAAAGAAAAGCTTACCTCTCAACCTGTTCTTACACTACCGGATCTCTCAAAGCCATTTAAAGCCATTTGAGGTCCAACGTGATGCTTGTGGTGATTGCCTTGGAGCTGTTTTGCTCCAAGAAGGGCACGCCATAGACTTTGAAAGTCAATGGCTCGACTCTGTTGAGAAAGCTCTGGGCATCTATGAAAAGGAACTCCTCACAGTTCTACATGCCTTAGACTCATCGAAGCACTATTTATTGGGGACTCCTTTCATTCTGCGACGAACGGATGACCAAAGTCTTAAGTACTTCATGACACAGACCAAGCTATCCGACAAACAAATGAGGTGGGAAAATTTCCTTTTGCAATTTCATTTTCATATCGCTCACATTGCTGGCAAGCATAATCAAGTAGCAGATGCACTCTCAAGACGGCCGAGAGTGAATGCGGTTTCCATAGCAACTCACAATGATCTATCTTCTATGATAGATGAGTATTCTATTGATACCAATTTTAGGGATGTGATTTCAACCCTTGCACTAGGTAGGAAAGAGGAACAAGATGGTTATCTTCTCTTTGGAAATAAACTATGTGTTACCAACTCACTACGTGAGAAAGTAATGTATGAATCACATGCTCCTCCTTATGCAGGGCATAGAGGGATTCAGTCTACCCTAAAAGGGATTGATACATATTTCTATTGGCCTACCATGAAAGCAAACATACAAGAGTATGTTTCTAAATGTGCGGTATGCCAAAAGACGAAGTTTGATAGAGGGAAGCAACCTAGATTGCTTCACCCTTTGCCAATCCCTAATTCACCATGGGAGAGCATATTCATGGATTTTATCTTTGGATTTCCTAAGTCTATCCATAGTAATACGGGGAGATATGGATGATAGTAGGCATGTTCAGTAAACAAGCTCATTTTATACCTGTCAAAAGACTATCAAAGCCCATCAAATGGCAACCCTCTTCATTTCACAAATCTTCAAGTACCATGGCTTGCCAATGTCCATAGTGTCGGATAGAGATCCTAGAGTGACCAGTAATTTCTAGAAGGGTCTCTTTGAGAATTTAGGGACAAGGCTAAACTTCTCTTTGGCCTATCACCTGCAAACGGATGGCCAAAGTGAAATAACTAACCTAACAATTCTTGATCTACTGAAAGCCTATGTAACGGGAGTAGATCAAAGGTCCCAATGGGAGAAGTACTTACCCTTAGTAGAGTATGCCTACAATAACACTGTACATACTTCCACGGGAAAAGCACCTTTCGAGGTAATTGAGGGAAGATCAAAAAGTCCCCTGCTACTTAAGGTATACGGGAAAATCTTCAATGCAGATGAGTATAGCCGAGACCTACAAGAATCTTTCCAAAAGATTGAGGATGTTATCTCTATCTCACAGCAAAGGCAAAAGGCTGCTACCTACTGATAAGCACAAAAGAGCCCAAGCCTTTAAAGAAAATGATTAGGTCTTACTTAAATTTCCCAAGGCTCGATTAAGGTACACGATGGGCAGGTATCCTACAGGACACCAAAAGTACTATGCTAAGTTAGCAAAAAGGTACTATGGTCCCTTCCAGATTCTTAGGCCAATCAATGAGATGGCCTATCAACTCAAGTTGCCCATCCATTGGCCTATACACAATGCTTTCCATGTGAGCCTACTAAAGCCTTACAAAGGAGATCCACCTCAAGAATCAACTATTGAAGACCCACTGGAGATCGAGGACCAAGAAGAGGTGCTGCAACCCGAGTCCATTCTCCGACATGAAGACAAGGTACTAAGAGGCGGTAAGACTATCCGACGATATCTTATTAAGTTTAAGAATTATCCTTTTGAAGATGCTAGATGGATGCAAGGCACACAATTAAGGGATAACCTAAACCTTTTCGATGCTTACAATGCTTCCCTGGAGTAAGAAAATGTACAAATGTTAAAAATGAACAAAGTTTTTGTCTTAGAAGACTCTCTTTTTCTTTATTATGCACAAAAATGAAGTAGTATGCATGCTTAGATCATGTTTGCGGAGACGACGTCTCCCGAACACCAAGTAGAGCTTGTCACTCTACTATTGAAGATTGATAGGACTAATATGCAGACATGCTTGCCGTAGCTTAGGCTCTCAAGCACCAAATGGACTAGTCATCCATTCTGGAATGATGTCACAAGGTAACATAGGGATCCTCTACCCGCTAGAAAAAGAACTAATGAATCGGGTTTGTCTTCTCTACCCCATAGTCGAGGATGACTATGATTTCAAGAGAGAGGTAATGTCATAATAACTAATATCTAATTCTCCTAATTTTCTCATGTTAAACTGATCATTTAATATGGGGAAGTGCCAGGGGAGAAAAAGCTAGAATATTGGTTAAGCTGGTAGATCGACCACAGTAGGGGGATCCAAAGGGAGGGCCATCTGCAAAAGAGCAATGTGCAACAATGGGCTTAAAAGACCCTAAGGTTCAACCCATTAAGACTTTGAAAATGCTAAGGTTCCAAAATTCAAAGGTTGTGTCCAATGGCTAAGCTTAGGAAAATTGGATGCTTTGTGTGTGTGTAAAAAAGTCTTCATAGTCCCTACATAGGAGGGGACGAGCCTTGCAAGTAGGGGATGAGAGAGAAACACACACACACACACACACACACAGACACACTCACAAGATTCCATTACACAAAGGGAAAGAGGGACACATGTCAGCTCCCTAGCCCAGATGGAGCACACAAGGTGTACTCAAATCCTATTGGATGGCCATGGAGGTGGACCAATGAGAATTAGGCTAGAGTAAATCTAGTTTAATTAATTTAAAAACACTTAATAAAAGAACCAATAGGAACTAAGCTCTCTAGAAGACTATTGGACAGTCCCCCAAGGGGTCCAATGAGCATTCAACAGCCCAATGGCTTGCATGATTCCTATTGGCCAGAAGACAAAGGGGTCCAACGAGAGTTTAGTTACATTATTTAATTACCTAAAGCTATCACAAAAGGGGAAAGGGGGACACATGTCAGAAGGCTTTCACTTATGCTCTTGAAATTCCATTGGCTAAGCATGAAAAGATTGAATAGGGTGTGAGCATGAGCAAATAGCAAGAGGGGTCGACCAAGTGAGAGAGGGGGCTGATTTTCTCAAGGCATTATTGCATACACACTCACACTAGTCCATGTGTGGAGTAAGAAGACTCTCTCTCTCCTTCTCAAGCTTTAGTGGAAAGCTTATCCCCCACTCTAAGCTTGTGAGAAGGGAGGCCTACACCAACAACTCTTGGCTTTGTGATGCAAATCCAACCAAGAGCCAAGCTTCAATGCATGCTCATCTCTCTACCATGATAACTAATAAGCTAGGATATGCTAATATGAGTGATTATGTGAGGAGATGTACATCTTTCTCGTAAGACTACTCCTTCTTCCTCTCAATCTACTCTCATACCCCGCTAGCTCTCACCATCTTTGAAGGTATGTGAGGTCTTGGGTCTGAGACCATGAGAGAACTGATGTTGTGTTTAATAATTGTTTTTCTTAGCGCTTGAAGTTTCCATCTTCATTGCACTAGCTAGTATTGAAGGAGCAGAAAGAATTGTATTGTAAAATGTCTCTCTTGATGGGAGAAACCATAATACAAAGCCTTTTGGAGGGGGGACCGGCTCCATGTAAATCCGGTCCTTTACTGTTGTCAATAGCTTAATTTCTTTTTCTTTTGAAGTAATTTTCATGCTATCTAACTAGGTGTTATACTTTTTGTTGGTCTCTCCACCCAAGCACTCTTGTTATTCTCATTAGGAATCTATTCTAATGAAATGCTCACTATGTTCATGCTATTTTCCACTACACACAAGTTACTAGGCCATTAAATGTTACATTCATTGCATCACCTAGGTCACAAGGAACACAAAGATTGTATTTTACCAATTCTCTCTTGATGGGAGAATCTATAATACAAAAGCCTATTGGAGGGGGAACCGGCTCCACATAAATCCGGTCCTCAATTGTTGTCAAGTTCTCTAAACTCTCTCTCTTGCAAAGGCATTTTTCATGCCAAGTTAATTAAGTATTATGATTATGTTGCTACCATCAATTAAGTTCACCCTCTATGTTCTCAAGGTAGTCTCACAAAAATGCTCTCTTTAATTCTCCTATTCCGCTATCTCAAAGTTCATTGGCCATTTCCATTATAGATAATTTGCATTGCACTGTCTTGATTTTTATGTTGTTAATATCGCCTTTGATCATTTTAACAAAACATTCAAAGAGGAAAATGGATGTTGTTTTTGGGAAGAAATTCATAACAACATGCATGGTATGAATCTCTTTCCCTACTTCATAATGACTCTTGGAAACCTCAAGAGGACATTTTTCCTCTTCTTGAGAGAAACCCATAGTGTTCTTTGAGCTACTCTTGTTACGTGACAAATCTAAAAGTAAGAGCTCTCCTTCTACAATTAATAACACTAAAGAATAAAAGTTGAATAACAACTAACAATAAATATTTGCGCTCTTTGCCTTAATTCCCATTGCACAATTGCTAATTATACAAAAAAAATTAATACATCTCCTTTTTTCTTTCTTTCTTACCTCAAATCGGTTCTTGATTGTGGGAAAGAGAGAATCCTTTGACATCCTTGGATCTTGCATTGCAATGGTGGAGTCTCTTAGATTGGGCCACTCCATACAAGAAGAGGCTATCTTGGGTGCTATGATACCAATGAAACCTTAACTAGCTCCAACTTACTTTAGGCATAGACTCACCTTAGTGCATGTTAAGTTTTTAGGTGCATAACCAAGCATCATTTCTACATACATATTCACATTAACATGCTTATCACCAAAATAGAAAGTAGATTATTAACATGAGATGACACAAGATTGAGGAGCATTAGGAAAATTTTGAACTCATTTTTGGGCCTTTTAAGAGTGCCACATCATCAAAGTTGTACAAAAGAAAGCAACCCGGTAGACCCCTGTAAATATTGCTTAGAACCCCATGATATGACATATCATTGGAAAGTTCTTGAAAAATGGATACTAAAGAACCAAGGTCCGAAAAATTTGGATGACTTCTATGAAAGTTATGCCATTTTTTTTTCAATCAGCCAGGTTTTGTTACCGTTACAGTAATCTAAAATCACCTTTTTCTAGATCTACATGAAGGCAATGTCCGATACATGCATGCTATATATCAATAGATAGCATTTGAAGAGTAGATTCTAAATATCCAACCTCCGACAAGTTTGGATCTTATTTGCAAAAAAATTTACCGATCCCCACTTTTTGAAAGCTATGCCACATCAACAATTCTTACAAGGCCCATTTTTGAGTCCAAACTTTTCCTAATGCTTCTCTTTGTTGCAAAGAGCTCCAAGAACATAAGTAATGAAAAGCCTTTTCTGTTTGTTGGGGGGGGGGGAGGGGTTGCTTATAAAATTTGGCTGAGTATACATAGGACTATCGTTTCTAAGATATCCATGACTCAAGCAGCTTAACTACTTTCTTGGTCATCATATATCATTCTCCTCTTCTTCCAAGAATGAATAATCAATACCATTATATTGCAGAGTGGGATTTGGTTATGAGCTTGATAAGAAGAATCTCCATAACAAAATAGTATATGGAATACTAGTGGAGGTTCGTAAACTTTTAGACAGTCTTTGATAATTTCGTAGAATGACCTTTGTAGCTCAAAATTAACTTTCAAGTTATTCTACAAATTTATAGAGCTTTAAAAGAGCTAAATTTGAAAAAGAAATTGCAATCCAACTTCATATAAGCAAGTTATGCATGATTTAGTGAAAGTTTCTTTTTTCTCTCTCTTTATAAATAGTAATTTTGAATTTTTAGGAGGAGGTGGAAGAGCCCAAAGTAGAAGAGTATGAATGTGGGGATTTTGTGTCTTTTGGAATTTTTGGAGAGACAAATGAATGTTCTAGGCTCTGCTATCCACTTTGTCTTTCGTTCCCACACTTAGTAAGCCGTATTTTGCAATTTTGAGCCTCATAAATCCTTGTGAGATCTCAAGAAAAATTTTCATGTACTTATAGAGTGGCATTTATCTTTTGGCACTTTCTTAATCATAAGTGAACTTCCTTGCATGCCTCATTGTCCTTCAACATGTGCTTTCTTTCTCTAGTGTATTCATTTTCCTCACACAATTCCCCAGGTATTTGTGGAGGTAGCTTCAATCTTTTGGAATCATAAGGTCCTATGGTGCACCTTTCTTCCATAATCTTAACCGGCTCTATCTTATTTCCTCTTATAAAAATGACAATTTTGGTGAGAAAAGATCATTTAAGTACACCAAAAGTTAAAGTTTGTGACTCTTCTTCTCCCTTCTTCTTAGAGGAGGTAATTTTGGTTATGAAAGAATTTTAGATTTGTTGAGATGTCGAGCTCTACATCTTGAGCTGGCATCCACTACGGGTCTTGGCCGCTTACGACATTTACTCACTGGCGCGTTAGGTGACCAACATGGAGGATCTCTGCCAGTGATTCTACAGCTGGACTACACTTATAGTGCCAGCCTAGTCGCTTCTAGCGAGTTCACACTTAGTGACCGCATGTACATATGTGCTACTTTTCAGTTTTAGCACTTAGTCATTTTGTACTCTCTTTTCTGTACGAAGAAGAAGAAGCTTTCCATCTTTGTGTGCTTTGTGCTTGTCTTGTGTAGCTCTCTTGCATCCTCATTCTTTACATGGTATCAGAGCCTAGTGCAGGCAAGAGAGTCTAAGAGAGCAAGAGCATCACAATCCCTTTGTTCGTAATCCCTCTGAACAGGTGTCCAAAGTGAAGTACACATAGATTTACTGTACAAGTACAATGGTTGTATGTACGCTTGATTGTGGACACTCGTTGAGTGTAGAAAGTGTTACAGGTACCACGATAGCAGGTTCAGTAGATTTGGAGGTTTTTGCAGATTGCAGCTATTTTGTCTTAGTGCTTCAAGATGTCTGACGGTTTCAGTCAGATTGTTACTGAGAAGCTTGAGAAAAATAACTACCCTGCATGGAAGTTCAAAATAACTAATTTCCTAAAAGGAAAAGGTTATTGGGACTATGTAGAAGGAGACAATGAAAAGGAACCAGGGATTCCCGAGGCAAATGCTACAGTAGAACAAAGAAAAGCCTTGAGGGACTGGAAACAAAGCCAGAGCAAAGTGATGTATTGGCTTTCTATGAGCATCACAGATGGCATGATGGGCTATCTACAAGATGCTGAAACCCCCGCAATTGCATGGAAAAACTTAGGCAGAGTGTTCGAGGTGAACACCAAGGCCAGGAAGCTTCAACTAAAGTCGGAGCTAAATTAGGTTAAGAGGAACAACCTCTCAATCAATGATTATGCCTTGAAGATCAAGAGTATCATTAAGGCTCTTGGATCTATTAAAGTCTCAGTGGAAGACGATGACATTGTCCGTGCATGCTTGGATGGTCTAGGAGATGAGTATGTATATTTTAGGTCTTCCATGAATACAAGCGACGACATCCCCGTGTTCCAAGATTTGATTTCTATGCTTATTCTTGAGGAGAAGAACCTTGACACATCTTCTTCTCATGGCAGAAATAATTTTGAACAGGCCTTCTATTCTAACTCCAACAGAGGTAGAGATAGAGGTCGTGGTCGAGGCCCAAGAGGTTGCAGGGGCCAATTTCAAGAAGGTCAATCAAATCAAAACAATACAGGTGGCAGGGAAAACCAGTCTCAAGGCAGGGGGAGTCAAAGAGGTCGTGGTGCAGGATCAAGCAGGCAGCAACATACTCCAGATAGCAGAGAATGTTGGACTTGTGGTGAAAGAGGTCACATGTCACGTGACTATCCAAAGGGAAAAGCAAGTGGAAAGAGAGAACAGGGCAACTATGCATCTACTAGCAGAGATGCAGATGAGAGCAAAAGCGAGCGCATGTTTGTTATGCAGCATGTAATGAACACAATGACTGCAGATAATTCCACCCAAGATGATGTTTGGTATGTGGATTCAGGTGCCTCTAATCACATGACGTCTCGTGGAGAGTGGTTTAGAGATATGCGCAAACCAGATGTGTCAGGCTATGTGCAGACAGGAGATGACACAGCTCACCCCATTGCTCATGTAGGGGACATACCTGTAAATACGAAGAGTGGGAAATCAAAGTACTTAGCAGATGTACTTCATGTCCCAAACATTACAAATAATCTTGTTTCTGTTGGACAAATGGTTGAGCAGGGTTTGCAGGTTCGCTTCAATCCAAATGGTTGTTATGTAAAAGATTTCCAGAATGGCTGTAAGCTGATCACAGAGGGAAAATGTGTGGGCAGAATGTAGACATGCTTGAGGTAAAAGCTGCATTATTTGCACAGGGCACAGGTGTTGTGGCTGATGTTGACATTTGGCACAAACGCATTGGCCATGTCAATGAGCAGAGATTGCGCAACATGCAATCAAAACAGATTGTAAAAGGTTTGCCCAAATTCAAGGTGGATGGTATGCATAAAGTGTGTGCAGCATGCAAGTTTGGAAAATAGTCAAAGGGCTCATTTCCACATGAGCGCAATGTATGTAAAAAGCCACTTGAGGTGGTGCACACAGATGTTTGGGGTCCAACCGATACTGCAAGTATACATGGTTGCAGGTATTATGTCTCTTTCATTGATGACCATACAAGGAAAGTATGGGTCTACTTCATGCGTAACAAAAGTGAAGTGGGTCACTTTCAAGACTTCAAAGTCATGATTGAGAAGGAGACAGATATGCAAATCAAGACATTGAGGTCAGATGGAGGGGGAGAGTACTTCTCCAATGATTTTTTAGATTTTCTACGAATGCATGGTATACGCAGGTAGTTTACATGCAGTTGCGTGTATATGGATTAGCCACCTGGTTATGTCGATCCAGGTTACCCAGATTATGTATGCAGGCTTCTCGAAGCTTTATATGGTTTGAAGCAGGGCTCTAGAGCATGGTATGACAGGATTGCCACGTATCTTGTCAGTATTGGTTTTAGGAGAGCTCATGCTGATCATTCACTCTATGTACGTGAGAGTGATGTGGGGATTGTGGTCATTACCATATATGTAGATGACCTTATTATTGTGGGTGACAATGCTATGGAGATTGACCATGTGAAGGGTCTTCTTAAACAGGAGTTTGAAATGAAAGATTTGGGCGAGTTGCGCTACTTTCTTGGCATTGAGGTGATCAGGACTCCAGAGGGTGTATGGCTGTCACAGAGACAGTATGCTTTGGACATGTTGTCAAAGTATGATATGGCTGATTGTAAGCCAATTTCTATTCCCTTGGATGTGAATGCAAAGCTGAGTGCAGAGAAGGGTGATGTTGTTGAGGATGTCAAGATGTACAGGAAGATTGTGGGTAGTCTAATCTACTTGACTATCACGAGGCCAGACTTGAGCTACACAGTAGGCTTGGAGAGTCAGTTCATGCAGCTTCCGAGGAAGCCACATTTGGATGGAGTACGACGCACACTTCGGTATGTGCAAGGGACTCTTGACTACGCATTGTTCTATGCAGCAGATGCGCCATTAGCATTGTATGGGTATACAGATGTAGATTGGGCAGGTAGCATCCTTGATAGGAGATCTATGAGTGGCTTCATGTTCTCTTTTGGGAGTGCTTCTATTACTTGGAGCAGCAAAAAGCAGCCTACGGTTGCTTTATCGAGCACAGAGGCCGATTACAGAGGTGCAGCAGTTGCGGCGTGCGAGGTAGCTTGGCTACGCACATTACTTGAGGACTTGGGAGTGCAGGTGGACCAGCAGATTGTCATCCATTGTGACAACCTCAACAGCATGCAGTTGGCTAGGAACCCAGTGTTCCATGCCAGGACCAAGCACATAGAGGTCCATTACCACTACGTTCAAGAGCGAGTGTTGGCGGGCGACATCGACTTGGTCTACGTCAGCACAGAGGAGCAGATAGCGGATATCTTTACCAAGGTCCTCGGAGCTGAGAATCTTCGACGTTTTCGGACTATGCTTGGACTCTGCGACATGCAGAGCTCGAGGGGGAGTGTTGAGATGTCGAGCTCTACATCTTGAGCTGGCATCCACTACGAGTCTTGGCCGATTACGACATTTACTCACTGGCGCGTTAGGTGACCGACACGGAGGATCTCTGCCATTGATTATACAGATGGACTACACTTATAGTGCCAGCCTAGTACGCTTCTAGCGAGTTCACACTTAGTGACCGCATGTATATATGTGCTACTTTTCAGTTTTAGAACTTAGTCATTTTGTACTCTCTTTTCTATACGAAGAAGAAGAAGCTTTCCATCTCTGTGTGCTTTGTGCTTGTCTTGTGTAGCTCTCTTGCATCCTCATTCTTTACAAGATTGAGTAAAGGGATACCACAGGCTAGAAGAATGAGGAAAAGAGCAAGATGATGGCTGTTTGGCCATAGGGTGTCTTTGAAGGAGCTATGGAGGGTTGATGTGAGTTCCATATCATAAATAGGCACAATTGAATGAAATGACAAGAGTAAATGACACTGAAGCTAATTTGATGAACTTAAATGAAAGATACAATGATATCATATACAATGAGTAGATATGGAGGCCCTTTTTAGGTAGAAGGTAAGTAGAAAAAGGTGCTGATTGGGGATATCTCTATTCAAGTAAGGATCAACTGGGGAACCCTTCACGCTTTCTGAATCTTTGATTATGAATCCCTTCAAACCTAAGGTTATAGGCTACACCAAATTCACTTGCTTGTTAAAGATCCAAGAGAAGCTCATTGTTAAGGGGCCATTCTTGCGCATGTGGGATGTCCGTTCCTCGACTCTTCTAACACGGGCAGCCAAAGAGCACACATACTCTTGAGCCTCCTGCCCTCTGCTTGACAGCCCCACAAGCTTGTCCACCTTCCATCTCACAATCAAGTATTCCAATATGTCTGCATAGTCCTTGGCTGTATACACTCCGGTCCTTTGCATAATCAATGAGAACTTGTCATACAAGTTCTCGTCGCATCCATCATACATGAGCTGCGCTGGCATGGATATCCGCTTGCGCATCATATCCTCCAAGCACAACATTGTGCCATTGGGGTCCAACTCAAACAATTTTTCCACTATCTTTTTGTATGCATTCTCATGCCTCTTCTCATCTGAGGCAATGCTACCACATATTTGGGCTAGCTTCACATCCCCAAATTTCTTGGCTTGCCTTGCTGTGTTGCCATGAGATATGAAGGTGGCTCTCTCTTGAAAAGAAGCGTAGATGAAGGCGAGGTAGGGGTTGTCATCGACCTTGCGGTCCTGCACACACAATACGATCATGTGCATTAGTAAGTTTAGAAACAAAGTGCAAGTGCATAAGCAACCACAAATTCTTGTATACTAATTACCATTCCAGCACTAAGGAGATAATGTATGGTCTTCTGGATACTACGCATGTCGACACGCCCCGAGAGATATAGATATTTGTGAAGAAGATCACCATGACGATTCTCTTCGGCAGTCCATGCTCGGATCCAGCAAGCCCATGGTGATAGCGAATGGCCCGTTTCATCATGAACCCCATCAAGCGAATTGAGCAGAGATTGATAGGTGGGCAACGCCTCTTCCGTGATCATGGCGCCCACCAAACAAACTAGATAAGCGGCCGGCAGCTCTTTGCAGCGTTGCCGGAGCTCGCGCACCTCCTCCTCGAATGCCTCAGTGCTTGGCTCTGGTAAAAAATCCTGCGGTTGCCACATCATCTCCACGGGCTTCAAGTAGGACATCATGTTCTGCTCTACCCATCCTTGTAAGGACTTAAGCATCTCTATCTTCTCCTGTGTCATCATCAATTTCATGTCCTTCTTCAACATTATCATGGGGCTTTCCACGTGTTGCATTGCTTCTTTATTGGGCACTTCCACCAACAAACCCCTGCAATAAAATGACCAAGGTGTCAAGCATGTGTGTGTGTGAGAGAGAGAGAGAGAGAGAGAGAGAGAGAGAGAGAGAGAGAGAGGGGGGGGGGGGGGGGGGGGGGCGGGGGGGTTTACAATAATCGCATGACTCCATGGGACGAGCTTAGAGCTAACGACGTACTCGACAAAATGCAAAGTTCAATCTGCACACGGCACCTTTACAACAAAAACCCAATACACACTTTGTGCCCAAGCATCGAGTGACCAATCAAAAATGGCAATTTGCATTTCATGTTTTAACGCTTGGTATCACTTGAGGGGGATCACGGAAGGGAGGTAAGGTGTATTCTACAAGAACCAAAGGTTGGTTTTAACGAGGTGAGTTGCATTCTTCTGTTTATAGCCTAGGGGTCAATAAGGGATACACGGTTCCCTTATTAGATTAAATTAAATTGGAGTTGAATCAACATTGAGTAATCATATAATAATTAATCACTTGAATAGAACTTTCCACATGAAGATTCTAGAAGAAGTTTCTTTGAGCCAAAACTTGTCACGTTTTTTAGAAATTTGGAGCATAAAAATCCGCAAAAAATCAGCGAATTTTCCCAATTGGTCGATACCTGCTGGTGGCGCAAATGGCAGCAGCGCGTCGTGGATGAGCAGCGGCAGGCCAAAGCTTTTGTCCGCCATCGCCAAAAGCTATCGCTTGCAGAATGCAGCTCGCTGTCAGGGCCATAGCTTCCAAGCCTAAGCTTCTCTCTCTCTCTCTCTCTCTCTCTCTCACACACACACACACACACACACACACACACACACACACACACACACACACCTGTGGGCAGCTAGCCAGGCCCGTGAATTTAATCGCACCTTATAAAGAGACGGTGTACGGGTTTCTGTGTGCAGATGACGCCTTTCGGCGGTGAGAGAGAGAGAGAGAGAGAGAGAGAGAGAGAGATTCAGCTTTCCCTTTGCAGAGAAGAAGCACCTTCCAAGCTTTCGGACGAGCCCACCGGGATCTGCACTTTCGACCATGTGCCTGCCTCGCTGCATTCTTTATGGCTAACCAACGACGCTGTAGTCTATCACTCTTCAAGCCCTCCTTTGTCGCCCCTCAACACTCAGAATGCGCCGATGTACCGCTCCTCTTGCGAGCGGTTGAGAACAGTTCGTCTGCCTCCCTGCTTTAATTTCTGCCTCCCTACGTTCATGAACATTGAAGTCTCTCTATAAGGCACGCGACATAGTTATTACTAACTTTTTTTTTAAAGCACCCGAGCGCTGCAAGAAAAAGTGCACAAGATTTTGCCAAAAACCCTAGCGAGGTCCTGAGCTTAGCGATGTCTTGAGCAACTGTCCCGTCTGCGGCATCCTTCATGCCCCATGCGAGATGACTTCGCCCGTCATCTCACCCCATCAAAGCACCGGCGCGAGACCCCCCAATATATGGGCTACAGGCGCGCTCCCCCACCAAGCACTCGTGCAAAATAACTACCCACTCTTGCATGGCGGAGGCCTCAACGACTTTGACCCAAGCTCTTTCTCCCCACACAACCCATTAGCTGCTGCCCTCCTAAACGGCATCGATCATCAGAGCCCCCTCATCAGAAGTGCAGAAAAGCTTGAAGCCGCGAGGTTGCTTTGACATGATTTCAGCTTCTTCTCCCAGCAACCATCTCTCCCTCAGCATGCAAGTGGACCTACAGGTTTTGTTGAAAGCACTGCCGCTCCAGCCACCCATGGCTCTGCCATGGGCACTCAACAAGGAGGAAGCAATAAGACTGCTGCAGGAGGCGATCAACCGAATGGAAACTGTAAGCCTTGTGTTATTCTGCCTGCACTTCAGGTTAGAAAAACCCAGAACGATTTGGAAAACAGGGCCCTATAGGGCTTCTCACTGGCCCTCGCCCACTAGCATACGTTCACGCGGGTGGATTCGAAACCAATGGGGGGCAATAGGAGCAGAAGTCGAGACCATACAGGCCCTCCCTAAAAACCAATATGTGTTCGTTTTTAAAACTGCAGACATGGCATTCAGAGTGCTAAGCACAGGCCAATGGCTATTGCGAGCAACCCCCCTCTGCCTATTCAAATGGAATAAGGATTACAAAGCGGAGAGCGATACCCTCAATCACTTCCCCGTCTGGGTGGAGTTCTCGAACCTCCCCCTTCACTATCACAACCACCTCAGGGCCATAGGAGCACAACTAGGTAATGTTTTAGGGGGCCGACCAGGGGACTACATCCCAACATGGCACCCACAGGCCCACATTGAAATGGACATTTCAGTGGAGCTTCCCCAATCCATGGTAATCGCTTTAGATGACAGCGAGTGCTTTGAGCAACCAATAAGTTACAAATACCTCCCGAATGCTTGTTTCCATTGCGGAACGAAGGGGCACTTCGTTATGGAATGCCCCAAAAAAAACACTAAACCAGAGCAGGACTCTCCTAACTCTGCCCTCAACAAAGGCAACTCCCAAACATCCCTGCCAGTCTCCTCACCGCAACCCCCCAAGCGAGAGAAACCAATGGCCCACAAAACTTAGCTGGATAAGGGTAAATCACGGGGCCCCAACAGATTCGCCCTACTCGCATCACTGCCAGAGTGGGAAGATTCTGATGTGGCAGAGTCCATTGACCCTGACTCAGAAGAAGAAGAGGATGCAGATACAAGACTGGAAAGGCAAGTGAATTAGGATGATCGCACATTAGCCCTAAGCCAAAACAAGTCGGCCACAAGCAACGAACCTAACAAAGAAAACATAGCCCCAGGCCAGAAGGAAACTGTTGAGACCGGCCCAGCCCCCATGGAGGTTCAGAAGGACAACAAGAGGGGACACACCTCAATGTCACAAGCCTCTCCTCAATCCCAATCCAAAAATCGCAAGGATAGATGCACTCCCCGATGAAAATCGTGTCTTGGAATATTAAGGGTCTGTCAGACCCACTCAATGCAAAAAAAAAAGGGCCTGGCTCAACAACTTTCCTGTCGATGTCATTGGACTTCAAGAGATAAAGACTTTAGGGGACGAGCTCTCCCAAAGGCTTTCTGTAATCTCAAAAGAGCACCTCTGGCATTGCTCCTCGCACGAAAGGGGATCGGGTGGTACAGCTACCGGCATCCCCCAAACTTGGAAGGTGAATCTAGAGAAATCTGGCAAAGGAACCTATTGGGTAGGTGTGACAGTCGAGTCCCCCGTCCAATGCATGATTGTGTGGAGAGTTCACATGGCAGAATTATTCCAAAGGCCCCAATGCCAAAAAAGCCAGATTAGATAGATACTATATAAGCACTTCCCTAGCCAGAAGCTTTAATAGAATTAAAGGGTGGATGCATGAATAGGTGGTACACTAGCTACCCATTTTTGGGGGTGGTAGCAAGGGGGTGGGCTGGTTGGTAGCTAGGTGAGTAAACATTGAGAATCTTTTATAAGGTTTTATTTGAAAATTGTTCATCAAAAGGCTTGAGCAGCGAGTTGGATTTAAAAACTTTAAAAATTATCTTTTCAATTTCAACTGTGTGTGTGAAAGTAGTGCGGGGGGGCCCCGGGGGGGGCCACCTTACTCCACAATCATGATGCCTCTTGCTCGTCAGCGATTGCAGAGGGAGGGCAACTCAGGTGGCTAAGCAGCTCTTGTAGCTAAAGCAAAACCAGCCACACTGACTGGGAGGCGGAAGAGGGCCCGTCATTCATCTCCCTCGCCTGATCCACCCTCGACTCCCCTGCTGGAAAGAGGAAGAAGAAGGTCTTGACTCCTTCACCAAATCCCTGCACTCCTATAGCAAAGAAACATTCAAAAATGGCAGATGTTGTAACCCCCAACACTGAGGTACTACTGCAATTTTCTTTTGTTGGCTGTCTCTGCACAATTTATTGTTGTAACTTGTTTACAAGGTCCATGTAATCTCTCTTAAGCTTGCTTTGAAGCAAACCTAAGTTAGAGGCTAGATGTTTGTAGATGCATTCAAGCTCCATAAGCTAATGTGCATGCATTCAAGCTTGCATTGAAAACCCGTGTAGAGGCATGCATGCATGCATTCAAGCTTGCATTGAAAACCTATGTAGAGGCATGCATGCATGCATGCATTCAAGCAGATATGTTTGTGCACATTGCATTTTTGACTGAACTTCAATTGGCTGGCTGCACATGCATTCATGCCTTGTGCATAGTTGGGACCGTACTCGTATGGATTGCAAATCATAGTGCTATGAAGAAGCATGAATTAGTGATACTCTATCAGTGTGGTAGCTACCACCTGCAACACTCATTTAATATAGGGAAAGTGAATCAGAGATCATCAAGATTGTAGCATTCAACATTCTGTAAAAAACATAGCAAGTTGGTAGCATTATGTTAGCCAGCTACCAATCAAAAAGTTCATTTAGCAAAGAAATACCAAGGTGGTAGTTACATGGTAGCTATCTGTCTGGGACACAAGTAGTTGTACGACCTATTCATGCACATGCCCAGCCTGCTTCTGCTCCTGCTCAATGCAACAATTGATGTTTAATGTGAAAACTTATGTAAAATTGTGATATTATAAATGCTCACCATGCATAAGTTATCTAAGTTTTTAGTAAATTTATGGCCGTGTATGTTTCACGCTTAAGTGTTGAACCATACTCCAATCATACTTCCATACCCTTATGCGTTTGTTGTATGGAAACAACTATGGTCTTATGTTTTTCCCTGTATTTTACAGGGCAAAGGCCGTTGGTGCACTCCATATGTGCCATTTGAAAGGAAGACAGTTTTTGGCATGACAAAGTGTCAAGCACATGAAGTATAAAACCTCTCCAACTCTGGAGTGGATGCTCGACTGCTGACTGAGGCAGATTTCACCAACAAAGATTGGTTGAAATGCTTTAAGGAAGTGCCGAAGAGGGGCAACAAAGTAAAATGTAGAGATGTGAAGCCAGAGCTCTAGAACAAGTTTTATGTATTGTTCACATCCGTGTATCAAGAACCTCCTGGCAATTATGGTATGGAGGTGACTAAAGGATTTGCTAGAGGCTTTCTATATGAGCAGTGAAGGGACAGGTTGATTGGGCCTTGTTTTCAAAAAGTATTGTCACAAATATGGATCTAGGCGAATTACATGCAAAGAAGCAGCGATGGGCAGCTTTCCATTCCTCCTCTGCCCCTAACAGTTCGCGGTGAATGACGAGGACTCCAGATCATTTGGAGGCACCCCAGGAAACTCCGATAGATACAATGGATGATGTGCAGAAAAAAAATTTATTTGGTCCACCGTCTCTTAGAGAGTTAGATACTGTTTACAACATGGTTGTAAGCAAGCATTCTTTTGCATTGTCAGAGTATAATGAAGCTTTTAAGAAGCCGGAATTTCTTCAGGTTGATGTGCACCAAAATGAAGGTGCCAACCTCCTAGTGGAAAAGCTCAGAGGCCAGTTGAAAGATGCAGAGGCTACATTACTAAAGGCAGAAGGTAGCAACGATGTTGTGGATGCAATGAAGGTGGAGCAGCTTAAAAATATTGTTGGCAGGTCGCCACTAACACTCCAAACATTGCAAGTGGTAGTTGAGGAGAAGGCACCACTTGATGCTGTGGATAGTGTTCTAAAGGAGAGAGATTTTACACAGGAAGTGGAGGAGTGTGCACAGGCGTGGATGGATTTTGTGAAGACCATGCAGGTCAAAAGAAGTACAGTTTTGTTGTTTGCACCTCCGCTGAAAGTTCCACCTGTGGATATGGGCACCTTGCCTTTGGACAAAGTTTGCAGTGCTTGCGAGTTGACGATGTACGACGACGATGCACTTGGCATGTTTTTGCTGCCCTGCAATCATGCCTTTCACATGTATTGTTTTGGCCATCTTGTTGCAAGCAAACAAACATGCATGGAGATGGGATGCATGCAACTGATTTCGCATACAATGCGGTCTTTGGTGATCCTCGGTAGTACAAATGACAATTTCCAAGGAGTGCAATCAGACACCAAACCCTCGTCAGTGCCCTTAAGCATGGACCGTGGTATACACCCTGCTGCATTTTGTAGCATTGTGCTTAAATTTATCTGTTTTTTTGTGTTTTTGCTATCAAGGGAACCCTGCTAATTGTAGCTACTAATTCAAGAATGGTTGCTACTAGTACAATACTGGTAGCTACCACTCTAATAGTGGCAACTGTTATGCAAATCCTGGTACAACTAGCTACCAGTATGGCTGTGGCTACCATTCTTCCATGAGCTACTATTATCCCATGGAAGTCTTGCTGGTGGCAAGGTAGCTACCATTCTTCCATTAGCTACTGTTTTACCATGGAACTCCTACTGGTGATAAGGAAGTTCTCATTGTCAACCCTGGTAGCTACCATTATAATAGTGGTAGCTACCATTCTGCCATGAGCTGCCATTCTGCCAAGGAAGTCCTGCAATTGACAAGGTGGCTGCCAGGATTGCATTGGTAACTGACATTCTGCAATGAGATGCCATTCTGCCAAGGAAGTCCTGCAAGTGACAAGGTAGATACCAGGATAACATTGGTAGCTACCATGATAGCATCTGTAGCTACCATGATGGCAGGGGGCAAGGTAGCTACTAAGACTTGAACGCCACATTTATGCAAAAATAGATGCTTCTAACAAACGACACTCTATTAGCCGTGTTACCGACCGAGTGCCGCCTGAATCTAAGGAAAAACAATGGCTTGCATACGAACATCATATAGCCATGTTACTGACCGATGCCCATATGTTTTTTGGGAAAGGGGAAGGGAAGTCGACTTACCATAAGGATACTAAATTCGCCGCGTTACCGACGTAGTACCCAGACAGTAAGCCAATACTTACCACAAGGACACCATCTTCCCCGCGTCACCGAGGTGATGTCCCCGTGACAAGCATTGTTCCGTAGAAGAGCTTACACACACACTCCCATTGTGTGGTAAGGTACCTTATTACTACCGCGCAATATGACAAAAGGCACGCTACCACACAACGCATGCACACACACACAACACATACCCGGATTGTGTGGTCAGGTACTTTGCTGTGCTGCTGCGCATTGCGACGCAGAGCACGCTCCCACACGACCCCCTCTCTCCCTCTCTCCTCTCTCATCTCAACGTACCTACAAAGGTGGTTGACGAGCTCTCTCTCTCTCTCTCTCTCTCTCTCTCTCTCTCTCTCTCTCTCTCTCTCTCTCTCTCTCTCTCTCTCTCTCTCTCTCTCTCTCAAGATGAAAGCAAGAAATAACACCCAGCGGGCTCGATTGGGCTCGCATATATATAATTCTGCAAGCCCGCTGGGCTTTTTAATTTCCCGGGTGGGCCCACAGGGAAAATGAGAGATCCCAGCGGGACCACCGAGGAAACTGAAAAGCCCGACGGAAATTTAGTAGGTCTGCAGGTCGCTCTTAACCGGATTCTGTGTGATTTTGTTTAGTGTAATCATGTAAATGTGTCAACAAGACCTTGTGATCACACAAAATTTGTTGTAATTACGTAAATATTAAATCCCTGATATGCACCCATATAGACCGAAGCACTTTCCCATTGTCTATCAACATTCTTAAGTTCCCACTAGGCCATTTTTTGGTAAGAACTTTTTGCAAGCGAATGGTATCTTTTTCAAAGAACAATGTTGGGAACGATAGCTCCTCACAATATTCATCATCAAAGATGCTAAGAGGACTAAACCCCTCACATGGCGCAATTTTTTTGAGATGTGCATTACGATCAACAACTTGTTTTCCTAAGTAAACACCATGCACCAAATTGTCAATGGCCTCTAGCTCTTCTTGAGACTCAAGGTCTTGTGGATTCATAACAAGGTCAGTTTGGAATGTGAAAGTGGAGATCCAAGATGTGTACATTCTTGCACCATGATTTGTATACAATGGTGTACCCAAGAGATCTTTCAATGCTTGAGGCACCAACATAGGATGCACAATGCCATTAAGATAGACATGATCATATTCAAGATTGTGTTTACTCTCAACAAGAATCGAAGCTTGTTCACTCGCAAAGCGTAGCAAGATTGTTTGCACTCTGGATAAATCTGTCATCACATTCACACTACTACCTCGAAAACCAAACTCACCTTCAAAGTTGAGTTCCCAAATTTGCACAAAAGAAATACGCAAAGATACAAGATGGCTTTCAATTGTGTTCAATTCTTTTACACTACGTATCTCATTGTTGAAAGACATTTCTCCTTGATTGCAAAGCAGTGGAGCTTCACCTCTTTTCATTGCTTTTCTTTTTTACAAACAAGGCACACTTGCAACACCAGATGGGTAATTTTAAAGTTCCAAGTCTTTTTTGAAAACATTGTGCAAATTTTGATGAAAAATTAATACACATGAGACACAAGGAAAGCTAGGTGTATCTCTCACCATTTTATCAAACATCAAATAACGATGTGAAACAAAAGTGGAACTTCTTTGATGGCATGTTTATGACTTGGACGTGTTGTATATTTTTGTTTTGACTTGCTTCATATAAAAAAGGTTGGGATACAAGTCTAAGAACCTGGATGCAATTTCTTACACACTAACACCACCATTACTTTCAATAAGGGAAATTAGCTATGCAGTAGTTTGTTTTGGAGGTTGAAAGTGGGAAACCAACAAACTTCATCACTAATGTCTATTGCTACAAGAGTAGGCAAGCTTGAAGAAGAAGCACATTGAGAGCTACCATAAAGAACTGTTTTTTGCAAAGCATCGCCTTGAAAAAACTGCGCTTGGCATACCACATTTATCATTTCACAAACTACATCGATCAAGTGTGCACTCAACATCATTGATGATTGACGAGTTGAAATAAGTAAGTGCACAAACTGTATTATTTTGAATATAGATGATTGCACGTTGACAAACCATGGATGGATCCAAACTTTCAAAGTGTCTACATTTCTCGACTCTATTTTTTGAACAATACTTCAACAATCTTTCTCTCTAGACACTCAATTGACATATTCAAGCTATAAAGATGCAACAAACATTGCAAAACGTCTTTGTTACTTGGGCAATAATATTCAAAAGTAGAATCTACATATATTCTTCATTTGTCTTGGAATGCAGCCACATGGCTCAAAGCACAGCTTCTTCTTCAACAAAAACAAGAAGTTAGGCAGTCTTGAAAGTAGTAACTTGTCCCGATTTATCAATTGTGAACTAGACCAACTTTTTGAGATTTAGAAGTGAGGACTTTAAATGCACGAGATTGTTCTCATAGAGATGTAGAAATTGTACGGAAGAATCCCAAGATGGAATCCACCACTGCACCTTGAAGTATCACACTAACAACTTCTCCATCTTGAGGAAGTATATTGGCTGGCAAGACAGGGAACTTCACAATCTTTGACTTCTTATCACAAGAATAACAAAAAGGATTGTCCACTTGCCAAATCAAGTTTGAACTTTTACAAGCACTGCAGAATACTCCACATCCAAGCTATTGATACTCACAATCTCCAAGATACCATAACCAAAATGTCAATAAGCAATTATCTAAAGTGTGTAGGTAAAATGTTACTCTCAACTTGTTTACCTTCTTTGCAAAGCCCAAATTTGAAACCTGTGTCACCAAGTAGTCTTGGAGTTAAATCTCCAAAGAGGTAGGAGAGGATACAAAGTTGTAGCATCCACAATAGAAAGAGTGTATTGGAGAGTTGTTTGAAAACATTGATGTTACGAGCCACGCAAGTGTAGGATCCTTTCAATTTTACTTTAGTCACCATAAGTTGGTAGTCAAAGCATCTACTAGGTACAAAAAGAAGCTGCCAAACACACCAACATGAGCAAACAATCTCAAGCAGTATTTCATGCGGATCAGGGAGCTTCATCTTACACTAGCATGATTGCTTGTTGAAGGCCGATCCACAACGGAGAAGTGAAAGTTGGGAGAGCCATCATTCCTAGTGGAATTTTCAATTTTGATCACTATGAAATAAATAGTAGAGACAAACTCAGGAGCAGTACCACTTGCGAATAGAGAATCTTTGATTTAATGCTCAAGATATAGCCCGCAGGAAGAAATTGAAAGGTTTTGCCTTCACATGAGAGTAGGAGCATCTGCATGGAGCGCCCAAAGACACGTGCCACCATCTTTTTCCACACCTCTTTTCACACAAGCATTCTCAACTCGAACAAAATCATTGACGTTAAATGCCTCCACAAGAACTAATAGATAGATTTCAATCACAACAAGGGGTACTGTGAGACGAGAGTCCCTATCTAGCAAATCAACTTGCATGTATATCCCATAGTTGGATTTGGGCATCCTATAAGTGCCATATTTGCATTGCACATATCCCTCAAGAGCAAATTTGACATTTATGGTGTGAAAATATTTGAAATAGATAACACTCTCAAAGGAGGTGTTAATGCCAATTGTGAACTAAACGTATCAATATTGAGATCCTCCTTAGATTCACCTAAGTCATTGAGAAGGGAAGAAGAAAATGCAGTTTCAGCCAAACACTTCTTTCCTTTACCTATTGCAAAACAGAAAGCAAGTGAGCTTATGTCGCTTGGACAACAATGCTAAAACAATGCTAAAACAAATGATTACCTCAAACAGTTTGCTATGCTTTCTTTATAGCTAGAGAAGAAGACTTCTTAAGATTTCCCTTGGGACTAAGCTTCTTGGTAGGGGGTGCAGCTTCAACAGAATGGGTAGCAACTATAATAGGAACTGGAGAGATATTAGGAAAGTGGATCTTGGACATGAGATTTACATCATGGGTGGACTCCACATGAACATTCAACGACTGTTTACAGTCCTCCTCTGCATCTATAACCAAAATGTGTCTCAAAGTGGAGTCATTTTATATCCTCTCCAATGATAAGGTCATATTTTCCCTATACGTGGCCCTTATCTTTACATCCCTAGGATTCTATTCAAGACCACTAGCCCACTCAAGAAGAGGCGAGCCACTCCTAAACAACCAAAACCTAAAAGTAGAGTCGTTTTATATCCTCTCCAATGATAAGGTCATATTTTCCCTATACATGGCCCTTATCTTTACATCCCTAGGATTTTATTTGAGACCACACACCTAGGAAACCTTTTCATAAAACAAAGTGATTCTAGAGAAATATCTTTAAACTGACCAAAAAAAAAAAAAAAAACTTCTCTTTTTAGTTAGCAAAAAGAGAAGACGTCTCTATTGCCTTTGCTCTTTGGGCAGGCCAAAAACATTCCTTTTGAAGGATGTATGGGTGTCAAATCCTACCATAGTGAGTCAAGGCCCCTGCCTCCAAAGTCTAGCTCCTCTTTAATATGCCATCCAACATGGGGATGGCATGATATCACCCTTCACTTATGCACTTAAGATGTTTTCAAAAGCTTAACATGGAAATCGATGTCATTATGAATGTGTAGTTTGTGGGTCTCATGTCCAATTAAGCATGCTCAATTATCAGATTAGGTTCTCACTTGTGTCCTTTTCAGTGGTGCAAGGTGGCTCCCCGATCAGCCGAAGTATCTATGGTTGTTGGGGGGATGTCATGGCTTGGCATATGCATGATTATAGTTTGTAATTTCTTGGTTTTGATAATATAACTCATCGATCATTGTGAGTTTTTAAAATAAAGATGTTTGGAAAGGCTTTTTACTCTTCCGAGATTGAGGAAACCTAATGGTCTTAATCCAATAGTGCTTGTCACTTAATCAAGACCATTCTATCTTGTAATACTAGTCTCGGAAATAATTCCACTTGAAACCCCACCCTTGAGTGAAGACACCAACTCCTTTATCATCACTCTATCAGCATGGTTACATCTCGCATTCATCTTCTTAAGGACCTCAAGATTGGCCCTTATCTCGAGAATTCTTTTAAGATCAACAACTCTAATTAAGCAACAAGGCTTGCTTTGCATTTGAACCACGCATCTCATGTCCTTGATCCGGTGGCAAATAAAGTTAAGTCCCTCTCAACTCAAGCCTCAAGGACTAATTGAGAAAACCTCTTTAGGGTAAAACCCCCAACTTAAGAGCAATGAAGTTAGGGGCCTCTAAGCTCGTGGTGGCCCTTTTCATGTGCTCAGGGGCTTGATCGAGAGTTGGGACCTTCGGCAATTAGCAGGAATGGTGCAGCTCGCTCCAATGAAGCATGCAAGGAACGTGTGTAGGTTTTTTGAAACGCAGTATAACAAAATTCCATGGGTGAACCAATACATACCAGGGGTCAATCGGGACAAGTTGCCAGCAAGGATTGATCTCAAATCAAATGGGGGCCTCGTAGCACTTTGAACCAATGAAGCTGCCAACTACCCAACCTCAATTATACCTCTAGTGGACTGCATTTCATACTTATAATGGGGCCTCGCTAGTCCTTCAATCAGAGGGTGCCCCAATACCGGGGATTTTTCCGTATCTCTTCCACTTCCCATCCCCACTATGAATCATCCATGAGAGTACTAATGTGATAACACTCATCTTGGGGTGTCACTAATGCCTTTGTGTTGTGTCCATTCATCAACGATGCCCCGAGGGGGGGGGGGGGGGGGGGGGGATCTATCTCATGTGGAATCAGGATACAACTCCCTCCCTTCTCATGGAAACATGGCTAGCAATTTCATGATGTTTTGTTGATGCTATGGAGTAGTTTTGTCTATGTGTATATGATGCCTTCTTCTATAACTAAATAATGGATGATCTTCATAATGCAGGATTTGTTTGTATGCCATCCAAGTAGGTAACATCTCAAGGTAGGAGGAGATAATAAATATGTGGAATGAGCTGGACACTTTCGTACATCTATTCTAGGTTGGTAGTTTTTGGATCAGTATAAGACTGAGTCATATCAGATAACACTAGAAATAGAATATAGGACTCAAACTAGAAATCACAATGAGCACTAGAACTGGAAAAGAGTGCGAATACTAAAACTGGGAGCTAAAATTGAAATCGTATATTTAGATCAATAGACAAGAGCAATGATGAGTCAAGTATGCTCAATGTGTTATTAGGATTACAAGAGCATAACAGCTCCACGATACAAGATACAAGGAACTAAGATCCAAGAATTAGTTGTCTCAAAAATGAATTAGTGAGCCCTATTTATAGCTTTCTAAGTGGGCTTCTGACAGACTATGCACTATACCAATTACCATCATAACCGATTGCGGTAAATGCTCCTGGAGTTACCAATCCAACTGCATGCAAAGCAGTTATTCTCTCCATCTACATTCTTTCCCCCTTTTCTTTGAATTTTGGTGTATACCAAAAAAATTTAGAAGCATTGAAAAGTTAACCATTATTAGTCCAATGGACCTACTTATTCTTATCTAAAGCCTTCTTCTTTGGGGGTCGGTACAAGACTTTAGGTGACTCTAGCACACTAAGACCAGCATTCTCTCTCTGAACAAGATGATACAATGCCTCTTGTTCCAGCTAAGCCTTCCTGATTGTCTTCATTTCAAACTCATAAGGGGTGAGTTCATTCCAAGTCTTTGTATTAGAGTTGTACAAGGTCCGCTTGCCTCTGGTTAGCCAAGATTCTGCCACTTTATGACAGTAGGAAGCTGTGTGTGTCCATCCTTGAGGTAGAGGCTAATTGCACTTAATTTTGGCCTTAAGGAGAATCTCAGTTATCTCTCTAAATTGGGGCTCAAAGGATGCCTTATTAGCCAACTCCTTTTAATTTAAATTTTTTTGTTGATTTGTATCATGACATATGACTTCTCTTGCTGTCCTCGCTTTCATTAGTATGTTTTTGTCTATGCTGAGATCCATGAGACCGGCTCCATTGTCCTTTACGCTTTGCTTGTCTGCGCCTAGAATGAGTTGAGTGCTAAAAATCCCACAATTCATCAGTTGTTCCTGGCCCTCCAGGAACATCTGTCCCATTCTCAAGTTCCCTCTCAGACTCAAAACCTCGCTCTGATTCTTCATGGATTGGACTAACACAGCCCATATCATCCATGAATCTGATAGCTGGACTTCTTCCTCGTGAAACTCTTTTGGACAACATGATTGATGTGTGATGCTCTAACACTAACGGAGAGGTGGTTCATCTATCAAGAGAAACTTAGCTCAAGCCACTGTGATCGCCAAAATGAAATGAGCTAGACACTTTCAGATAGCTATTTCATGTTGGTAGTTAGAGTTAGTTCAAATCAATACAAGACTTTAGATTAGATAACATTAAAAATAGAATACAAGACTAGAAATGGAAATGACAATGAACACTGGAGCTGGAAAAGAGAATGGATATTGATATTAGTAACTAAAACTAAAATTGTATATTCATATCAATAGACAAGTACAATGATGAGTCAAGTATGCTCATTGTGTGATTAGGATTACAAGCACATAACAACTCCAAGATACAAGCTACAAGGAACTAAGATCTAGGAATTAGTCATCCCAAAAATGAATTAGTAAGCCCTATTTAATAGCTTTCCAGCTGGGCTACTGCCAAACTATGCACTGTACCAGTTACCGTCGTAAAAAGTTTCAGTAACAACTCCTAGACTTATGAGTCCAGCCGTGTGCTAAGAAATTTTTCCCACCATCTACAATCTCGCCTCCTCCCCTCTCTTCTCCTACCCGTTCCCCCTCTCATAATGTACTCATTGCCTCATATTTTGCATCATCCTTGCTTTTCTCTTTATTCTTCCCCTTCTTAGTGCGGAGTGAAGAAGCAGAGTGCTCATCTTTGATGTGCCAATTTTTAATGGCCCTTGCTAGAGTACGTATGGTCCCAAATGGGACATACTCTCCTTTTATAACCACACCAACTAGCTATTGTTGCCTTCCTTTATTGGGCATAAACCAAAGGAAATGAATTGGACATGATAGGGCCTTAGACTTGATACAATAGGACAAGGAAAAATATTGGCAATCACCAAAGAGAAAACTAGGTGTTGTTAAATGCAAGTATTGTACTTGTAGTCACTGCTAGAATAGGAACTTACATGCTATAAGACATGGATATCACACTCCTAACACACCAATATTATACTGATAGCATGCATGTATTAATTTTTTTATATATCAATAATAGTATTTTATTATTAAAAAGGTGAAATTGTATCGATATCATATGGGTGATATTTAACTAATATACATAAGCATGGTTTTGTACAGGATAATAAATCTAGTTGTTTTGGTTCAAAAGATGCAAAAGAGCAACGCGTTCCCAAAGTTTCAGCAACCTATTAGTGCCTCTCGAAATTGATGCACAAGTTCAAATTGTTGTCTATTAACTAAAGTAGTTGGTTGAGATGGAACATGGAGGTGGAGGGAGTAGAGCTTCCAACATCAATGTCAAACAAGTGGAGTTGAAGCTACAAAATATTGACAATACCAAAGATGAAGAAGAAAATGCAACAAGCAAAGAAGCTCAAGAGTTAGAGTATGAGACAGAGTATGCACTTTCAAGAGGGTATAAGCCACTCTCAAAGAGGTAGAGACTACTCTAGAAAGATTTCCAAAGAAGTCTAGGAAATGAGGTTTAGGGTGACTTTTGCTTTGTCTCTTGTGTTTAAATGTTTCATGAGTGCATGGCTCTTGTGCATCACACTTAATGCAAACATGTATGGACTATACAATTTTAAATAACAAGAATCAAACGATATTTCTCATAAAGTTTGTACACTTATGTTATGGCTCAAATGGCATACAATTGTACATGGACTCACTTACATCCAATGATATGATATAATGATTATAGTTGCTAGGATGAGGTGCCATGGAAACTTTTACTACATAGACAAGGTGAGAATATATGAGTGCCTCTGGCTTCTTATTCAGATATGGTCATTATTGAGACGATAGTAGAGCCCCTTGATAGAATGTGAGCCTCACACAATTACATTTCCCTATTCATCAATAGCCTATGGATTCCTCTAGCTACCTAGTGCATCGTAGGATGTAAAATTGAAATCCTCATTGTTATCATTTTATGTTAGAAAAGCAAAATTGTTGCCAACAACAAGATCTTGACTAAGGGTGTCATAATGTCCCTCATATGTTGCATATTCGATCAGTTCATCTGCGCCATCCTAGCTGTCCTTTCTTTAATTTTGGAGTCAAAGGCAGCCTTGGAAGCACAACAATTAGATGTAACTAGGCCACAATTTATACATTGGCTAGTTATGCAAGCCATATTATGGAAATTGGCAATTGTTGCTTTTGGATATAATATTGTATCAATCAATGATGTCACACTCTTGATTAGGTTTTGGGTTGCCTTACATGGGATATTGCACAGACAACGAGAATCATTCTCATGTGATATTGGGGTGTTTTGAACATAAAAAAGAATCTCACCTAAAAATTGGTGTATTAGCATTATAGTACTAATATAAAACAAGTATCAAACAGGTAAGAAACATATATTAGCATTATCGGTACATACAGGGTCTATTCAACTTTCAATAATTAGTTAACTCGGAGGATTCCTTCCCGCTCCCATTGGCGAAGGCAAAAGTTCGTCACTCGCTTGTTCCCACGGTGCGTCTGCACTCATGCCTGTCGCTACCCAATGAAAATCCCCCCCTTCTCGTGTCCTTTCGCGCTCACTACAACAGACACAGAAGCAATCTCCCTCCACAGTCATCTTTGCCTCGTCGCCTCACTCTCTATTTCAATCTGCTTTGAGTCCACCTGCAGGCCCTGAGCACTTTATTATTAAGGGGGGGGCGTGCGCTCACACACACACACACACACACACACCCGAGAAGAATTCCCGAGAGAGAGAGAGAGAGAGAGAGAGAGAGCGAGCAGAAGAAGAAGAAGAAGAAGGGGAGAGAGAGAGAGACCTTTCAAAATACTTGTGTGCGAGCGCACCCTGACCTGATGGAGAGCAAGGGAAGGCATTGTCGATGTCTGCTGCCTATTCCAATGGCAACAGACGAGCGGAGGAATATTGTGCAGGGCAACGATCGGACTTGCATTGTCCGCTGCGAACATCCCCCTCCGCCCCCCTGCAAAAAAAATAATCCGTGCTCAGCTCGCTGCCTCCGTGGATTGCGTACGTACGCTTCAGAATCCTTGCAACCCCATCCGTCTCTGCACTGTCCCCCTCAGAAATTCCATGTCGTACTCTCCAGCTGCCCCGTACACACACCAGAGCGACCTCCACACCAACTGGGAGCTCGACTGGCACAGCGATGTCGCTGATCCAAACTCGCGACCTACGAGCGCAATACAGAGAGAGAGAGAGAGAGAGAGAGAGAGAGAGAGGATTCGCTGCACTCTCGTCCGAAGAAGAGAGAGAGTGTCTCTTTTGGCAGTTTGATGAAAGAAGTCTCCACCTTGCCTAGGGACACGCGTCAATTCCACCTCTCCATGATCTCTGTGCAACCTCCCTTTGCTTTCACTTTCCATAGGGCATCTCCGAAGATACTGGTTAATAAGCACCTTGAGAAAGATTATAGGGACATACTAGCATTATAAGCACGTATAAGTTTTAAGAAATGACATATTAATGTATCAGACAAGTAGGAAATTAGTGTGACACCGTGTCATATCAGTATTGAATTGTTATTCTGATATCATAATGGTATAAAAGTAATGTGATCATAGCATCAAACCAATAAGATATGGATATGCTATACAATTGGTAGGTAAGATATTGAGATGATATAATATCATTAAGATATTCAAGTGATACTGCTACACAACAATTTCATATAGATATTATACAATATCAAACTAGTTATTACACTTTATGGTAGTTTTATGATATTCTCATCATATATTACAATGATACAAAACAACTACCGATATAAGAGTGGTATGCAAGTAGCATAATAGCAGTATGATACATGTATAAACTTGATATATAGAGCAAAATGATAGGAAACAACCACCACTATACTCTAACTTGGTATAAATATGAAAAGACAAATTTATTGTTGTGGTGAGGTTGTGGTACCGGCATGATAACCCCACAATGATACCAATATCATATCAATGGATATATTGGTTTGATATTGATACGATAATGACACAAATGAGGTACCACTATGAAACCGTTATCATACCCATGTAATATTGGTATCATTTTTTAAACAAACCGTATCATAAATGTATGATATTGGTACCCCTATGGCATGATAATTGTATCTTTTCTTTTTTCTATACTATGATATGATACAGGTACTATACCGATATAATAACGGTTTCATACAAGTATGTGGTCCCAATTCTGCAAGCGGAGCATTGCGGGCTTTGTATTGAGGCCCTACGGAGCTCCTCCATGCGGCGCGCACTATGTGTGTGTCTCCATTGGGCTCGATGGAGCAGCAGCCACCACAGCCAGGAGAGGACGCAGGTGCTATCGCAGGACATCCATGGATGGACTGGCGGGGGCAGCAGGATGAGACGGGTACAGGTCGGAGATTCGATGGAGCCGCAGGCACAACAAGTAGAGGGAGCAAGAGCTGTTGCAGGGCCTCCATGCATGGACTGGCGTAGGCAACAGGAGGAGACGAGGCAGCTCCCAATGGACTTGCTAGGTGGGAGGGGATGGTGGGAGGGACCTTGCGCAGGAACGCAGGTGGATAGGGAAGGGTTTAGTTTGATCTAGCTGGGAGAACGAATCTCCCAAAGTAATTAATTAATCAAAATGGGTTTTGACCCAGTGTGTATCCTCTCAAAGTGAAGGCTATTAATTGAAGTATCTCTTTTGTTTTGTTATCATATATTGGTATCATACCTTTATGGTTTGATACCCCCGGTTGATACTATTGTTTTTGTACCTTAGTTGTACTACAAGGGTGTGATCAAGATAACCACTAAAATAGAAGAAGTTACTTCTAACCTATATGATTCTGGAGTATGTTGGATGGGTTCAAGCCCTGTTGTGAGAAAATTAATGCACACCTCTGCTTTTGTGGAGTTTTCATGGTAATAAAGAGCGGCTAATATTACTCTAGCTATTCTATACATGTAAATGGTTTTTCAAATCAAATATAGCATGTTTTTTTTTGTTGTCCTACTCTTCAACATATCTCTCTCCCTCCATGGCTCTCCTACCTCTACACCCACCCTAGCTTTCAAAACCTAACATTAGTATCAGAGCACACGTCCAACGTTGCTAAGGTGGTCATATCAAAACATTGCATCAGAGCAGGGTGGGGTGGCCAAGACAAAGCAACCAAAATCCTAGTGTTCTAAAGCACTACCTTTGACAGTGGTTGCAACTCTAACATTGGCTCCCTACACATTGCCTTTCAAAAGGCTACTAGGCAGTGGGCAATAGGCAAGAGTTTTTGCAAGCATCCGATGAAAAGTCTGCACACTAGCATTTCGAAACACTATCTCTAGATTATGGCAAGGCAAGGGAGGCTATCAAGGAAGCTATGAGCAAGGTTACTGAGTTTGTGGAGGGTGACCACATTCTTCCTTTGTTCAGTGGAGAGTGCATAAAATGTGTCCACTACAAATCTGCAAAATGCAATGTTTGCAAACAATTTAGAATTAGTTGAGCATGAGGTGTCATGTTGAGTGACAAAAAAAATCGATTCAAAGTGAGGGGGAAGTCGGTCTCTCAATCACACTATATAATCAGGGTCAACATTTTCCCATTACACGGTTTTGGAGCAAGAAAATGTGGTTAAGATTGATCATGTTACACCTCTTGATAAAGTCTATCTTTTTTTTTTTTTGGCAAAACTCACATTAGGGGAATTTTGAGGTCACTTTTGTGCCCTGTAAGAATATGTAGAGAGAGAATATATACTTTATTTAAAAAATAGTGAAATGTTTGTAAAAAGGTGAGTTTGCGTCCTCTTTACCTCCGCCGAAACATGTCATTGTCAAATCTTTCTAGGATCTTGAGTATTCTAAAAAATAATCCCTCCAAAACTAACGAAAACGTCAGCTCTGGCCCAAAATTCAAAATTTCCAAAAGCTGAAACAAACCTTTTCTGTGTCGTCTTCTTCCTCGTATCTGCAGAGCTTTTCCCTATAGTACTATCTCTGACAAATACTGTTAACAAACTTCCATGGAGAAGAGAAGCTTATACCATCTACATATTGAGCTAAATGAAGAATATTGTCCAGTGCACAAGAGAAACAAATGTGCAGAGGTGTCCTCGTCCATATTTGAAGCAATGCGGCAAGATAAAAAAAAACACATTGATCTCTGGACTGATGGAAGATTGTATCCAGTGGACCCAATGACAAAGAGCACTCCCCCATTCTCAAATTGTTCATCTTTGATAAAATTTGTGGGTGATGGTCAAAGAGGGTTGCTGGGTTATACACAGAGTCTTGCGATAGAGAGAGATATTCTTAAGTTAGAAGATCATTTGGCCAAACAAATGATAAATACTCTTAAACAACAGCTTGAGGAATGTAAAGAGAGCAACGGAAAGCTACAAACTCAGCTCAAACAAACTAGAAGAAAGAATACAATGTTAGGAAACAGACAAAGAGAAAAGAAGTTAAAGAACATGGAAGCCTTGAGACGTGGTGGAGGAGGTTGCAGCAGGAGAATCTGAGCAACAAGGTATATATGCTTATTTTATATTGTTAAGTTGCTACTATTATTTGTTAATATTCTTAGGTTACTTTTCTTTGTTAATATGCTTAGGTTGTATTATGATTCTACTCCACATTCACTACAAGAGGCTATTCATATTAGCGACGCTCACACAGCGACGCTCAAAAAAAAAAATTCCCGGTGTCGCTATGAGCGTCGCAAATTTCTTTGTAAATTTGCGACGCTCATAACGACGCTCATAGCGACGCCGGCTGGGCTAAAAAAATAACCGAGCACGCCCAAAAACTCAGATCTCAGATCTGAGTTTTTCGGCGCCCTCAAGCAAGGAGCAGGTAACGCTCTCCCTCACTCTCTCTCTCTCTCTTTTTCTTCTCCACACACACACACACACACACACACACACACACACAAGGAGAGGAAGGAGAGCTAGGTATGCTCCTTCCCTCTCCTCATTCTCATGTTCCCTTCCCCTCTTTCTCTCTCCCTCTCTCTCTCTCTCACACACACACATACACACACACACATAGTGTTTTTGAGAGAGAGAGAGAGAGAGAGAGAGAGAGAGAGAGAGAGAGAGAGAGAGAGTACAAACAAAAACAAAAACGCACACACACATACATAAACAAAGAATGCACACACACATTGAGAGAGAAAAAGAGAGAGAGAGCATGCATAAACAAAAAACGCACGCATTGAGAGAGGAAAAGAGAGAGAGAACATGCATAAACAAAAAACGCACACATTGAGAGAGGAAAAGAGAGAGAAAACATGCATACGATCCAAAAAAACGCACACACATTGAGAGAGAAAGAGAGAGAAACTAATTTAACATCGTAGGAAACTAATTAAAATTAAAAGAACTAAAGATCTAGCCGACGAGGAGTTGAACTCAAGACCTATTATTCAAGAGGGAAATGGCATAATCAATCTATCATACTTGGCATGGGTGATAGAAAGGTTATACCATTTATCTCTTTTTATTGGCACACACATCCACACACGCGCACACACACAAGAAGAAGAGAGTTATAACGTCGTAGGAAACTATCTTAAAAGACGTTAAAGATTAGGTTATATGTAGACTTACATTAAATTAGATTTAGGTTTATTTTTAACTAGATTTACGTTTATTTACGCTAGATTTAGATTTACATTATATTAGATTAGATTTAGGTCTCCATAGACTGCGATGCCTGCATGAAGCGGGTGAAGAAAGCCCTCAATGGAATATAGGGTATTGCTGCCTTCACTCATGGTGGGCTCCGTCGATCCAAAAGTACTGGTGAAATGTCTTCAGAAGATAGGGAAGAAGGTGGATCTTCAGGGCGGCAAGAGTCACTACATCCCCGACACAATGACCATCTAGACAACCTCTAGTCATTCAACAGCAACTTCAAAGTTAGTAACAAGAGCAAGAACGGTCTAAAGGGCCAATTGCTGTCGTCAGATGTGGATGGAGATGAGGCAGCGTCACCGCCGGAAGTTAACTCTCACATCTTTAGTGATGAGAATGCCAACTCTTGCCGAGTTATGTGAAAAATTATGTGTTAAATCAGTTTTAAGGTTCTTATAATCCATGTTAGTTTAGTTCTTTGTTTTTAATATAACATAATTTACGTTAGATTTAGATTTATGTTATATTAGATTAGACTTAGGTTTATTTAGGTTTACCCACACACACACACACACACACACACACACAAGAAGAAGAGAGTTTTAACGTCGTAGGAAACTATCCCAAAAGACGTTAAAGATTAGGTTAGATGTAGACTTACGTTAAATTAGATTTAGGTTTATTTTTAGTTAGATTTACGTTTATTTAGATTTACGCTTATTTACGTTAGATCGAGTCCACGCAAGAATTACTTACGGTTTAGGGTTTAGAGTTGGACGAACAGTGAAAAGATCTACTGTGAAAAGATGTTAAGATGCTGTGAAGTGCTACAGCTAGAGAAGAGGCAAAGGGGTTTTGTCCACTACATGCAGTATCATGTAGACGTGGGTGTGTAGATTTCTTGTACCCACAAATATAGGTATTGACCAATTAAGACGAGATTATAACCCGGTGGTTCTGATCTCCGTGCACCTCTAGACCGAGGTGTGCGGGGATTGGACATGACTAGAGAATGTGAGGTAGAGAGAGAGAGAGAGAGAGAGAGAGAGATAAGATGAAGAATGCCAATAGAATATTAAATTTGTTGTCTAGGTTATAAGTTTTTTATCCTCATTATGAGTAGCGACGAGGATGTGGGACCATCCAACCGAAACACCTATCTCTCAACGAGGGTCTTATGTCCTTGTAATCAATGCAAACATGCTGTGTGACGGACAAGACGTGTTTCTTTGCAGCACGTTCGTGAATTTGGCGAGTTCGATCCATCTATTATAGATCGAGTTGTTGCCAATTATAACTCGTCGGACTCTGACGCTGGCCAACAAGCAGCAATCTTGCAACCCAATAGACGTGTTCGCAGGCGCTTTGGTCAAGCAGCATATGTGAGGCCACAAGATGTAGCCTCTGACAGCTCGGGGGATGATCATGCAGAGCACATTCCGAACGAGGCAATGTTTGAGCCCGAGATTGATGAAATGATCGAGACGATCATGGATTCAGAAAGGCTTATCTATGATGATATGAAAAGTGAAGCCGATACGCCATTGTATAATGGAGCACGTATGTCTAGATTGAAAGCACTCCTGGTTCTTCTCAACATGCAGGCAAAGTTTGGATGGAGTGACACTAGCGTCACAGCGCTTTTCAGGTGATCTATTACAATTAGTTTACTTTAATAAAACTCTAAATGTATAATGATCTGATAGATTTTTACACGACTGTATCATATTTTTATGTTGTGTAGATTGCTGAAAGAGCACATACTACCAGCTGACAATGTGATGCCAGATTCCCGAGATGAAGCAAGAAAGATTTTGCGAAACTTGGGGATGGATTACAATTCTATCCACGCTTGTCCTAATGACTGCATTCTTTTCAGAGGGGAATACATAGACATGGAGAAGTGTCCGAAATGTGATTCCGAAAGATATCGAGTAGATCTCCACGGGACAAAAATTCCACAAAAGGTTTTGCGACATTTCCCTCTGCTTCCTCGCATCAAGCATTTCTTCGAATGTAAGTCCATGGCCGCCCTAGCATCATGGCATGAGGAGAATAAATCTTCGGATGGTGTGCTACGAATTCCTGCAGATTGCGTAGCGTGGAAACATATAGATGGAACATGGTCGGATTTTGCCAGGGAAGCTCGAAATTTGCGCTTAGGCCTGGCTATGGATGGCGTAAATCCATTTGGTCAAAGATCAACATCTTACAGTGTATGGCCCGTTGTCATCGTCAACTACAACATTCCCCCGTGGTTGACTACGAAGAAGGGGCACCTATGGCTAAGCTTGATTGTGCCAGGGCGATATAAATCTTTTTTTTTCCCATAGTTGATCTATTATCATGTGTATACATGCAGGGCTTCAAACAAGCGGATACAGAGCATGTGTCACATGTGGACCTAGACTGAATGCACGTAGGGCACCCTCACTGAAGAAGCAAATCTACGAAGGTCATCAAGCGTATCTTCCAGAGAATCATGTGTTACGCGACGGCTTTTTGGGAAGAGAGCCACCAAGGATGTATGCACAAGCATGGTTAGAGCAGAAGGAGATGTGCGATGACGGATTGCCTCCAGGGATGAAGAGACTATCTCTATGGTACGAGTTACCATACTGGCCCCGACTCATGATCAATCACTTGCTCGATCCAATGCACATATTCAAGAATGTGGGTAATCTACTATGGGACCATCTGACCGGCAAGAAAGATACTTTGGGAGCCAGAGTTGACCTTAGAAATGTGGATCGTATGGAGCAATATTGGCCGCAAACAGCGTCTGATGGATCGATAAAACTCCCTAAAGCACCATGGATTTTCACAGGAGCCCAAGAACGCAAAGTAAAAGAGACCATTCGATCTTTGCGGACCCCCACTGGCGTAATGCACTCGCTCCGAACGTGTTTTACTAAAGAAGGAAAGCTTACCGGTTTGAAGTCACACGATTGGCATAAAATGTGTCAGGTACATTCATAGTGGACTTTAATATCATTGCATAAAATGTGGACTTTAATATCATTGCTGCACATACTTTACAGTTTATTTTACCGGTTGCCATTGAGGGATGTTTGTCTCTCGACATCCGTAACACAATCTACAAACTTGCAAAGCTGGTGCAATGGATCTCACAAAAGGAGATCAACGTAGACTCCATACCATTCGCCAAACTAAATGCTGCGGAGCTTGTGTGCATGTTTGAGAAACATTTTCCTACTACAATGCTAACCATTCAGGTGCATCTTCTTGTTCACATAGTTGATGAGGTGGAAATAGCTGGCACAGTTCATTCCAGATGGATGTTCTTCTTAGAGCGTTTCATGAAAACGCTTAAGGGATACGTGCGTCAAAAGGCACGTCCGGAGGGTAGCATGGCAGAAGGTTGGTTGGTATCAGAGTCCCTAGTGTACATTGGAGAGTAGCTAGACGGATTTGATAAATCCCGGGACACGCTATGGCGAACCATAGATGATGAGCGCATATCTGGGATTGTCATGTGCAATCTCGGTGTTGAGAAGAAGATGATGGAAGATCTAGAGGCTAAAATCAACCGATTTTGCATGCTTCACAATCCAGTGATGCAAAAGTGGATTTCACAATATGAGGATGCAAAGCAAGAGCGACAAAGGACACGAATCGAGTGGAGACGGGGAAGACGACCACCGATGCACTATCCAGCGGTTCTGGAGAGCCTACCAACCTTCATGAGCTTAAGATGGTTGCACAACCAATTGAAAAGCGCACAACAATGCGGTGACGAAGTGACTGAAGAAGAGTGGGAGTACTCTCGGGGTTGCGCGACCAAGGTAAGTTTGCAATGTACGACTAGCAAGTGACTTTATTTATAAACGTTTGAACGGTCACTCATAATCTTTGTTCATTGTAGTATAAGTCATACACAGCAGCATGGTGTAAAGCTCGACATTTTAGGGTGGAACGAATCGACAAAAAGCGTTTTACTCAAGATTGTGGAATCATGGAAAAATTTGAACAGTCTAGTCGACGACGTTCCTCTGATGTAGATCCTGTGGTGGCGGAACTCACTTACTTCGGCACGCTGCAAGAGATTTTGAGGATCGATTACAGAGGATTTTTTGTCGACTTGTTCAACGTGCAATGGTTCAAGATAATCATGGAGGGTCGCAACGCTACTGTGCGTAGAGGAGAGTCTGGTTTTCTTGAGGTGGATTCTACTAAGAAATGGACTGACCTAAGAGACACTTTCATACTACCCGAGCATTGTGAACAAGTAAGTATGTAAATAGTTAACATCCCCCTTTTACAAGTTATGTGCTTGAAAGCTCTCATGTAAGTTATGTGGCTCTGGCAGGTAATATTTCATCCTACAAAGTCTACATCAAACTGGTGGTACGTCATAGAGGTAGCCCCTCGTAGTGCAAGGACGTATGAAGGCTACCATGTGCCAATCACAACGACATCAATGGAGGAGATCAGAGAAGATGCTCAATCAGAAGCCGCTGCGGTGGTGCCAGACGAGCATCAAGATGCTACTACTCTATATGGGGTGCATGCAGAGGAGCTACAAAATGAAACAGAGGATATGTGTTTAAACGGAGAGCTCTATATAGATATAGGAAGTTATGCGAGGATGAGAGAGAGATCTCTTAAAGCCACAAATATTGTATTTGAACAATTTTGCTCCATGTTGTAAAAGCTCTGGCTCTCTAAGTACCTTCCATGGTGTATAACGCTCTTTTCTACTCGCGCTCACATTTTTTGATTGAAAATTCTGAGTTTTCGACTTGCCTCTTCTATCACTCAATTCATTGCGTCATTGTATTTATATGCGTCATTACGTCATTGTATTTAATGGTCTTTGCGTCATTGTCTACTCTATTCATTCAATATTAAGTTTAAATATTCGTGTGTTTAATGCAGGTATGGATGATGAGGAGTTTCTTTCTTCTTTGTCACCGCAGCAGAGACAGTGGTACGTGGAGCGTCATCGCTCTGGCGCATCATCGCGCGTTCCTACTCCATCCGCATCTCCCTCTCTTTCGGAGCATTCGGCGCGCTCTGAAGCTTCGGCGTCGACGAGACGAGCTTCACACTCGTCTAGACACCGGTGCTCTAGTGGTGGCGGTGGCGGTTGTTGTGGGGATTCCGCCACCGATGCCTCCACACCGCCTCGTGTTCGACGAGGCTCTTTACCCTCCCGTTCTTTGCCCGCCCCCACACCAGCCACAGCATCGCCATCTACGCCAGGTTTTGCACGGCTGACTGTTCCTAGAAGCTACACACCTCTACCTACTCCACCAGGAGCCACCCCACTCGACACTCCTCGCTTCGGGGCCCAGACGCCGGTGGAGACACCTGACGTCCGTACCCCCATCGACACGCCGCTAGAGACCCCTGCCGGGACACCCAGGTTCACGCGTCACCGGCCAGAGGGCTTGCCTTACTCCGTCGACATCAGCGGCGGCATCATCATGGATGATGACGGCAAGAAGGTGATCTCGCGCATGCGTGGTCTTTGCTCTCAGTTGTTTAGACACTACATACTAAACAAATGGAGTGAAGTACCAAGTGATTTAAAAAACAGAGTCATCAGCATACTTCATGATGAGTTTCCCGTTCCAACACGGATCAGCGCTTCAATGAAGACCTGATGAAGATTCGAATGCGCGAATACTGCAAACACAAGCGTTCCGAAGTGCAAAAAGCAATCAAGAATGGGTGGAGCAGGCCAGATTGGCTGGCCAAAGAAGATTGGAAGAATGCAAAGAAAGCAGCGCGCGAGAATCTCGACAAGTGGAAGCAACAAAAGGATGCAGCCAGAGCGCGAGTAGAGGCAGGGAGCTCGCACCACTTGGGGAGCGGTGGATGGGCATCATTTGAGGCCGATTTTGTAAGTGTTTTCACATTGCTCTTTATGTTCGATAGTTTAGGGTTTATGAGTTTTTTAATTCTAACATAATGAAATCTTTGTATGTTTTGACAGTGGTCGATGACAGGACGTGATCCCACACCGTACGAGCGCGAGTACGCAGGCAGGAAGGGCTTAAACGCCCTGATGGACATTCTCAGTTCTCGCGGCGGCATGGTTAGTATTAGGGTTTACTCTTTTTTATTTTTTGTATTGTTTTATAAATGTCGTTATATGTTTATACTTACTGAAAGCTGTCTTAGTCTTTTTTTGCAGAATCCGACAGATACGCCGCTTGGACGCGATGAGACGTCTGAGTAGACGACGTCAGTTTAGCCGTAGCTAGATAGCATTAGTTTAGGGTTTCTCATAGATTATGTATCATGAGACGGATTTTATACGTCTTTTTGAACCATGTATATTATTACATTTGTCACCGCAGTTCCTTTTGCCAATCAATTCTTTATGCCTATGATGTTGTACAATTGTCATTATTACATTTGCCAATCAATTCATTTTGCCTATGATGTGTACAATTGTCAATTTTGCAAACAATGCGTCTTGTGGGTGACTATTTTGGGTCTATTATCTACCCTTGCACTTTTTTTAAAAAGTGAATCAAGTACAATATGGTTGATGGGTGGCAGGGCATTCAATGCCCTGCCACCAAAAAAAAATTCTCTCGGGCGTCGCTATAAGCGTCGCTATTTATGGCTCTGTAGCGTCGCTATGAGCATCGCTATAGTCTTCTGTGTAAACGTCGCTATAACCGTCGCTATGAGCGTCGCTATATAGAGATGGTTATAGCGACGCATATAGCGACGCTCTCGTAGCGACGGTTTTAGCGACGCCGGGGGTTATAAAAACCAAGTGTATTTCCGTCGCTAACAGTGTCACAAGAGCACACAACCTCTTGTAGTGATTATTATGCTTATGTTAGGTTGTTATTATGACCCTATTGCTATTGTTCTTTATTAAATGATTAATAGTCAG
The DNA here is from genome assembly GCF_014529385.1 of Adiantum capillus-veneris. Taxonomy (NCBI): domain Eukaryota; kingdom Viridiplantae; phylum Streptophyta; class Polypodiopsida; order Polypodiales; family Pteridaceae; genus Adiantum; species Adiantum capillus-veneris. The sequence continues at coordinate 78,500,059 of NC_140958.1, forward strand.
TTAACTTTAATTTAGTTGATCACTATTTGTTTATTTTGTTGGTGTCATTTGGACAAGATCAATAATCAGTTAATTTTGTACTTTTTGATTTAGGACTTTGCTACAACCAAACTCTGCATCAAACATGGAAATGGCAGCTAAACATTATTGTGATGCTTTACCTCCCAAGGTTGCCAAAAAGATTTTCACAGAGAAGAAGTTTAAAAAGGCAAAGGAGCAGTGCATTGTGGGATTTTTGCAGAGCTCTTGCTTGGACAAGGAGGATGTGCAATATACTATGGATAAGGTAGGCATTAGCAGAGATGGTTATACAAAGCTGTTCAGAAATATGAAGTCAAGGTTAAAGCAATGTAAAGTCAGGTCCTCTTTGCTTCCAAAGCCATCCATTGTGCAGCAGGCAAGGAAAAAGATCAATGAGAGGATAATGGAGATGTTGGGTGAGCCTCACCACATTCATGGTACCTATCATGGTAAAAAGAGGGATCTTCAATTTGACGAGTTCAATAATATTTTCCTTGACTTGAAGGCACTTCAGAAGGAAATGATAAGATTCTATGAGTTGGAGCATACAGAAGCAAATGGTGTTGTCAGTTTTGTGATAAAGCTTGATGAATGCGAGATTGTTAAGAACAGAAAAATTGAGAGGATTTCCATAACTTTAATGAACAGAGCATTGAAACCGAAGGATACCAAGTACTTCAGCATGCAATCGGAGAAGAATGTCTGGTGGCTAGGTGCTTTTGAAGTAGAGAGTGAAGACTTTGATGTTTTGGATTGGGTTTTCCATCAAACAACAATACCCGAAGTCATTAATGCACAAGAATTAGGGGAAGAGCTTGAAGTTGAAGGGTTTGGAAGTTACAGGGTGGAATGGCACATGGGAGGAGACCTTAAAACCCTTAAATGTATGTACAATGTCTCCAAAGGAGCTATGGCAAAGAGCCCTTGTCTGTATTGTATGGCATCAGCAAAAGAATGTAATCCTGCAAATTGGAACAAAGCACCCAATAGGCATACTCAAGATCCAAACTTCAAAGCAGTTTTAAATATTCCACTTGCTAATGTCCACATATGCGCTCTGCATGCTCTTTGTAGAATTGTGGAGAAAATTGTACATCTGTATGTGGGGTTTGCCTGGAAGTTACAGCCAAGAGCAGCTAGAGATGATGCAATCAAATGTATTGAAAGGGTTTTATCAAAAATTGGCCTTCACAGTGGTAAGGTTAAGATTGAAACAGACCTGAAGAGGTCTTCAAATGGAAACATGTGCCTAGAAAGGTCTCTGTTGGTGGTGTGAAGGCCAGAGCTTTCCTAGGGTTTCATGGCAAACTAGGAAAGGTAAATGCCAAGAAGGGTTCATCCAATGTGAAGTATAACCAGTGGAAAGCTCTCCACAATGCCATCAAAGATCATGGTCTTGAAGGTACATCAAGAAATAAAAAAGCAGAGGTATGGGAATCACTAGACAAAGTATTTTCCTACTGTGATAAGACATCCTGGGGCAAAAATGATCTGCCAAATTTCAAGAAAGTGCTCAATAACTTTAGAAGTGCAATGAAAGATGCGGGATTAGGAATTCACACATTACATGGTAAGTTTTTTATTTATTTTCTTACCTTTTTAATATGTACATACTTTTAGTTTGGCAGCATATGATTAATCTCATACTTACTTTCCCAGCATATAATTTACAATCACACTCCTTGGTTTGTAAAGAGATGGGGCTCCCTGTCCATATGGTCTACACAAGACATGGAGAAATCCCATTATCAAGCAAGAACCAAGTTTTTCAAGCATACAAGACATGGGGGAGGTGTAGTGAAGGCAAACAACTTGCTTGAGGTTTTCCAATGGTTCTATAGACAAATATGGCATAGAACCAGATCAAAAATGACAAAGAAAGCACTACTAAACTCAGATTTAGCAAATGCCTTACACAGGAACAAGCAGAAAAGACAAAATTCATATAATAGTTCATCTGCAAATGAAAAATTCTTACAACGGCTAGCTACAAGAGAGAGACAAGGTAGAAAGTGGGCCAAAGTACAGGTTTGAGCAAAGTCAGTCTTCTGATGAAGGTACATCAACTTCACCCCTAAACTTTAGAAACTTCTGCTTATTTTAGCCTATCATTTGTCTCTTGAGGTCCCCAGAGTGGGCAAGCACATAGGAGGACATTGTGGCAAAATAACCAGCTCTAGAACCAGTAAGGCCAGGGAAGAATCCAAAAATTAAATTCTGATGGCTTCCTCCTTTTCCACCAATATTAACTTCTCTAACCCTGGAGGAAGCTGATATGAACCAACAACCTTTGCAAGTGCTTTAATTGCAAGCATTGGCAGCAATGGTTCTCTTGTAAACTTGTTATGGAATATAATGATAGTCTCTTTGTTGAGCTTCCCAATAAAGTGTCCCAAGCTCTGGTTCCTTCCTAAATTTAAGGGTCTGGAACCCTTCCCCCTGCCAAGGAATTTGTCTATGTCCAGTATTTCAATCTGCAAAAATATGTCTTGGTTAATTGTTCAACACATTAATTAGACAAAGAAAAATGATCATAAACATACCTTAGGAGACTCATCCTCCTCAAACAAGGCAGGTTCCCATATATCAATGGATCTAGTTGGCCTTATTTCATAATCTCTGGTCTTTTCCTCTCCCATATGCTCTATTTTAAGCCTTTTCTGGATCTCATTGAACTCCTCTTCAGAAGGTACACCCTGTTGCTCATATCTCAGAACAATGTCCTACACATGCTTTCCAACACTTGAGCTGTCAATAAAATTTTCTGCCTCTGTGTCCAAGATTGCTAAGGGGCAAGGTGAGTAATCAATAAATCCTATGTCATTAGATCCCCACTCAGCCAAAACTGCCAAAGCATAATCTTCCCTTAGATCAAAAAGATGTTGAATGTCATTCAACAAAACATATTCCTTTTTGTTAACTTTGTATGTGGGAAATGTTGCTGTGCAATGCAAAGGATCAACATCTTCATCCTCAATGTCAACATTCTCCACTTTAGTGATGTTTTCTGCTTTAAATTTTGCAATGTCTAGCATCTCAGTGCTTTGTAGTTTCTCTTCCTCTTCATGGAACTCCATCTCTATCTCCTCTTCCTCCTGGTCTTCCTCAGCCTGAGAAATCTGCTTTGGAATCTGTTTGCCCTCTAGTGTTGGGAGTACACTGAAGAAAATGATAAGTCCAAGGTCATACTCTACCAACTGGCAATGCATATTACCATGAAATTTGCAAGGCTTTATGATCTTTTGCCAGTCTGGATGAAGGCTCCACTTCTTTGCAATACCTATCCTTGACAAGCTACCTGCTTTGCATATATCAACAAAATGAACAAGATTGTCAAGCCTGTGATCTCTGGTCAATGCTGTATATATCTCTATCAAGTCACTAATTTGTGTGGAGAAGCCATCCACAAGTACTTGAAGATCAAATGCAGCATTAAAAATATCTTCGACACTTTGAAATCTTGTAAGTTCATTAACTTTGTAAAGAAAAGACATCAGCCTGTCATCAGCGGTCTCTTGTATATCCTCTGTATCCATTATGACAATCCACAAATGTCTGAGAAAGAGAAAAGAGAAGCCATCAAGACATTAAGAAATAGACATGACATGGTGTGTAAATTTCTTCTATGACTAAAATATATAAATAAACCACCCTTCCTTCATAATGCAAAAAACACATAATGGTTTATAAACAACTATGCAAGTTGTAAATCTAAGCAAGCAAGAAAGAATTACATCAAATTGTGTCACTTGCTACCCGAGCTGTGAGGGTTAGGAGAAAGTCGACACTCAATAAATTCGCGCATGGCGTGACACTTGGTACGCGAAATCCTAGTGCTAGGAAGAGGTCGAAACCTTCAGAATTCGTGCACGGGGTGTCTCTTGGAGGGTTGGAGGATTTATTTCTAAGCCTTGTGAAGCACAATAAGCGGAAAAGAGGGTTGGGTAAGTTGTTTATATGGCCAAAACACCGCCTCGGGGAGTGTGCAAAGCGGTTTCCACCTCGAAGTGTGTGCCCAACGGCTAGTATGCGCCTAGGGAGGAGCGGTGCGCCTAGGGACTTGCGAATAGCACCCTATACAAGCCCAAGGAGCTCCTCAAAACCCAGATCGAGCGCATTTTGAAGGAGATTTTACCCGGTTCTAGCGGCGCTTCCACAACCCAATTCTACCCGTGCTTGGATCAACCGTCACCCCGTGCGCGATCTGTGTATGTGTGAAGACATTACTCCCTTCTTCATTTCGCGTACGGGGTGTCACATATAATGTGTACCCCCAAGTCACATATAATGTGTTTGTATGCATGTGTTTGTATGCCTACAGCTTGTCACTCAGTGCGTGAGCCGCTTGGACGCTGAAAGATTTCAATGCTATGGTTATCGCACACGGGGTGTCACCATCCATTATAATAGTAAAAATTATATATACATCTTTTACTTTTATTACTAATCTTTGTTGTTTGTTGTGCAGCAATCATTCCTATTCCTTTTGAAGATGGCAAGGACCAAGAAGACTGCAAGGAAGGTTGATGAGCCTCTATCCAAAGATGAAGAAGAAGTTCCTCAGCTTAGCAAAGCTTCAGCTAGTACTTTACCAAACCAACCATCCACTTCCAAAGTTCCTGGCAAACCAACCTCTGCTGGCACAAAGAAGAGCACATCTCAGAGGAAGGATTCTTCTCTACCTGAACCTAAACCAAGCAAAAGGAAAGCTATGCATCAGAGGAAAGCTTCCAAGCCTCTGCAGCTTAAGCCTCTCCTTACAAAGAGAAAGTTCAAGCAGGGGGTCAAATGTCTAAGAGAGATAAGGAAGGCCATAAAGGCCATCAATCTTGCAATTCCCAAATTGCACTTCTAGAGACTGTGCAGACAAGTTGAAGAGGAGTACAAGATTTCCATGAGGTGGACTAGAACTGCATTAGCATGTATCCAGGAGGCTTCTGAGGACTTTATGATTGAGCTTTTCCAAGATGCCTATATCTGTGCAGCTCATGCCCATAGGGTTACTTTTATGGACAAAGACATGATCACTCTGAGGAGACTGAGATACAGGTTTTCAAAAATTTTGGAGCCTGTCCCTATGCATGATATAAAGACATTCAATATTCTCAACATTCCTCCATGGAGGAAGCCCAAGGAGCCTGAAGTAGGAGTTGTTGATATTACTGAAGAAGAGGAGAAGGAAAGGAAAAAGAGAGCCAAGGAAAACAAGGAAATTGCAGAGAGAAAGGAGCTTGACCTGTTTGAACCTCAGCTAGTGCCCTCTTGAGGAGTGTCAATCCTACTGGTTTTGTTGTCACTCTATTCAGTGAGAGGATCTTAGGGAGGATTACAATTCACTTGACTCTGAGACCTTGGAAATTCTCAAGGACTGGACCAAGGAGATCAATTCTCCACTCCTTATCACATGCCTCAGGTTGTTTTTGTTTTCCTCTGTATTTTTGTTTATAGCAAGAACTCTTTATATAACAATATCTTGTACCAGGTTAATGATGCATACATATGAGCCATACCTTCAACAAAAGGTGGAATTTTTAGACCCTTCTATCTCCCACTTTCTTAGGACAGAGACAAACATTAGAGAGCTCACAAAGTGGTTGACTCATGTGGACTTGGAAATCGGTGAAATTTTCTTGATTCCTTATCGTGAGAGGTAAGTTTTCTACCTACACGTTGTGAAGAGAATTTGCTAATTCATGTTAGAAGGCTAACTGAGGCTTGTTTTTATAGCTCACATTGGAGTTTAATTGCAATTGATATTGTGAAAAGAAAATCCTACTTTGTCAATTCTCTTGCTGGAGTACATTGTCAAGCAAAATTGTAAGTATAGCAGCAGACACATTTTGTAAATCACAAGCACATACTTTTAGTAAAGCAGAACCTCATTTATAAAGAATTTTGGACAGTGCTGCTACAAGATTTATAGAGACACTGAAGAATTGTCCACCCATGCCACAAATGTTGAATGAAATCCAATTTGTAGTTGTGAAGGTTGGAATTCTTTATGCTTTGTTCACTTCAATGGATTATCCCCAAAGATTTTTTCCCATAAATACATGTAATGAATTGCAGGTTCCAATCCAACCTGAAAGCCATTCATGTGGATGGAGGGTAGTGACAAATGCCAAGCTCCTCTTGGCCTTCATATACTGCAATGACAATCAAGATATAGAAGTATAGCATATTTCATATTTGCCAGCTGTATTTTTTCTCATTTTATTGTTCCTAAAACTTGCTTTCTATTGCCTTGTATAGATCAACAGAGAGTGCTATAGTGAGAACCATGTATGGTTGACAAGAGCAAGGATTATCAAGTATAAGAGGTATTTAAAGATGATGATGTTGAAGAGAAGGGGAAAGCAAAGCTGGAAAAGGCAAGTGAAGAGGAAGAAGAGAGTGGTGAGCAGGAAAAGGCAAGTGAAGAGATGGATGATAAGAGAAAGAGGAAGCAGCCTTCAAGCCCTCCTGCCAAAGATCCCTTTTCAAAAAGAAAATCTCCCAGGACAAAAGAGCCCACTTCAAAAAGAAAATCTCCTGCAAAAGAACCAACCCCATTAAGGAAGTCCCCTAGGGACAGGAAAACTCATGGCAGAAAACTATTCTAGCGTATTAAAGCCCACTTGTATCCAATTGTCTATTCTATAGCCCACTTGTAACCAGTTGGCCCTTGTATGGACCCTTGTATGTAAGTGCAAATATTTGAAATTGAATACATTTTGATCACCTTGTTTTAAGACTCTGTTACAAAATCAAATCATTGAAGTAAAATCAAATCATTGGATGTTTGGAAAAGTTGCATTGCAATAACAAAATAAAGATCCTTTTAGATCATGTGATACAAAATAAGATCCTTGCAGGTCATGTGATACAAAATAAAATCCTTGCAGGGCATGTGTTACAAAATTGCCTTGAAGGATGTTTAAGGCACCAAATGTACAATGCCATCCAAGATGTCCTTGCCCTGTAGCCTCTTTTCATTCCTTTTTGATACCTACAAAAACAGTCCAAGTTAAATAAAGAACCAATAAGAGAACAAGAGACTTTTAGGCACAACAGTTACCTTTCCACCATTTACTTGAAAGAAGAATGTTGTGGGCAGTTCAATTTCATCATTTTGCAGGTCCAATCTCAATTGTTGTAAGCTACACATGCCTCTTATCTTTACAATTGACAGATTCTCATTGTTTATGTCTTCTATTGGGCTATCAATGAAGTCCTCCATGTATTGATCAAGTGGAGTTAGCTGACCACCAACATAGTGCCATCTTCTGTAATAAAATGACATAATGAAGTTTTGTGTCCCTATCATGTATTTGCAAGCAATTGAGCGAGCTTGCACATTACAAGTGATTCCATTCACTGTTTTGGTGTTCCAACCCTCATCCACAAATTCAAGTACATTTGCTGAGTCAAAAGTCTGCACTGAAAACATTGTTCTAGATTTTTTGACTTCAGCATTAGAGAAGAAGTCTACAAAAACTGTAATGGGCATGAATATAGAAATTTTACTCTGTTTGCTTGCTATGTTTGCTTTCAAACACTTTTGAATCTCACAAAACAGTTTGCACCTGTAGCCCTCACTTGTATTTGAGCTAGGGAGTGACCATTCTCCACTTTTGAAATCAGGCAAGTCTAGCTTGGTTGTGGATCCAAGTTCTCCAGTCCTTCTAGGTGGAACATAATAATGGTCAAAGAAGAATATTCCATTCTCTGCCAGTGAAACCTTAGTCCTTCCCTTGTATATTTCTTCACCAATTGATCCATGACACACATCCAGAATATTCATAACACATTCTACTGGCTGCCATTCCATAATGTTTGAAGGATACAAATATGTACAACAAATAACCTTATACAACATGCATTACAAATAAGGATTTAAGTTAAGAGACTTACAGTTTGGTCTATGTAATGGCAAAGCAGAACTCTCTGAGTCAATATGCAGATCTTTATGCATGTACACATGCTACACCAGCACCTCTTTGATTGATTTTTTGTTGTCGCCAAAGCTGAAATCTTTAACAATACCCTTCCATCCCGCCAAGAAAGAGTTTTTGGTGGAAGACTTTATTCTCTTGTTCTATTGCATCAGTATCCTTTGTGTATAGTTATTGGAATCCATTGTCCATTTTGATCAGTTGTGTTGTAAGTGACAATGGCTTCAATGGAAGTTCTTGGTCGTTTTGATCGTGATGAAGATTCCATGGTGAAAAAAGAAATGAGCAGAGAAGTCTAGTCTGAGTTCAAGAGAAGAATAAGCAGAATGTGCAAAAAACTGTTCAAATCTGGAAAAGATCATGAGATAGAATCCAAACGTTGTTTTATGATGGCGACGTGCAAAATGAAAACAATATAATATGAGAAGTACGTCTTTCTAAAAGAGACAGCTATTGAATGCCTTTGGACTTTTACTTGTTTACATTGCTATTTACCAGCTCAAAGTTGTGGTAAAGATAGAATATTTGCTTTTTTTGTGAGTTTTCAAAAATAGAGGTTCCGTAATGGAAGCCCAGTAACGATTGGTTGAGACCACTCTCTCTCTCTACACGCTAAAAGGCACAAAAATGACCTCAAAATTCCCCTAATGCAATTGTGAGTGAATTATATTCATCATCTCAAAAAATTACAAGAACTTGCCATGCTCGTGCCGAGCCATGACACCATCCAGAGACCAAACTTACATCAGCTATCTGGGAAGCCACCCCTAACGACCAACCCCCATGCCCTTGATACACCAGGTTCATTATCATGTTCTTCACTAATCTTCTGGTTTCATGATTTTTCCCTTACCTAAGCATTCCGCTGACAACAAGGCACAAGTAACCCTAGACCAATCATCCGAGTCTTGCTTGCGCCCAAGCGTCCATATTAGCACTCTGCTTTCTTGTATAATTTATGCGAAGCTTGCCACCTCAGGAACTCCTTCGAACACAAGGCGGTTCCTTGTTTGCCATACATTATGTAAAAAGCAAAACCTGATAATTTGAGTGCAGATGAAGATGGAAGGGCTACCTAAGTTCTTACCTCCAAGGAGTAAATCAATCTTGAAAAAACCAATTTTCCATGTTCTTTGGACCCACTTGCAAATTTTTCCTGTAAGGCCTCTGATAAAGTCTATCTTCTTAGCTGTGGGGTATCTACAAGTTTTTCGGCTGCATGGGGAGTTGCAAAAGCTAAGAAGGGTTCAACAATCACAATTTTTGACCTTGAAAATTATCTTGTAGGCCTAGGTAATCTTTCAAATGAATTACCACACATTTTGGATGCTAAACCTATGAAACAATTTATTGCGGATTATGACACAAACACGTCAATAGTTACAAGAACGTGTGGGATGCATACATTAATTTATTAGTGCCTCAGATTCCGTGCCGAGATTACTGCAAGAAGGAAAAGTGTAGCTTGTTGCAGTTCCCACGCGCTGGGCTGGTTGTCGACCGACGCGCTCCTGTCTACACCACCCTAGCACAACTCACTGGAGGTAGCAAAACGCAGGGCAACCACAGTGAAGCAACAATCACTGATCTCTGTACCACCACCAAGCAACAATCACTCTATTACTACTCCCCGCTGGTCTATGTACCACCACCAAGCAACAATCCCTCTATTACTACTCCCTGCTTTTGTCTCACCTCACATGCTCCTCCTCTTCTTCCTCTGCTGTGAGCAATCGCCTGCGTGTCCTCAGCTCTACCTACACATGTTGGCCAAGCGCCCTATACTGACTGAGACACTACGCGTTCGCCACCCCAGCTCCGTCGCAGCTTGAGAGAGACAGAGAGAGAGAGAGAGAGAGAGAGAGAGAGAGAGAGAGAGAGAGAGAGAGAGAGAGAGAGAGAGAGAGAGACAGAGCAGACCCTCTCCAGGACAGGTGCGCCGCAGGTCGGCAGAGAGCAACCGCCTCTCGCGTCCGCGCCTGTCGCCCTTCTGCCCGAAATCGACAAAAAAAAATCACCTACGTACCTACAAAAAAAAATCAGCTCCCCTCACTCACCTCCTGACACGTGGCTCTGTCCCCACCACTTTCTCACGGGCACTTTCCTTTTTCTTTAGCTTTTGCGCGGTATCTGAGCAAATACCCTCTAAATTGACCGGCTCGCTTTTGTCAATTGTTGTAATGTCGCAATTTTAGGGGTTATAGAAACTACCACACAAAAAAAAGAGGTGATAAGACCTCCTTGAATCTTTTTGTTTGAGCTCTTCTTGTCCTCGCGCGGGTAAGTTTTTTTGAGGGGGGGTTAGGTCTTCTAAGCATGTTTCAGGTGGTCTCTTGGACTCTTCCATGATCTATCACAAGCCCATTGTCAGTGGTTTGGGCTTGAGGGGCGGATTTTTGGGCTCAAACCCTGTTTGGTCTAACCTGTAGGATCATTCCTTGTCTGCACACCATTGTTTTCGTAGAGTACATGGTTAAAAGAGAGTAGCTAATATTAATCTAGCTATACTGTATATGTACATGGTTTTTCAAATCAAATATAACATGTTATTTTTGGTTGTCCTACTTAGTACTACTGGACTACGATCCACAAATACATTGATTTCTACTTGAGATTCCAAGGAGATCTCACCATCCTAAAGGAAAAGTCTTGTTGCCTCATCGTTTCCACCTATCACCTAAGGCCCTTGTCACACTGGGGTAGGGGGGCGGCGTGGCTTGCCCGGACATCTTCTCAAAGTGGTGGCCAACTGAAAAAGTATTAAAGGGGAGAGTGCATGAGAGAGATCTTGAACATTGTTCAATAGCGTGAGGTGCGGATGCTTCACCACTTGGCCGCTGTTGAGATCAGTGGCCAACATATTAATATTGAACCAATGTGACATGAAAAGTCTGTCCATCCCTGCAAAATCCCCATGGGCGCCCGTCCTAGTGTGACAAGGGACTAACACTAGAATGGTAACCTAACATGCAGGACATAAAAGTGTCCTTTCAGGGTTTTGGGAAAAAATTCCAAAACCATAGTAGATCCACTCATTTTGAAAAATCCTTTCATGAGCTTATAGTTCAATAACTACTACATATGGAAAAAATGAGACTTGTAATTTTTCTCATCCCTTGGTCTCTACAAGCCTCCAAAGTTGATGGACCAGTGTATTTTGCCCAAAACAACAATTTCTTACGGTTGATTGCATACAAGTAAGAGTGGAGATTTTTGTAGGACATGAGATAAAATGCCCCGTTAACTTGAATGGGTTGGTGACCAAAACATATGGTTGATTTTACCTCACTAATTTTTTTTTGGGCAAAAGAATTAGGTACAAAAAAGTTGCATTTTTGCCATTCTACGGACCTATCATCAAAGTTTCTATAGTCACGCTCAATACAGATACTATATACCTGTTTTCTTAGTTCCCTCCGGCCCTCTGGATTCAAAAGGAGCTATGGAGCATGTCAAAAGGATAATGGATCTCTTACAATTGGAACCTTGGGGGCAATGATAAAGTGCTAAATACAGCAAACATGAAAAAATTGGGTTTAGCATTAGACCTCTAGAAACCCATAAAAACTACTCAATATCTAGCCAAGTTTGTAGTCTATGATTAGATATGGTCACTACCTACAAAATACACACAATTGGCCTAAGAAACTAGCAATATTGAGAAAGTTATACTTGCTACTCTAAAATGTATCGTATTCTTCAGCAATCAAAAAACTCAACCATCATCATATACTTATGCTATATAGCATATTAGGTCCCCCAAAACTCAAGGAAGATTAGCTTTATGTTATACATTACACTTACACAATCAAAAGTGAATTTGGATATCAAGAAAGCCACCAAAAAAATCATAAAAGAGCTAATTTTGGGCAAAAAACAGGATTATGCAATTCTTGTAAATTGGTCATAACTTTCAATTTTAACATTTAGCTCTCCCTACAAGCATCAAAACATGTTGAGAACTATGAAGGCCTAACCTCTAGCCATATAAACCTCACAAACATGAAGTTTAGAGTGGTATAGTTGCCAAAAATTGAAAAAAAGCCAAACACAGGACCCGTTTTTTTACACAGTTTAGGTTCAAAAATGTTGTGCAAGAGTAAGGTTAATGGTGAAATCGATACTCAAAAAAAAATGCTAAGTTTTTTTCAGCTCATAAGGCAACTTTGTGGATATATAGCACCTAGAAATTCATTTTCATACTCTTCAAATAATTCAAGCAAAATGGTCACTTAACAGGACACAAAAGTGTCCAAGGACATAAAAGTGTCCTGTTACCATTCTAGTGCTAAGGCTCTGCAGCTCCATCCACGTAGTCTACTCTCTACGTCACACCCGTCATGAGAAACCCTCCCTGCACTACAACCATGGTTTGCTTCAATCTCTCATACCTTTCAGTTGATGCCCTCGATGCGCAACCGTCCCCTGCACACAGAGATGCATGCCTATACTGAGGGTCCTACCTTGCAAACAAACGAGAGAGAGAGAGAGAGAGAGAGAGAGAGAGAGAGAGAGAGAGAGAGAGAGAGAGAGAGAGAGAGAGAGAGAGAGAGAGAGAGAGTGAGATGTAGTGCATCCAGCGGCCCCATCTCCCCTCTTCTGTAACACCCCGTCCTCTGCCCGATCGATCTACAGATAAACGTTGTCCACTCCAGCAACCCTTTCTATCATCTCCCTCGCAAACAGTTTGCATATGATTCTCCCACTCTCACAATTGTTAGACCCTTACCTAGCCTCTTCCACACACACACACAACTTGTCCTAGCCTGTGTCTTCATCCCTCACTCTCCACAATGCGTGCCTGCGATCGTCTATAACGGAGCAAATCTCTCTCTCTCTCTCTCTCTCTCTCTCTCTCTCTCGTCAGCTTCACAAGGCCATGTGTCTGCTCATGACTTCGCATTTGCTACTCATTCTTTGCTGCCGCTGCAAGTGTTGCCTGGCATCCCATCTGCTTTCCTTACCTTGTTCAAGAGGTGTTAACGGATGAAAAATGACCCTTTCTTTTCCCTCGGCCAAAGCCCCTATCATATAATAAAATGGGAACCCTTGCCCTAGCAGCTTTGCACCTCCATCACTGAGAAATAAACAAAGAGGTGGGGCCTTCCGCATGCGCATATAAAATAGCACGATTGCCCAAGCACTTCCATCTCAAGGACCTACTGACACACGGCCTCTCCCTCCCTCTCTCTCTCTCCCTTTCACTTCAATTTTTTGAGGGTATCTCACCAGATACCGTCTAATTTGACCTGCTTGCAAATTTGGTTGGGCCTACTCTCTCCCTTGTTCTCTACTACACGCTGTCCTACAACTACACCTATCAACACTGTTAAGTAGTCTTCCAAATTCGCATGGAATCTATGACTCCTAAAGCAAAGAAAAACTAGAGTGCATCGTTGGCTGCATTCGTATTGAATTAAGATTAAGTAAAATATCGAAAACTATATATGCCATTTCAGCACTTCTCAAATGAGAAAAAAATTTGTTTATTTGATGCTATTAATTTGTCTAAGATATTTATTAAATGGGAGGAGAGAATTCAAAATGGAGGAGAGAGAGAGAGAGAGAGAGAGAGAGAGAGAGAGAGAGAGAGAGAGAGAAAGAAAGAGAGTTCATCAAAGGTTGTTTGATTTTTTTATCCGAGAGGAAATGAAGCACGGAGAGAGATTTCATCAAAGCATGTTAGATTTTTTTACCTAAGAGTGTTTCGGATACCAATTGTCGTGGTTCAGAGGCGTTCTTTGCAAAAATGGGATACCGATCATAGTGCTTCAAAGGGGTACCTCGCAAAAAACCACAAGGAGGGTTAGAATTTTGTCAAGCTCAACGTTCATGACCATACAAGATGTCAATGTTATTAATTGTTTGTTGTTCCATTTTCATGTTTCAAAAAAAAAAACATGCAAGTCTACTTACATGGGGGAGTTTGCACAATCCTCCCCAATTTTTATAATACGAGGGAAAGTGCCATTCCCACGGCAGCGTGCAATTTTTAGTGCATTCAAAAACTTGAAAATTCCTGAACTTTTCTAAAGTTTTTTATTTTTTTACATGAGTTTTAGTTATATACAAGTCTCACTTCAAAAAACTCACTACTGGGTACTCATAGTAACCTGACAACTGTCTGGCGCTATACTAGCGACTTGCCTTGCATGTACATGTGCTTGCTAAAGCAAGCTAAAAATACAACCAAAAGAAATACCACACACACTTTTGAATCTGGGCATCTTGTACATATGTACAAATTTACATATGTACATATGTACATATGTACAAATTTACAAAAAACGGGATGTCCAAAAATGCACCCAACATAGTTTGAAACCCCTACTTTGCTAGAGCATTCATGCTGAGCAGCAGCATAAACATTAGGTCCACCTGGATCAAAAGGCCAAAAAACAAAAACTCCAACTTCAAGAGCTGATCTCAGTCATAATAGGGCTCTCAATATCAAAGCATGATCTATAGGTTTCATCCACTCTTTTTCAAGGATAATTTTTTATCCACAAACGCCACATATGGACTCTCATTTATCACCATAGAAGGCAAATAATTTGGCAGTAGCTTGTCTAACATGCCACCAAATTTAAACGAAACCATCATATTCTCATGCATAGACAAATCATTTCCTTTGCCTTCTACAAAGCATCCATTCATTGAAAGCATGCCCTCCTTTAAAGGTTAGCCATCTTCTACACAATGTGTCATCTCCTTCACACAAGGATCAAGCAAGTAAGCATCAACCATCTAATCATAAGGCATCAAAATTACATTTTCATTGATTTTCACATCAAAACCTCTAAATTCTCCTTATTGGCTAGGTCATGGCTACATATATATTATTACAAATGCAATCACAAGAGTCCTCATGGACAATCTCCTCATTAATGTGGTCCACAACCTTCTTAGGAGCATCAACACTCTCTTGCTTAGATTTGGTTGGAGGTTATATTTTCATTTTGAACCATGTGCTTGCATACAAGATATAGTAAATGTGAAGAAAATTGCATTAGTCCAACTTAAAATACAACCGAACTAAAATATGAGGTTCAAGGTGCTTGACAGAACTTATCTGATGCAATGCACGCTGCATGGGGGGAGGGGAGAGAAATAGATAGAGAGGAAGAGAGAGATGGAATTAAACATTTGAGAGAGACAATCACACCTCAATTGGCATGCTATGGCAGGTGCGATTGTCAAGAACACCTTTCATACTTTATCTGCAAACATTTTTCTAATAATTTCTTAAATGTCAATTTTTGACAATGACTTGAGATAGTGATGAACAGAGGGAGAGATAGTTAGAGAGAGACTAGAAAAGAAAGGATGAATCTTGACTGTAGAGTTGTGAATTTGTGATTGTAAGCACAACTACAAACAAAGTAGAAAGACAGTGATTCCAAGCCTAATGAAATTGCTACAGTAACACAAAAATTTATCTATGAAAGACTATAAGAAGCAATCATTCACAACGACTACAAAGATTCGTAATACACTATGCGAGTAAAAATTTGACATGGCTCTTCTAGTTGAGTGCTAGGAGGATCTAGTTCCACAATTTTTGAACGTGGCTCAATCAATGATGCTTTTTGTAATGCATGATCCACCTCCTAAGCAAGATTTCTATCTGGCTCTTGAATCTCTCTTAGTCGTTGTGTTTGCATTTCAAGAACTAAGCATAGTTTGTTGGAGAAATCTTCATTGCTCTCATATATTGTCATCATTTGACCCATCTAGCTCCCCTGCAAAGTCGTTGCTCCACAGTCACCTCCGTACTGCATGACTATGTTGTTCTCATTGTATAATGGGCAAGCAGCTGCCAAAGAAACCAATGTCCATGTTCCATACATCCTGGAGACACAGAGATTAGTCAAAGACAATAGAGAAACTTTACTTTGCATTAGGGGTGCCAAAGTATGTAATTCTAGGACAAAGACGCGTAGGCAGAGGACAAAGTAAAGAAAAAGTATGTAATTCTAGGACAAAGACGCGTAGGCAATTACTTTTTCTTTACTTTGTAGGTATGCGCAGTGGACAATTACCTTACATGCCTTGAACTAGAATATGATGCTAACTATGTTCTTTCGTGTATTAGGTGGTTTTGGGTTTGCAAGTTTGACATAAAAGAGGTCAGGAGTTTGCAAGAAATTCTCAAAATTGAAAAATTGGAGCATATTTTTAACCCAATGCAGATGGCACGCAGCTTTATAAGCAGAGTCTACTAGGATTTTCCATGGTTCTTGGAGTATGGTGAGGGATACTTCCCTCCAAAAAAGCAGAAGGCACACAATGATGTTGTGAAAGATAGAGAAGTATGGTGAGGGATACTTCCCTCTGCCTACGCGTCTTTGTCCTAGAATTACATACTTTGTCTTTACTTTTTCTTTACTTTGAACTAGAATTACATACCTACAATTACCTTTTTCTTGCATCGGCCAATGCCTTGCTCACCTCAGCTCATAAGCAAAGGTCTATCTCTTATGTATCAACGTAGAATCTTCAATGAACGAATCCAGGTCCAAACCAGGCATCAATTGAAAATGTATATTGCGAGTACAATTGTATACATTCTCTGCCTTTCTAACAATGGAATACCAAAATACTTTGATCCTGAACCACTCTCAAAAAGCAGCAAACTCTCTTGTGACAATGAAAACAATTGATTTGTCAAAATGACTAAATCTATCAACATGACTTGGCAGTCCAACAAAGAGGCAGACAAATGTACCCACCGCTCTGAGGAATTTCTAGACTATTCACATTTCCCAGATCACCGGATGCCATTGCACACAAGATGAAGGTTTTCTTGTCTGGCAGAAGAGATGAACATGCCAACTCATATAATATTTCCTCTATTATCCACTTTGGCGGTCTAGTCCACTTGATTGCGTGGACTAGAGGGAATTTCTAGACTATTCACATTTCCCAGATCACCGGATGCCATTGCACACAAGATGAAGGTTTTCTTGTCTGGCAGAAGAGCTGAACATGCCAACTCATATAATATTTCCTCTATTATCCACTTTGGCGGTCTAGTCCACTTGATTGCGTGGACTAGACCGCCAATGTCCTACACAAGGCAGGTGTATATTGTCCTGCAGACATGAAGACATTGATCAATCAAATGTATGGATCTAAAACTTTTTGACACTCAATAATTGAACACTTTCAAAACACATACTGGATGTAGCAGCTGAGACATTAGAGCTGCAAGTACATTGTACCAAGACTTCTTTCCCACCCTTTTATATATGTCTGCCTAGTTGTATACAACACATGGTAGTTTCTCCATGATTGCTTCCTTGGAAGCAAGACCCATTGCTCACACCATCCATAACATGTCTGTGTATGATGTAGACACGTTTCTTGTTTCATTCAATCTACAAGAACTTGATGCAATGTTAAATATTAGTCAATCTTACACTATTTCAAGTCAATTGCACACTCAAATACACTAGAGAGATATAACTTGTTTATACGCATCACTATGCTTAGCATGTCGGCCTCATTTGAAAGGTCTAATTTGAGTAATTCCACTTGTACTTGAGGGTGTGTAGATCTGCATATTTCTTGTAAGAAACACCTAACATCATAAAGATGGATTATCAGTTGTATTTCTTAACATACACGTAAGTTAATACTATCGGCAATGTAGCTAGAATTAGGACGAGGATGGGGTGTAGGAGGGCCTCTTTATTTGCCATGAGATTATGGAGGTGATTAAGATTTTGACAAATAGGTGTATGCCATGTGTGCAAGAATGGTGGGTGTGTAAGAGATGTGAAAAAGTGGTCAAAGGATGCACTTTTTACCCCAAAAAGGAGATGGATGATTTTATGATTTTTGACCTTCCATAACTCCCACATATAATCTCCAATTTGAGTGGAGATCATAGATTTGCAATTTACACATTGAGCTCTTTCCATAGATATGCTACATGATATGGTTTTACCCGCTAGATTTTAAATTCCATTTTAAGGGGAAACTTTGAATTCAAATAAACTAGCCGTTTTGCCTGTTTGAATTCAAAAGCTATCCTTTGATTACTTTTTAATACTAAAGGCTTGCCTGCTTTAAACTGCCAAATAAATAGGCCCTCCTAGACCCCATTCTCTTTCTAATGCTTACTCTCTTTCAGTATTCCCATCTCGCAGCGAGACTATGGTTGCCATGCCAGGTATACAAGATTTTACCGCATACATCTCTCTCGTAAGTGTTCAGGATTTCAGCCTCAAACTCATTGTTTATTGCAGGCCACAAGGGATCCCATGTCTTCTTGGTGTCATCGTCCACATCAGTGATTGGATATCCCGCTGCATCAAGAAAGCATATGAAGCTTCCCTTGGGTTTGTAATACCTCTCCACCAAGAATGTTTCTTCAAGAGGCTGCAAAACGCTTGGCATCCCAACTAACTTGTCTTACTTTTTCTAACTTCACCAAACGACACAATGGAGCCCAAGGGAGCAGGAGCAGAGATTCATGCTCTACCTGCAAGAAACAATATATGTCAAAGATCAATTCAAGGGACATTTATACTAAGCTTTTAAACCAAAAATTTCTAATTTACCTTCAAATTTCCTAGATGCTTTGATAACATATCTTGTCGAACTATAACGTCTTCGTTGATGGGAAATTCTCCCCCACCGTTTGCCCGTGCAGCCATATAAGCCTCCATTTCTCTATCATCCATCTCCTTGTCAGAATTGTATTTGTCCTTTGCAAACCCAGATGATGCTCGCTCTTGCACTTTAGCTTTTTCTTTTGCAGATTTTTGGAATTTCTTGATTGTCGCGACAGGTGGAGATGCCACCGTACTAGCTAGTATGCTATTTGAAATAGTCATAGCAACAGATGAAGATAGTTCTTCTTGTTCTTTCCTTGAGATCTTGGTGACCTGCTATCAAATAAATAACACAGTGTAAATTAAATAACATACAAACTTCTAGAAACTATTTGAAAGATAATACTCAAATACAAGAAACAGAAACTTTTGGGCAAATGAACCAAGCAATTACCACATCGGTTTTTGGCCATGTGACAAGGCTTTTTTGTGCCTTCTTCACGGTATTCATCTTTTCATTCGTTGAAAGTACATGGGATAGAGGAGCATCCTTGCCATCATACACTTCTAACACGGCAACATAAAAACAACCTGAAGGCAATCTGCTTCCATGTAACTTTGCCAAGTTCAAAGTCTTCTCGATTTTCCGTATACCAATCGCTTCCCCGTTATAAATGAACTCAACACTAGCACTAATATCATATTTCTTGGCCATTGGAAGATAACTAAAAGCCTAGCACAAAATACCAATCTGCAAAAAAGAAACACATGTTATATTAGTATCACTATTTATTTTCTTTTTTGCTCTTGAATTTCTTTATCTCAGACAATCCAACTCTCTCTCTCTCTCTCTCTCTCTCTCTCTCTCTCTCTCTCTCTCTCTCTCTCTCTCAATCATCTTTCTCTCTACTATATTTGAATGTTAAATTCAAACCTTTATCTCTTTCTATCTGTCTATCTCACCCCTCTTGGACTATAACCATCTTTATCAACCTCATTCTCTCTCCTCTCTTGTGTCCTACAGCCCTCTATTGCTCTCTCTCTCTCTCTCTCTCTCTCTCTCTCTCTCTCTCTCTCTCTCTCTCTCATCCTAAAACCCTCCCTCACTATCTCTCATATTGATCATAAAGACATCTGAGCACTACTGCTCAATCACCTACATGAACAAGAGAGTAGACAAAGAAGGAAGAAAGATACTGGTAGAGAAAAGTTATGCATTGTACCAATCTAGAGGATGAAAACACCTTGACAATGCTAGACCTCGTAATCACCAAAAAACGAATGATTAAAAAAAATTGCATACATCTATTTAGATAGACTTTAGAGCACACCTCTTGTCTCATGTACCTTTCTCCTTCTCAAGCACTAGCGCTCTGCCCAACTGCAAATGAGCAAGGGAGAGATTAAGGAAGGGAGTTATTCGATTTAAAAAATAGTTGGCCAATATTTTGTCATGAATTCCCAAAATGCCCTTCAAATTTTCCAAAATTCCCAATAGTGCTTAGCAAATTGTGGGTCAGCCCAATATTTTGTCATGGATTCCCAAAATCCCATGGGTTGACCGCATGTAATATATGATCTTTGAGAGTGCTCATCACGGCATCCAAAGTGCTCTCTAGCTTGATGATCTGTGAAATATAACCAAGGTTTGAAAGGTCTCTAGTTCTCCTTTTTGGTTGTGCTCGGCTTGTTGCTACAACATTGGAAAACTAGAGCGTCATAGCTCTCTCTCTCTCTCTCTCTCTCTCTCTCTCTCTCTCTCTCTCTCTCTCTCTCTCTCTCTCTCTCTCTCTCTCTCTCTCTCTCTCTCTCTCTCTCTCTTCCAAAGAGTGTCTAGAGACAAAATTGTAGATGAAGCTCCAAGCTGCTTCTAGGGAACCTGCAAATTGCTTGTGTAGAAGATCAGACTACTTCTGAGAGAAATTGAGCAATGCAAAATGCTTTTTTTGCCCCCTTTGGTTGCTTTTCAGGTGGAGTTTTTTTTAAGAGCTTTTAATCGCAATGATGAAAAACTTGAACAATCCAACCAAAATAGTTACAAGGGTATTTTTGGAAATTCCACAAAAGAGGGGTATTATGGTAAGTTTCCCTTGTGTTAATTAAAAAACTCTTTTTATGTTTTCCCCTTGGTTGCGTTTTAGGTGGAGTTTTTTTTAGAGCTTTTAATTGCAACGATGAAAAACTTGAACATACCAACCAAAATAGTTACAAGGGTATTTTGGGAATTTCCACAAATGAGGGGTATTTTGGTAATTTTCCCTTGTGCAAAATCCCAATTTTAAGCACGTCTTTAAGCCACAACAATTATAGCTCATGTATTGACCTCTCAGTCAAAATCCACATAGATATTGGAGATGCAAACATATTTTTCAGCATGCTTCTCACTCAGGCTTCTAGCAAACTCACATGCCTGTCTTAACCAAAGCACTAACCCAAGTGATAACAATTGCCAACCCGATAACAATGTAATGGGCCCTATTTATACACTTCGGGTTTACTATAGTAATTACTAAGTAATTCGCTGCCTATCTTCTAAGAAGACGTTCCCACATAGTGACTATCCAGCCGTCTACCTCCTTCCCTTCTTTCTTGAATTTTGGCAAGATTCCAAAATTTCTGAAAAATTACCCTGTCTCATTCTGATTTGAGACTGAAAAATCCATCCTCTGGTTCTGATGTTGGGATGCCAAATTGACCACTGAAAGAGTGGCCATTCAAAGATTACAAGTAGGAGTTCAAGAAGGACCAGGGATTGCGAGAGGCAGCTGAAAAGGCCAAGGTGGAAGTCTCACCAGGCCAAGGTGTAGCTGTCATCTCTCCCTGCCTGCTGAGAAGAAAAGTCTCCACTGAATTCTGAGGTGGAACTACCGAGTATCCTTCCATGGACCGTCTTCCTTTTTCCTTTGCTCTTTGACCCGGACGGTGCTTGAGAAGTCCCAGCACCAGCATTCTCCTTCTGAATTAGTCCGTAAATGGCCTCCTGCTCAAGCTGATCCCGCCGGTTGGTGGTCATCTCTACCTCATAAGGCATGAGAGAATGATAGGTTTTCGTGTCAGGATCATAGAGTGTACGCCTACCCTTAATCAGTCTGGTTCTGGCCAACTTATGACAATGCGAAGTAGTATGAATCCATCCTTCTGGAAGAGGCTGATTAGTTTTGACTCGAGCTTCAAAAAGAATCTCAGCCATCTCCCTGTACTGTGGTGCTAGACCCGGCTTTGCTGCAATGTCTTTTTCAGGCAATTGGGAAGATTCGACCGTAAGTTGTAGCAACTGATTAGTAATTCTAGTCAATCCTCTGACTTCAATCTTCCACTGGCCCATACACAGCTGAATCCTATGCAGCTCCTCTTTCATTGCCTGAATGTCATTGATTTGGAGAGCATCATTGAGAAACGTCTGCCAAGTCTTCCATTCTATAGTTGACCACTCATACCAATCCTGAAGCTCATCAGTAATTTTGAAGTATGTGAGACGATCAATTGGTTCTTGATGTTGAGGATACAGCACTGAAAATAATCTTGGGAGCTCGGTTTCTCTTGCTGGAACATCATACAAGAGAACTAGAGAATCAGACACAAATTCTAAGAAATTGAGAACAGTCTGGTTCTCCTGCTGCATCATCTTTCTGGTGACTCTCACTAGCTGGAACAATGTTCGGAGAGCAGTTGCCTATGCTCCTACTAGCATTCGCGTTTGAGGTCCTCTGCTAGTGGCTGTCTGGTCCTCAAGAATGGCTTTGACTCTCTGTTCCAAAATGCCTCTAGTAGCTTGCATTTGTACCAAAACTTCCTTGAGTTGTACCCTAACATCCTTCATACAGCGGTAAGTTGGTTTGTTACCCAGCAGAAGTTCCAGTTCCAGAGCTAGGGAACGACAATCTGCAGTAGACTGCCTTTCCTAGTGTGGGTTTACCACTCTCTCATCAGCATTGAGTATCCATTCAGGAACTCGTTCCAGCATCTGGACTGTACTGGGATGTGCAGGTAGTCGGCAAGCTTTTTTATCATGGAAAGATGCTGATTTCCAATGTTCTACCATTTCCCTGGCTCCCACATATAGTCTTTGAAATCTTTCCAAGTCAGTCCAGATAGTATCATCCTCCGGATACTGTCTGGTGATAGAGGCTTGTTGATGTCTCAATTGCCTACTTAGGGTAATGAGCTGCAGTGAATGTTGATGATCAGTCTAGTCCCTCATCCTGTACTTTCATTTTCCCTTTAGCATCTCTGCTGAGATGGGACTGATCAGTTGGCTGATTCCCAGTGTTACTGGGCTGCTTCTCTTCAGTCTGCTGATTACCCGACTGGTGCTCTTTGTCCTGTCCTTCCTGCTAGCCCTCATTCTGGTCTGGCTGGTCTGGCTATGATACTGGCCTCCTTCGTTTGGCCCTGTCCCACCAGTACCACGTCCTGGAGGTGGAGATGGTGGTGGGCATCATCATCATCCTTTGTATGCCCAGCTTCTTGATCATCCTCCTCCTGATCAGCTTCGTCTTCTTCGTCTTCTTCATCCTCATCCGGGAAAGTCTGCTGCTCAATATAATCCATTATAGCTTGGTTCATAAGAGCATTATTGAACTCACCCACCTTGTCTTGCAAATTGCTCTGCATACTTTCCATCAAGGACTTTAAATTCTCTAAGTTGAAAACAGCATTGCCTGAGGGATTTAAAATTTGAGACAAGCTATTGTAGATGTATCTTTCAGTTAGCGAAGCCTTCAGGGCTGTATGGTGCAGTAGCAGCTTTCTGAATTCCGCCTGCTTCATCATGAGAATTGTTTAGGCTCGCTCAACAGCTCTCAGTGCTTCATTCCTTTGACTTTTGATGATCATGATTTCAGACTCAGCCTTAGCTATCTTTTTGTTTAACAACTCATGAGTCCTTTCTGATTGAGCTTCCAGTACCCTGTGTTGTATGTTCTGCACTTCCTGGGCTTTTTGGAGCATTGCAATCTGATGCTGTGCTTCTGTTAAGTCAGCTTTGAGCTTTTTGACTTCTTCTTCGGATCCAGCAGCCTCCACCAGTTGTCCCATACAACTGACAATGGTATTCTACGAAGACTGTATAAGGGCTGAACATCTATCTTTGACTGTGGTTGGATCAGAATCAATAGGCTCATATATTGCCACTGGAGCCACGTAGGGTAAAGTTGCATAATCAGCTTTGCTGAGCAGAAGATGCCCTCTGAATTTCTGAGTCTGCATTTGCTGCAACTTATCCTGTTTTACCAGTTTGCAGAGGGTTACCAGTATCTGTAGGAACTCCACCAGTCCAATATGATAACGCTGGACCTTTCCCTTTGTCTAGTTGACTCGTGCCTTTGTCCCCTGACTGGTCTGCTATCTTCTCAACAATGAACTGGTTTGACATTATCTTTCCCAGACCCAGTAGCAACTATACTTTTTACAACTGACTGGTCAGGCACAGTCTTCTGAGCAGATTGCTGCTCAGTCTGACTTACTTCAGCTTTCTCAGTGCTTACTGCCTTGACCTGTCTTTCTATTTGTTTCATAAATTCACTGCTTTTAGTCAGTGTAATTTTTGGCTTCTTTGAACTGCCAGCTTCATCTGCAGTTTCTTTCCTTTTCAGGTCGGTGGAAACGGTTTGACTATCCATTTCCTCATCATCTGAGGACAGTTCAATTTTCTTTGGTTCAGAAATTGGCTTCTCACTCCAAGCCTGCTTTACCTGCTCATTAACATCTGCAGCAATAGCCCAATACAGGAATTGCCAAACATACCACGCCTTGAAAACAGTTTGAGATTTTAGCTTGGCAGTTTGCTGGAGTATATAATGTGAGAGAATTTGACAAAGGTTGATATGGACTTGTGGATCCAGTATCTTGGCCAATAGCATAGCAAACAATTTTTTGGATACATACGTTGGATTGTTCTTAAGGCTTACTGCTTCAGCTACAAACCTGCAAGCAGTGAAGGTTTCCAGTCCTGCTACTAGAACTCCTTGAGCACTGGACTTGCGCTTTCGTCTAGCCGTTTCATCCTCCTTTAGAGCGATACTTATTTGCTGTGCAATTGCCACAGAAGGTTTGGGCTCATTGGGCATCCGGAATGCAAATGCAATGGCTTCTGGTGTCACTGATACCTTCCTACTATTTACCATAGCACTGCCACTTTCAGAATCAAAGGAATCAAGAACTTGCTTGTTTGATGATATGTGAATCAAAAGCAATCCTTGTAGCTTGCAACACAACTCGAAGATCCCATAGTTGTAGCAGAGTCATTGCTTGATCAGTAAATACATAACGCTGGATTTTGCTGTATGGAAGAACAGGAACGCTTGTCCTTGCCTCAGCAACTATAGCCTGGGTTTCCTCAATAGTCTCCTGCATCTTCTTCGAGCGATTCTTTCTACCCATACACTGTGAGGTCAATGATGATGAAACACGCGAAAGAGAAGATGACTTACTTGTCGTGTCGAAGCCGTTTCCTGGTGTTGCTGGCAAGACTATCTAACAGTCAACTGTCTCGTCAGAGGTCGAAGTTTGTGGCTGTATTGAAGAAACCTGGGAGCTCGGTGATGGCCAATTGTTGACAGGAGGAAAGCGTCGCGCAGGGGATTTATGAGGAAAAATGCTAACTCGCTTGACTATTATACGTGTTCGCGCCATAAAAGCTCCACCACTCGCCGCTCCTAGACTTGTGTGCGTTGTTGGTGTCGTGGTGGCAGACATGCATTGGACAAGACTGCGACCCATCCTTGTAATAATTACCACTGGCGTGCCATTTGACCGTTGGGTGCTTTAAAATTGGAAAGTGTGTCCATAATGGTACTGAACTGATTTCCAGTCTGGCTCGACCATACTAATATTGATTCTAAGGTCAGCCTGATCTGGTCATTCTGGTACTGGTTCTGAAGCTGGAACTGGTTGCACATGAAAAAGTCCAAGAACGTCTAATTTTGGTATCTCTTGATCAACAACCTCCAGTTCCTTAGTACCTTGTTCTGACCCCGTTTCTCTGGTCTCTGAGTAATAAAGCTTGATCTTTGCTCCATTATATACTCCCGGCAAGATCAGTCCAGATAAATCTTTCAATCTGACTGTGAAATTGGAGAAGACCCAATCTACCTCAAAAGGTCCTGTCCATGCAATCTTCAAGTTTGGCTTCTTTGGACCCAGTCTAGACTGATATAGAAGCACTAAATCTCCTTTCTGGAATTCTTGAACTTTAATTCGGCGATCATGCCAATGCTTTCTTCGTTGTTGAACAATTTTTTGTTCCAATATAGCCCTTTGCCTGAGTTCATCTAATTGCATCAGTTCATCCATCCTTTTCTTAAGATTATGGTTGAAGTCTAATCCATACTTCACAGCCATTCTCAGATTGGGGATTACAAACTCCATAGGAACCACAGCTTCAATACCATATACCATTATGAATGGTGTCATTCCAGTAGTTACCTTATAAATTGTCCTATAAGCCCATAGAGCAGTCTGAAGTTTCAAATCTCACTGGTATGGTTTATTCTGCACCACCTTAGTGAGAATAGTTTTTATTGTCTTATTGCTACTTTCAGCCTGTCCATTGCATCTAGGATAGTAAGGAGTAGATTTCCGATGCTTGACTGAAAGCATATCCAATAGTATTTCCATAGTGTCATTGATAAAATGTGTTCCTTGATCGGTCACAATCTCTACTGGACATCCATATCGGCAGACAATATTCTCAAACAGAAACCTTGCAGTTGACTTGGCTGTGTTGTGAGGAAGAGCCTTAGCTTCAACCCACTTGGTAACATAACAAGTAGCCATCACTATGTACTTGTTCTTCCTGGGAGTCACCTTCTTAAAAGGTCCCATAAAATCCAGTCCCCATTTCATGAATACTCCCAATGGTTGTATTGGCATTAAGGGAGTCATATCTGCAGCTGTTGGTCGGCCCATTCTTTGGCATATGTCACAAGTTTTACAAAAACTTCTACATTAGCAATCAGTGTTTGCCACCACAGACCAGCTTGCAGAATCTTCTTGTAGGTTACTTCGTTGGAAAAGTGTCCACCAGACTCACCATTATATGCTTCTGAAATCACTTGCATTCTTCCTTCCATAGGGACACATCATCAAAGTATACCATCCACACCTAGTCGCAATAAAGTAATCCTCCTATGATAGTAAATTTCAGGCTTTTTATTATCAGAGCTTTGTTTCTGCTTCCAATCCTTTGGAAAGGCACCTTGGGAAAGGAATTGATAAATATCAGACCATTCAGGATCCACTGATTCTTTTGCCTCTAACTGAAATAAATCAGCATCCACTGGCTCATCTCTCAAGGGTGATTCTGAATATCCTTCTGTACTCCTTGAAAGAAAATCTGAAGCTCCATAGTGGTTTTGGCCAGGCTTATGGAAAATTCTGAATTCAAATTCTAGAAGGAACATCATCCATCTTATCAGCCTGCCTTGAATAATGGCTTTGTTATAATAAAGAACAAAAGAGCTTGATGATCCACATAAAAATGAAATAACTTTCCCAATAGGTAATGCCTGAACTTCGTGGCGCTAAAAACCATTTCGAGGGCCTCTCTTTCAGTAGTCGTATAGCCTTGTTTAGCGTGACTGAATCTACGACTAGCAAAATAGACCGGATAGTCTGTTCTACCATCTGGCTGAGCTAATATTGCCCCCATTTCCAATCCTGAAGCATCCACATGTACCTGAAAAATAATATCCCAATTCGGCTACCTAAGGATTGGTTTACTGGTAATGGCTTTTTTCAAATTCTGGAAACTCTCATCACACTCAGCAGTCGAGTTGAACTTACTGGTCTTCTTTGTAAGCTCATATAGTGGTACTGCTTGAGAAGCAAACTTGTGTACAAATCTTCTATAGAAATTCACATAACCCAAGAAAGAACTCAACTCTGAAGCTTTAGCTTGGTGGACACACTGTATTTTGTCATTGGCCATCTCTATTCCATTGCGGGAAACCACATGTCCCAGTAGATGTCCCTTCCATACTAGAAAAACAGATTTGAATGGATTCAAACAAATCCTCTTCTCCTAACAGCGTTTGAAAACCATCTCTAGGAATAGAAGTTGTTGTTCCTCATCTGAATATACAGTGAAGTCATCCATGAAAATGGCGAGGAACCGATGAATAAATTCATTAAACATCTGCATCATACACCGTTGAAAAGTACCTGGTGCATTGCACAGGCCAAAAGGCATCACCAGATACATGAAAGCTCCCCACTCAGTGATGAAAGTGGTTTTAGCTCTATCTTCAAGAGCGATCTGTAACTTGTTATAGCCGCTATAACCATCAATGAAGCTATACATCTCATATCCTGCGATCTCATCAAGCAACATGTCAGTGAAAGTTAAGAGAAATGGATCCTTAATAGTCTGGGCATTTAGTTTCCTATAGTCAACATGAACTCTTAATTTCCCATTCTTTTTAGGAACAACGACTATGGGAAATAGCCAATCACTGCTTGCTACTTCCGTAATGAACCCAGCTTTGAGAAGATTATCAATCTCCTCCTTGACCTTCTTTGCATAATTGGGATTCATCCGGTATCTTTGCAATCTTACTGGCCTAGCATCCGGTTTTAGTGGTATTCGGTGCTAACAGACTTCAGGATCTACTCCCTTCCAATCTGTATGTTCCCAGGCAAACACATCTTTATAGTTCTGGAACATTTTCCGTGCCTTTTCCTTCATTGCCGGGTTGAGGTGCTTGTTGACCTTGATCATTCTAGGATTTTCCTCTGATCCCAGGTTCCACTCCTTTTCGTTTCGTCGATTCTTCAGCGTAGTCCCAGGATGGTCCATTCATTTATGAATCATTATTCTGATCCAGTGGGTACTCTTTAGAACATACTGGTTCCTCTACTATACCGGTATTAGCTGGTTCCTGCATCCTTCCAGTTAGCTGAACTGTTCTTTCCCATGCATTGACTTCGGTAAACTGATCAGGGAATTGTCTCTTCTGCTTGTCAGCCTGCTCTTTGCTCATCAAGACTACATTCAAGTTGATTTCTGCCAAAGGGAATATGTTCATAGCCGCTAGCATTCCCTCAATTTTCTTGGCTCTGTACTTCTGTACTATGTAGACGGCTGGATAGTCACTATGTGGGAACATCTTCTTAGACGATAGGCAGCGAATTACTTAGTAATTACTACAGTAAACCCGAAGTGTATAAATAGGGCCCATTACATTGCTATCAGGTTGGCAATTGTTATCACTTGGGTTAGCGCTTTGGCTATAATTTTACTTGAGCATCATTGGCAGTATTGTCAGCTGTACTTTCTCTCTGTAATCATATTCGCTGTAATCTTGATCTATAATCCCAATCATGGCATATATTTCAGTTATACTTCTCGTCCAGTCTTCTGAATCTAAACCTTATTTCCATTACATAAGTCTAATTCTTATCCACATTTCAGTCTAGTCTCTGATTTCTGTCCAGTCTGCTGTATGAAATCTTCCCACACTAGTAGCTAAAATCTTTCAACACTGGAATTAGTTGTCTCAAGAGATCAGCTCCAATTCCATTTTGGCTATCACGGTGGCTCGAGCTAAAGCTCGTTGACTAAAAGACTCTTCTCCCAGTTGAAGTTTTCAGCAATGGCACCAAAATGCACTCGTGGCCGGAAATCTACCATTCGTGTGGACCCCATTCCTGAGGAGTCAGGAAAAGAGTCTGACCCCAAGCAAGAGAAAATGACTGATACTAAGGCTCAGGAGGAGCATAGTCAGGCTGATGAGACGCAGGACTCACAACACTCCAATCATTCTCGTCGCCGACGGTCAGAACGGGAAGCACGAAAGGCAAAGAGTTCCAAGAGTTCTCAGTCTCGCCAGAGAGATGAGCATACCAAGGGCAGTAAGGGAAGTCACCGTACTTCTAGCAGACAAAATAGGGAAGACACTGATACTGAGACAGAGACAGAGATTGATTGGGATGCTGACACTGACAATTGTAAGAAGGCTCCCAAGCGTCATTCTGAAGCCAAGAAGAGAAGTGGTGGGATCAGTCGTAATCGAAATGATTACACAGCTTCTCTGAAGATTTCCTTTCCAATATTCAAAGGGGGGAAAAAGGATGATCCAGATGTTCACATACAAGCTTTCGAGCAGTATGCTGAACTAAAAAACATTGATGAAGATGATTGGGGGGAATATTTTCCACAAACCTTGAAGGAGGCAGCGAGGAAATGGTATTACCATTACCTTGCATGCCAGCTGAGATCATATAACAAATTGCTTAAGGCCTTCAGGTTGGAATATTCCGACAATCGAGGGGACGAGGATATTCTCTTTGAATTAGATAAGATCAAAAAGAGGAATCTGTCAGTCCACAGCTATGTAGAAAAGATAAAAGAGCTAACCAAGCAGTTGTGCAAGAACCGCCGTCTGAGAAGAGATTGAGGGCATGGTTTCTGAATGGGTTCAGAAGCAAGAAGCTTAGCGAACAAGAAGTACCAGCCCCTACAAAAAAATTCAATGATCTCGTCCAAAGAGCATTAAAGCTGGAACAGCGGGCTAAGAAGGAGAAGAGCCACAAGAAGCGAAGGACCAGTAGCAGTAGCTCTGCTACTGAAACTTCTGATTCTAGTGAAATGTCCAGTAGCTCCGAGAGAAGCTCCAATGAACGAACAAAGGAGAAATCAAAGAAGGGATCATGGACTTAGAAAATTGAAGAGATGGCTAGGCAGATTGCAAAAATTAGTCACACAAGACAGCCGGTCCGAAAGATGGAGACTTGGTGTTCAAGATGCAAATCCAAGGACCACATCTCCACTGAATGTCCACAATGTATCTACTGCAAGGCCTTTGGTCACCTATGGAATAATTGTGGCATCAGAATTCACTAGTTTAAGAAAGGAAAGGATCTGTCAGTGGTTGCCTACACTGAACCAGTGAAGGTAGAACCAATCAAAGTAGCTCAAGAGGAGAGACCAGGTACTAGTGGTACTGGTCAAGGACGTGGCAGATACCAACCAGGAATGGGCAGAGGAAGAGGAAGAGGCAACTTCCAGAACAGGAGCATGAATTGCTATACTTGTGGGAAGTATGGTCATTTTGCAGCCCAATGTCCAGATGCATCGGTAATGACTGCTACTGAGGCTAAGGCACCAGAGCCATTCCCAGTCAGGGTGGTTACCAGGAGCAAGGGAGTAGTCATTGAAGAAATTCCAGACATTTCGGAAGTACCAGTCAATCCTAACAGCAGTAAGTGGGCTCAACAAAGGGAAGTTTGGAAGGCCAAAGGTAAAGAAAAGGTGGTGGATGAGTTGCAAGAGCAACGGGAACTAGCAGCTAAAATCATGGAGGATTTAGCTAAGAAGCTGCCAGAGCAGCCGGAAAGTTCCAAAGCTAGAGTCATTCAAAGGATACCAGCCTAATTGACTGATAAAGATCAGTCAGTACCGGCCATGACAGAGACCATGTTGGTTGTGGTACATGGACTAGCTAATGAAATGGGAGTGGATGGAAAGAGTAGAAGCACTGCAAAAGAAGAGTGGCAATGTGAAGATACCAGCTCTTCAAGCTCTGACAATCAGTCTGACCAAGAGCGAGAAGAAATTCATGTGAAAATTTGTGATAGAATCCAGAAGCTGACTGTAGAGCTGGAGGATATAAGAAAGACCTTGCCTGAGGTGGCCAACTTTATCAGACAGCGCAGGAAGATTGAAGCAGAGGCCAGAGCAGTGGACCTGACGGCTGAATTTCCACTTATTTAGTTAGACTACAAGGTCAGGAAGCAGTGGGAACCTCTCTCAAGCGTTATTCTAGATGGAAGGGCAGGAGTCAACATAATGGGAGCCCATCTTCAGCAAAGAATGGGTATCACTAATATGAAACCAGCACCATTCAAAGTAAGAATGGCAGATCATAGAGTCGTACAGGCGATGGGTATGATTGGAAACATGCAGATAAGAGTTGGGAGGGAGAAATTCAAAACCAGTTTCCTAGTCCTAGATGTGCAGGGAGCATATGGAATGCTACTAGGGCGCCCATGGTTAAGAACAACACATGCTGTTCATGACTATGCAAACCAAACTTTGACCATAGAAGGGGCCAGTGGGGCAGAATCCAAATCCAGACCAACAACACCAGGAGCTGGAAAAAGGAACTGAGGCCGAAGGAGTTGTGTCAGAAGTACAGAGCCAAGAAAATTGAGCGAATGCTAGCGGCTATGAACATATTCCCTTTGGCAGAAATCGACTTGAATGCAGTCTTGATGAACAAAGAGCAGGCTGACAAGCAGAAGAGACAATTCCCTGATCAATTTACCGAAGTCAATACAGGGGAAGAATAGTTCAGCTAGCTGGAAGGATGGAGGACCTAGCTAATACTGGTATAGTAGAGGAACCAGTATGTTCTGAAGAGTACCCACTAGATCAGAATAATGATTCAAAAATGAATGGACCATCTGGGACTACGCTGAAGAATCGACCAAGCGAAAAGGAGGCGGACCAAACTGGTTGCTTCCAGATGATCAAGAAGTAGAAGAGTGGAACCTGGGATCAGAGGAAAATCCCAGAATGATCAAGGTCAACAAGCACCTCAACCCAGCAATGAAGGAAAAGGAACGAAAAATGTTCCAGAACTATAAATATGTGTTTGCCTGGGAACATACAGATTTGAAGGGAGTAGATCCTGAAGCCTATCAGCCCCGAATACCACTGAAACCGGATGCTAGGCCAGTAAGATTGCAAAGATACCGGATGAACCCCAATAATGCAAAGAAGGTCAAGGAGGAGATTGATAATCTTCTCAAGGCTCGGTTCATTACGGAAGTAGCAAGCAATGATTGGCTATTTCCCATAGTCGTCGTTCCTAAGAAGAATGGGAAATTAAGAGTTTGTGTTGACTATAGGAAACTAAATGCCCAGACTATTAAGGATCCATTTCCCTTACCTTTCACTGACATGTTTCTTGATGAGATCGCAGGATATGAGATGTATAGCTTCATGGATGGTTATAGTGGCTATAACCAGTTACAGATCGCTCCTGAAGATAGAGCTAAAACCACTTTCATCACTGAGTGGGGAGCTTTCATGTATCTGGTGATGTCTTTTGGCTTGTGCAATGCACCAGCTACTTTTCACCGGTGTATGATGGAGATGTTTAATGAATTTCTTCATCGGTTCCTCACCATTTTCATGGATGACTTCACTGTATATTCAAATGAGGAACAACACCTTCTATTCCTAGAAATGGTTTTTAAACGCTATCAGGAGAAGAGGATTTGTTTGAATCCATTCAAATCTTTTTTTCTAGTATGGAAGGGACAGCTACTGGGACATGTGGTTTCCCGCAATGGAATAGAGATGGCCAATGACAAAATACAGTGTGTCCACCAAGCTAAAGCTTCAGAGTTGAGTTATTTCTTGGGTTATGTGAATTTCTATAGAAGATTTGTACACAAGTTTGCTTCTCAAGCAGTACCACTATATGAGCTTACAAAGAAGACCAATAAGTTCAACGGGACTGCTGAGTGTGATGAGAGTTTCCAGAATTTGAAAAAAGCCATTACCAGTAAACCAATCCTTAGGCAGCCGAATTGGGATATTATTTTTCAGGTACATGTGGAGCTTCAGGATTGGCAATGGGGGCAATATTAGCTCAGCCAGATGGCAGAACAGACTATCCGGTCTATTTTGCTAGTCGTAGATTCAGTCACGCTGAACAAGGCTATATGACTACTGAAAGAGAGGCCCTCGAAATGGTTTTTAGCACCACGAAGTTCAAGCATTACCTGTTGGGAAAGCTATTCCATTTTTATGGGGATCATCAAGCTCTTCTGTTTCTGATTAACAAAGTCATTATTCAAGGCTGGCTGATAAGATGGATGATGTTCCTTATGGAATTTGAATTCAGAATTTTCCATAAGCCTGGCCAAAACCACTATGGAGCTTCAGATTTTCTTTCAAGGAGTACAGAAGGATATTTAGAATCACCCTTGAGAGATGAGCCAGTGGATGCTGATTTATTTTAGTTAGAGGCAGAAGAATCAGTGGATCC
Source organism: Adiantum capillus-veneris (assembly GCF_014529385.1). Classification (NCBI taxonomy): domain Eukaryota; kingdom Viridiplantae; phylum Streptophyta; class Polypodiopsida; order Polypodiales; family Pteridaceae; genus Adiantum; species Adiantum capillus-veneris. The sequence continues at coordinate 78,533,575 of NC_140958.1, forward strand.
TGAATGGTCTGATATTTATCAATTCCTTTCCCAAGGTGCCTTTCCAAAGGATTGGAAGCAGAATCAGAACAAAGCTCTGATAATAAAAAGCCTGAAATTTACTATCATAGGAGGATTACTTTATTGTGACTGGGTGTGGATGGTATACGTTGATGATGTGTCCCTATGGAAGGAAGAATGCAAGTGATTTCAGAAGCATATAATGGTGAGTCTGGTGGACACTTTTCCAACGAAGTAACCTACAAGAAGATTCTGCAAGCTGGTCTGTGGTGGCAAACACTGATTGCTAATGTAGAAGTTTTTGTAAAACTTGTGACATATGCCAAAGAATGGGCCGACCAACAGCTGCAGATATGACTCCCTTAATGCCAATACAACCATTGGGAGTATTCATGAAATGGGGACTGGATTTTATGGGACCTTTTAAGAAGGTGACTCCAAGGAAGAACAAGTACATAGTGATGGCTACTTGTTATGTTACCAAGTGGGTTGAAGATAAGGCTCTTCCTGACAACACAACCAAGTCAACTGTTGCAAGGTTTCTGTTTGAGAATATTGTCTGTCGATATGGATGTCCAGTAGAGATTGTGACCGATCAAGGAACACATTTTATCAATGACACTATGGAAATACTATTGGATATGCTTTCAGTCAAGCATCGGAAATCTACTCCTTACTATCCTAGATGCAATGGACAGGCTGAAAGTAGCAATAAGACAATAAAGACTATTCTCACTAAGGTGGTGCAAAAGAAACCAGACCAGTGGGATTTGAAACTTCAGACTGCTCTATGGGCTTATAGGACAATTTATAAGGTAACTACTGGAATGACATCATTCAGAATGGTGTATGGTACTGAAGCTGTGGTTCCTATGGAGTTTTTAATCCCCAGTCTAAGAATGGCTGTGAATTATGGATTACACTTCAACCATAATCTTAAGAAGAGGCTGGATGAACTGATGCAATTAGATGAACTCAAGCAAAGGGCTATATTGGAACAAGAAATTGTTCAACAACAAAGAAAGCACTAGCATGATCGCCGAATTAAAGTTCGAGAATTCCAGAAAGGAGATTTAGTGCTTCTATATCAGTTTAAACTGGGTCCAAAGAAGCCGAACTTGAAGATTGCCTAGGCAGGACCTTTTGAGGTAGATTGGGTCTTCTCCAATGGCACAGTCAGATTGAAATATTTATCTAGATTGATGTTTCTGGGAGTATATAATGGAGCAAAGATCAAGATTTATTATTCAGAGACCAGAGAAACAGGGTCGGAACAAGGTACTAAGGAACTGGAGGTTGCTGATCAAGAGATACCGGAATCAGACATTTTTGGAATTTTTCATGTGCAACCAGTTCCAGCTTCAGAACCAGTACCAGAACGACTAGATCAGGTTGACCTTAGAATCAATACCAGTATGGTCGAGCCAGAGACTGGAAATCAGTTCAGTACCAATATGGACACATTTTCCAATTTTTAAGCACCCAACGGTCAAATGGCACGCCAATGGTAATTGTTACAACGATGGGTCGCAGTCTTGTCCAATGCATGTCTGCCACGACAGCAACGACGCACACAAGTCTAGGAGCGGCGAGTGGTAGAGCTTTTATGGCGCGAACACGTATAACAGTCAGGCGAGTTAGCATTTTTCCTCATAAATCCCCTGCGCGACGCTTTCCTCCTATCAACCATTCGCCATCGCCGAGCTCCAAGGTTTCTTCAATACAGCCGCAAACTTCAACCTCTAACGAGATAGTTGACTGTCAGATATCTTGCCAGTGACACCAAGAAACGGCTTCGACACGACAAGTAAGTCATATTCTCTTTCTCCTGTTTCATTGTCATCGACCTCACAGTGTATGGGTAGAAAGAAATGCTCAGAGAAGATGCAGGAGACCCTTGAGGAAACCCAGGCTATAGTTGTTGAATCAAGGGCAAGCCTTCCTATTCTTCCATACAGGAAAATCCAGCGTTATGTATTTACTGATCAAGCAATGACTCTGCTACAACTATGGGATCTTCGAGTTGTGTTGCAAGCTACAAGGATTGATTTTGATTCAGATATCATCAATCAAGTTCTTGATTCCTTTGATGTTGAAAGTGGTAGTGCTATGGTAAATAGTAAGAAGGTGTCAGTGGCACCAGAAGCCATTGCATTTGCATTCCGGATGCCCAATGAGCCCAAAACTTCTGTCGCAACTGCGCAGCAAATAAGTATCGGTCTAAAGGAGGATGAAACGGCTAGACGAAAGCGCAAGGCCAGTGCTCAAGGAGTTCCAGTTAGCAGGACTGGAAGCCTCCGCTGCTTACAGGTTTGTAGCTGAAGCAGTAAGCCTTAAGAACAACCCAACGTATGTATCCGAAAAATTGTTTGCTATGCTGTTGGCCAAGATACTGGATCCACAAGTCCATATCAACCTTTGTCAAATTCTGTCACGTAATGTACTCCAGCACATTGCCAAGCTAAAATCTCAAACTGTTTTCAAGGCGTGGTATGTTTGGCAATTCCTGTATTGGGCTACTACTGCAGATGTTAATGAGCAGGTAAAGCAGGCTTGGAGTGAGAAGCCAATTTCTGAACCAAAGAAAATTGAACTGTCCTCAGATGATGAGGAAACAGATAGTCAACCTGTTTCCACCGACCTGAAAAGGAAGGCAACTGCAGATGAAGCTGGCAGTTCAAAGAAGCCAAAAATTACACTGACTAAAAGCAGTGAATTTCTGAAACAAATAGAAAGCCAGGTCAAGGCAATAAGCACTGAGAAAGCTGAAGTAAGTCAGACTGAGCAGAAATCTGCTCAGAAGACTGTGCCTGACCAGTCAGTTGTAAAAAGTACAGTTGCTACTGGGTCTGGGAAAGATTATGTCAAACCAGTCACTGTGGAGAAGATACCAGACCAGTCATGGGACAAAGTCACGAGTCAACTAGACAAAGGGAAAGGTCCAGCGTTCTCAGATTGGCCTGGTGGAGTTCCTACAGATACTGGTAACCCTCTGCAACAACTGGTAAAATAGTATAAGTTGCAGCAAATGCAGACTCAAAAATTGAGAGGGCATCTTCTGCTCAGCAAAGCTGATTATGCAACTTTATCCTACATGGCTCCAGTGGCAATATATGAGCCTATTGATTCTGATCCAACCACAGTCAAAGACAGATGTTCAGTCCTCATACAGTCTTCGTGGAATACCATTGTCAGTTGTATGGGAAAATTGGTGGAGGCTGCTGGATCAGAAGAAGAAGTCAAAAAGCTCAAAGCTGACTTGGCAGAAGCACAGCATCAGATTGCAACGCTCGAGAAATCCCAAGAAGTGCAGAACATACAACACAGGGTACTGGAAGCTCAATCAGAAAGGACTCATGAGTTGTTAAACAAAAAGATAGCTAAGGCTGAGTCTGAAATCATGATCATCAAAAGTCAAAGGAATGAAGCACTGAGAGCTGTTGAGCGAGCCTAAACAATTCTTAGGATGAAGCGGGCAGAATTCAGAAAGCTGCTACTGCACCATACAGCTCTGAAGGCTTCGCTAACTGAAAGATACATCTACAATAGCTTGTCTCAAATTTTAAATCCCTCAGGCAATGCTGTTTTCAACTTAGAGAATTTAAAGTCCTTGATGGAAAGTATGCAAAGCAATTTGCAAGACAAGGTGGGTGAGTTCAATAATGCTCTGATGAACCAAGCTATAATGGATTATATTGAGCAGCAGACTTCCCCGGATGAGGATGAAGAAGACAAAGAAGATGAAGCTGATCAGGAGGAGGAGGATGAAGAAGTTGGGCATACAAAGGATGATGATGATGCCCCACCACCATCTCCACCTCCAGGACCTGGTACTGGTGGGATAGGGCTAAACGAAGGAGGCCAGTTTCACAGCCAGACCAGCCAAAATAGAATGAGAGCCAGCAGGAAGGACAGGACAAAGAGCACCAGTCGGGTAATCCGCAGACTGAAGAGCAGCAACCCAGTAACACTGGGAATCAGCCAACTGATCAGTCCCATCACAGTAGAGATGCTAAAGGGAAAATGAAAGTGCAGGATGAGGGACCAGTTGCTGATCATCAACATTCAGTGCAGCTCATTACCCTGAATAGGAAACTGAGACATCAACAGGACTCCATCACCAGACAATATCTGGAGGATGATACTCTCTGGACTGACTTGGAAAGATTTCAAAGACTATATGTGGGAGCCAGGGAAATGGTAGATCATTGAAAATCAGCATCTTTCCATGATAAAGAAGCTTGCCGACTACCTGCACATCCCAGTACAGTCGAGCTGCTGGAACGAGTTCCTGAATGGATACTCAATGCTGATGAGAGAGTGGTAAACCCGCACTGGCAAAGACAGTCTACTACAGATTGTCGTTCCCTAGCTCTGGAACTGGAACTTATGTTGGGTAACAAACCAACTTACCGATGTATGAAGGATGTTAGGGTACAACTCAAGGAAGTTTTGGTACAAATGCAATCTGTTAGAGGTGTTTTGGATCAGAGAGTCAAAGCCATTCTTGAGGACCAGACAGCCACTAGCAGAGGACCTCAAACGCTAATGTCAGTAGGAGCACAGGAAACTGCTCTCCGAACACTGTTCCAGCTAGTGAGAGTCACCAGAAAGATGATGCAGCAGGAGAACCAGACTGTTCTCAATTTCTTAGAATTTGTGCCTGATTCTCCAGTTTTCTTGTATGCTGTTCCAGCAAGAGACATCGAGCTCCCAAGATTCTTTCCAGCACTGTATCCTTAACATCAAGAACCAGTTGATCGTCTCACATACTTCAAAATTACTGATGAGCTTCAGGATTGGTATGAGCGGTCAACTGTAGAATGGAAGACTTGGCAGACGTTGCTCAATGATGCTCTCCAAATCAATGACATTCAGGCAATGAAAGAGGAGCTGCATAGGATTCAGCTGTGTATGGGCCAGTGGAAGATTGAAGTCAGAGGATTGACCAGAATTACTTATCAGTTGCTACAACTTACGGTCGAATCTTCCAAATTTCTTGAAAAAGACATTGCAGCAAAGCCAGGTCTAGCACCACAGTACAGGGAGATGGCTGAGATTCTTTTCGAAGCTCAAGTCAAAACTAATCAGCCTCTTCCAGAAGAATGGATCCATACTGCTTCGCATTGTCATAAGTTGGCTAGAACCAGACTGAGTAAGGGCAGGCGTACACTCTATGATCCTGACACCAAAACCTATCATTGTCTCACGCCTTATGAGGTAGAGATGACCACCGACCGGCGGGATCAGCTTGAGCAGGAGGCCATTTACCGCTTGATTCAGAAGGAGAATGCTGGTGCTGGGACTTCTCAGGCACCGTCCCGGTCAAAGAGCAAAGGCAAAAGGAAGACGGTCCAATGGAAGGATATTGGGTAGTTCCACCTCAGAATTCAGTGGCGACTTTTCTTCTCAGCAGCAAGTAGGGAGAGATGACAGCTACACCTTGGCCTTTTCAACTGCCTCTTGCAATCCCTGGTCCTTCTTGAACTCCTACTTGTAATCTTTGAATGGCCACTCTCTCAGTGGTCAAGCTGGCATCCCAACATCAGAACCAGACAATGGATTTTTCAGTCTCACATCAGAATGAGACAGGGGAATTTTTTAGAAATTTTGGAATCTTGCCAAAATTCAAGAAAGAAGGGAAGAATGTAGACGGTTGGATAGTCACTATGTGAGAACGTCTTCTTAGAAGATAGGCAGCGAATTACTTAGTAATTACTACAGTAAACCCGAAGTGTACAATTAGGGCCCATTACATTGTTATTGGGTTGGCAATTGTTATCACTTGGGTTAGCGCTTTGTCTATAATTGTACTTGAACATCATTGGCAGTATTGTCGGCTGTACTTTTTCTCTGTAATCATATTCGCTGTTATCTTGATCTATAATCCCAATCATGGCATATATTTCAGTTATACTTACTTCTCGTCTAGTCTTCTGAATCTGAATCTGAATCTAGACCTTATTTTCAGTACATAATTCTGATTCTTATCCACATTTCAGTCTAGTCTCTGATTTCTGTCCAGTCTGCTGTCTAAAATCTTCCCACACTAGTAGCTGAAATCTTTCAACACTGGAATTAGCTATCTCAAGAGATCAGCTCCAATTCCATACGCTGCCTATCTTCTAAGAAGACGTTCCCACATAGTGACTATCTAGCCGTCTACAAGCACCATTGTTGTTCCCTTCTTGGATACATATGATTGTTTTGTGGAGCGCGATTATCTAAGACTTTCTTAAACGGCCTTGGTGAGGTCTACCAAATTCGTCTCATATATATTTGTCTCTTTAACAATAGGCTTTATGGTCATTGGCTCATGCCTTGATGCTTGCAAGCTACTAGACTTTGGCTTAGAGGACACTCTTTCCCCTGCAATCATTAAATAGTAATTGGATTGCACTGGTAGTGACTACCTCCCAGGTAGTAATCCCTCTAATGACTAAGCATTATAGATATTTTCATATTGTGATCCTTGAAGGAATCTATTGAGAAATTTGTTATTGTTAAAATTCTCATTTACAGAACAATGAGAGTTTAAGTGCTTTAGACGATTAATAAAGTATCTCACTAACTCACCATCCTCACGTTCGGCCTTTTGTAGCTAAGATGCTACACCCCAAAGCACATCTTATTGTATGTACTCCGTCAGGAAAAATCTGTGAAGAGTAGGGTAAATCATTTTCTCTTCCATCCTTAACGTCTTGTACCAATCTCCAGCCTTCCCACTCAAAGTCAAGCTTAAAGCATTGCACTTATGTAGTTCATTAAGTTCTCCTATGGAATCACATACTTGTTCAAATACTTTAATGTGCTTTCGAGTATCTTTGTCCCCATTGAATTTTTGTGTAAGCTTTGCAATTTGTATTGCTTTACTCCTAGGTTCTCTCTCATGAGAATGAAAAATATTCTCCACAATAGATTGACCTATCCTTTGAGAAAATGCTGCCAAATACCTATGTGAGGAGGTATGGCGGGTGGAGGCATTCTTGGAATCATACGTGGGGATGAGGTGGTTACTAGCCCTGGCATATATGTAGCCAATGTAGGACATGAAATATGACTTGGCATCGGCCCACTCGAGCTCGAGAATGGCACTCGTGTGCTATTGGTACAATCGGAGGTGGAAGAGCCATGTGAGCTCAAGTAGCTACAGGCACATACAATTGAGGCCTAATGGTTGGTACTAGGCCACTAGATAGTGATATTGAACTAGCCCTAGAGATCCTAGATGCATTCTCTGTCAGGTCCATCACTGGAGTAGGCGCTACAGTTTCTCTGAGAGGAAGTTGAGCCAAACTAGGAAAACTAAAGTTGTTATTCATGGGTTTGGACTGCATCAGGAATCCAAGTGAAACGACATATGAGGGGTCCATGGGACTCATTGTAGGAGTCTCCATTTGTGGTAGAGTAGGCTACTTGGCCTTGCTCGTATCTATAAATCTTATGGGTCTAGTTGAGGGTACGTTTATGCCTCGATTTTGCCTTTCTGAGTGGATGATGCCATGGATGACATCACAGATCATTCTTTGTTGCCCCTCAATATGAATGGTGCTAGACGTGGATTGTACAATCTCTATCCAACCTACATGGTAGGAGTGGCTAGAGAGTATAGATCCGTCAACATCTGAGTGTGGAGGTCATATTTCCAATTTTCATTAAGGAATAACCCTTCTAAACTTGATGTGCTAGAGGTCCCTTATGAGATGGAAGAAATGTTTCTCCCCATGGTTTTGTCTTTTGTGGTTGGTACTTTAGAAGGAAATTCCAATGGAGGAAGCTCAATAGGGCCTTCATTGAAGGAGGTAGGCATAATGTCCATATGGACACTTTTAGGGGGTGTGGGTCCACATGAGATGTGAATAGAGAATCCACTTTCCCACCCCCTGCATAAGCTTCATTGGCCTCGTGTTTGGAGCGAGTAGCTCTACTAAATGTCTCCATAAACAAATAACCATGCTGGCACTAGGTTGTGGAGCTCTGGTGGACGCGTGTCCTTCTTCCTTAGGGTTTTGTATAGGATAACCTTCCATTGCGTCTGAGTCAGAGGAAGGGGTCTTGAGTAGTATTGCCTTGGGTTCCTCCGATGAGGGCTAGAGCCTAATGTGGAGGGATAACGGGTGCCCATGTAAAAAGAGGCACTCTCTATATGCTTGTGCTCTAGCACACGATGAGAGCATAGGTGCATGTGACATTGATACCCTAGAAGTGTTGGTGATTTCCCGTGAAGCCCACTCACCTAGTTTTTTGGGTGTTTTGCAACCCGATTTTACTCTCAAATTTTTGATTCTTTGGTCCTTTTTTCTAACCAAGCTATGGAATATAGCGTGTGATAGCTCAAAACGAGCGTCTAGGCTAGAGGACGGGGCGTGCTTTATAGCCTAATATTCGGTTACTTTACGTCCTTGAAATTTTCAAAATAGTCTATTTCTAGTTGGGAGCAAGGCTTAAAATGGGAAGTCCAAGGGTGCAAGTGTGAAGGGGAGGGTGGAGGACTTGTCCCAAATGGCCTCACTCCCTCTTATGGGGGTAGACTATATAAATAGTCCTGGGCTATACTACACCATAAGAGTAAGGACTAAGTCCTGGGCCTAGGCTTGGGATTGGGCTTGGGAATGATCCAATCATTCTTTTAATACATGCTTTTGTTCTTTTTTTTCTTTTCTTTTTTTTACCTTTTTCTTTGTTAAAATTTCTTTTATTTTTTTTCAAATTTTTCTTTTTTTTTCAAGAGCTTGTGTCATTTCCTTAATGTTCCTGCTTGATTGTGGATACCTAGCTTGTAGGCAAGTTTCATCATATACATATCACCCCTCATTTCTTGTGCCTTCTTGTACCATAGTTGCTTGAGCTTTATCTTGCAAACATAACTCTTGTCTTGCATTCTTGAAGAGACCTATTTTAACACTCCATTGGATGATCACTAGTAACCATCATGACAATGGTACAAACCTTACACAACTTGGAAAGACCTTGTGGATTGTCAAAAATCTTTTTTACGGGATACTCATACAACACATCCACTCCATTCACAAACAAGCGTTCGAGCTCATCCACCAAAGGATCTCAAAAGGTTTCAAAAACATCACCAAAAACCTTTATAATCTTCTTGCAATTTTTTTGGATAAACAATATTGATGAGCTAATTAAGTGAAACACTTTTGGTGTAGACATGTGTTGGCTCTTCTTCTCTTTTCTCCCCCCTTTTTTCCCCCCCACCCCATTTCTCTCTCCCATTTTCCCCTCTCTTTTCCTTTACCTCTAGTACAACAAGCTTTCCTTGCTAAGATTTGTTAATCAAAAGTTTCGGGAATGATCCTGATCCCAATCATTCTTTTAATACACGCTTTTCTTCTTTTCCTCCTTTTAAAAAAAAAATTGTTTTCTTTTTTTTAGCTTTTCCTTTTTTAAATTTTCTTTTTCTTTTTTAAAATTTGAGGATAAGGTTTTTGGCTATCTACGTGGTCGCTGGCCGCACGTGCACGAAACTGCTTGTGTTGTGGTTGTGCACAGATTTACATGCCACGCACAGAATTGAGTGATCGTGTGCATGGACCTACTACAAAACATAACTAACATAGTGTAGAACATAACTAAAATAGAGTTGACAAAATATAGCTTAACAAGGCATAATAGAACTTAGCCTAGCTTACAAAACCGAACCTTCTTTCCATTCTTTACAGACTTATACCAAAAGCACACACATGCACCTTCCTCTACCTTTCCTACATGCACTGAGTGACTTCATGAGGCAGCACATAGTGATTCTTGAGCTTGGTGCAAGGCAACTCCTCGAAAACGATGCCAAAAATGTGTGTGTCTTCTGCAAGTGTTGGAGCTAGGGACTTGTTGAGCACCATGTGCGAGCCATGGATGGCTGCAAGCACACAACCAAGCTAACCTAGCAAGCTCAAAGAGAGAAACGGTGTGTCACTCACCGCTCTACACTCGCTGTCGTGAAGGATTCCTCGCCACAAAGAAGAGAGAGTCACCACTGTCACACTCAACTGCCTTGCCACCGTAATTCTCTCTCTCTCTCTCTCTCTCTCTCTCTCTCTCTCTCTCTCTCTCAAGCATGCACACACACCCACACACTAGTGAGCACACAATGGAAAGGAAATGGAGATATGGCAAGAGCACTCTTCTTTAGCATGCACCATTAGAATGATGGATTTAATTCACAATGGCTCTTTTATGTGGGTTTGGCCCATTCACACATGGGTGCCCACACTGGCCGGTCAAAGTAAAAATATTGTCAAATGAGACATGTGGTGCACCTCTCATTGGCCCAAGCACCTATAGGACGGACAAGCCCGGCCCATGACTCAAAGCAATGTGATAAGGCATCCGTCATCAGTTAACAAACTCCATCCCCATTATCCACCTTTACAACGACATGGGTGCCAACCGTGAATATTACCCATTCAAATAAAACCTTCTAATATGTCATTACTTCATTAAATCACAATCTGTCCTCACCAATGTTCTAAATTTTCTTCAAATAAGAATTTCTTTACTAGTGGGCTCTCTATAGGTACATTTCTTCTTCGACATGGTGATCCCCTTGAGAAGGAAATTGTCAATACAAGAACTGAGTTGCTTCCATATTTAAGGGATCACTCCATATAGATCTAGCCTTTTCAATCAAAGAGACAAATAAGAGCCCATCCATATGTGATGGAGATCACTCATGTGATAAGTGAGTTATGAGCTAGATTCAATGCACCATGTAGCTTCTTTTGATACCTTTGACATGGTAAGAGACCATCACTATCACCACCAATATCCTGAAACACTCTTGTGAAGAACCTTCTCAGATAGAACTTAAAAAATGATGCTCCATCATCCATGTTATTGGTTTTGATGGAGCTATATCCCTTTACAAGGTGCTCAAGTCTAGAGCACCAATATCGATCATGTAGCCCATGATGTAAGACATCATTGAGTAGTTCACCATTACCTACAAGAAATTTATATAAACATTATGTTTTGAGAGAATTTTTATTGTTTTGAGATTGAGGAGACCTAATGTGTGATAGCACTTACTTTTTACATGCTCAAGAGGTAAGGAGTTTGCACCAAAAGTCTCGTCCTTTTGAACTCTCCAAGATTGTAGCAATGGCTTCACAACTCTTATGTCCTCCAGAGACCATCCAATATCTCTACTATAGTTGTAGAAGTTGTATGTTATGTCAATCAATAAAGCTCCCAAAAATTTCAAGAGAAATGCCATTGACAACTCTTAAGATATAGGGTAGGCACCATTGGTTCTCCTCTACCTTGAAGTTGTCAAAGTAGGTACATTGAGAATTGAGCCATTGTCCATATCGAATAAAGGTTGGTATTGCCTTTGAAATTGAGATCATGGCTACATCAATTTATTCCTTCAAAGCTATAGCATCATTTTAAAATAGATATGTGATGTACTTCTTGAACAAATTTAGTGACAAGGTATGCATCGGATCATATACCAAGTCAAGGGAGATATCAAATCCATACAAGTCAAATAATCTCCCAGGTATGGACTCACCAGATAGGCCATCTTGCTTCCATGCTACTTCCTTTTTTGCTTGTGTGCATCATCACTTGGCTTCATCAACATCTTGTGTCATATCCTCAATTGTCATGCTTGATTGTGGATACCTAGCTTGTAGGCGATTTTCATCATATACATACCGCCCCTCATTTCTTGTGCCTTATCGTACCATAGTTTCTTGAGCTTTATCTTGCCTACATAACTCTTGTATTTCATTCTTGAAGAGACCTATTCTACACTCTGTTGGATGATCACTAGTAACCATCATGACAATGGCACAAAGCTTACACACAGGTGTCTACCCTCACTCCTATCTTATTGTTGCAGGTGTAGCAAGAACCACAACTAAATTGTCAATCCATGGGCCAAAGCTTACTCGACTAGTGCATAAAGATTACAAGAGGTTGTCAATCTCCTGGAAGATAACAAACAACTCGCATCTAACTCAGGGTACAATCAAGTGACTGAAATCACCAAAAGCTAATCGCTCATCGGCAAACAAATTACATCCGTTATAGAATCAAATGATAGCTAACGTAACAAAACTTCTAGGACATGTTTATAAGACCTAAGCACACATGCTTATAGTCTCAAATTCCACTTTGGGTCAAGTGCAAAAATCCCGATTATTAACAGCAGTAGATTTTTGACCTAGTCATTTTCGACCCAGAATGCATCTAAATGCTTAGCAATGATGCCCCAATACCCCACCTATACTTAGTTTTTGATTTTGAAGTGTAAATTCCTACTTATGATGAAATTAGGCAGCGGGTCGGCGACCTATAATAACTATGGAATACCGTGAAATGCTTATGTCAATGCGTAGAGCTTTTACCTGCGGTTGCAACGCAACATAGGCGACTGCAATGTGACAACCGGGGAGCGAGTAGGAAGCGTGAGAAGGAGAGAAGTGAGCGCCGTTAGCTCACGCTGTATATTTCATTATCCAAAACTTAAAAATAACTTGCAAAATTTGACTTTTACACCTTAGCCAAGGTTTTTGGTGGTCAAAACTAATAATTTGGGAGCTCTAACTAAAGACATGTAAAGACAGGTTGATACAATCTGGAAGCTTGTAGCCCCGGCTCATCAATTACAAAGTTTATCCAAAAAATAGGAATTACAATATTCTCGATTCATCAAAATAATAAATGTTTTTACAATAAGAGCTCCAAAAAATGGAGTCTGAGTTACCTTGATATGAACATTCCCCCCCTCCTCGCCTATGTCGTCCCTTGACACAACTTTATGGGCTGAAATAATCTTCGGGTTGAGGCTGGCGAGGCAGTCTTTAAGTGCATGTAAAACTCTTTCATATTTGATCTTTCTTTCTTTCTTTGGAACCTGCAAAAATTGCATAGTGACTCTGTTCTTTAGCTCAACGGTGGAGTAGCCTACAAATCTAGAAGTCAGGTTGCTGATCACGGCCCAATCGCCAAGTGAAAAACCCTCTGTAGAATGCTTCCTCAAACACCAACATATTATGAGACGGCAAGAACATGCAGCGGGCGTAGAAGCCATAAAGGACTTCTTCTGAAGGTTGGCCACTGAGGTCGTAGCATAAACCCTTATTGCCCTCGAGGAAGGATATCCACGATACTTCTCTTGCTTGCTCTAGCTCATGAAAGGCTTCAAGGCATGTGAGCAGCATTCGGCAAATTTTGTAGAACATAGCACATGAGAGATCAGGGAGACTTTTGACCCGTTAGGGTTTTCACCATGTATTCCTTTGTTGGCGTTCCCTTCTCTGGAGCTGGCAATCTCAGATAATTCAGCCATGTAGGCCGCTTCTTTGTCATTGCCTCATGTGCTTGCCACGTCCTTAATCTTGGTAGGACAAAAAGTTGGGTCTTTTTGAAGTGCTCAGGTGCTCTTGTGAACAGAATCAAGTATCTAGGATTCTTATTCAATCAACTCTTTCTCCACTTGGGGTGGACTTCATCTGTGCCTTCTGCTTGCATGTCTTTATATAGTCGTTCCTTGACCTGTAACGACTTGACCTTGATCAAGGGATATGGCTGTGATTGCTGATGCCATTGTGCATTGATTTGGTTGGGAGTGAGTTGAGTAACATTGACAAAATGTAGTATTCTCATTTCCCAATCCATCGCTAATTTCCACTGCTCATCCGCCTCCTGAGCAACCTTCTCTATAAGTGCATCTTTTTCAGCTTTTTACAGTTGGACCATTGGCACTTGATCAGCATATGTTATTGGTACTTGAAATTCTTCTTCTCCACTTAGCCCTTCTTCCGACTGTATTTCCATCTCAACAAAAGAGACTAAGGTAATATCAATGTGGGGTTGTTCGGATGTACTTGCTTCTTCCTGTGTCTCGTGTTGTCCATCTCGCAGTAGCTAGTTAACTCTCTTCAGCTCTGCTATCTCTTTGAGCAACTCTTCTTCTCTTTGTACCCGCATTAATGCAAGGTCTCTGCATTGTGACTGCTCTAGCTTTAGCTCTAGCTTGAGATCTTTATTCTTTTCTCCATTGCTTTATACACTTTGTCTGTACCTTTGATCGAGGCAATTGCGGGACTTTCTCTTATCAATCACAAGAAGATTTCCTGATCGTTGATCCTCTGCTCTGAGTATTGTAATGAAGCGTTTTCTACCTCTAACTATACTTGGATTTTTTGAACTGACAAAGTTGTAGTTAAGAGTTCATTGGTAACTTCTATCAGCTGTTTGTCTTTGGTCTTGTAGGAATCTGTTAACTTCTTCATGATAAGTTCCCCTAGCTCTTCCATTTCCTTTTGCTGCTTTTCTCTGGCTAGCTGGTGTTGTTCAGCTTCAGCCTTCAACTCTTGGAATTGTTTCTACAGAGCGGCGATGACATTTAATCTATCCTCTAGCTCTCCTTGAAGAGCGTCTATCAGCATTTCCAACTCTCTAGCCTTAGCACTGCGGCTAAGTGCTGCTAATCATGTTTTTTCTGTCATTTCTTCATCTGCTTTGCATATTCATTAACTTGGAGAATTACTTTATCATTTTTTGTGCTCTATGGGCTGCCTAGATGTTTCAACGGGCTCTTATAATTCTTTTGGTGGGGCTATGGCGGCTGTTTGTGGTAGCGATCGGATTTGTTCCTCCCCTTGAGACTGTGCTTTTGTCTCTATTGCTTTGTCTTCTTAAGGATTCATGGATGCCTCGACCATTTCTTGTTGGGTGGTGGTAGACGGTGTGGTTTCTGGTTCTTGTGCCTTTGTTTTCTCAAACCTTGTTGCCTCCTATGGTTCAAGACTTGCTGCCCTTTCCGGCTCTGGCTCCTTGGCTTTGGTTTGTTTGCTTGTTGCTTGTTGTTCAGATCGTGCTGCTTCTTGCGGTCCAGGCTCTTTTTCCTTGGTTTGTTCTCCTTCAATGTGTCTAACTGTTGGTTATGGGGGAGGGCTTGGCATTGGGTGGTCTTGTTGTTCAGTAGCAGGTGATGATTGTCTGGGAGACATCTCACTTTGTTCATGCTGGGCCTCACTTTGTTGGGAAACTTCAACTTGTCTCTGCTGCTGCTTTGTCGTATCCTCCTGGGCTTTTCTTTCATCTTCTTGAGCTTCTTTTAGTCTTAATGCTTCTACCTTTGTGTACATGCATTCAAGAAACTTAGTGGTGTCCTCTGCCTCTTTCCTTGCAGGGTTCTTTGTTCTAGGTCCCTTTATCTCCTTTGGCACCCACTTTTTAGGGTCCTCACCTATAGCTTGGTGGCTTCTTTCATAGGTTTCTTTTTCCTTTCCAAATCTCATCTTTTTTTGCTAGGATCTTCTTTTCATCTCTTCAATGAGGGCTCTTGTTTCCTCATTGTCTAAGATTTCGCTACTATGTGCTTCATGAGAGCTCTCTGAAGATTCTTCATCAGATTTGTAAATCGTTTTGTGGAACTTGTGGCTCGAGGAGATGGCTGTGCAGACACAATCCATGTGTTTTGATATGGGGCAGGTACTTACCTATCTGGGACCACCTAAGGTGCTATTCTTGTAAGTACCTTAGGTGCTCCCAGATAGGTTATCTTTCCCTCTTTCTTTGTTCCCTTTAGTGTGGATAGCACATATTGCGCGTGATCGATGGGTTGCGTAGTTGTCGACTTTAACACTTGTGTAAATGTAGTCGTAACTTCATGATTGGGTGTTGTGTACCTCGACGGTCTCTCTAGAAAGTGGAAGTGTTGGTGATACAACCGTACTGGTTCTTCCATCTATTTTTGGATGAGATTAGCAAAGGTAGCCACAACAGTCTCCTTGGTGAAGGTACCTGATGTCTTCCTGTGTCTGGCCCTCATGATCATCCCTTCTGTCGGCAACTTGAGAGCTTTAGCCACTATTTCTTTCGTATTTATCACTTCTACCATGTGCCCTTGCTGGTGAGTAATCAGGGTTGTTCCATCTTCTTTGATTGTGGACAAAAGCTCATAGGCTTTCTGAAAATCTACACCACATGGATCTTGTTCGTAGAATTCTCTGATTTCAAGCCTTGTTAGCTTCTTTAGTTTTGGGCTTTTCTGCGACATCATAGAACTATTTTGGTAGAAGATGTAGTTCTACCTGATGTCCTTCTTCACTTTTAAATCTACCTGTGAAAATAGTTGTGTTGTTCTCCTCCAGCTGTTCTTTTGACAGATAGGTTGCTTTGGATGTCTTTACTGAACTGGGGTCTAGTTGGTATGGTGGCAACTCTTGTAGCTTCTCTTTTTGAGTGACCCTCTTCTTGGCCCTCTGCAGCTTGCATGGCTCCTGTTAAGTGCATAGAGTGCCAAAGTTAGAAAATTTTGCAGATTCTGCTCTAAAATGTCCTTCAGTCTGAATTGCCGACAAATTGAGTCCAATTTTCTTCAAATCCTTTTTTGAACATGCATAGATGCATAAAACATGTAAAGATCAAATTCTTGAAGTCCAAGCAAAAATTTGCAACAAAAGTAAATAATCACCATTATTTACACAACTGATGAAATTTTTCAACTTTTGGCAATTTTGGCATCATGGGCTTGAACAGACATCAATTAGATACTCTGAGTGAAATATGGACCCATTTGATCGCACTGGTGAGAATGGTGCGAGATTTAAGCTTTCCATCTTTGAAATAGTAGATATAAATAAATTTTAAGATTTTAAGCTCCAAACTTGTTTAGACTTGATTAATGGACTTAGGACATCATGTGCTTTGATCCCATGAAAGCAAAGTTGCAATTTCCCCCCATTCTGGCAAGAAAGTAAATAATCGTGATTATTAACTTTTTCATCAAAATGGACATTTTTTGAAGCAACTTGTTTCTAGGTATGAATGAGACTGTGTGTATGATATTTGAGGTGATTTGGATCAAAAAATGTGACAGATAACTCAAAAATTGGTTTGAAAGGACTTCTTTGCGTTTTTTATTGGCAAGTTTCCAAGTTATCATTGATCAATTTGGCTCATACTTGAAATGTGACATGTAATAGGTGTGCACAAGTGATAGGTGAAGTGATGGTATCATTTTCAAGCTAAAGTATTGCAAAAGTAAATAATCGTGATTATTTACAGCAGTCAACTTTTTCTTGCAAAACTTGAGAATTTTGACCTAAACATATTCTATACACCTAAAACAAGTCCTAAATTGAATTTGGTAAAGTTTTGTGTTGCCGGCATCACTTCGTGCTTTGTCGGCTCTGAAATCACCGATTTTTGTGACTACATGGCCTGTAGAGTTGGTTAGTCACTTTTGAGGCTATGGACGTGTCCACTACATAGTCCTGAAGCAACTCATCCAATTTTGGCCCATTTGGAGTCAGTTTGACCTTGTATGTCAAATTTGACGCTTTGTAGCTTTTGAGCTGTTTTCTGCTTTTCAAGGGCTTGGCTTGATTGATTTTATGAAACCAACCATATACATTGTGTATAGACCTAGTCTATTATCTATCTTTGGAGTCATAATCCAATTCTGGCATTTGCCAAAAACCTAGATTTTCTACATGGGACCCCCCTTGACCCCTGCTGAATGGTCAACTATTAATATAGAAGTGTTCTATCATCTAGGGGCTTGCTAAAGTTCAAGTCTCGTCTAATTTGGTTGAGCTGACAGGCCACTATGGTCAATTTTTGGTCGTAGGTCTTTGTGCACTGCTCGGATTCTAGGGTTTTTCTAGGGGTTTAGACTAGCTACCAGTCGTACAGAATGGATCATTGATAAGTATAGAACTTACCCCTTATGTCTCGTGTGAGAAGGTGCTAAAAACAGACAACTCTAGACTCCAAAAAGTGCGCACGAAGAAGGTCGAAAAGCTCTCTCTCCAAGGGCAACAAGTGGAAATGAGGTGATTTTAGCCTACCTTGGGTATCTATACTTGGACTTTCCAAACCATTTTTCCCCAAACTTCCCTGTTAGTCTAAAAAATATCCCCGATCGGATTCCCGTAGCTCATTCTGCAAGAATTCTGCAAAAGTAGGTGTAACCGCCTAATTTAAGCTTCCCGCTTCCATCTGGCGATTTGATTGAATTGTTTTGTACATGTCCGCCTTGTCCTTCTGATCATCAGCGTATCTTCAGTTTTTCCATCTGAGATCATTTGCTATTTATTATTAATTTTTGATCTGTTCATTAAAAAATCAAAGAAAATAACAAAATGCGCTAAAAAAGCAAAGTGAAAATCCAATAATTAAGAAAATCCATTGAAAAAACACAACTTTTTTTTTTTGCATTTTGAAGTCCCAAAATCAAGAAAACGATGAAAAATAACCAAAAAGGCTATTTTTGATGATTTTTTGATAGTATTTACACTCATTAGGGAGATATTATCAGTTAAATTTACCCTGTTGATGATTTATAAGGGCATTATTAGGTAATTTTGCAAAAAAATCACACGTTAATATTAAACTTTTTTCCTCCCTCTTCAAACATTGCCCTTAATTACTTAGTTCCCTTCCACCCCTCCTAGATGGTGTACTCCGGGAGGACAATGTGCATCGGTTGGTCAAGCGTGTCTATGCATAGCCTTGGTTGGCTCTACCATGATTTGAAGATCAATGCAATTAAAACCATTATGTTGTGCAAGAGTTGGGTCTTGAGTAATTAACTCAAGGGTTTCTGATGTCGAGGTTTTCTGATGCTTTCTTCCAAAGAGAAAATCTTGTAGCTTGTGTGCTCTTTGCTTGATTGTATCATTAGGATGCGTTGGCATGCTGATTTCCTGAGTTGTTGGTATCAATAATAAATGTTGTCGAGCTTTTATCCGCATTGACATCTTGGTTTGTCCTGGTCAGACTGGTGTGGTGGAGTCTTTTGAGACTTAACTCTCCATTGCTTGATCGGTTTTACAAATTGCGGAGAAGATAAATGCTCTTTTTTCTTCCAAATCCATTTCCTGTTAGGTTCCTTGCTCGGAGATGCTCATCTCTGTGTTTTGAACCTTGGAACCGTCTTTGGTACACTAGATGATGCTTTACGTACCCAAATTTGATTCGGCTTGTTCTTAAGCTTTGCTTTTTGTACCCAAACTTTCCTGATTCCTTGCATGCTACTTGTAGCATTTTCTTGTCGATAGAATGGAGAAGATTGATTTCTTTATGGTTTGCTCTATTGGAAACCTCCTTTCCATTCCTCCTTGCTTGGTGCAATTGAGTTGTCTGCCTTTAGGCGACTGCCTTTAGGCTATAGCTGGAGCTAATTGGTATCCCAATCTGGTACTACCTTGTAAGTCCATATCTAGGGGATTACAAGAATCATTGTCTCATTCATGTGTTCATCTGGTAAGCATACAAACTGATGAACACATGAACATCCATGACTACTCGCAATGTTGGTGTTGGATTCTTGTTGCATCTGTTGATAGTCGTTATTCCCGTTGTCAATGACCGGCTTGTTGCTTTCTTGTATGTGGAATAATTGACTGCATTTACTCAAGCTCTTGTATCGATCAATGCATTTGTGCTATGATTAATGAGCTGTACTTTGATGCGGAGGTCCATTCCATCCAACTATTCATCATCTGTTGACACTGCATCTTTCTGCAATTCCCATTGTCGGTCTTCTATTTTCAAAGTGTTGATGGGAATAGGTATTTGTTGATTCTTGAGAGCAGCTTTCCTTTTGAGTACTCGAAACCGAGCTTCCTCTTGGGCTTCATCAATAACCTACTGTCGTTTTATCTTTCTTTGCTTAGCTGCATGCATTCTTTCTAGCAATTCATTGGAAAGTGGCAAATTGTACTTCTTTAAACGACATTCATTAATCCAATTAGCCATTGGTTCACCATCTAGCATGGAAAACTTAACAGCTCCACTTGGAGATACATCTTCAATGACAAACGTTCCGTTTCCCTTTTTCTTAAACCTGGGAATGTGTTGCTTAAGGGAATAGACTAAAACCAAGTCTCCTTTTTTGAAGGATTTTGTAATTAGATGGGAATCAAAAAATTGTTTTTGTTTCCACTTTTGTGCATAGATATGAGCTACAACAGTTAGCCTTTGCTCATCTAGATTTTCCAAATCTTCAAGTCTTTTTGACAATTCATGTCAAGTCCAGTCAAGATCCTTAGCTACCCTTAATGTTGGCAATAGAAATTCTATTGGCAGTATGGCATCAAGACCATAAACAAGATTAAAGGGTGTAGCATTTAATGTTGTTTTGAATGAAACCTGATAAGGCCATAAAGCAGCATGGAGATTCATCTCCCAGTCTGTCCTTCCTGAACTAACCACTTTAGTCAATACCGAGCTAAGACTTTTATTCATATACTCAGCTTGTCCATTTGCGTGTGGGTGATAGGGAGCCGATTTGTTATGGATGACCATAAATTCGTTTAAGCAGATACTCAATTACCTCATTGAGGAAATGAGTTCCCCTATCACTGACTAGTATTTCTATTAGCAGTCCATATCTTGTGAACACATACTCATATAAGAATGCCATAGTGGTTCTCGCATCATTTTTTTTAGTTGCTTTAGCCTTGACCCACTTGGTCAAATAGTCCGTAGCTACATTGATATATTGAGCTTGGGTTCTATAAGCAGGTGGTTGTATTGGTCCAACAAAATCTATCCCCCATTTTGGGAAAGCTCTAGCCCCCATCATTGGTCTTAAGGCATGCTATCTACATGGGTTGGCATTTTTGCTCGTTGACAAGCATCACACCTCCAGACGTATTCCTTGGCATCTGCAAAGAGTGTTGGCCACCATATGCCTGCATTAAGATTGCTCTTGCAGTGGTGTCAATAGAAAAGTGACCTCCAGCTAATCCAGCATATGCTTGTTCTATAATGGAAATATACTCGTCTTCATTTGCACAAAGATGCAAATGTTGATCCTTACCTCTCCGATACAATTGGTTTCCGGTAAGAGCATAGTCTCTTGCTTCCGTATCATTGCTCTTTGGTGGCATTTACTCATATCCTCAGGAAATGTTCGGCTCAATAGTAAGTAACTAGATAGTTACTCCACTTAGAAACAGGTGACATTTGAACAATGTTACATGAGGTAAGGGTGTTTGTTTTTGACATTGAGGACAATCTTTCACAAAGCAATGAACGTATCTCCCCATAGCTAGCCAAAATACTCAAAGTCTCAAAGATCTGTTGCATAGTTTGGTCTTCCGCAAAGTGAAGCCCTACTATCGTAATATGTGCTTGACTTAGGTATTGGGTTTTCTCATCAGGATTAATGCATAAAACCAATATTCCATCGCGATTTCTTTTGTATATCCTTCCAACTAGTAATTGATAAATAGCCGACTGCTCAATTAATCCAATTGTAATAGGAAGTGGTATTTGCAAATCCAATTGAGTTATGGTCATCAATGATACCATATTTTCCGACCATCGAGGTATGATATCATATTTTCCGATCATCGAGGTATCATTTCAATGGAGAATAGATATGCATCTTGTAGATCATCGTCTACTCCTTTAGGTGGTTCTCATGAAACAATCCTTGACAAATGATCTGCTCTTTGATGAGTAGTCTCCTTTTTTACAACTATAGTGAAATCAAATTCCAGAAGAATGATGAACCATCTCACTATTCTTCCTGTGTTTCATGGCTTGTTGAACAAATACAAGAAGGCTTGGTGGTCCACAAATGGCTGTATAATTCTTTTCTACCATGTTCAAGTGTCGGCTAGCATAAGAAATAGGAAAATCAATTTTCCTATCTCGTGGTTGAGCTAGTATACATCCAATGGAAAAATTAGAAGCATCTACATGTATGTGGAATATATTATTCTAATCTGGTGCTTTCAATATTGAAGCTGAGGTGAGAGCTTTCTTAAGCTTCATGAAGGATTATTCACACTCATCAGTCCATTCAAAGTGTGTAATCAAGCTATACATGGGTTTTGCAATTATAGCATACATGTAAATGAACTGTCTGTAATATCAACAATGTCCCATGAAGGTTTGAACTCCCTTGATTTTTGTCGGTCTAGGCAAATCAACAATAACATGAAATTTACCCATATCAGTAGCTATGCCATTTTTAGACACTATATGTCCAAGAATTTTTTCTTGTCTACCTATGAATGTGCACTTTTTTGGATTTAAGAAAATCCTATAAAGTCTACACTTTTCGAATACCTTTTTGAGGTGTTCAAAATGATCAGCCTGGATTGATGAATGTACGTATAGATCATCCATATATACTTCCAAGAAATTCCTAATATATTCTTTAAAAGCATGGCTCATCAGTCTTTGAACTAGTTAACCCAAAAGGCATAACCCAATAGGCAAAATTACCCCATTCCATTGCAAAGGTAGTTTTATGTTGGTCCTTGGGATCAACAAAAAGTTGATTGTATCCCAAAAAGCCATCTAAAAAGCTGTAAGCTTCTTTTCCTGTAACTCATTCTATAACATGTTGAATAATTCGAAGAGGAAAGTTGTCTCTAAGGGTAGCCGCATTCACTTTCTTGAGATTGACACACACTTGTAATTTTCCATTTTTCACGGACACTACCACAATTAGAGAAACCCAATCTGTGTGTTCAATTTCATAAATGAATTTGGCCTCCTTTAGCTTTTTAATATCTTCTTTGATCTTCCTAGCAAATGTTTCATTATATGTGTATGGCCTTTGTCTACTTGGTTTCGCATCGTCTATCATGGGTATGGTATGTTGATAGATTTTTGGATCAACACCCTTGAGATCCTTATATGATCAAGCAAAGATATCTCGGTATTCTCTCAGTAAGCTTAACAAAACCTCTTCTTCTTCTGTAAGGTCATTTGCAATGCAGACTGGTCTAGAATCTTCTCCTGGTTCCGCCAGATCTATCTTTTTTGAATTTAGGCCCCTCGTAGGACACCCTGTTTTCGTAGTTCTCTGATAGGTTGTTTGACTATGATTTTTCGGTCCTGGAGAGTATATTTCTTGTAATGGGATGAAACATGAATTACATCTTTACAATTCTCTTCAGTGGTTTCCATTTATGCCGTATATATCTCCTTTTGAGCTTTTTTCAACTCTTGATACTTCTTTTTTCGTTCAACTCATGTCATGGTTGAACCCTTGTCCTGGTTTTTAGGCTTTATTTGAGTTTTCTTTCTCGTTTTTCCCAATGATTTTGTCCTTGACCCAATCATGTGCATCTATCTACATCAGGAACCATGTTCTACCGGAGACTGATGGCATAGGTCTAGCTTTCACGTTTTTGGTGTCTCTTTTTCGTCTATACTATTTTTGTCTTCTCGGTTTCTGGTTTGGAAAGTCAAAAAAAATTTCTTCTCCTCATTTCATGAGCAGTTTAGCTCTCACATGTTCTTTTTCTGACCCCGAATCATTTGAGGTAGCTGAATGTTCTTCTAACTCATCTGTTGCATCATAGTAGAGGTCTGAAAAGACTTGTTGAGCTTTCATCAAGTCCTTGGATTCTGTAATTTCGTCTTCAATGTGGAGGGTTGAGATCATTTGTATGGGATTTATGTCATAGCCATCCTCATTTTGCAAAATTAAGTAGGCGTAGACGTATTTACACATACATCCATTGTTGCTAAAATTTGAGTCCACTTAAATGGCTCAAACAAATGGTCTGGAAAGGGTTCAGGTACATAGGCTTCATTGTGCAATCCCTTTCTAAGATACATTCTTTTCGTTTTAAGCTCCCATTTTCTGAAACTCCACACTATTAAATAGGAGTGTCTTTGCTCAACCAAGATGGAAGCTTAGTTTCAGCCGAAGAGACTGAATCAAACTCTTGTATGGGTGTTTTCATGACATCTTTATAAATGTGATCTTTTAGATTAACCCTTGTCATTGATCCCACTTGCTTCAAGTACAGATAACTGTTTTCCCAATCTTAGATAAGTTGTACTTGTCACATGAAAAGTCTTCCCAATATGATTTCTTAATTGAGTTTCTTTCCAAAGTCTACTATGGCAAAAGTGTGTTGATATTCAATCCCACAGGAATTAACTATCACTTTTTTAAACATTCCTAAGGGTCTTTCAATGTGTCCATCAGCCAATTGCAATTTCATTCGAGTTTCTCTAATGGCTAGTTATCCCCAGGATTCCCATACTGCTTTCGTGGCTATGGCTATGCCTACCCCACTATTCGATATCACCGTGGTTTCTATATCATTATACCTCACCGGAAGGGTCGTGTTTCCTTCTTCCCCTTCGTAGTATTCTTTGAATTTATTCATTGAAACAGATCGAATCTCTTTGTTATCTATTTCGTGTTTAAATTTTCCCAAATATTTTGCGATTAGCACTATTATTTCCACCTTCTCTAGAGTTTTCTGTAGATCATTCCATAAGTATTTTTTGAATTTTAATATTTTTCTTAAAGTAAGAGTGCATTAGATGGGTGTAGACATGATTGAATAAATGTTGTCTACTTCTAGGGTCTGTTCCGTTCTTTTTACTTGATTGGTTTTACACACTATGGACTCATCTTTGTTATATCCCAAGTAAGAGGGTAATGTTTTCAAGATCAATGGTTTAGACATTCCTGAAGCTTCAGATCCACAATCCCCATACAAGGATTGTACATCCATGTCCATATCAGGAGGTAGGTTGTCTAACCAAACTTCCTCTATAGGAGCTGACAATCATTAATCTCTCTAACTGTTTCCCATAAGTGTCTTGGCTAGTCTTCTTCTACGAATGGAATTCCGTCTAAGGCACCTTCGTTGTCCACACTATAAGTTTTGGATATTTTGTTTCAAGGTGGGGTTCTACCACCACTTCATATTTTTCTTTATTGGCTCTTACCACACAAGCTCCTCAAGTTTTGCCATATTTTTGAGCTTGGGTTTTTGTTGTTCTAGCATCTATTGCGTGATTCTTACCAAATTTTGATAAGCTTCAATCTTAGCTGCTTCCATGTAAGGAGAAGGATAGTTTTTCCATTTGTTTTTCATATTTTGGCATGCTTCAAGTCTTGCTTGGTAAGCTTCCAATGCTGCATTAATAGGCTCAAATTTTTTATCAAAACCAGAATTGATCCTCCAGATTTCACGGTGGTTTCTTTCATTTCACTTTCAGTTTCTTTCACCTTTTCTTGGAATAGTTTTTTTTTTCTTTCTCTTCGGTTTCAGTCCGTTGTTTGTGTTTTCTCATCTCATATCTTTTTTTTCTGCTTCTTTTGTTCTTTTGAAAGGAAATTTTTGTATTTTCAAAATCATTAGAGGAGTTATGTTTCTTTTTCTTAGCCTAGGCTCTGGTGATTACCTTGATTGGAACAATCGGTTCACTCTCGAAAGAGCTACTAGGTATCACTTGGACTACATTCACTACTGTTTTACCCTTGTTTATAGGATTGGGAAGTGTCCTCCCTTTTTGCAATATTGTATGCAATAAGCCTTAACTGGCTTGAGGTTTTTGTCAGGCTCTGGGCATTCATTTTTCCAATGATCATCTGCACCACAGGTATGACAGTTTCTAGTTCTTGGCTTAATCATGGGTCTTACCATAGGAGGTCTAACACCTTTATTAGCCACATAATACATTGGTGCAAGCTCTGGTGGAGTATAAGTCACAGGTTCTTCCATTGGTGGTGGATGTGAATTATACCAATCTCCTTCTACCATTATTGTAGATGGACTATGCTTAGCATATGGTGTAACATGCACTAGTGCTTGTTCATCTATGACTCCCTCTAGATGCATGTACTTTACATGCACTACATTATGTCCCGGATATGGAGGTTGGTGACCTAACATAGGTTGAGGTCTTTCCATACCCATCGGTGGTCTTTGAGTTGGGGCCATATTAGGTTGATATCTGTACACGGGTTGTCTTTGTGGCATCATAGGCATATACTGAACATTCCCATCATACTTTGGTCGGTAATAGCACTCATTGGTCTCATGGTTGGTCCATTTACCCTCAATTTCATACCATTTTTGTGGCCTAATTGGTTGTCACTATTCAGGTATCCCTTACCTTGGTCCCCTCATAGGTGCATTTTGTATGTTATTCATCATGTCATTCATCCTCTTGAGCATGTATTCTATGGCTGAAAGCGGCCTGTAGCAACTATTCCTACTTGTGTTGGTTTGGTGGATGTTGTTTTCTCACTTTGGTTATCCTTAGGGACATCTTCTTCATTGAAAATATCACAATTGTCTCCTAAGTCAATAGTCTCTTACACACACTCTTCTAGGGTCGTATGCTTCTTGTTTTACAGTATAGCATGAAGTTCTTTGTTTAGCAGTCCCTCTAGAAACAAAGATCATTGAGCTAAAGTATTCAAGTCCATGATTGTCCTTGGTGGAATGTTTTGGAACCATGTCAATGCTTTTCCGTCCAATGTCATTGCAAACCCCTCGAATTGAGTATGGAAATCAAATATTCGCTCTGCTCTTATCACTTGCTTAAATCTTGCTAAGTGGTCATATGGATCCCTATTCCACCATATTTTCTGACTCATTTTTGAAAATTAGCTGGTCTAACACGTCCATTTGGTTCAACTCCCGATCTCCTGGAAGATGGTCCTGTTCCTAATCCTTAAAACCACTCTGTTGGAAATAGTGACTCATGTAGTCCTAGACTGGCTTTAGTGTCACTTGGTTTTCTTCGTGATGAGGTGGTTTCTAGTTTCTTAACATCACTCTTAGAATATCTCTCACGGTGTTCATCTCTTGGAATAGTTTCTGGTCCTTGGCTCAATATCCAATCCCTTATGGAGTACCCTTGGTACCCTTGGTTTTCTTCGTGATGAGGTGGTTTCTAGTTTCTTAACATTACTCTCAGAAGATCTCTCATGGTGTTCATCTCTTGGAATAGTTTTTGGTCCTTGGCTCAATATCCAATCCCTTATGGAGTACCCTTGGTATTTGGTTTGTTCCACCTCCTAGGAGTCATCATAGAAAAGTTATTGTTATAGAAATCCCTAAACAGGTAGGTTGGTAGATCTACCGAACTCTTATCTTTTATCATGAAGATATATATGATCTTCATGGGTGTTAGTTGTCTTGATTTTGCATGCAAAGTCCATAGAAGATCTTTGAGGCTTCTATCCTCCCAACAATAGACTCAGATCCTAGGATTATCTGTACTAAGACGTTTCAAAGGCTTCAAATCAACTTGATCTATCCCTCAAATTCTGAAGCAGGTGGTCCGTCTTTTGCTGCCATATCTGGAATTATGGTATTTACTTCTAACCCCCATTTGTCTATCATGTCAGGGTTTTCAACTTGTAAATACACTAAGTTCCGTTTCTATCCATGTACATTTTTCCTTGTTTGTTTTCCCTGATCACCTCTTCAAACTCAATACCATGGTCATCAATCCACTTGACTTGATTGCAACTTCTGTCAAGCTGCCTAATCCTTGTCCGCAACTTGATTCTTGTATCAATTTTAACCAAGTTAGCTATTCTTTCGCAAAGACTGTACAATTCTTGATAACTATTGTGACTGGTCTATGTCTGCTAACCAATTGAGCATAAGACCTTAGGGTTCGCTTCATTTAAGATCTCCAATAGTGTGTGTAAAAGTCCTTTGACCTTAGGTAAGCTAGGGCCGAGCTTGAGGTGGGAACTCGGCCCAAGCTTGAGGTGCTTGAGGTGGGAACCCGGCCCAAGATTAAGGTGCTTGAGGTTCTTGAGATGATTGAGTTTCTTGATGATTGAGATGCTTGAGGTGCTTGTCCTGCTAAATGACTAAGCTGCTTAAGGTACTTTGTTGTGCTTGCTTGAGATGTTTGTGGGAAAACCCCCCAGCTAGAAGTGCTTTGTCATGCTTGATGAGTAAGGTGCTTGAGCACCTAAAGTGAATATGATCCCTACATAAGAGGGAGCTCATATTGTAGGGGCTAGTGAGAGAACACACACACAAACACTAAAGGTAACCCCAAGCCTTTAGAGGCAGCAAGGACACATGTCAAGCTCCTACCCATGTTATCTCCATGAGGTGCTTGAATCCTATTGGCCAAGATTAAAAGTGGTCCAATGATAAATTACTTGAATTATCTAATTGTTTTTTCATTTATCAAGTCCTATCTCTCAAAGGGGAAAGGGGGACACTTGTCCCAAGACTACCCCTATTGATAGAAATGACCCAAGATTGGCTAGGCTTGGCATGAGCCAATGAGCTTCAAGCATGCTCTAGAAGAGGGTGTCGACCAAAGAAAGGAGGGGCCTTTCTTGCAGGGTATACTCACCCACATGCACTCACACACACTCTCATTGTGTGCTATGCAAAGTGCAAGAGCTCCATCTCCTTCTCCATGATCCTTAAGAAGTTGAGAGCCTACACCAACACTCTTGGCTATGGGGTGCAGATCCAACCAAGAGCCATGCTTCAATGCTTAAGCTTTACATCTCCTCCATCTTGATTACTATGCTATTATGTATGTCAGCAAGAAGAGTTATGATAAGTGAGGAATTAATTCTTTCTCCTATGAAATGTTTCTTCTTCCTCTTCCCTACCCTCATTCCCTGCTAGCTCTGTCCACCTTCAAAGGTGATTGAAGTCTTGGGACTGAGCCTTGGGATAGTTAAAGCTTTATTCAAAGTTTATGTTATGCTTGTGATGCACGAAACTTTCCATCTTCATTGCATCACCTAGGTCACAAGGAACACAAAGATTGTATTGTAACAAGTCTCTCTTAATGGGAGAAATCATAATACAAATGCCTATTGGAGGGGGGACCGGCTCCACCTAAATTTGGTCCTCAAATGTTGTCATGTTCTCTAAATTCTCTCTCTTGAAAAAGTATTTTTCATGCCAAGTTAACTAATTGCTATGTCTATATTGTTATCTTTAATTATTTTCACCCGGTATGCTCACAAATTTTTTTCTCAAAAGTACTCTCATTAATTTTTGCCACTCTCAAGTTAATAGGCCAATTCCATTACATTGGTATCAGAGCATTTGGTTTCTCTTTTCTTTCTTAAGAAGAGAGGTCCTTAAGTAGCCTATAAATGGTTGATGTTGTTAATTATATTAGGGTAAGTGGAACTAGGATCTATTATCAATTTTGTTGAGCCCACTATGTGGGATATGGTGTACACCTTCGGAGATTTGAACTTAATAATGGAGTCTTTTTAGACTTGCCTACGGCTTTACCTTTATTGAGCCATAAGAAGTTTGAAAAGAGCTAGCCCTTGGCAACTCTGCTATGTTAGACTTGCTCCACTACTCTCTATAATTAACCACTTCAAGCCATAGGTGTAGATACTTAAGAGCCAATTTTCAAAGGCTAAGAGGAGTGGAAACTAAGGTTTTGAATTGCCAAATCATACACTAAGTACATACACAAATTTTGTTAACATGGTTGAAAATAATCAAGAGAGTAGAATGAACATTGATAGCTTTGATTTTGCACATGAAGTTGCTAATGACGATGCCCCCATGTTGTGAATTATCTTGTCTCACTAGGTTGCAACAAGATATGGGCAACCCTACCTTGCAAGCCGAAGTTACTTAGCAACTTCGTGCTTATGGGATTTCCCTTCCTCTCCAAGTGGAGAGAGAGTCTAGGAGGCCTCTTGAAGAGACCCCCAAAAGAAGACTCTCTCCCACACAAGAGGAGGAATCCAAAGAGCAAGAAAGCAATGAAACTTTAAGTTCCTCTAAAGATGTGGCTCCATGAAGACGGCAGTCTAGACGATCACCTACTCCTCTCAAGAGAAAAAGATCAACACACAGCCCCTCTTCTTATCTTTCAAAAGAGAAGAGAGGAAACAAAGGAATAAAAGGGCTAGGAAGAGGTCACCCTCTTCTCCTTCTTCTTCACCTTCCTTCTCTTCCGATAAAAGCTATGGCTATTCTCCTAGAGAATACAGGAGGGAAGGACATCACAAATCATACTTTGAATGGCGAAGGTCACAAAAGCTAAAGAAGTTCAAGGAGGGAGGAAAGAGTATCTCTTTTCTCACCTATGATGGCACCTTTGGTGCTACCGACAAAGTGTTGGCCTTTATCCAGCAATTTGATTTACATCTCAAGGCTACAGTCTTTCAAAAGATAGACTTTTCCGAGCAAAGGCAACAATTCTGTGCGGGATTACCTAAAGAGATGGCCAAATACATCAACTCTCAAAAGCCTGGTACTATTAGCGAAGTAATCCATCACACCATGGTTGCTTCACGCATCAATTTCCATCAAGGGGCTAGACGGAATGTCAAGCCCATGGAAAACAAAGACAAAAATGATGCAAAGGGGAAAACCAATGTTCAAAATTATTCCCAAGGCACTTCCAACAACAACAATCGGTCCAAGGAGAAGGGAGTTTACAAAGGCAAAAACAAACTCTCTCCTGAAGATCTTGAAGATTTTTGCAAGGACCATAAGTGTTTCCAGTGTAGGGAGCAAGGACATGACTATCGTTCTTGCCCCAAGAAGAATGCTCGCAATGAGACTCCTAGAGCTTCCACCATCAAAGCTCCAAAAGAGGATGTTCATTGCAAAGGATCATCACTTTGCTATGCTTGGGGAAAGTTAGGAAAGCATGATGCCTTCATTTTTTTTGACCTTGGCTCTACTCACAACTTCATATAAACGGAGTTGGCCACCAAGTTGGGCATTCAAGCTTTCGAGATGGGAGATATGGTAATGGCTGACACAACTTTCAAGGGACAACAAGCCTCTGATACTCCCTTGATTTTTGGGAAGTTGAGGCTTCACGTCCAAAGCTATGTTGACAAAGAAGACTTCTTCATCTCTCCTCTCCAACATGAGGATGCTATCCTACGGGCACCATGGTTTGATCACATGGCTGCCAATATGAAGTTACCTGAAAGGAGAATCTACTTCACCTACAAGGGAAAGAACATGTATATAGATGCTAGTGAGCGTGGTTGCACTATTCCACTTGTAAATCCTCCTGATTTTGATAAGTCAATGAAGAGCTTAGTTTTTGTGTACATGATTTTTGTCAAAGATTCTCTAAAAGATCCTAATGTTTCATCAAATGTAAATGGTAGGAATCAAGAAGAGTTAGACTTGTTTAATTTTTTCAAAGGATTCTAAGATGTGTTCATCGATGATATCCCTATGGAATTACCTCCAAAATGAGGGGATGATGGCCATCACATTGAGCTCCTTCCAGGAAGCTCATCGCCTAACAAGCCTCCTTATCGAGTCTCACAAGCTCAACAAGAGGAGATCATTAGGCAAGTACTGGAATTGGTAGACAAAGGGATGGTGATGCCTAGTTCCTCTCCCTTTTGTTCTCCAGTCCTTTTATTGCAAAATAAATATGGTACATACTGTATGTGTGTGGACTATCGAGCACTAAACCATACCACTATAAAAAACAGATGTCCCGTTCCTCGGGTAGAAGATATGTTTGATAAGCTACAAGGCTCTACCTACTTCAATAGGATTGACCTTAAAAGTGGATATCATCAAATAAGGATAGTGGATGAAGATATCCTGAAGACCGCATTTCGTACAATGTTTGGTCTTTATAAATATCAAGTCATGCCTTTTGTCTTTACTAATGTACTAGCTATGTTCAATCGTCTAATGGAGAAAATTTTTAGACCTTATCGCAAATTCACTGGAGTGTTCTTCAATGATATCATCATCTACTCCAAGTTTTTGGAGGAACATAAACAACATCTCCAAGTGATTTTTCATGCATTGAGGGAGAACAAGATTTTTCTCAACCAAAAGAAAGCAAATTTTTCCTTCAAGAGATTCAATACCTAGGTCATATTATCTCTCAAGATGGTACCCATATGGATCCATCAAAGTTAGAGGTAAAAAAATCATGGACTAACCCAAGGAATCTACATGGGCTAAGAAGATTTATTGGTATGTGCACATACTATAGACGCTTCATAGGAAAATTTTCTCAAGTAGCAAGACCACTACATGACTTAACTAAGAAGACGTTATGTATGTATGGTCTGCTAAAAAGAAAAATGATTTTGATAAGCTCAAGGAGAAGCTTACCTCCCAACAAGTCCTCATGCTTTCGGATCTATCAAAGCCATTCCATGTCCAACGTGATGCTTGTGGTGATTGCCTTGGAGCAGTTTTGCTTCAACAAGGGCATGCCATAGTATATGAGAGCCGAAGGCTCAATACGGATGAATGAGTCTTGGGAATTTATGAGAAAGATCTTTTTAGCTGTTCTACATGCCCTAGACACATGGAAGCAATACCTATTGGGGACTCCATTCATTCTACACACTGACCACCAAAATCTCAAGTATTTCATGACGCAAACCAAGCTTTACGACAAACAAATGAGGTGGGCAAATATGTCATAAAATCTTATATCTATCCAACCCAAACGATTTTCTCATATTAAACTGATCACTTAATGTGGGAGAATAAACGGGAACAAGGGTTAAGATATAGATCCGTGCTTATAGATCTATCTCAACATGGGGCCAATGGTAAAGGGGCCCAAATGAGAGATGGTCTATCAAAGAGAAAGACTAAGCAATGGAGCATAATACCTTTGGGTTAGCTTCATTGAAAACCTCCACTAATGTGCGTAAAAGTCATTTGACCTCAGGTAAGCTAGGGCTGAGCTTGAGGTGGGAACCCGGCCCAAGCTTGAGGTGCTTGAGGTGGGAACCGGCCCAAGCTTAAGGTGATTGAGGTTCTTGATGACTAAGGTGCTTGAGATACTGGAGTTGCTTGATGAATGAGATGCTTGAGGTGCTTGTCCTGTTGGATGACTAAGGTGCTTAAGGTACTTTGTTGTGCTTGCTTGAGATGCTTATGGAAACAACCCCAAGCTAGAAGTGCTTTGTCATGCTTGATGAGTGAGGTGCTTGAGCACCTAAAGTCAATATGATCTCTACATAAGAGGGGGTGAGCCCATATTGTAGAGGCTAGTGAAGAACACACACACACACACACACACACACACACTCAAGGTAACCCCAAGCCTTTAGAGGCAGCAAGGACACATGTCAAGCTCCTACCCATGTTATCTCCATGAGGTGCTTGAATTATATTGGCCAAGCTTAAAAGGGATCCAATGATAAATTACTTGAAATATTTAATTGTTTTTGCATTTATCAAGTCCTCTTTCTCAAAGGGAAAGGGGGACACTTGTCCCAAGACTACCCGTATTGCTAGAAATGACCCAAGCTTGTGATTGGCTAGGCTTGGCATGAGCCAATGAGATTCAAGCATGAGCTAGAAGAGGGGGTGACCAAAGCAAGGAGGGGCTTTTCTTGTAGGGTATACTCACCCACTTGCACTCACAAACACTCTCATTGTCTGCTATGCAAAGTGCAAGAGCTCCATCTTCTTCTCCAAGATCCTTGAGAAGTTGAGAACCTACACCAACACTCGTGGCTATGGAGTGCAAATCCAACCAAGAGCCATGCTTCAATGCTTAATCTTGCCATCTCCTGCATCTTCATTTCTATGCTATTATGTATGCTAGCAAGAAGAGTTATGCTAAGTGAGGAGTTAATGCTTTCTCCTATGAAATGTTTCTTCTTCCTCTTCCCTACCCTCATTCCCTGCTAGCTCTCTCCACCTTCGAAGGTGTTTGAGGTCTTGGGACTGAGGCTTGGGATAGTTAAATATTTCTTCATAGTTTATCTTATGCTTGTGATGCATGAAGCTTTCCATCTTCATTGCATCACCTAGGTCACAAGGAACACAAATATTGTACTGTAATAACAAGTCTCTCTTAATGGAAGAAATCATAATAAAATGCCTATTGGAGGGGGGGGCGGCTCCACCTAAATCCGGTCCTCAACTGTTGTCATGTTCTCTAAGTTCACTCTCTTGCAAAATTATTGTTCATGCCAAGTTAACTAATTGCTATGCCTATGTTGTTATCTGCAATTATGTTCACCCGCTATGCTCACAAAGTAATTTCTCAAAAGTACTCTCATTAATTTCCGCTACTCTCAAGTTAATAGGCCAATTCCACTACAGTGATCAGAGGACTTACACAAAGCATGATGATCATAGGGATATATACAACAAATATAACATAGACATTTGAGTAGGAAGGATCAAGATGATAGAAACCTTAGCTCTTCAGAAGGACATCAACCACATGAATATTTGAGTTGTTAAATGTTTACGAAGGTAGGGTTTCACATGCCATGGATCATGGCCACTTTTTGCAACTTGTCCGCTTCATGATGACTAAAAGGAAGGGATTGTATTCATGTCACAAATTTTCACATGTATGATTGCTATTGCAAAAGATGTTTTGAACAGAGATTAAGAGGCATGTATTAAGCTTTTTTCCATGACTAGGAACAATATTAGCCTTTAGCATGAGGGATATGGACCAAACTTATAGTGGAAGATCTTCTATCAAATGAAAATAAGATTTTTGAATGATGAATCCTTATAGTGTGAATCAACCTTTGAAGTTAATATCATGAAGAAGGATGGAAATGGCTCTGAACCATGAAACAAATAGAAGGGAGGATCTCCTAGCTACTTGGAATGCCTAAGGAAACTCATCTGTGGATGAACCACCTGGCCATTTCCACCACCTGACAGCACCCCCTAGTTGTGGCCAACATCCGAGGACGTAGGCATGCACCTCTAAGACAGCGTGTCCCATACCACCCAGCCTCACCCCCTCGAGGTGACCTCATGCACTTCTAGCCTCGTTATATGTTTTAATATCAAGGATAAGGCTTACTAATGTCTTTGCAAATGGCCTTTCCGCCCACACCTTAGCCTGGATTTGTTGTTGCACCTTGGCCCCTTTTGCTGGCGGGACTCGACCCTACTGCTTGCCTCTTGCAATGCAAACTCCCATCTTGAATCATGGATGTGGCCACCCCTTTTTTGGTGGTCACAGTTTCTCCTTTGATTCTTCGCGGATTCATGCACAGTGGACCGTTTGTTCCAAAGGAAGGACTTCACAAAGAATTAATTACTTGGTATGCCATAGATATTTAAAATAAAAGATGAAGCTTACCACTTTCTTTGTCTTTCCAGATGTCCTTTCCACCCCAACCCTAGCTGGGCCTTTGTTGTTGCACCTTGGACTCCTTTTGCTGGTAGAACTCAAGAGTATGCAATGCATATATACTTGGAGTATGGGGAACAACCCTTGGGCCGATGTGGGCCTTTATCTCAACCATGTGACTACATTCAATAAGTCAAACATGGAGGAAAACCATGGGTCCATGTTAGCCTTCACCTAACTACCTAACTTAAATAGTTGGATCATGGGGGACAACCCATGGGCCCATGTGGGCCTTTACCTCAACAAATGACTAAAAGAGGAAATTAAAACAACTAGTTTTTGGTAGGAGCATCATAACTAAGAGCGGGAATTAAACAACTAAGAGCAAGAATTAAAACAAATAGACGAGGAATTAAAACAGCTAATTAATGGTACGAGCATCATGTGTGTTAGTTTGCATGTGTACAAGTATTCTAAAATTCAATTTTTAAAAAATTCTAGAAGACAAGAATGTTGCAATCTTGAGAGTACAAGTTGCAACACTTTTCTATTCTAGAACAAAAGATTGTAGCACTCTTATATTCTATAGAATACAAAAGTATAGCATAGGTGTATTACAAGTGTGTAAGTAGCACAAACGTATTTTGTAATACAATTTTGATGTGCTCTTATATTTTAATATACAAGTTTAGTTTATTTATAAAACAACAAGAAGGTTTTTCTCTCTCGTGTAGTCATGTCTAGGTATTGGTTTTTCCATCTTCATCTCCATCTTTGTGTTCTCCATCTCCTTATTCTCTGTATGAGTTTGCTCTATCTTCATGTGTGTACTCTTTGTGTATGTCACCATGTCCACTTGTGATAACAATTGTCTGCACAAGACTCATCCTCTCTTTGTGAAAATTCACATCTTTGTGTACTCCATCTCCATCTTCATCGTTTTGATAAGTTGCTAACATTTGGTATTAAATTTTTGTGCAAATCATTTTTACATTTTTGTGCACGTAGTTTACACATCATTTTCATGTTCAGAGATTGGACATACACACTTAGCATTCAAAGAGCTTCTCCACCTGGCGTGTTGGGGTTTTAACCCCCTTTTAGAGATATTTATACCCTCAAAATTTTATTTTGAGCATCACAACAGAAGATAGTACAAACATCTTCTAGTGTATGATATTCTCTCAATGAAAGGAGAATGGATCTTAGTTCTTTTTGCAGAAACAAGTAGTACTCAATTTTAAAATCTAGACATTGATGATAATTATCTTGATAAATTTATATCAAGTTTTCTAAATTTGATATAGGGACATCTATGAGTGCTTTGAAGAAAGGACAAACTGTTGTTGTTGTTGTTGAGATGTCAAATTCATCCAGCTACATGTTACTACACTCAAGGAGCCACTGTATGAATTTCAAGAAGTTGGTATGAAAAACACGAAAACACATCCAAGGGTTATGGATGCATCAAGAAAACCACAACCTCCCTTTGGAATAGACAAAGGAATGCAATTTCTTGATCTGGAACCTTACGATGAGCCAAATGTGGTGGATATAGGAGATGGGAGTGTTCATGGTGATGGTGGTGGTGAAGATGATTCTCTTCCATTCGATAATGAAAAAATTGAAGAAGACAAAGAGCAAGAAGAATTTCCAATCAATCCATACATATTTGAGCGTAATTTAGTATTAGGCCCGAGTTTTGAACTTTCTTTGGTGTAAAGAACTGGCAAAAAGATTGCCTATTTTTATTGTAATGGTTTCTCTTACCTTTTAGGAAAACTTTTGTTTTTGTACAAGCTTAGAC